>NC_091691.1:67895000-68520000 GCF_041296265.1 Equus caballus | reverse complement strand
CTCCCCAGCGCACACACACATTTTAGGTCAGGTCATGGGCTCAGTTAGCACGTATGATTACCCAGGTATTGAGATGTGAGACAGATCTGAAAGTCTCAATGCTCCCGGCGTATTGTCTGCCATCCAAGAGTCCCTGCTCTGGGCTGCCTCATCAGAACCTTTCTGCCAGCAATGCCGCATGGCTCAGGCCTTTGTGATATTTCACCACTTGAATATTCTTGCCCAGGCCATATCTCTCTAGTCTCATAGTCCTTCTCTTTGTCAGGATAAAATTGATTAACCAATTAGTGATAAGATATTAATGTCTAATAATATATTTATATTTTAATAGGAAACATTAATGTCTTAACTTAAGGGGATGTCTAATCATGGACTTTTTATAATTTTAGCATACTGGTAGAAGACATGTTTGAATAGATAACCTCTGACTGCTCTCAAACCATGAGCCTACCTGATTAAGCATGTGTTGTTGCATAGAGCCACACAAAAAAAGATCAAGTCAGGATCACTGAGACTTCTGGCTTTATGCAATATATGCTTAATAAGGGAAAACTTTTTATTCTACCCTCTCTAGCCACATGTACAGCAGGTAAAGATACCAGCTGCTGGTGGTAGTCGTTATTCATGGTAACGAGTATGGCCTTCTCACCATCTCTCAATAAAAAGATTCACCTCTTTGGAAGTCAAGTTTGAAAAAACTACCTACCTGCAATTCTTATTATTGCAACCCTGTTGTGGGCAGTCTGAGTGCTTAGAGCATTGTTTTTTTAATGAAAATCCTCAAGGATTTTAAGAATACTTAGAAGAAAATACTTTTTGGAAAGTATGAATTAATTTTTTGAATATAGTAAAAAAAGTACTTTCCTCATCCTTTTACTGGCCTTCTACTAACACTGAGATCCAAGTGTTTTTGAATACACACAATAGTTCACAATCTTAAAAATACAATTACATTTCATTATGGTTCAGTGAAATGAAATTGTCTGGGTTCTCTTCATATTCCCTTGGATTTATTGAGCTTGCTCTATCTTAAGATAGAAATATAGTCAGATGGTAATTATCTACTGAATAGTGAATGGTGGACAACCAGATATAGGAAAAGGCAACAAAGCAGGTAATGGACCAGCAAAGTACTGTGTAATCTCACAGTGAACATAGGAATTGTATTGTTGTGCTGTCAAAATGCATTCGGTTCAAACACTATCCTTGGGGACGATGAAACTGTAAACAAAAGCAAATTGGAGTAATTTAATCATCTTAAAGTTTATTTCCACATATTCCTTTCTTTGTGGCATATAGACAGATAAAGGACATCTCAAAACTCACCATGGGGTCATCCCTGAGCATGACAATTCACGTTGATTTCCATCCATTTTGATGCTCTGGAGTATTTCATGCTCGTATTGCTTAACTATCCCATAGAGAAATGAGCTATGGCATAGTTTCTGCATTTCCACAAGGCCTAGAACAGTTCTGGAAGTACAGTTACTATTCAGGCATTTCTTCACTTATGTTTCAGTCCCCTGATGCTTTCAACTACAAATAGTTCTTTCTTGGCATTGTCAAGAACTCCCCGAGATTGGGCCACTGGGAAGTTGGAGTTTTGAACAAAAAAAAATAGAGTGTATATGAGAGACAGAGCTGATTAACCAGTTCATTTATCTGGGGTTTTTTTTCCCCATCACTTGTTAATTCCTTTTGGCCAAACAACTAAGTTTTCCAACATTCTTTTTCTCAAAAGACAAGAGAAGTAATTTATGGGCTCCTAAACAAGGTGAATTAGAGAAGCATATACTCCAAGTAGTCAGAAATATAAGCTCTCTAGATCATGTGATTAGAGAGATGGTGTAATAACCTTCACCCCCAAATAACGCTGGCCCCACTCAACTCATAATGCTAAAAAATCTTCTACTTTCTATTATTTGTAATTTTAAAATATCCTATTATTATGAAATATATTGTCGGAGTTGGGTCAAATATCATTAAAAATATACTAGTAATAATTCATTCATCATAAAATCTCTAATATAGAATAAAACTTTTGTGGGTAAAAAGAAAACTAAGTTTTGGAAGAAATAAAATTGAGCAAGAAAACCTTAATTAAGGAGAAAAACAAAATCAGGGAGATTAGGAAATCTGCAGATCATTTATGTTGATAATATCATTGTTGAATACTGTGTCTGGTACATAGCAAGTATTAAATAAATATATGTCGAATAAGTAAATAATACATTACCCACATAGAAGTGTCAAATTATCAGATGCTCAGGGACTGGCATTCAATAAGGAAAAGGAGCTGTTGAAGAAGGAACGGAGGCTGTCTTCCCCATATTTTAGCAACTTTATAATTTTACTTGGAGCTAGAACTTATTTTAAATAATGTTTAAAACACAGGAATTCTTGTATTATCTGTGAACTTAATTTGTCCAGGTTCACATTTTGTTCTATTACCACAAGTTAATGAAAAGTAACTCTATCTGAAGTTCCTAATATCAAATTTTACAGTATGGAGTATTTCCAAATTCATTTCTTTGTATTGTAATGCTAAACAGGCAATTGCATATTTTGTTTTCCTTTGGCCATAGCCAGTTTCATTGTATTCCAGAAAATACAGCCCACAAAAAGGGAACCATTTGGCTATGAAAGTGTAAAAAAATAATATAACCGAATTTGCTGGAGAATGTGGAAGGTTTTTTAATAATGGAATTTTAAGTATGTAACTCAAATTGAAACATTTCTGTGTTCTTTTCCTTTGATGTGTAAATGTATTTAATGCAGCAGAAATCAATATGTGTTTTCTTTGTTCCTTTTATATCAAGTCTAGTTCTGATAACAGGATGTGCACTGGCGCCCCTGGATATGCGTGTGTCCTCTGTAGAGCAAACAGAAGATGCAGAACTGAGGACACAGCCTTCTCAGCAACGCTGGCAGGCTGCTCTCCTATTTCATGAAAATCCTCCCCTCCAAAT
The DNA here is from genome assembly GCF_041296265.1 of Equus caballus. Classification (NCBI taxonomy): domain Eukaryota; kingdom Metazoa; phylum Chordata; class Mammalia; order Perissodactyla; family Equidae; genus Equus; species Equus caballus. Next base: position 68,517,031 of record NC_091691.1, on the reverse strand, counting down.
GTATTAGCTGCGACAGCACCTGAAGAAGCATTTCAGTCTGTGGTCTCTTATTTTTTTTTAATTATTTGGAATTTTATAAAGTTATTATATAATTATATTCTTCGGGGAATGGAGTTCTAGATTTCTCTAGGTAAAGTCAGCAGAATACATGTCTTCCGGAAAGACATTAGTGTATTTTGTTGATTTTACTCCAGCTTCTCCTCTTCTGAAACCCTTCTCAACTTAACCATAATGCTTCATTTGGCTTAACCCAATACTTCTAGACCCAGGATGATTTTGCCCACATCCTCTTAAGAACATTTGGCAATATCTTGAGACAATTTCTACATTGAACAATGTACACGACAGCATCTCTCCCTCCTAACAAAGACTGATCCAGCCTAAAATGTCACTAGTGCCACGGTTTAGAAACCCAGTGTAACCTATTTGCCCAGGTAATCAAGCTTCAGGGAGACTTGTTTTTTTTAATCCCTGTTCACTCTATTCTTCATTCATCTTCTCATTCAATCATGAAGCAAATGTGTTTAAATAACTCTTAGGGGCCAGGCACTAAACAAGGGGATAAAAATATATTTGTGTGTGTGAGAGAGGGAGAGAGGTGGCCATTGCCTTCATAGAGTTTCTAGGCTGGCGTACTGACCACAATCTTTAGCCTACCATTCTAATACTTTGCTCCTGTCTTTCGTGCGCCCTCTGTGTTCTGGTCTACCAGTTGCCTACTACCCTATTCTATCCTTCCCAATGACCATACATGCCCTGTTCCCATGTGACTTTGCATCTCCTACCTGTGAGCCCCACCAATCCAAACCTTTTGTAAAAAACTTGCCATGCCCTTGATGATACCTACTTTGAACAACTCTAGCATTTATTATTTCAAGCACCCATTTCTTACTTCTCTGGTATTCCTGCATGCATGTAAATTTTATCTTACAATTAGATTGTAAGCTTCTGCAAACAGCAGCCAGGCTTTATGACTTTTTGTAACCCTTAGATTAACTGGCAGTTTGTTTTGAATAACTTAGGGAGTTTATTAATTTTATAAAAATAATTAAAGCTATAAATTTATTGAGAACTTACTAAGTCCAAACTGTACTAACGTTCTATATACACTATCCTATTGAATCATTATGACAATTTTGTGAGATGTTATTCATGCATATCCCATTTAACAGATGGGGAGATTGAAACACAGAGTGCTGCATAATTTGATTGAAACACAGAATGGTACATAATTTCTTCAATATGACTTAGATAGTACAGGATGTGAACTCAGCTCTGTCTAATCACAAAGTCAAAGTTATAAATATGATGCGACATTTAATAACAGCATCAGCAATGATAGTTGCTATGGTAGGCTGATGATTCCTTTCAAAGTTATCAGGACCTAATCTTTGCCATCGGTAAATGTGACCCTATTTGGAAAAGGGGTCTTTGCATACACAATTGAGTGAAAGATTTTATGATGAGAAATGCATATTGGATTATCTGTGTGCCCTAAATGCAATCACGTGACCTTAGAGAGGACTGGAGAAATCTGACACAAGGAGAGAAGAGGAGAAGGCAATACGATGACAGAGGCAGAGTTTGGAGTTCTGCAAGCACAAACCAAAATATCAGCCATCACCAAAAGTTGGAAGAGGCAAGGAAAGGCTCCTCCCCTAGATACTCTGGAGAAAGTGTGGCCCTGCTGACACCTTAATTTGGTATCACTGGTTTCAGGCTTCTGGCTTTGAGCAGAGTAACAGAAAAAAAATTTTCTTGTTTTAAGCTACTAGCTTTTTGGTTATTTGTTACGGCAGCCACAGGAAAGAGATGCATCTGTCATCGTTATGTGCCTGCTCTGTGTCAGTCCAACAAGATAGTAGGAATACATGAGTCTAAAGCTCAAGATGCAAATTTTCACAAGATCTAGGAAAGTCAGTAAAATCCATGGATTATTATTGTTGTATTTGTTCCTACATTACTTTAAAAGTTAGAAAAGCCTCCTAAATACACATTTTCATTTTCATCCATTAATATTTGATTTTTCCTCATCTTTCAGCTTTCTAACCCATTCGATGTTTGTAAGGTAGTAGGTTTCACGCCTCTTCTATACCTGAAAGTAGGATTTCTTTGGATGTGCCTTAAATTTTTCAAGATTTTATAATGTCCCCTTCAATTCTATTATGTTTATTTGTCATACAAGCCATATTCATTTGAAATTTTAGTAACATGTCAAAAATTACAGAATTTATTGGGTACAAACTAAAAGCCAGGGACTGTTCAACCACCCCTTAGAAGTCAAGCACACATGGGCTCGGCTCCTGAGAATTTTGTAATTTGTTTGGGGAAATACAGGGGTAAACGTACAGCAAGAATTATCTTAGTTATAATTCAAGACTACTGTAGAACACTCCGTGTGATTAATTAGCAAATGATTTTTACAGGCAACAATCAGAGTAACTTTCAGACCAAGTTACTAAAGCCTACTGTCTCTTCTGTGCTTTTCCTCAACTGGAATTCGAAATGGTCTGGCTTCAAACAGCAACATCCCCAAAAGTTTAGAGAATTGTGATCCTAGGACCACTTTAATGTATGATTATACCCACCAATTCTGAGAAACTCTTGGTTTCTATAAATGCCTTCACTCTAAAGTCACACATTTTATGGCACAAACTGTTCCAGAACTCAGCCCTTCTTTCAATAATTGCCTTGTAAGTCCAATTCAGAACTATGAACACAATTTTTTTTTATATCCCAATATGTATGGTCATATACCTTAAAGAAGACTCTCAAAAACTGAAAATTTAATGTAATTAAATGACAGCAATATATCTTGTCAGTAATAGCATAGAACAACTTGGTGACCCATTTGTGTTCCATACAGAATTACAAGTAGCAAATCCTCCTCACAAGAGCTGAGTCTTGCTGATAAATGAGGATTCATTAAGAATTATTTAACCACACTCATAATGGAAGCCATGCGGTGGTACAGCTTAAGAGAAAAAGGTTTTAATAGACCAGCTAGCATCTTAAGGAAAAAAAAATCTCTTCTCTCTAGCAAAAAGAATGAAGAAGGAGCTACACTTCAGTGAGATCTTCAGGAAACCAGCTAGAATTTCAATAGCATTTTTCTGAATAGGAATCGATGGTCTCTCACACTGGTGTTTACCCCATCGTTTAGGCATGAAAGCCATGTTCCCGAGGTAGCCATGAGAAGGAGAAATAGAGATGGCAGAAGCCAGGCAGAGCACAAAGGAGCAACAGGAAACCCTTTAACTAAAGAATAAAAACTCTCAATTGACTGGCTAAAAGAGGGAGGCGTGTTAGGTGAGTAGAAAGGGCAGGAGATATATGGCTATGTGGTGAAAATAGTCAAATGATTTCCATCCACCTCAAATATGCCTTGCTCCTTCATGCCTCTTGGATTTCCTTGTTCTCTAATTGTAACCTATATTGTTACTCACCCTTCCTGTCCCAGGCTGTTGATCTAGGCAATTCTCTGCTTATTTGGCCCCATGTGATGTGAGTGAATTTTTATAGCTCTTACATAAATTTAGACAGATTTACGTCTTGTCTCCAACACTAAATTGCCATATCCTTAAAATTAGGCATCATTCATTTAAAATTAAATTTTGAAAGATGACTGTGTTAAAATTGTACTCCAAAGTTTATTTTTTAGTGATTCAGAGAGCTTTAGAGAGCATAAAATCTACTGGAGGAGAGGGAAACAAACACTGACGATTTTAATACAGTAGGTCCAAAAATTGAGCAGTCTTGTTAAAAATATTTTTCATGCCTCTATACATTAGTACTTCATTAAAATTTCTCAGTCTATTGCTTCCCTATTTTGCAAGATGCGAGTTGTCTTAGATCAATAAAAGGACTGAAAATTGGAATAAGAGATGGAGTCGATTTTATAGTAAAATGAGAAAAAGAAGACACTGTAATATGGAATATTTGTTAATGTATAAATGAATATTTATTAGTGTATGAATAAATATATGTGAATATAATTGGCACACCATAAAATGTGCATATTTAAAATGTACAATTTGTTTAGTTTTGATATATGTACACACCTGTGAAACCATCACCACAATGAAAATCGGGAACATGTCCATTATCCCCAAAAGACTCCGTTCACCCGTTATAATACCTCCCTCCTAGTTATCTGCAGGCAAGCACTGAGCTGCTTTCTGTCGCTATAGATTAGTTTGTATTTACTAGGTCTTTTTTTAAATAAGTGGAATCATATTCAAAATAGCATAACTAGTTTGATATTCACCCATCTTATATGTATCAATAGCACTTACATTTTTTATTGCTCAATAATATTCCATTATGTCTATATAACATAATTTATCCATTTCCTTATTTGTATTGTTTCCAAATTTTGTCTATTACAAATTGAGCTGCTGTGAACTTCCCTGTACAAGTCTTCATATGAACATATACTTTCTTTCCCCTGTGTGGGAGTATAAATACCTAGGAATGAATAGAATGTTTCAATAATATGGTAGGTGTGTGTTTAGCTTTTTAAGAAACTGCCAAACTCTTTTCCAAAGTGGTTGTTCGAGTTCCTCTATATTCTTACCAACACTTGGTATTATTGATTTTTATGATTTCAGATATTTAAATAAATGTTCAGTGGTATACCATTGTAATTTTAATTTAGATTTCCCTGTGGCTAATGATACTTAGCATATTTTCACAAACTTAATTGCCATCTGTATATCTTCTTTCATAAAATTTATGTTCAAATATTTTGCTCATTTTTAACAAATGTTTTGTTTGTTTTCTTATTTATGAGATTTGAGAGTTCTTGATATATTTAAGATACAAATTCATTATTAGATACGTTTCTTGCAAATATTTTTTTCCCAGTGGTGGCGTATTCTTTTGTTCTTTTAACAGTATCTTTTGATGCAATGAAGGTTTTAATGTTGTTGAAGTTCGATTTTTCATTTTTTGATAGATCATGCATTTGACATATCTAAGAAACCTTTGCCTAACTTGAGGTTATGAAGTTTTTCTCCTGTTTTCTTCAGCAAGTTTTTTAATGATAAGCCTGTGATCCATTTTGAGTTAATTTTAATATATGAAACAATATTTTTGTTTTGTTTTCTTTGTATACATCTATCTGTATGTGTGTTTGTGTGTATATGAATATAAAATTGTCTCAGCATCATTTGCTGAAAAATTATCCTTTCTCCATTGAATTAACTTAGTACCTTTATCAAAAATCAGTTGTCCTTGTCGCTGAACTATACCCCTAAAATGGTTAAAATGGTGAATTTTATGCTATGCATGTTTTATGTTATTTTATCACAACAAAAAAATTCGAGCTGTAAACATCAAAGAAATATCAGTTGTCCTATATGCGTGGGTCTGCTTCTGTTTCACTGATATATATTTGTCTATTTTTACTCCACAACAACAATCCTTAGACAAGTCTAGCTTTATGAAATTTGTGTCAGCAAACAGTTTTAGGCCTCTAACTATGTTCTTCTTTTTCAAAACTATTTTAGCTATTCTAAAAGCCAAATTGTTTGGTTGATCTTTTGCAATTCTAGATGAATTTTAGAATCATTCTGACAATGTCTATAAAAAAGCTTGCTGAGATTTTGATTGGAATTGCGTTGAATCTATAAATTAGTCTGGGCATAATTGACATGTTAACATTATACAGTCTTCTGATCCATGGACAAAATATGTCTTAGGTCTTCTTTGATTTATCTCTCTAATATTTTGTAGTTTTTAGTAGAGAGGTTTTTCTCATTTATTGTCAGATTTATAGGTAAGTATTTCTAACTATAGAAATGATAGAAATTATTCTTAGTGTAACTAAGTATTTTATGCTATTACAAATCTTATTTTTAAAATTTCAATTTCCAATTGTTTTTGCTGGTACACAGAAATATAATGGGTTTTTATATATTGATCTCCTATACTGACACCTTGTTAAACTGACTTACTAACTTACCAGTTATTCTCATCAAATTCTACATAGACAATGTTATCAGTGAATAAACACAGTTTTATTCACTGCTTTCCAGTCTATGCCTTTTATTTTCTTCATTACACTGGCTAGAAACTTTAATACAGGTTGAACGGAAGTGGTGAGGGCAGATATCCTTGTCTTGTTCTGATCTTAGGGGAAAGTCATTCAATCTTTCACCATTAAATATGACAATAACTGTATGTATTTTCTGGATATTATTTTTAGGTTGAACAAGTTCCCGCTGTTCCAAATTTGCCTAGAGTTTTTGAGCAGAATGGATATTTCACCTTGCAATATGCATTTCCTATGTCTACTGTGATAATCAAATGATTTTTATTTTTCAGTCTATTAATATAATGGATTGCCTGTTAGACAAATCTTTATTCCTGGAACAAACTCCACCCGGCCATGATGCATTATATGACATATATTTTTGGATTTGATTTATTGAATTTTGTTTAGAATCTAGATATATGAGAAAATAAAAACCTATATTTTTATTGTAAAATTGTTATCTGGTTTCAGTAGCTGGCTTCATAGAATTAGTTGGGAAGGATTCCCTCCAATTTTCTGGGAGAGTTTGTGTAGAATGAATATTACTTCTTCCTTAAATGGCTGCTATAATTCACCAGTGAAGCCAATTGGAACTGGAGTTTCTTTGTAGGAAGATTTTTAATACAAATTCAATTTCTTTAATTACTATAAGGATATTCAGGTAATTAGGGTGAGCTTTGGTATTTTATTTCTTTTATGGAATTTTCCTCTTCATATAAGTTGTCATATTTATAGAAATAATGTTGTTCATAGTATTCTTTTATTATCTTTTAATATCTGTAGAATTTGTAGCAATGCCACTTCTTTCATTCAATGTATTGGTAATTTGTATTTCTCTTTTTTTCGTTGATCAGTCTGGCTAGTTTTATAAAATATATCGATCTCAAAGAGTCAGATTTTGCTTTATTAATTCTTCTCTATTGTTTTTTTTGTTTCATTGATTTCTGCTTTCATTATTTCCCTTCTTCTGCTTACTTTGGTTTTAGTTTGCTCTTCTTAAGTTTCATAAGGTGGAAGCTGAAGGTCGTAGATAAGAGACCTTTCTTCTTTTCTAATACAGGTGTTTAACACTATAAATTTTCCCCTCTATACTGCTTTAGCATCAGTCTACAAATTCTGAAATGCTTGTTTTTATTGTAATGCAGTTTAAAATCACTTTTTTTTTTTGGATTTTTTCTTGGACCTATGTGCTATTTAGAACCATATTATTTGGTTTCCTAGTATTTGGGAATTTTCCAGGTATCTTTCTGTTATTGACCTCTACTTTAATTTCTTATAGTCAGACAACATACTTTGTGTGACTTGTATTCTTTTAAATTTATTAAGCCTTGTTTAATGACGCAATATATGATGTATCTTAGAAATGTTCTGTGTGTGCTTGAAAAGAATTTGTGTTCTTCTATTTTGGAGTGGAGGGTTATATGTCTGTCAATTAAGTCAAGTTGGCTAATAGCGCTATTCAAGTATGTTTTACCCTTGCTAGTTTTCTGTCTATTTGTCCTGTCAGTTATTGAATAAGGGGTATCAGAATCTCTCTATATATTGTGAATTTTTATGTAGCTCCTTGGAATTCCATCAGTTTTGCTTCATGTATTTTGAAGCTCTGTTATCAGGGGCATACACATTTCAAACTCACATTTCTGTTCTCTTGCGTAATTGACTCATTTACCATTATGAAATTATCTTTTTTATTCTTCATAATATTCTTTGCTTAAAATCTGCCTCATTTGATATTAATATAGCCACTACAGCTTTCTTTTCACTAGAGTTATGATGAGCTATCTTTTTGCATGCTTTTAGTTATAACCTATTGGCAGGTTTATACTTAGAGTCATTTCTTACAGGTCGCATATAGTTGTGTCTTGCTTTTTATCCAATCCCTGACTTTTATTACGGGTATTTAGACCATTTGCATTTAATGTGATATTGATACTTAGGTTTATGCTCATCATCTTGTAACTTGTTGTCTGTTGGTTTCATATGTTCTTTGTTCCCTTTTCCTCTTTGTCTTCTTTATTTTGGATTACTTGTCTTTTTTGATGATTTTATTTTTACCTAATATCTTGACTTAATAGCTATAATTATTTATTTTATTATATTTTTTGGTTGCTTTAGAGTTTATAGTATACATTTTTAATTTATCATGGTCTTCTTTCAAGTTATATTATAGTGTGTCACATGTAGTATATGAATATTCCAATAGTGTACTGCCATTTTTTCTCATCCAGGCTTAACAATATTGCTGTCATGCATTTAACTTAAACATATATTGTACACCCCACAATAGGTTGATATTATTTTTGTTTAAATATTTATTGATGTTTTTAAAATATTTATTTTTAAAACTAGGAAAAAACATATTTACTCATTTAGTTACCATTTTCAATGTTTTTATTAATTTGTGTAGATTCATATCTTGATCTGTTGTTCTTTACCCTCTCTATGAAAGACATCCTTTCACGTTCTTGCAGTGCTCGTAGGTTACTGATAAATTCTTTCAACTTTTATATGTCTAGAAATGTCTTTGCTTTATCTTCATTTTTGAAGTACTTATTCTTTTTCTCCTCTGTGTACTTTAAAATTTTTCTCTTTATCACTGGTTTGAACAATTTGATTATGATATGCCTTAGTGCAGTTTAATTCAGATTTCTTTTTATTGGGGCTTATTGATATCCTTGGATCAGTGAGTTTATAGTTTTCATCAAATTTGGAAGACTTTTGGCCATTATCTGATGATTATTTTTTCTGTCCACTTCTCTTTTTTTTGGCAAGACAGATTCTATTATATGTATATAAAAGCAGTTGATGTTGTCACAAAGCATTTCTTTTTTTTTTGAGGAAGATTAGCCCTGAGCTAACTACTGCCAATCCTCCTCTTTTTGCTGAGGAAGACTGGCCCTGAACTAACATCCATGCCCATCTTCCTCCACTTTATATGTGGGACGCCTACCACAGAATGACTTTTGCGAAGCAGTGCCATGTCCACACCCAGGATCTGAACCGGCGAACCCCAGGCCACCAAGAAGCAGAAAGTGCACGTGTGAACTTAACTGCTGCACCACTGGGCAGGCCCCTACACAGCTCTTTATATATGTGTGTTTCTCTTTATATATATTTGCTTCCTTTCTCTCTGTGTGTTTCATTTTGGATAGTTTTATTGCTATATCTTCAAATAAACTAATCTTTTTTTCTTTCTAATTTGCTTTTAGTTCCATCCAGGGTATTTTTCATTTCAGACATTATAGTTATCATCAATTGAAGTTTTATTTGGGTCATTTTTGTATCTTTCATGCTGCTACTTAAATTTTGAAGACATGGAATACAGTTATAAGAACTATTTTAACATCTTTGATAATTCTAATATCTGTCAGTTTGTGGTCAATTTTGATTGACTGATTGTTTTCCTCATTAAAGTCAACATTTCCCAGCTCCTATTCATGCTTAGTATTTTTTAATTGGATGTCAAACATTGTAAATTTTACCTGGTTGAGTGCTGTATATTTTTTCATTTTTATAGATATTCTTGAGCTTTATTCTGAGATGCATTTAAGTAATTTAGAAATAGTTTGGTTCTTTCAGATTTTGTCCTTTTATCATTTGTTAGACAGGTCTAAAACAGTGCTCAGTTTAGGGATGATTATTTCTCACTAACGAGACAAGAACTTCTGGAGAGTTCTACCTAACATCCATGAAGTATGATTTTTTCCCAGTCTGTCTAATGGGACTATTCCTAGACATGATTGAATGCTGGCACTGTTCTTTCTTATTATTTCAGTTGATTTTCACCCTAGTCTCAAGTATTTTTCTCATGTAGTTGCACTTATTAATATTCTGTTGAGTACTTAAGGGAAACCTTCTACAGATCTCCAACATTCTCTTTCTGCATAATTTTTTCTCCCTGGTGCTCTGTCTTGTTAATTCTAGCTGCCTTAGTCTCTCTGGAATTTTAGCTCAATCTTCTCAAGTGAATAAGTCGACCAGACTCTACCTGGGTGTGCTATAGCCCAGAACTTTTTGGGTAGTAGGCTGGGGAAATCATGTGGCTCACTTTGTTTCCTATCTCTCAGAGATAACACTCTTTCGATATCTGATGTTTCCTGTCTTGAAAACAGATTCTTAATATGCTTTGTCATCTTTTTATTTGTAACTTTTGGAAGGAGGTCAAATCTGGTTCTGTTACTCCACCCTGCCCAGAAGCAGAAGTCTAAAACCATTAGCACTGATATTGAAGTAACCCAATGAAGAGTTTGGATTAAAGAGCAAAAAAGATCTGAACTTCAGAAGGAAGACTAGGCTAAGTTGTTTATGAATTCTCTGCATTCATAAAGATGAGAGAATCCAAGATAAGAATATTTTGAAGCAATTATTATTATTTATGGGATGACCTATTACTTACCATTTGAGGACTAAACTTGTTTATCTCATAAGAATTTCCTCCTACATTTTACACCCTGACACTACATTGAAGAGTTAGCACACGGACAAGAAGGCTGCACTGACGCAGGTAAGTGTATAGTATACCTGGTTTATCAAGTTTGCCAGCAAATGAATTGTAAGATTGGTAATGAATAAATGTCTTATAAACTAGTTGGGATTATTTATTATATATTTGAAGTACTTTGCTTGATAGTCTTTATTTTCCCCTCTGACTTATCTGCTCATCTCACTCTGTTTGGTGTTCAGGGAAGTTAAGGCTATTGAATGGATCAACTGATCTCTCTTATCTGATTAGTTTGGAGCAATGGGAGGATAAAACAGAAGAACAGAATGAGGGAGGAGAGATGAGCTGAGGTATTTATTCCCCAGCTCCCTTTTTGCAGGGCCACAGCTACCTAGTAGCTGCATTCGTTTTCCAAAATGTACACAGCTCCTGTCTGATGTCCCACTACTATAAGAAGCGTATAGCTCTCTCTGGGTTCTCAACTGCTCCCTCCACTTTCGCCTGAAGTTTAGGGCTATTAATGGCTACTGTTGCTACCTGCAGGGAGCTTCACTCTCTCTTGTCATTTTCTCCTGATTCTGGCCACACCTTTACAAACTTTTTAAAATTTCTTCAAGTACCCCTCTGTGTATGCCATCTGTTTTTCAAAGGAACCCTGACTAAAACAGGTATTAAATGCTTTTCTTATGTTGATCCCTCTGTTTGCCAGATCTGGAGTCAATCAGTAAAGACATATTTTGGAATGGATAAGTAAAATAATGGGATTTTTAAAATAAATAATAGTATTATGCTAAGGTAAAACCCTGGTTTTAACACTATACTAATATAAGATGTTATCATTGGGGAAAGTGAGGAGAAGTTACATAGGAATTCTCTGTACTATTTTTGAAATGTCTTGTGAGTATTAAATATTTCAGAATAAAAACTATTAACAGAAAAACTAAAAATGTAATAAAAATATATATACCATCTTTCCACATGTGGTTACATTAAAGTTTACATATTTAAAAGCAAAATAACAAGTAAATCTGTAGCTGCTATTTCATACTTACAGATACAATTTTATCTTTGCCAAGAGCTAGTGTGATGTCTAGAAAAAAAGAATCTAAAAATAAATGAAATACTTTTCTCATAACTAAAATATGTCTTATTTTAAAATTGTGACTATATACAGTTTGTCCTGTCTTTATTACATTCATATATGATCCTTTTTCCATTTTTTAAAAAATCTTATAGCCCTAGACCTTTTTGTTTATATATTATAGTATAGAAAGAACTCATTTGCCTATTTGTACATCTCCTTGCCGTCCTTCAGGGATCAACTTGATGACCACCTTGGTTTTCTGGACTAGAGCATCACATATTTACTATTTCAATGGATTCGGTTTGGGTTAGAATCACATGTAGTCAAAAAGATTCATCTGCTTTACCTGTGGTTTGTTGACAGCATAAGGCTATTGAGGAAAAATATTATGCCTTTTACTTCTTTTGTAGAACAGCTCTGGGCTTCTGTTGAAGTGAATTCAATTCAATTTCTGAATGGAGTATATGCCGGTGTAGAGTTATAAACCCAGATTCTTGTTTCTATTCTTCTACTGAATAACTGTGTGATCTTGGGTAACTCATTTTCAGACCTTGCTACAAAATGAACTCACTAAATCAGGTTCGGATTATCTCCAAAGTCTCTTTGAGCTTTGCAATGGTATGGTTTTCACTGTAAATATTAGGTAGTAACAGAGAAGTAGAATCATATAGCATCTTCTCTACATTAAATCCTCTCTTTCCTTGAAATCCTCACAGAATATTCATCAGTCTACTCTAAGCTGAAAACTCATGGTCTTGATCTTGAGTATTTAGAAGTTTATGACAGATGAATAGCCCCAAACTAGTAAGTTTATTTGAAACTCTGGAAACTACTAGTAGCTAAACCTCTAGGGTTTGCCAAATTGGGCAGTAAATTGTATGACAAGGGGTTTTCTCCTGAGATTTCCTGAGTGTGCTGCTTCTGGCAGGTTGGAATTAGAGTGAGAAAAGCCAGTTTTGTGATACCTTGTTACTGCCGCTCCCAGGTGGAGTTCAGAAGTGTAGACACAATGACGAAGGTGATGAAAACATAATAACAACAAAAGAAGAATTTAATCAAATTTCATCAGCTCTCTAAAAGCTTGCAGATCTAACTTCACTGGTGCCTTTATTTACGTGCATATTGCATTTGCAAAATGGACTCTCTATGGAGAGGAGGAGGGAGTTACGTAATTACCAGTTGAAAATGACTAGATCTGTACAAGTGAAGCAAAAATATGATCTTGGATTCTAAGTGGAGGCAAAATACAATATTAAGTGGATGCAATGAACCTCTTTTTAAAATCCTGAATATCGGATATCAAAACCATCTATAACTTTTTTTTTCTCCATCAGCCATCCTTATTAATGTCAATTTTGACTAGATTCTCTGGATTCAGTCTTTTCTAGCTTCCCTTAGCTAAGCCTATTGTAGCTCCATTCAAGGTCTCACCCTCGTTCCATGACCAGGTAAAACAAAAATAGTTCCCATCCCAGAGTTGTGGTCTTGTGTCCCAGCGGTTCCCACAGACCTTTCTTCAAATACTCATTCCATAGACGATGCTATATCTGTGTCTTTATCTTGACCACCACCAAAGATTAGACTATTGCACTAGTCCTTATTCCTATGCCTTGAATTTGTTTTTCTTCCAGAACTGATGTCTAGCTTTCAATCCTATTGCCAGCTCTTTTGGCCATGTGACGATCTTCTCAATATTTCCTGTCTTCAGCTTGCTATTCTAAATATCACTGGCACTGGTCCCCTGACTGTGTGTTCTGTGCACCTGGGAAATCTTCTCTGCCACTCACATTTGTATCTCACCTGAAGCATGGCTTAGCTGCCAAATTCAGCTTCCATTCCTTTCCTCTCCTGGGTGATAGGTTTTGTTCCAGGACCTAATTAACACTCCTTTTATTCCCTGTCTTTTCTGTGTTGTTTCTTGTGTCTCATTGTACTTTGGAGCCAAGAAGAAATTGTAATTATTAGCGTCTCCGTCTATCATGCTCTATTATGGTGCATTTCTGTTGGGAAACCATTTCCTATGGTTATATTTATCTCAATCATTGCATTTGTGCAAGTGTCAAGATGTAACTTAGCACTTTTGAATACATATTTTGTCCTCTGGTTTCATGTGTATATATCTCTTCCACTCAAAACTACAGACTCTTGAGGGCTTGGGTTGTGTATTTCGTCTTGTTGATCATTCAGTATGTCTAGCGTGCCATTAGTGCTTAGTAAGAATTCCAGTGTGACTTTCAGATATGAAATATTTGAATGATTTAACGTAAGTTATAGATTTCATTTAGAACATATAGTGCTGTGTATTTATCTTCAGTTCAGCTCAACAAATATTTATTGAGCAACTAACATAGTGTCTTATACCTAGTAAACCTTCAATAAATATTTAGGCATAGCGTAATATACCCAATATTAGTGACTTATCTGCACAGTGAATGAAGCCTCAGCAGAAAAGGAGGGAATAAATAACTTAAGCATTTCCTAGGTTGTTAACCACAGTTCTCTACATTTTGGTTTTAAAGTGGATTGCATTCAAATAATGCAGAACTTCATTTGAGAAACTTATAGAAAATTCCATTGCCAAAGTTGGCACTCCATTGAACTTAAGATCATTACAGAAACTAAAGAGTAGGGAATGAGCTTTTGGGAGACTCACTCAGTCTGTTTTCATCCCTCTCTGTCCATTGGTGGAACATTTCTTGAATGAATCTTCTATAAGAGGTTTTAATGGATCCAAATTCAGAGGCATTTTGTACAGCCCCATGGAGGAGTGAGTATTGAGGATATAGTGATTATTTCATCATGCAGAACATATACATTAAAAATCAAGATGTGAGGGCCAGCCCAGTGGTGCAGCGGTTAAGTTCACATGTTCCACTTCTTTGGCCCAGGGTTCACCAGTTTGGATACCATGTGTGGACATAGCAACGCCTATCAAGCCCTGCTGTGGCAGGCTTCACACATATAAAAGTAGAGGAAGATGGACATGAATGTTAGTTCAGGGCCAGTCTTCCTCAGCAAAAGAAGGAGGATTGGCAGTGGATGTTAGCTCAGGGCTAATCTTCCTCCAAAAGAAAAAAAAAAAATCAAGATGTGAAGACTAAACAGCAGCCCTTAAAGAAGATGTACCAATGACAATTGCATACATGAACAGATGCTCAAAATCATTAGCCATTAGGGAAACTCAAATATCCACAATGAGACACCACTACATACATAGTAGATTGGAAAAATGAAAACAAACTTGACAACACCAAATACTGTCAAGGATTTGGAGCACCAGGAGCACTGCTAATGAGAATGCAAAATGGTAGAGTCAATTGGGGAGATAAGTTCTTAAAAGTCAAATATACACTTACATACTACCAGACAATCCAACTCCTAAGTATTTACTCAAAAGAAATGGTAACATATATTCACATGGAAACCTGTATACATGAATGTGTATAGCAGCTTTATTAACAATTGCCAAAATCTGGAGACAACACAAATGTCCTTCAATGGATAAATAGGTAAATTAAATCTAGTACACTTGACAAGATAATACCACTTATCAACACAAAGGAACAAACTATTGATGAACCCAGTATCATGGGTGAATCTCAAAGGCACTTTGTTAAGTTCAAGAAGCCAGACTCCAAAAGCTAAATACTATATGACATCATGTATATGACATTCTGAAAAATTCAAAATTATAGGAACATAAAACAGCCCAGTGGTTACCAGCAAGCAGTTTAGAGAGAGGGATTGACTATAAAGAGACAGCATGAGGAAATCTTTCACGTTGATAGATGTGTTCAGTGTCCTAATTGTGATAGTGGTTTCATGTATTTATGAAAATGCATAGAAATGTATACTAAAAAATTGGATTTTAGTATGTGTAATTTTTTTAAAATATGAGGTGACTATTTGAGTTCTGTTAAGTAAGATGGTGGGAGTACTTCAACGGAAACTAATTGACTTGATGTGGTCTTTGGAACTGGACACAGATAAGCAGAATCTCAAGAACAACATCTGAAAGCCAGTTTAGAAAAAATTTTTTACTATAACAACCTGTAAGGAGGAAGACTTAGTGTGCAGTGAAAATCTCTCCATTTTGTGGATCAAGATGGATAACTACTTGGAGATTAGAAGTAAATCAGATATTATGTTGTCCTTGTGCCTGGCATGGCCTATGCAGTATTTCTGTCTTTGCGTCCCCTCTTAAGAACTTTGAACTGAATTTCTCTATAATATTACCTCTTTCCTGTATACCTAAGAGCTCCTCCATTCTATTAGGATACATATTTACTAGTTTGTTTTGCTGCTGTAATGATATTGTCAGGCTCATATTCTTAGCTACATTTTGTATATGAGGAAGCTAGATCTCAGATTAATTTATTGACTTGTCAAAGGGGTACAACTCATAGATGTCAGACTTAGAGAAAACGGAAGTTAAATTAAAAAGTTAAGAATCATTTTAAAGAATCTGACTCAGAGCCAGCCCTGATGGTCTAGTGGTTAAAGCTCGGCGCTCTCACCACTTTGGCAGCCCAGGTTCGTTTCCTGGGTGCAAAACCACACCAATCATCTGTCAGTTGCCATACCGTGGCAGTGGCCCACATAGAAGAATTACAAGGACTTCCAAATAGGATATACAACCATGCTCTGCAACTTTCAGGGAGGAAAAAAAAAAGAGGAAGATTGGCAATAGTTGTTAGCTAAGGTCAAATCTCCCCCGACCCAAAGAAAAGGAAAAAAAAGACCCTGAATTTAAAAAAAAAAAATCTGATTCATAGAATTATTATATGCATTTAAGTATTCAACATAGTATCATTTCTCATTTTTATTTATAACGACAGTGAAGGAAATGATAAAATTTATATTACTCATAATCATAGCAATCTAATTTCGATATTATTTTCATTCTTCTTTGCATACTTTGACTCCTTTGTTCTCACCATGAATACATTGAAATCTTTCACAAGATTATAATTTTTTTTGTATTTTGCTTTTGTTACTTACCAAGGAATTATAGCCATTTGTTTTCAATATGGAGCAATTCAGGTGGTACTTATTGATAGTCTACAATATTCTAGGCTCCAAGCATACAGTGATAAAAGGCACAATTCTTATCCACAAAGGGTTTATGGTCTAGTAGGAAAAACAAGGAAGTGATACTCATAATACAGTAGGAAGTGTGCTATGATGGAAGAATTCTCAGTGGTGTTGCATAACCCAGAATGGTGCATAAATGCAATTAAAGAATGATTTTATTTGGGCTGTGCAAGAAGAGCAATTGAAAAGGCAGATTGAGGAGGTGGGGTTACAGAAGTAGAAAGTAATAGAGTGATTTTTAAATCTTTTAATGTTTCCTATAATTTCATCAATTTGAAGTAGTATAGTTTACTTAGCCTTTTTTATTGGACATTTGCTTATAACCAGTTTTAACTCTTATAACGTTGCAATGAATGCTTTTGTGCATGTAGCTTTTATCTTATTTTGAATTATCCTCTTAAAATGTATTTTTAAGTATGAATTACTGGGAAAGATATATATCTGTATCTGTATATATATATATATATATATATATGTTTTGTTTTATAACCCCAAATTGCTTTTGAAAAGGCTTATACCATTTTATAGTATCATGAGCAATATATAAGTGTACCAATTTTTCCAATACTCTCTAACTTTGTATACTCTTATACTTGTTTAAATTGTGGTAATCTAATAGTTACAGCTAAGTGGAAGCAATTTCTGGAAAGATGATATATTTGACCAAAAAAAAGGGATGAGGAAAGGAACACAACACATTTGGGGCATAGTGATGAGTATGATATAGCAGAAATGTTAAAAATGAAGTACTTCAATCAGACCAATCATGAAATTCTAGAGCATCATTTTGTAATTTGAAACAAGAAGTATGGGGAAACATAGTATTTGAAAGAAGAAAGTAAGACCAATGTTCTTTAATGGGGTTTCAGATTTATGCATTGGGTCTTGACAAGATCCAGCCTTTAGGAAAAATTCACCACTGGTATTTTTTATTTCCACAGATATTTATGAACATGATACAGCAAACTACTGCTGACCCAAGTCCCTGCTCTTATGCATTCATTTATCTCTTGGTAACATGGGCAGTGTTTTCAGATGAGCCATGAAACTAATGGGACAACTTGGAATGAGATTTTTTTCCTAGGGTGAGTTCCACCAAGTCCTTAGTCACTTAGAAGTGTCAGGCAGAAGGGACTCTGACAGGCAGCTCTGTCAACATGAACAGAGAGTTTTAGATCAAGCCCAGGAACATTACTGTCAAAAATTACAACCTCAGCGTTGACATAAATGTTGACAGGACCATTTTCACTGATAGTGGTATCAGAGCAGATTATGATTCACAAAGGACTGTCCAACCAGCAATGATTTAGATGAAATGCTCCCAAATAAGTAAAGGGATAGGAAGGGGAGAAGCAAAATATGAAGACTGCAGGTTACACAATTTTATTAAGGCAGCATCACATTATGGCAGCAAACATCTTTCCTTCTTGGTGATGGGGGCTTGTCTGCAAGTTAGTATAAAGAGAAACACAATAATGGAAATTCAGACTCTCCTCTGAGTCTGGCCTACCTCCAGTTCAGTGCTGTGATATACACAGTTTTGTGAAGTATTTTGAAGGAAGGATGTTGGTGTATAATTATAGGGTAGATGACCAACTTTTCCTGGGTACTAGTGAAGTGTTTCAGAAATAAAGACTATGTTGGAAAGCAAAAGGACATTTTGGTAAAGAACGGCATATGGAGGTAGGGACACATGTCCTTTTTCCACATATAGAAATACAGTAAATTTACCAAAGCTCATATCAACTTTCCCCAGTAACTCTGCTTAACCCCTGTAACTAATTTCTCTAATATCCTGACACTCGGAGATATTCTATTAAGCAGCGCTGCATAATGTCTTCAATTGTTTTCAAAACTGCTATTATATAATGTTTGATCCCATTTAAATTTTAAATGTTTCCTATTATTTTTCCCTCATAGCACTGAGCAGAGGTTTGGACATGTAGGTGGCAAGGAATACATTGAAATAGTTGAATTAAGATGCATTGAGTTATCTTGTAGAAAACAAGAAATAACTGAGTCATCCAACTTCACTCTCATACAAATATGTTTCCTATTCTATTTCCTTTCCAAAAAAAGTCTCTCCATATAAATATTTTATACAAAACCAATTATTTAGGAAATTATGGAGTGATTCATAAATTATGTTTCTAAGCCTCCTGGGCAAATTGTCTAAAGAGCAAAATGAAGTTAAGAGAATCCAAATCAAAAGATTTTTTTTAAATCCCAAAGGCTTACTCTTGCTTCTAAATGTCATGGTAAATATTGTGAATGACATTCTGGAGACCATTGTGTTTTTACCTCATAATAGCACCTTATTATGCTGCATCACAGTGACATATATTTGTCTTTATCCCTCATTTTATGTTAAATTTTTGAGTGAAGAGAATGTATTTTGTCCATCACTGCTTTTTTAAGCATCCGAGTATAGCAGCTGGAATGTGAGTACTTAATACATAAATTGGTAATAAATACATTGATGGATCAATAAGTCAGTGTTGCTTCCTTAAGACCTTTTGGAAGCAGACATCAAAAAAATAAAATCAGAAAGAAACACATGATACAGGAATGCAAAATGGACTGAGACTTCTTCAATATAAGAATTATTTAGAAGAAAATAAAATTTTCGGGCTTGTAATCATTACAACATCAACTATCAATTGAGTATGATTATTTTTCACATAATTTCCAGAGAGAAGCCATGGGCCATGATGAGTAACCATCCAACGACAAACTGGAAATATTATTGAGGAGTAAAAATTTCCTTTTAGTTTATTTCTCAAACTTTGGCTTAATAGTCACCCTCTAAATAAAAAGAGCAGTTAAATTAACTTCTTTTTACAAATAGATGTTAGTTCTGCCTATAAGGCTGTGTGTTTCAATTACCCTACCCCAATGAAGAACCTCTCTGAACTTCTTCACGGAATTTGCCTTTTTGGAAAATATATTACTCTTTCCAAAAGATCGGTTATGTTATAAATCCCGTGCCATTTATCACATGCATTTTCTTTTATAAAAATAATGTTTTTCCTATTTTCTAAAAAACATAATGTAACGACTGGAAAAGAATTATAAAGTGCAGGAAAATATGGAGAGAAAAATTAAAGGCAACCAAAACCCAACTAACAAGAACAGTCAACAATTTACTACATTTCATTACTTAATCTATTACTTAACCATCTTAAATTGATACAGTAATCCCCCCTTACCCAAGGTTTTGCTTTCCATGGTTTCAGTTACCACAATCAATAGCAGTTTGAAAATATTAAGTGGAAAATTCCAGAAGTAAACAATTCATAAGTTATAAATTGTGCACCGTTCTGAGTAGCGTGACAAAATCTTGTGCTGTCCCACTATGTCCCACCTGGGATGTAAATCATCCCCTTGTCCAGCATTTCCAAGCTGTATACACTACCCACCAATTAGTCATTTAGTGGTCATCTGGGTTATCAGATAGACTATTTCAATATTGCAGTGCTTGTGTTCCAATAACACTTATTTTACCTAATAATGGCCCCAAAGTGCAAAACTAGTGATGCTGGCAATTTGGATATGCCAAAGAGAAGCCATAAAGTGCTTCCTTGAATGAAAAGATGAAAGTTCTTGACTTGATAAGGAAAGGAAAATAATCATATGCTGAGGTTGCTTAGATCTACAGTAAAAATGAATCTTCTATATGTGAAATTGTAAGGAAGGGAAAAGAAATCTGTGCTAGTTTTGCTGTTGCACCTCAAATATGTATGCATAGGAAAAGATATAATACATACAGGGTTTGGTACTATCTGCGGTTTCAGGCATCCACTGGAGGTCTTGGGACATATTCCCCATGGATAAGGGGAGGTGATTACTATACTACTTTGGTGATTTAAATTAGTCCTCATATTTGGCGCTACTGAGCATGTTCAACACAATTATGTTGCCATGATCTGATTATGTGATTCCACTTTGGTATCACATATGTGATGAGAGCATCAGGGGAAGAGAGTGACTTGGGAAAGGCAGGGCATGCAAAATGGAAATCTGGGTTAATCAACCATCTAGAACACAACTAAGAACTGTGTAATGATAATAAAGCTTATATCTACATGGGTCAGGCCCTCACCTGAGAGATTTACACTGATCCTCTTAAAAGATCCTCTATGTTAGATACTATCTCCAAACCAATATTATAGTTGAAAAAACTGAAGCAGAGGAATTAAGGAAATTTGCCCAAAGTCAGAGATGTAATTAAAAGAACCCAGGAAGTCTGGCTGTATATACAAATATTTCCTTCCAGAAGCAAATACTGTTTATGATAACATGATTCAAGTGTTTTTGTTGATTATTGCAACCTATTTTGTCTCAATTCAGTGAACTAGAAAAAAATTACAAGAAATGAAAAAAGAGGGACTGGAGCTATCATAATAAAGTAATGAACTTGGTGTACTTCAGTGTAAATTTGGTGTCGCAGATCAAATTTTTGAAATTCTGACAATTTAAAAATAATTTCTCAGGCTGTATTCCTTGATTAGAGGTGATAACTTACATAGATCTTCATGCCCCGTGGACCGTAACTAACCACTATTATGAATTCACTTTTAAAAGATTAAATGAAATAGTCCCGTTTTTCATGTGACTTTAGACAAGATTATGGTGGTTTCACTGGGAGGTCTGTCATCTTGACAAGAGGAACTATTGAGCTCTTCTGATAATGAAGAGGGACCTGTATGAGCTGTGCTCTGAAATGGTTGAGATGACCTGGCTCTAATGACCTTCAATTCTAGACTTTAAAGAAGGCATGAAGTAGATTGAAAGCATTTCTTCAGCAGGAGCTCTCTAACACTCAGTCCTGGTCCTGCAATGTATAGAAATGAATCTGCTTCCAACCCCCACCCCTGCCCTCCTTTACTCAGATCCTACTTCCAAAAAAAATCACAGCCAGCCTGTCTTATTCTGTCCCTTTTCAGTCACTGATCATTTGGGAGGGGAAGGAAACTCTTTCCTCAGTGCCACATTGGTGAATGTGTTTATCCAAGCCCACAATGGGGTTTATCCAAGCCCCCAAGAAGAAGAAGATAAAGGCATTTCCGCAAAATGCTACTTTTGTCTTACAATTCAAACTCCCGGGGGCAGGTGCCGTGTTGTGTTGTGTTGATTCTCTGGTCACAGAAGTTCCTCTGGGCAGTGGAGTGTTAAAGGCAGCAATTGATGGTGTGGAAGTTTGGTCACTGCAGGTGTAGGCCTTAATTGGGGGATCAGGTGCTCATAAAAAGTGTGCACAGAGGGTGTAGAAACGAACTGGCTCAGAGAATAGAGCCGCAGGAAGGCCACACTCAGGAACCCAAATAAAGATCCCTTAAACTCTCTTTCTCAGAAGCTTTGTTCCATCTCGGCTGTATTTAACAAGGTTATAAATAATTCTGTTCTGGGCATTCCAGAATGATCAGTCAGCCATCATCATTGTAAATTCTTTTCTTTTATATATGTTTTATTATTATTGGTACTCTTGATTATATCATTAACAATATTATGACATTATTATTATCATCATCATCATTAGTTTGTAGGAATCTCAATACAATAAATCCTAAGGGAGAAAAATATATCACGATTAGGAGACGACACAGCTGAGGAAATAGATTTTAGCTTTTTTATGAAGACAAAAATGTAAAGAGAAAGAATAAAGATATGAGAGAGGAGGTGAAAGGGAGTGCAGAGAGCTTTCTAATATTACATTTGTCAATTTCTTTAATAGATTTGGGTTCAGTTCTTATAAACAAAAGAACTTTCTCATTCTGTAATAATTTGACTTCTATTGATTCAAATATTAAAAAAAAAGAAAGAAAGACAGATGTCAGCTAAATAATTGGTGATTTCCTATTGACGCAAATATTAAAAAAAAAGAAAGAAAGACAGATGTCAGCTAAATAATTGGTGATTTCCTATTAATATAACCTCTTTTGACATCAAATGTTGTCCATGAACTTATAGGGCCACTTTTGATAATATTATTTTACCACTCATTTAGAGGATTAAAAAAAATGGCTATAAAGCAAATAACCTGAACTAACAGTATTCTGAGCCATGAAAGAATTGGTATCTATTCTTTGTTCTTCATACTCTTTTTCCTTTCCCAAACAGCATAAAATCTCCAAAGCTAACATAAAATAAAATTGGAAAAGAAATAAATGTTTGAAGCATTGTTCTATTTTTCTAAGTTGCCATCCACACATTTATCTAACATTTATTGCAAATAATCTTGTTTAACCTACACAACCACCACAGAGGTATCCATGTTGAGCTCAAATTTAAAACAGAGAAATAGAGAGTTAAAATGAGTGCATGATGAGCCCATGGTTATATAGCCACTGAATAGCATTTGAAGGTTTTGTAGCCCTGGTACCCAGGGCTTATAATTCCAGGCCAGCTATTTTCTCTAGCTACTCATTACTATGTGTCTTCATATTTCATACTAACTTTCTGTACCATTCCCACCCTCATGTTGAAAGAGTTCTAACTCTCAAGCAACTATATGTAGTTCTGTATTTTCTTTTTTTTTAAAGTGAAAAGTTTTCATATTCAGGAATATAACATTGACAGAAAAATGCAGTAAATGATATATTCACCAATGAATTTCCTCATTGTGATTGTGCTTTAAATAAGTCTGATAATGTAACTGAGCCACTTGGGCTCTTCTTTTGAACTTTTTCATATATTTTGTGAAATTTATGTTTAATTATCTTGCTTATTTTTCTTTTGGTTGATTTCTCTTATTAATATGTAGGAGTATATTAGATACTCAAATATGAGGCCTTTGTAGTTAGTATGTTTCAAACAATCTTTTTCCACTTTGTGGTTTTCCTTTTTCTTCTCTTAATGGTGTCTTTGATGAACAAATTCTCTTTTGATTTAGTGCTATATATCAATCTTTTGGGGGGAATAGTGGTTAGTATTTTTTCTGTCCTATGGAAAAGTATTTCCCTATATCAGTCATGGAAATTTGGAGATTTTCTCCTATATTATCTTTCAAGACATTTATTGTTTTGTATTCTCATTTAAATCTAAAAATCAATCTGGAATTGATTTTTGTATATGATAAAAAGTAAATATCATGATAATTTTTTCCATGTGGACACCTAATTATTCCAGCACCATTTAATGGAACTATTGTGTTCTTCTAAAGTGCCACCTTTTTCCCAAGTCAGATGTTAGATAACTGTGCCTGTCTGTGAGGTCTCTATTTTATTCTATTTCTCTATCACTGTCCCACTATCACAGAATCTTATTTATTGTAGCCTTATAATAATTTTTGATATTTAGTTGAGAAGTTTCTCAACTTTGTTATTCTTTTTCAAGAGTGTCTCCATAATTCTTGCTCCTTTGCATTTCAATATATGTTTTAGAACTGTATAAACAAATTTCATATACAGAGACACAAAAAACTGCTGGGTTTTTAATTGGGAGTTCAGTGCTTTGAGAATTTTAAGACCTGCTTCATGTCCCTGAAAAGAGTGTTTATTCTATAGCTGTTCAGTGCAGTGTATAAAGGTCAAGTGTACTAACTGTGTTCTTCAAAACTTCTCTTTTAATAATTTTTCTTTAGTTACTCTATGAGTTATTCCATGAAGTTATTTCTAATTCTAGTTCTATACTATTTGCTTCTTAGATTTTGAGGCTATGTTATTAGTTACATACAAATTTACAATTGTTCATCTCTTTTCCTTGTGTGTCTGATTATTCTTGATTGTGCATCAGACTTGTTAAATTATATAGAAAAATAATTTTAGGCCTAGGATTATGTTATTTTCTTCTAGAGAAAATTTTATTTCCTTCTGCCAAGTATCTGGTAGTACCAGCACCATGGAATCACATTAACACAATTTCATGAGTTGAGGGGATTAGAAACTGCCGTCAGAGCTTGCTGCTTAGGAAAAAGAAAATAAAACAAATAAAGAAATGATTGAATAACTCATCACTACTGTAACAACACAACCTAAGAATCTTCATCTTACTCATTAATAGAATGAATTTTCTACATTAAACCATAAAATTTCCTCTGATGATTGGCATTCAGATGCAAAGACATTTGTAAAATTCTGGCAGTTTAGAGTTCCAAATAATAAATCGTAGTTTCAAGCCTACGCATTTTAAAGGAAAAACAATTATTCACCAAATTTTGATCTAAATCATAGTTAGCTTCTCTACTGTTTGTTTTTCCCTCACGTATGATGAAGCAAAACTTAGAAGACGTATGTGGGAAGAGGAATGAATAAAACAGTAGAAAAATAGCCCTTAAAGAAAAATAAGTCTGTGAAGGGAAAAAATAGAACTGAAAATAATGAAAAAGATATATCTTTTAAGTATTCTCAGGTAGACCAGAATATATGACATCCTATTAAAAAAAAAGAACATGATGTTATAGAAAAAGAAAAATGAGAGAACAATAAAATGATCTTTGAAGTAAAAATATGATTGCTGATTTTAAAGAAAAGAGTAATAAAACGAAAGATAGAATGTTGAGGAAATAACCTCCAAACTTTAAAAAAAGACAAAGAGTTACAAAGCATAATAGAAAAGTTGAGACAAGAGACACAGTGCAATTCTATATAGATTACAGAAAGAAAGAATACAGAAAACTGAGTGAATAAAATTATGAAGGAACAAATAGAAGAGGATTTCCCAGAACTAGCTATCAGTTATTGACTCCATGCAATGTATGGAAACATACTCATTACCGAAATGCGTCATTATAAAAATCACAACAGCAAGGGGTACAAAAGGAAGATCCAAGTTGCTTTCATTGAGTAAAAGCAGGCAACATTTAAAGGAGTCAAAATAAGTCTACCATTAGGCTTTTATCAGCATGATAGATCCCAGAAAATAATGGACAAATAATTACAAAGTACTGAGAAAAATCATTTTCAAACTTTATTTTCTATACCCAGCCAAACCTCACCAATTTCATGAGCAAAACAAAGACATCATCAAACAAGCAAGAACTCATAAAATATACCCTCTTTGCATCATTTCTTAATAATGCACTAGTGCATGAGCTGCAGCTAAATCTGGAAATCGACCTACAAAGTGATTGACATGAGATACCAGAAATAAAGGATTTAACTATAAGAAGAAGTGAAAGAAAATCCCAGGAAGACATCTCCATAGGAGTCTTCATATTCAACCAGACAGACAAGAGGAGACAGGGGTTTAGGAAGAATATCTCTGAGAATAAGAGCAAACTCAACGAAATAGATGACGAACAGTTTGGGGAAAAAGAAAACAAATAGTTCAAAAAAAAGTAATTAAGTTTCAGGAAAAAATGCCTGCCAAAGAGAATATACAATCATATTACAAAAGTTGCTACTGACATGAGTAATATTTATGTAGTCATGATTATGTAAAATCAATTTATTGATTTTTAACTTACTGAATCACTGTCTTGACAGTGTTCTCAGTCCTGCCTGCACAGTAGAATCTCTGTGGAGCTTTGAAGAGTAACAATACCTAAACTCACCTAGATCTATTAAATCAGAACTCTAGGGATAAGACTTGGCATTAGTATTTTGCACCATTCCCAGGTGACTTTAATGTGCACCTGAATTTGAGAAATGTTGCTATAAACCAAACATAAAATACTTAGTTATGGTTATAGAAAGCAAAGCAAATCTTATCAGTATAGTGACAAGCATAGGAGGGTAGAAGGAGCCAATAAAGGTGAAGGGAAACTTGGGGTGATGATGTCTTCAGCTTAAAAAGTGGGGAATTAAGAGACACTAACCATTGCTACTAAATCGAAAAACTGATGTTCCATATTCTTACAATGATTAAAAATTAAGGACAAAAATCCTGGAAGATAAAGGAAGGAGATGGGGGGATAAATTAACTAATCCTTGTCATTCACAACTAAATTAATAGGTAATATCTAAAGTTCACGAATCAAGACATAGTGGTTGGAGCCTGTGTCTTGGAGAAACAGAGGTAGCCTTCAGAAGAATCATTAAAGTTTTAAAGGTGGTGCTTATGGAAGCAACTTTTTTGGTCAGCAAAGATAAGGCAGAGGCCTGTGGCTTTCTCTCAAAAAACAATGTAATGTTTCATTTTCAAAGCACCCCGTTATAATTTTTACATGCATGTATTTGAAATGTTGGAAGTAAAGTATCCTGGAAGAGATCATGAAAAGACCTTCTGATGTGCCAATAAATTTCTATATCTTAGGCATTGATTATCTGCATGACTTCATTTGTGTCAAATAACTTTGAAATTTACTCTGGTAATATGTGTATTTTTATATGTATTTGGTTTACCTTCATACTTTGAAAAACAAAGAAAAGAAAAATGAAAAGTTCTCTGAAGGCTGTGCAAGGTGTCTAACTAATTAAACTAGCAAGCTATTTGAAAATCACTCAGTGTTTAATACGTGATAATGACTTCAGCTGAGAAAATTAGTTACATATGAAACAACTTTAGAACCAAAAAATACATAAACCAATAAAACTATTATTTTGGAGAGTATTGTAGACTGCTAGCAAGCGCAGTCAGAGAGAAAAGATATCAATGCACCTTGGGGAGGAACCTCTGGAAGACAGAAGGATTTAACACAATGATGAATAGCTAGAGGCGAAGAAGAGAAGCGATGGCATTTCTATGCAGAAAAAGAAAGATACAGATTTCTGACTAAACATTGCATGCAAATGGGTTTTTGTTTAATAAATGGAGCGACCTCATGGAGAAGAGGGCATAGTGTTAGGAAGTCAGGTAAGGAGATTATATCATATCCTAATCGTGATGGGCATAACTTTGAAGCTAAGGAGTTTGAGCTTTATTATGCAATCATTGGTGAGCTACTGACAAGCTGAGGGTAGGACGATGGTATGAGGCAATTGGCATTTTAAGACTATGAGACAGGGAGCTGTATGTCATAGAAAATGGAGCAGAGAGGAGGCTTGCAGTGATGTAGCTGTCTCCCTAGAACCCCTTATGAATATCCAGCCAAGGAAATGTCCATTTCATCACTCACTGGTCTTCAAATACGGAAACTACATTGGTAGCTGCGTATATATGTGTCTCTGGGCTTGGATTATAGCTGAACTTAATGATGTGGAGGACAGTTACCACCACTTCAGTTAGTAGATGGTATTACTAGAAGAACAAAGGTATTTCAATTAGCTTTTTAAGTATCTGAAGTATGAAGAGACCTCTAAAGCTCCTTAACTTTTAGGTATTAAAAACTGAATTGGTGTTACAGGAAATATTAAAAATGGAAATACTTTACAGTCAAGATTTTAATAAATATTTCAACAAGTCCCTGTTCTATAAATAGGAACATAAGGAAGTTGCTTGGAAGTCGGAGAGCAGTAAAAACAGAATTTTCTGGAATTCATAATTTTCCCATGTTGAGGAGAGTTTGAAACATGGTGGCATAGAAGGAACCCGAGTTCACCTCCTCCCACAGACACAACAAACCCATAACGACCTGTGGAACAATTTCCTCTGAGAAAGAGCTGGAAACTAGATGAAAAGAACCTCCACAACAAGGGACAACACAGAGAGAGGTGGAAGAAGCAGAGATATAGTCCTGCTGAGGAAAAAATCACATCCTAGCAGTGACACTTCATGGTCAGAAGCAATCTCAAACGGCCAGTGGTTTTCCTAGATGAGTGGGGGATTTGAGCTCTACATTAGGCACCCCAGCTCATAGATGCAGCACAAGAGAGATGAGACTCCAAAATACATGGCTTTGAAAACCAGTGGAAAATACACCCAGGAAAACTATAAAACTTCAGCGAAGGAAAAATTTGCTCTTAAAGGGCCCACGCAGAGACTCACTTGACCTGGAAACTGGCACAAATACACCAAATAGAAAACTCATAGTCCATTGGTAAAAGAAACTCACTTTTTTCTTGAGGAAAGTTAGCCCTGATCTGTCACCAATCCTCCTCTTTTTGCTGAGGAAGATTGGCCCTGAATTAGCATCTGTGCCTATCTTCCTCTATTTTATATGCAGGGCACCTGCCACAGCACAGCTTGATAAGCGATGCATAGGTTTGTGCCCAGGAACTGAACCAGTGAACCCCAGGCTGGCCCCTACACAAATTCACTTTTTAAGCTGGAAGTGCATCCCAGAGAGGCAAGAGGCAATTGGGCACCTCACCCCCAGGGACTGAGATCCTGGTGATAGCCATTTTTGTGACCTAGTTCAGCCATGCTGATGCAGATACTGGCAGACACCATTCTGAAATCCTTTCTCAAGCCTGTCACCGTAGAGGCTTGCCCTGCTCATTAGAGCATGTGAGGCAATTGAGCACAGCCAAGCAGCACAACCAGCCCACACCAGGGACATGCCCTGCTCACCAGTGAGCCCACAGCAGACTTGCATTACTGGGTCTCACAGCCAGCCACAAAGGGGATCTTTCCTGCCCACCAATGTGCCTGAAATTGTTGCATGCTGCAGTTCCAAGGGCCTACCTCACCCAGCAGTGAGCACACAGCTGTCATGCACCACTAGATCCTGCAACCAGCCACACTGGAGGCCTGACTTGCTCACCAACAAATGCACAGCAGTTGTTGACTACCAGGCCTCACAACCAGCCATGTCAGGGGCTTGCCTCACCCAATAATGTGTCTGTAGCAGTCACATGTGGCCAGTCCTCACAACCAGTCCGTCCAGGGGCCAGCCCAGCCTACTTGTATGCCCACAGAAATAGCAGCCCCACCACAACAGAAGGGCACATTCAGCCCATACAACGGACATCCCTGGAGGATTTGGCATGGGTCATGAGAGAAGAGCACAGTGCTGGGCCCCATAAGACATCTCCTACTTTAGGCCACATTTCCAAGATAGAGAAATGTAACTGATCTACCTAACACATAGACATAAACACAGAGACATAGGCAAAATGAGGAGACAAATAAAAGAACAAGACAATTCTCAGAAAAAGAGCTAAGCAAAATCTATCTGATAAAGAGTACCAACTAATGCTCATAAGGATGTTCGTTGAACTGAGAAGAATAGATAAACATAGTGAGACATTCAACAGAGAATTAGAAAATATAAAAAAAGAACCAATTGGAGCTGAAGAATGTAATAATTGAAATGAAAAATTCATTAGAGGGAATTAACAGCAGAGTAGATGGCATAGAAGAAGGGATCAGCAATATGAATGACAGAATAGAAGAAATCACTCAAGTTGAATAGAAAAAAGAAAAAAAGAATTAAAAAGAATGAGGATAGTTTAAGGGACCTCTGGGACAAAATCAAACATGCCCATTTGCATTATAGGAATCCCAGAAGGAGAAGAGAGAGACAAAAAGGAAGAGAACTTATTTGAAGAGATAATAGCTGAAAATTTCCCTAGCCTGGGGAAGGAAACAGACACCCACCTACAGGAAGCATAGAGAATACCAAACAAGATGAACCCCAAACCCACACCAAGACACATTATAATTAAAATGTCAAGCATTAAAGATAAAGAAACAATCTTAAAAGCTTCAAAAGAAAAGCAACATTACCTACAAGGAAACCCCCATACGGCTACTAGCTGACTTTTCAGCAGAAATCTTACAAGCTAAAAGGGAGTGACACAATAAATTCAAATTATCAAAAGGAAAAATTGTGCAACCAAGAATATTCTACCCAGGAAGGTCATTATCCAGAATGGAAGGAGAGAGAATGAATTTTCCAGACAAGCAAAAACTAAGAGTTCATCATCACTAAACTGGCTTTATAAGAAACATTAAAGGCACTTCTTTAAATGGAGAAAAGGCCACAAATACAAATAAAAAAATATCAAAGACAATATATCACTGGTAAAAGCAAATATACAGTCAAGGTAGTGGATCAACACCTATAAAGCTAGTATGAAGGTCAAAAGGCAAAAGTACTAAAATCATCTGTATCCACAATAAGAGGTTAAGGGATATAAAAAATTAAAAGAGGTAAAATATGATGTCAAAAACATAAAACGTTGTGGGGAGTAAAAGTGTAGAGCTTTTAGTATGAGGTCCAACTTAAGAAACCATCAACTTAATATAAATTCCTATTTAAAAATGTAATAACATTTACATAACATAATATAATATGATAATATATGAACCTCATGATACCCACAAACCAAAACCTATAATAAATACACAAAAAATAAAGAGAAGAGAAACCAAACGCAACACTAGAGAAAATCATCAAATCACAAGGGAAGAGAACAAGAGCAAGTAAAGAGAGAAGAACTACAAAAATATCCGGAAAAAAAGCAGCCGAATGGCACTAACTACATTCTTATCAATCATTACTCTAAATGTAAGTGGAATAAATGCTCCAAACAAAAGACATAGGGGGGCCGCATGGATAAAAAAACAAGACCCACGTATATGCTACATATAAGAGGCACACTTCAGGTCAAAGACATAGAAAGTGAGGGAATGGAAAAAGATATTCCATGCAAATGGAAGCAAAAAAAAAGGCTGGGGTAGCTATACCTATACCAGACAAAACAGATTTTAAAACAAAAACTGTAACAAGAGACAAAGAAGGACATTACGTAACGGTAAAGAGAACAATGCAACAGGAGGATATAATGCTTGTAATATCTATGCTCCCGACTTCAGAGCCCCTGAATACATAACGCAAATATTAACAGACAGAAAAAAAGAAATTGACAGTAACATAATAATAGGAGGGAACTTTAACACCCCACTTACATCTGGATAGATCATCTAGACAGATCAATAAGGAAACATTGGCCTTAAATGACACATCAAACCAGATGGACTTAACAGTAAATACAGAACATGTCACCAAAAAACTGCCGAACACACATTATTTTCAAATGCATGTGGAACATTCTCCAGGATAAATCACATATTAGGCCAGAAAACTGGTCTCAATAAATTTAAGAAGATTAAAATAACATCAAGCATCTTTCTAACCACAATACTATGAAACTACAACTGAACCACAAAAAAACTGGAAAAGTCACAAATATATGAAAATTAAACAAAATGCTACTGAGCAACAATGTGTCAATGAAGAAATGAAAGGAGAAATCAAAAAATATCTGGAGACAAATGAAAATGAAAATTCCACATACCAAAATCTATGGAACACAGAAAAAGCGGAACTAAGAGGGAAGTTTATAGTAATACAGGCCTACCTCAAGAAACAAGAAAAATCTCCAATAAACAATCTAACATGACACCTAAAGGAACTAGAAAAAGAAGAAGAATCAAAGCACCAAATCAGTAGAAAGAAGAAAATAATAAAAATCAGAGCAGAAATAAATGAAATACAGATTAAGAAAAAGTAGGAAAAAATCAATGAAACTAAGAGCTTGTTCTTTGAAAAGATAAACAAAACTGACAAACCCTTAGCTAGACTCACTAAGAAGAGAGAAGTCTCAAATAAGTAAAACCAGAAATGAAAGAGGAAAAATTGCAAGAGATACCATAGAAAAACAAAGCATTATAAGAAAATATTGTGAAAAACTATATGCCAACAAATTGGATAACCTATAAGAAATGGACAAATTCTTAGAATTATACAACCTTCCAAAACTGAATCAAGGAGAAATAGAGAATCTGATTAGATAGATCACTAGTAAGGAGACAAAAATAGTAATCAAAAACTTCCCAGAAAACAAAAGTCCAGGACCAGAGGGCTTCCCTGGTGAATTCCACCAAATATTCAAAGAAAATTTAATACCAATCCTTCTCAAAATCTTCCAAAATTTGAAGAGGAAGGGATACTTCCTAACTCATTTTATCAGGCCAAAATTACCCTGATACCAAAACCAGACAATGCAAAAAGAGAAAATTTCAGGCCAATATCGTTGATGAATATAGATGCAAAAATCCTCAACAAAGTATTAGCAAATCGAATATGACAATACATTAAAAGGATCATACACCACAATCAAGTGGGATTTATCCCAGGGATGCAAGAACGGTTCAACATCCATAAATCAATCATTATGATACATCATATTAACCAAATGAAGAAGAAAAATAACATGATCATCTCAATAGATGCAGAGAAAGCATTTGACAAGATTCAGCATCCATTTGCGATAAAAAATTCTGAATAAAATGGATGTAGAGGGAAAGTACCTAAACAGAATAAAGGCAATATACAACAAACCCACAGCTAACATCACTTTCAACAGTCAAAGAGCAAAATCTATCCCTCTAAGAAGAGAAACAAGACAAGGATGCCCACTTTCACTACTCTTATTCAACAGTGTTGAAAGTCCTAGCTGGAGCATAATTTTCTCATGATACACCTAAAGTCAGAAGTGATATAATTTAAAATAAGAATAAGATTTCAATTTATGAAATAACGTTTTATTGAATAGTTATGTTTTGCTAAACAATATTTTAAATACTCCTTCCCCAAACTTATGATAAACATATAATCATCCCTAGCTTTCCCTTGAGGTAAGTGAGGACTAGAAGACCTAAAAGAGTTGCCCAAGATTTCACCACTGATAAATGGCACAACTGCAGTTGTATTCCAGGCGGACCTAACTCCAGAACCTGCACTCTTAACCACTATAAAAAACGTGTTTCAGACTTGGGCAAAATATGACATTGGGTATAGGAGGAAGACCCAACCATAAGCGAGAAGACACTTGTTCTTCCTCAAGAAAGTTGCAGTATCATAGATAAGATGTGAAAATAGGTAGTAATAACACACTTCATATGTATTACTAGATAACGAAGATGCTGACAAAGGCAGCTGGAAATATTTAACTGAGGAAGAGAGGGATGCTCGACAGAAAAGACGCTACTGGAGCTCTTACTTGAAGATATGAAATTCAAAGGAGGGAAATTTAGAAAAAAAGAAGGTAAATTTGCAGATTTACTGGAGTGCGTACTACAAAGAAAAAAGCCTCAGGAGAGCGAGAAAGGCCAGATCAAGGAATGTCTCCAAGGCCAGATGAGACTTGGGGCCGTATCCCAGAGGCAATGGAGTGAGATGGGAAGAAGCATGGTGCTAACGGACTGACTAAGTGATTGATACTGGAATGAACACTCATGTCTATTACCTTATATAACTCTCACCACAATGCTGTGATGATGCAAAATATATATGATTGCCACCATTTAATAGCTTAATAAACCAAGACAGAAAAGAGAAAAGTGCCAGTCCCAAGCTCACATAGCACTTTAGAGGAGTCCAATAAGAAGGAGAGGAAGAGGCACTCTATTCAGCTTAGCTATAGCAGGATACACCCATGAAAATGTATGTATATAGTGTGGGGACCAGGAATTGGCCACCCCAAGATATGTCTCTTTGGCATCAGGATTATTTGAGGATGATTGCTTTTGATAAACTGGGACAGGGAAGGAGGCTCTGAGGAATGGAACTTGCCCTTTGTTAGGACACGTTTACATTTGTAAGGTAAATCTCTATCTGTAAAAGGTGTCTCCCTCTCTGTACCAGGAAGAAGAAAGGCGATGACCTACTCTCCAAAAACTCTTAATCAATACCAAAGGCAAGGACTTAAAATCTGCATTTTATTGTGCTAGCCTGGTAACCTCCTGTAACTGACTTCCCTCCCCCTCCCAACTTTGGCATTCCTTTAAGGATTAAGCATCTTTCTTTAGGTTAGGAACTGATTGCTGTGCTCACCTGTGACCGCCCAGCTCCAGACAATAGACTTGCCTCCTGCTACGCCCACCGAGATAGCAGACCACTACCTGCTGTGTCCATCAAGCGCGGTGCCAACAGGGCAATCTTGTGACTATTGTGGGAGGGACTTTTCAACCACATGTGAAACACCCTGTTTGGGGCTATATAACCACTATGTGCACCCCACTTCTTCGGTGCCCTTTCTTCCTTCGGGAAGAAAGGCCCCAGGCCATGGTTCCTCACAAAGCTTTGTTTAATTTTCTCTTGCTATTCTGTCTCATGTGAATTTAATTCGTTCTCCAGCCAGACGAACCCCCATTTGGGGAGAGGAAATGTCCTCCTCCCCTACAATAGAAAACAGCCAACTGGAAGGAGCAAAGTCATTGGAGTTTAAAGCTCTGTTGCTTTTTATTTTGGTAACTTGGAAAAGAATGTATTCTCTCTTACCATCAGTGTTTCTCCCTCTTTGACATGATCATAATGATACCTCCCTGTATATACCTCAAAGATTATTTAAGCCATCGAATGAAATACTGAACGTATATGCATGCAAAATAGCTTCATACGCAGAAGTTTGGGGGGTTGTAAACAAATTATACAAACTATTAATTTGTATGCTAACAGTATATATGTCAGTATATGAATTATATTGTCTGTGTACCCATATCAATTTTATATATAAAATTGTGGTAATTGTCATTTTCTTTTCCTGGGACAATCACAAACACAGGATTAGAGTTTTGCTTTGGCTTGGGGGGTTGCTGTCCTTGGGGCGCTCACGTTTCTGCACATTTTATGAGAAGAGTGACTGACTGCCTTTTTTCCAGACTATCTGTTCAAGAATGTTTGCATAGCAACAACCTTAGAGGATAGAGTGTGTCCCTCCAGAGCAAAGGACAGTTTTGATTACTGCCCTGGAAGATACGGTGTCTCCCTCCAGAGCCAAACTACCTAGTACAGCAAATATAATGGGAAGGCATATGCTGCCTGTCATAAAAGATTTGGATTCCCTAAGCTCTGAGTTTCTGTACTGAAATGCAACCCATGGCACATACAGGTGTCACCTGGCCCTCATTGTGATGTCCTGTGGGAACTGGGACTCAGGGAACTAGCACAAGAAATGTTGATATTCTGCCTGCTGCTATTGCCATATGTAAGAAAATTCTTTGCCTTTGACCCGAGAGTCTTGTGTCTCCTGCCAAATCCACATGATAGTGGAAGGCTAAATTGTAAATTTACAAGTAGGGTAAAGTCTCAGACACTTCACAGTTCTTGACATGGCTTAACCCTGGATAACTACATTCAAATAGCTGTTGTGGACACATATGGACTCTCCTGATGCAGGACAAAGTCACCTGGCTTTAATGCAAAAATGTGGTTAAGAAAAAATACCTAGGTAGAAGCAGCAATCAGAACTGTGAATAGTTTGCCTGGGAGATCACTTTACAACAGCACAACTCCTTATATTTTTCTTGATTTCACATTATTGTCACTTTATTAACGCAACACACCAAGACTGGAGTGCCCTGTTCCTTCCTCCTTGCTATGTAAAGCCTAAGTAATTAAGGGAGGCAATTACTATCCTAGTGAGGACACTAAGATTTTCCAGACTGTTCCAACTATTTATATCTCCTAGGTGTCAACCTAATGGTCACTTTTCATTCCTCAACTCTCTTTAGCACTCGGTAGCATATTATTTGTGTGTCAACTCCCTTCTTCTCGTCTGTCCTCTTCCACTCCCCTCCTCCCGCTCTAGGCTTTCCTCTCTGCTGACTTCTTTCTCTGTATCAGTACTGCTTCCATTTGCACAATAACTCTTCTTCTTCTGGATTTTTAACTCTTGCTATTTTAGGGGATTCTGTCTCTGAGCTCCTCATTTCTCACTCCACCCACTTTTGTCTATTCCCAGACAACATCAACAACTGTATATCTATGTCTATCTCTCTATCCTTAGTCTGACCTTCATATCCAGCTTTCTAGAAATGTGTATGGACTTTGAAGTCATAAAACCTTGCCATTCAAGCCATATGTCTTGTTCAAGTAACTTAGTCTAAGTGAACCTGTGCTGTTATCGATATGATGGGAATAGTATATAAAACCTAATATTTTAGGTAATTAGGAAATACATAGTAAAGGGCTTCATAAAAGTATCTCACCATACTAAGTGCCCAGTAAAGAATGATAACTATTTTACTCTTCCTTCCCATACTCTTCTTTTAGAGTGGGGAAATAGTCTTTTCTCTCCCCCTGTATTTCCTGTCTTAGTGAAGGTCACTATCATATACCAAATGTCTCAATGTCTCAAGACAGAAATATGAGACCTACCTTTGGTTTCTCCTTTTTTGCTTATCTCCCTCATCCAGTGGTTATCAAATTTTACTGATGTTATGTCAAAAATATCTCTGGAATTCAAGAACCATTGTCCATTTGCTTTTCTACTGTTTTAATGCCAGCCTTTCTCTACTTGTCACCCTTACCTCCAAGTTTCCAATCTCTCTCCATTCAATCTAGTGTTCACACACCCAAGAGTTTGGACCTACATTGCAAAGTCTCTGTGCTTTCAGGATATGTTTCAATTTCCAGAACACAAATGTTCAATTCACTTCAAAATCATGCCCAGCCTCCTTATGGAGTAGTCTAACACCAACACTCATAACTCTCATGCCTGGTCTACCCACAATTCTTCCTGTTCTCTGTGTAGGCCATTTCCTTTAACATATAAAATCATCTCTCATGCATTCATACCCACAGTTCCTGATTCCTACATTTGTCAGGAATGCTCATTTCTAGACTCACACTTCTCAAGAAAACTCTCATCATTCAAGTGTCAGTCTAGTTAACTATTATCATTCACATTTTGAAAATGAGAGAATTGAGCCTTGGGAAGCTTAAGTATATTTCACAGTCACACTGTTGTAAGTAGATTATCTATGGTTATCTAATGCTGCATTATAAATTGCTCCAAGATTTAGTAGCTTAAACCACTGACATTTTATTATATCTCACAAATCTGTGCATTGGCTGGGGCCAAGTTAGAAGTTTCTTCTGCTAGTCTTTCTTAAAGTCTCACATGCAGTTGCAGCAAAATGGCAGATGCTGTCAGGTGGCTGGATATCTGGTACCTCAGGGCTCCTTTAAGTGGCTTCTTTCTTCAGGGTATGTTTCGCTTTCTAGCACCTCTTGACTCGGCATCTCTCTCCACCAGAATAGTCTGCAATTTACCCCCAGTGAGTAGAAGACCTTTTTTCTTAATCCCTTGCTCCGAAATCCCAGAAGGTCACTTTCTCCACATTCTATCAGTCAAAGCAGTGACAGACATAGTCTAGATTCCAAGACGAAAGGAGCTGCACATACATACAGAGCAGGGTGGAGTCTGGCCGTCTTTGGAGATTCTCTATCCCACTACAGGGGCTGACACTTCTTGATTCTGTTCCAATTATTGCAGGAAGACTGAGAAAATTGTGATTGTAATGGAATTACTTAGAATTCTTGAAATTCTGAACATAGAATTAAGATTTCCTTCCTCCTAACCTGTCTTTTTCTTTATAAAGACATTTAACAGATATGAAAAATATCTTCTTTACCAGTAACCTGATTAAAATCATACCTATATTTCTGACAAGAGTGTTAAAACAGTAACGAAGAAAGAGATAAGGCTAATAGTGTTTGTAGAGCTGGAACCATAGAAGAGAAGCAACCTGACAGAAAGTGTGTCACAGAAAAGGCAAAAAATGTAACAACCACTGTGATTTAGGGAAGAAACTTGGGAAAAAAGTATCCTAACCTCACTCTTCCTGCCATCTAACCTCCTGCTAGCAAATTCTATTGGTGAAACCCCACCCATGACAAGAGTACAAGGAAGTCCAAGAGATAAAGTCAACTGGGTCAACCTCTCAGGGCAAAGAACAGGGCAGAAAATGGAGGTGAAGAGGAAGATGGCAGTAAAGGATAACCAATATATTGTTGTTGCTGCTGATGCTGCTGTTTCGTTGATGCTGTTGTTATTATTATTGCCATTTACCCTTTCTCTAACCATGAATTGGAGTGAATAAAAAAATTTATTTCAGTTTACTTGAATTTCTGGAAAATTGAACTCTGGTTAATTGAGGTTGCACTTGTTAAAACGGAGCACATATTATTTAATGTGCACTTAGAGAGCAGTTAAGATCATTGTCTTCCCTGTTCCTCATTCCTCTGCCCCTCTGTTTTCACCCTCTCCCCTGTTGTTATTTGCTCATCAGAGGTTCTTGTGATTCAAAAGGAAATTCTCACAATTAAAAAATCAGTTGAATATCCACACATGCCTCCTAGGCAGAACAATGAACAGAAAAACTTTTTTATGTAGGGAACTTCAGCAGCATCCCGAATCTGCCTTTCTGGTGCTTGTCTAATCAAAGTGGGCACTGGAAAGGAAAATGATATAAAGCTTCTTTTTCTCCCACTGTGATTCTTATTCTGGGTCACCATATTTCTCTTACTCGCCATACTTTAAACATTTCTTTCAAATTAACTTCTGAAATTAGAACAGACAATGTCCTGGAACAACCTCCAGAGGTACAATTTTTCATAGGTTGGTGTCTTTAATTTCAATTTCTAATTAATGAAATCCATCACGGTGATTCATGTTGCTTTACTGTTTGGACCCGTCTTATCCTCTTTTCTTGTTTTCAATGTTCTATGGCATTCATTAAGGAAGACATAAACAAAATTGGAGATGGTGAGGGAGTAATGAGTGGGATAAAACAGTATTTCCATGGAGAGTCCTCAAACAATTCTGTTCTCTTCCAATGAACGTGACTGTACTGATGATGTCCATAATGGAGTCATAGTCTCTGTCCTTCAACTGAAATATCACAGAAATCCTCCCACTTCTGCATTTTTTTGTTTAATATAGGTCTCCACACACATTGTTTCACTTTAGAATTTCCATTGTTACTCCATTTAAGTTTTCTCTCATCTCCCATATAGAATTAATTTTGTAAAACTATGGAAATCGTCCATTTCTCTATGGGGAAAATGATGCTCAAGAGGAAGCAATCAACATGTTAAAATAGATCATCTGAGAGACAGAAAGTGGTCCTGCATAAGTCAGCATAGCCTCCCATAAAATTCAAGACTGACTCAGCACACATGGGCAGCCATTAGTTCTCCAAAGCATCTTTCTATTTCCTTTATGACTTAGCAGGCAGCTTTTAGGAAGTCCATAATCAGAGGAATCAAACTGGCTTCTTAATTACTGAGATCACAAAAAGCGTTGATGGCCCCATTAGGAATAAATGAAGCCTTGACATATAAACTCATGCAATTGGGCTACTTGATTCTTAGGCTTCCTTCTCTGAGTAAGGTGCCTGAAACAAAAGGTATTATTCTTGTGATGTTCATACAATTCTATCTTGTTCTTCAGGAACATATAGAATCATGCATGATGTAAGGGATAAATATGGTTGTCATTATTTTGAACGCTTTTTCAAGATTGTCAGATTGTTTTAATGGAATTTAATACTGGTAGCATAAAAAATCCTTTTGAATGTGTGGCCTTCATTTATGTAACTTCACACTATATATATATATTTTTAAAGATTTTATTTTTTCCTTTTTCTCCCCAAAGCCCCCCAGTACATAGTTGTATATTCTTCGTTGTGGGTCCTTCCAGTTGTGGCATATGGGACGCTGCCTCAGCGTGGTTTGATGAGCAGTGCCATGTCCGCGCCCAGGATTCGAACCAACGAAACACTGGGCCGCCTGCAGCAGAGCGCACGAACTTAACCACTCAGCCACGGGGCCAGCCCCTCACACTATATATTTTTATACAAGAAAATAAGTTTATAATTATAAAGCAAGGTAAATTAATGTGTGAATATATCAACATTTATCCTCTCATTATCTTTTCAATCTGTGATCTAGGAGTAACGCAAATCTCTCCTTCTCCATAAAGCCTTATAATCTTTGAAAACCATTGGCATATTTAAATTTACATTACCAATCCCTGACTTTAGTGCTTACTTATCTTACAAATGAAATACGATGCTATCTCGTTCTGATTTCTCTTTTTGTAACATAAATTTTATTTCCTCAGTTGTACTCTAAGATTGCTGAGGCCAGTGGACTATTTGCAGAATTCCTCTTGTATGCTCCGTGATACTGTAAGGTCACTCTCTATTTTCCAAAAACGTTTTCTTTCAGCTAAAAATTGGAAAAAGTAAGAATAAAGAAATTATCTTCAGAAAACCAGCAAGCATCTGATCAAGTTTTCATGAAGTAACTGTCAGAATATGATTGATAAATATCATATTGATAAAGCTGTAAAATGTAAAATCTGAATTTGAAGATATATTTTATTATTATCATCACAATTATTTATTATATTTATTGTTGGCATACAATATTTCCCTTGGATATTTATAATTATTGATGTAATTAAGTTATTTTTGTAGCATCATTTTTAAAGTGTTGCTACCTGCTATCCCTGTCATCTAGGAGCTAAAAATTAAAGAATCATTTTTAATTTTTCTTAAAGGATCTCTTTTTTCAAAGCATTTTACTTAGGTGTTAACTGTGTTAAAAAGATGAAAATAAAGCTCTTCTGCTTGAAGAAAGAGTTGGGCCCAAGAGCCCCACTTGGCTCCCCAGCCTCCTCTAAGACCTGTGAATGTAATATTACCACAATTTAAAAATTGCTGCTCTGTGTCTTGAAAAGACTGTTCAAATTAGTTACCTGAAAATTACCCATTGAAACAAGGGGTTTTCTGGCCTGGGCTTTTATATTCACACACTTTCTGGTTTATTTTCTTGCACAGAGTAGCCACCTAATGGTTTTTTGACTGGCTTGATTTAACTTTTTCTTTGCCACCTCCTCGCCACCCCACCTCTCTCCTCTTCTATCCGTTGAACTGTCCTTCTTTAAGCCTCACCCAACACACACATACACAAAAGTATATAGGTACATATACACACATAAACTCGCACATGTGCTAAGACACTCAGACTCATACACGCAGGAGTGCACAGAAATTCATCTTAGCTACGTACCAAGGAGTCAGCGGGATCTCTGTGCCTATGATGAGAATTCTTTGTTTGTAAAGGAAGCCAAAAGTATTTAAGTACATTGCTTTGCAATCTGGTAATTTCAGCTATTTCAACCACAAAATCACAGCAACCTCTGGAAACCCATTGCTAGGTCATCTGCTTACAATGGTCAATTTAGAAATCCACCCCAACAGCAAACGCTGAAAATGGCCATAATCACAGCATACTGGAAAATGAAAGAGCACTGAGCACTTACGTCGGTGAGACTGAATGCATTTGATACTAAAAGGGCTTGCTGAAAAGCCAAAATAAAACAAAAGTTAAGAAAACCAGTATGTTGTTTATATTCACAATTCTAATTCTGATTAAATTTTCACTGAATTGGCAGTTGTAATATTATATTGACAAAATCTGGGAAATAACATCTCCTTTGTCTGAATTGGCCAAGAAATGGTATGTTAGGAATGACTGAATTTGTCATCACTGAAACATTTTTTAATCATTTAAGGTGTTAAATGATTAAGGTTATTCCCTCCTTTAGTTAACATATTATGTTGAATACATTTTAATTTATTCTTTTTAGGGTTGAACATTATCATTATGAATCAGATCAAGCAAACCAATCAAACTAATTGAGCCTTGAAACTTCCAGTAACGACAGCAAAGCAAAGTGGACATGTGAACACACTCCCAATAGATAACAATTATAAAAATTTGGGTAGACTATATTATAAAACTATTCAAAGGCACTGGAAAGCATTCAAAGCAGAGAAAAAACAAGGTAAGAATCAACTCTCAAAAAACTCAAAATGGAAGGGAAAATCTACAATTTTATATCCTTCTGGTTTGAAGATGTTCATCCCTCAGCTTGGCTTTGGTAGAAGAAGAAAGTTTTAAGGAGTAACAGAATATTTGCCATAGCCTCAAATTAACTGTCCAAATATTTGTTAACTATTGTGGTGTTTTAACATATGTCCCCCAATTTTTTATATTCTTCCTTCCAGAAAGTAGAGTTTAATTCAGTTTAATTCCCCTTCTATTGAGTGTGGGGTGGACCTAGTGACTCGTTTACCACAAATAGAGCACAGAAAGAGAAAAATAATAATTTTACAGTGGCGAAACCTTGCAGACATCACTTCAACCAAGTTACAAAGTTAGTATCACCAGTTATAAGTCATGTTGATATACACCCTCTAATATGATGTGATGAGAAGAACACTTCAACTCGGTGGTATTCTTCCCTAAAATCTATAACTCCAGTCTAATCATGATAAAGCATCAGATAAACCAAAATTGAGAAAAATTCTACAAAATACTTGACAACACTCTTCAAAAGCGTCAAGATCACACAGACACACAAAAGGAAAGATGGAGAAATTATCACAAATTAGAAGAGACTCTGGAGTGATAGCAACTGAATGTAATTTGAATTCCTGCTTTAGATCCTGGAACAAAATAGGATATTAGCAGAAAAACTGGTGAAATACAAATAAAGTCCAGAGTAAATTAATAGTATTGTATCAATATTAAGTCTTAGGTTCTACCACTGTTCCATGGTCATGGTAACATTAGGAGAGGCTGGGTGAGAGGTATATGATAAAGCTCTGTACTATTGTTGCAACTCTTCTGTGAGTCCAAAATTTCAAAATGAAAAGTAAAAACCAAACCAAAACAAATAAAAACATCATTTCTTATCTCACATCACACAGTGTGAATGAGCGTGAAACTCAGTGTTATCACTAATTTCAAAACGGCAGGCAGTCAAAACAAAGTTCATTACTTGTGGCTCTACATCTGCAG
This sequence comes from Equus caballus, assembly GCF_041296265.1. NCBI lineage: Eukaryota > Metazoa > Chordata > Mammalia > Perissodactyla > Equidae > Equus > Equus caballus. Next base: position 68,473,947 of record NC_091691.1, on the reverse strand, counting down.
AGGGAGCAGCTGCTAGATGCAGTATATGAAAGTCTGAAGATACAGTGTTGACTTGACGTTGAATGGGATTTTTACAGCTTCACAGGTAATGCTAATACCTTGACCAGTATCAGAAAAGGACAAGATTTAAAAATTGGCACAGGAAAAGTGAAAAGCCTGACTTTCCTGATTGGTCAAAATCTCACCAAACCAGAGTGATAAAGAATATGGAGAGGGCCATTAAGGTTAAGTTGACCTAGATTTCTTCCTTATGCCCTGGATAGATGTGCTCCCTTGTTCTCATCTTAATGTGAAGGAGCCCTAGGCCATTTTCCCTGAATTCAGGGAGATTCCGAGCTTGGCAGGCTTGAAAATGTGAAGGGATCTGCATTTGACGTGATGGTCCTTGAACACGCAAATCCTTTTTCGAATATAAGTTTGCCTCTGTTTAAGTCACTAGAATGACAAACTCTTATTAGCCAACACAACAATCAAATGAGCATTTTTAGAAATTACATATAAATTTATTAGCATAGGAAAAAAGTGACTTTTTTAAAAAACAAAGATAGAGTAATTGAGGCATAAAGTAGGCACATAAAAAGGATTAGAGGAATAACACAGCCAGAGGAACTCACAACTAGGATACACAACTATGCACTGGGGGGCTTTGGGGTGACCAAAAAGAAGAAAAAATAAAGAAGATTGGCAACAGATGTTAGCTCAGGTGCCAATCTTTAAAAATAAAAAATGTTAGAGGAAATTAATAATTTGATATTGGTTGAAAAAACAAAAGCAAATCCTAATCATAGAATTCTTAAGTTTGATACAATCATGAAAGTGGTTAAGCCTCATCTATGTTATGGTGTTTTTTCTGTATTATAGAATATAAAATAGAATAAAATATAGTCAAGTCTAACTAGCTCATTCAGGAAATGAAAATTGCCAGTTTCAACTTCCCTTAAATCTTGCAATCAGCAAATTCTGGAGCAGGTTCTCTGGGCCTTGGTTTCATAACTTAGTCTATGCTATTTAATGTTAGCCTAGCTTTTCTGTTAAAGAACAGTAAAAAATGATTGTTAATGAACACAGGAAAGTACCATTTGTACTACTTCCGCTGTATATTTTTGGTATGGAAATTGCTATTTCTAGAGTTTTCAAAAAGGGTTTGTTCTTTTAAGCAGACAAATAGACCACCTTACAAACATTTATGCAAAATGCCTATATTTAAGATAAAGTCCAGTTCAGCTCATGCCTAATTAGCAGACTGTCTATATGAGTGAAGTCTGCACTTTCCAGATGTTTGAAAAGAAGATAAGGGGGATAGGAAGAAAAATAGGAAAAAAGAAAGGAAGAAAAAGAGAGAGGGAGATAGAGGGAGAGTTGAGGGGCGGGGAGGAAGGAAGGGAAGAACGAAGGAAAGAGGTATAAAGCAAGTAGACTGGGTTTTTAGGGACCATCATGCATGTTATATGCACATACATGTTAGCTGCTGTCTTAGTCTCTTTTTTATTCAAAATTCAAGTGTCCAGACCACAGAGAAAGACGTAATTTCAAGCCACAAATCTCTACTCTGGAATGATAATGCAAAATGAATTAAAATCCCCAGATATTCACTATACCTTCATATAGAGTTCCCATATAATGAAGGGTACCAGAATATTCCACCTAAAATATGCTTCTTTGGCATATGGATTATTTTGAGCTAAAGGCCATTGAGAACCAGCAAAGGCAGGAGAAGCTCTAAAACCATGGCACAAGTTTTCCTTTTATAAAGGAAACTTAGATTTATAGAGGAAATTTCCATTTGTAAAGACGTCTCCTCTCTATCCTAGATTCTTAATAACTCTCATCAATGAAAAAGGCAATGACTTAAATCTGCCCAACAAACTTATTAAACAACCCCAGTTTATCATACTTTTCTTGGTCATCTTCCCATAACTTGCCTCCCCAACCCAGAAGCCCAAAGCCTCTTTTCTTTTGTTTACCCTAAAATGGTATACAAGTCCAAGTTCTAAGCAACTCTGTGAGTTACTCATCACTGGGTGCTCCCATATATACGTGCACAATGCACGCTAACTTGTTTTTCTCCTGTTAATCTGCCTTTTTCCAGTTTAATTATAGGGCCACAGAGAAAGAACCTGAGATGGATAAAGGAAAAAGATTTGTTTTCCTCCCATACAATATACAACATTCAAGATGTAATTTAGATCATGATTCTCATTTGAAAGATAAGGAAACTGAGAAAGAGCTGAAATTCTTGGACTTAAAGTAATGGAACTTGTTAGCATAAGATTTCCATCTAATATATTTCCTGTAACTATTGCTTATATTACTAGAAGTTAAATAATGTTGATGTCCTCAAAGATTCAGGTTGCTTCGTGTTTGCAAAATCTTTTCAAAATGAAATTAACTATTTTAGAACTTATAATGAACTACCAGTAATTCATTGATTGTGATTAACTATGATTTGTCCTTTAACTTTTTGAAAACATCCCCAAAATCATTATTCTGGAATACATTTCTTTATGATTCTTTCTTTTCCAAATTTTTTGAAGTATTATTGACAAAAATTTTATATATTTAAGGTATACAATGTGATGTTTTGCTGTCTGTATATATTGGGAAATGATCACCGCACTCAAGCTAATTAACATATCCATCACCTCACATAGTTACCTTCTTTGGTGTGTGGTGAGAACACTTGAAATTTACTCTCTTAGCAGATTTTAAGTTTCCAATACATTATTGTTAATTACAGTTACCATACTGTATATCAGGTTGCCAGAACTTATTCCTCATGTAACTGAGCGCTTGTACCCTTTGACCAATATCTCCTCATTCCCCCAGTATCTTTGTGATTCTAACTATCTCTACACCACCCCTCTCACCCTACTACCTTCAGAGAACCTGATAGATTAGGAGTAGTGGTGTAGAATGCTATCATCAAAGTGTGCTGTTTGGTCATTGCATGGAATATTTTTATTTTCATTATGCAGCCCTCTCTAAGTTCCTCTCCGTTCTCTACTACTTTGCTTGCCCAGATATTCTACCAAGTTTTTCCTTATTTTTCCAACTCAAAGGAAGTTCTACTTCAAAACTTCATACTGTGTCTAAAATCTATGCAATCTGTGCATACCACTTAGCATTTGATTATGGCCAATCTTATATAAAAATGCTGTATAGACATTACCAACTCTTTGAGATCAGATTGATTTCCTTTGTCCATTGGACATGCAAGACAAAAAAAAGCCTGTTGTCATTATCTGCCATCAAGTCATAGGGTAGTAACAAAGAAGGGCTTAACCTTTCAAATAAATGTGGTGAAAGTCATGAACATAATAGTCGGAGGCAATGGTGGCAGTAATGGATGCCATAAGGCTGAACTGCAATTTTATTTTTGGAAATAAAATTGTATGTTTCCTTTTAGGTAATTAAATGGTAACTTTTATAGCAAAATTCAGTCTGTTTAAATTCTTCACAGCTTAAACATAGAAGACATCACTAGTTTTCCTGATACAAAGGGCAAAGAACTAGCTGCTCTTCTCAGCGGCAGTGAGCTACATCATTAATGCCACACATCAGAACTTAGAGAGTCATTTCCCATTTAATCTTCCTGGCTTTCCCTTACAAATCCTCCCCACATTTTCCATTTGAGCTGATATTTTATATTGCTTCAGCTCAACACAAAAAAGTTAACTTGGGTACAGGAAATCTTCATTTTTGTAAATGAAAGTATTTTGCTTAGAAGGATGATTTAAAAAGGGCTCAGATGGATTCAGTGAGAGTATATGCTTTGATATGTTGAAAGAAATCTGCTTCACAAATAAGATGAGAAGTTTTTGAAAAAAATGCAAATGACCTCATCTGATAGATGTTGCAGCAAGTATACATTTGGATGCTTTTTAAAAGAATTTCAGCATGGAAAGAGAGATCTGGAAGGTAGCAGAAAGCCAAGGAATCACAGAAATACAGTTCTAATAATCCTTGGCCTGAAAAACGTGGGAACTATACTTCAGAAATAGAGTGCCATTTCTAGAAGTAAAAACCATCTACTTCAAGTGCTTCATATTGCATATAGGAAAAAAATGACAAAAGCCAACGCAAACTCTGCCACTCCCCACCCCTGAGACATCGCAAAAATAATATCAAAAATTTCTTAGCGCTCATTTGCAGTTTATCCTTGTCTCCATTTCCAGCTGTAGAGAACCACCTATCTGCTTTCTCTAAATATAAACTTGCTTTTTCTGCTCATTTCATAAAAATGAGATATAATATGTGGTCCTCTATCTCTGACTTCTTTCACTTAGCATAACAGTTTTGAGGTTTATCATTGTTGTGGTATATGTCAGTAGTTTGTTCTTTATTTATTGATGATTTATATTCAGTTATATTAATATCAAACATTTTGTTTATACGTTCATTACTTGATCAACATTGGGATTGGTTCTAATTTTGGGCTATTATGAATAATGCTCCTATAAATCCCTTTGTGTGGGCATATATTTCATTTCTCTTGGATAGATTCCCAGGTGTGAAATTGCTGCATCATATAGTACGCTTGTGTTTTATTTTTTAATACTGCCAGATCCCAAAGTGGCTATTGCAGTTAACATTCTCTTTTAACCATTTAACCATCAATATATGAGACTTGTAGTTTCTCCACATCCTCCCTACTTATTCCTTTGTCTGTATTTTTAAGTACAGCTATTATACTTGAGTGTGAGATGGTATCTAGTTGTTTTAATTTTCACTTCCATAATTACTAAAGATATTATATATCATTTAATGTGTCATTTCTATATATAGCCATTCCTGTAACTTCTTTGTTGAGATGACTTTGCAAATCATTGCCTATTTTTTATTTGGATTTTTTGTCTTCTCTTATTGACTTGAAAAAACTTTTATGTATTCTGAATGCAAGTCTTTTATCAGATAGATGATTTGCAAATAATTTCTCCTGTTTTGTGTCTTGTCTTTCTTTTTTTAATAGTAACTTTTGATAAAATCCTTTATCAATTTGTTCTTTCATGAATTTTTCTTTTGGCATTATACCTAAGAACTCTGTCAAATCTAAGTTCCTGAAGATTTTCTTCTTTGTATTCTTTTAGACATTTTATAATTTTAGCTCTTCATTTACGTTGATGATATATTTTGAATTAATGTTTATGTATAGTGTGAGACAAAAGTTTACATATAGATACACAGGTGGCTAAATATTTTTTATTGAGAAGTTTTATTTCCCACTGAATTATATTGACATCTTAGTTAAAAGACAATTGACCATAAATGTAATGCTTTATTTCTGGTGTCACAATTCTATTCTATTGGTTTATTTATCTACTTTATGCCAATACACTGTGTTTATAATGTCAAAAATCCAGAAAGAGTAAAACTTAAAACCAGATCAGCAAAATAGTATTCAGTAAGAGTTTATTGTGTACAAAAGAGTGGTTTGCCAACTGGGAGTCTTCAAATCCAAAACAGATGTGTAGGTCAGATACAGGATGTTACAGGATGGCTTAGAAAGTGAAAATGAAGTTGTTTAACCTTTACCATGATGATTGATTACAATTAGGGTCTAGAGGGGTGAGGATTGTTTAAAAGTTATCATCTTATACCATTTTAGGAAGATGACTTAAGTTTCTTTTACGATTATCAGAGGGATTTACAAGAAATAACCTAAGTTATGTTTCACTTATGTTTATGAAATAAGGCAGATTTAGTTTTGTTTACAGGGCTTCATTGGTTTTGTCTGCTTGGGGGATTTTCAAGCCTGGTCTCCATTTATTTTATTTTAACGATTTTTTTTTTTTTTTGAGGAAGATTAGCCCTGAGCTAACTATTGCCAATCCTCCTCTTTTTGCTGAGGAAGCCTGGCCCTGAGCTCACATCTGTGCCCATCTTCCTCTACTTTATATGTGGGATGCCTACCATTGCATGGCGTGCCAAGCGGTGCCTTGTCCACACCCGGGATCCAAACCAGTGAACCCAAGGCTGCTGAGAAGTGGAGCGTGCGAACTTAACCACTGTGCCACTGGGCTGGCCCCTATTTTAATGATTTTAAGTTTTGAAATCAGATATCTAAATTCTTCTTCTTCCTCTTCCTCCTCCTTCTGCTGCTGCTTCTTTATTTTTCTCAGCACTTTCAAGATACTTTACATTTGTCACCTGATCTCATTTTTTTCCTCTCTATCATGGCAACTAAGTCATTTTCCTTGTTTCCTGTATATATGTCTTTCTCTGGACACTTTCAAGACTGTCTGTTTATCTTTGGTTTTTTTGTCTTTTTTGCTTGCTTATTTGTCTGTTTTTAATCCTGCGTGGGGTCCACTGAAGCTGAATTCAATCTGTGATTGGATGTTTTTCATCAAATTTAAAAGTTTTGCAGTCAATATTTCTTCTAGTATTTTTTTTTTTTTTGCCCCATTTTCTCTTCTTCTCCTTCTGAGTCTCTAAGTACACAAATCTTAGGCCAGTTTATTTGTTTCTCACAGATAATACATCTTTTTTATTTTTTCCCCTTTTTTCTTTTGGGATAATTTCCACTCCTTTGTCGTTACATTTATTGATTCTTTCACAGGCTATATCCATTCTTTTGATAAGCTCGTCAAAATTATTCTTCACCTTTGTTGCTATTTTTTTCACTCTAACATTTTTAGCTGAAATCACTCATTTTATCATTCATGCTGTACACATTTTTTGTTATATACTCTATTACACTTATTACTATCATTTTAAATTTCCTCTTGGATAGTTTCCACATTCAGGCTGTCTGCTTCTACTGATGGTTTTACCTCTTGATGATGGTTCACATCTTTTTTTTTATTGTCTCATAATTTCAATTACAGGCATTGTGTGGAAAAGAACTAGGAAGAATGAAGTAAATAATATTATGTCTGTGCAAGTGCATACCTCTTTTATGTTCACCCATTTACAATGGAGAAGAGGCTACTGAATCAATCTAGTCTATTGTGGTGTTTGTTTTGGTCTTTATTCAATCTACTTTATAGTTGAGATTAGTCTAGTCTCTGTTCTCACTCTAATTAGATTCAAATCAACAAATAATTCAAATACTTTCAGGGTAGAATCTCAACTTTCCCTTTAGTAGGACTCAGGGTCTGAGTACCTGGAGGTTTGATCTCTTTTCTCCTACTCTACCTTCTGCATTCAGTCGACCTTGTGTACCCTGAAAACAATCTCCTCTCTCTAAACTCTACCGCATCTTCTCAGCCACGGCTATTGTTACTTAGGTCTTAGTGTAAGTTAGAGAGTGCTTAGAGTGATTCTCTCCATCCTCATGCTCTTTTCACAGGTTTTAGTATGCCATAGAACACTTACTTTTTAGTCCACCGTGACAGGAATTATTCTCTCTTATTACTCCCACACTACTCTTGTACTCTTGTACTTAGTCTAAATACATGCAAATTTGCTTGAATATTAGGCAAATCTCCTTTAACTTCTCCATAACTAAGTGATTTGCAAGTATCTTTACAAGCGTTTATCAGAATGTTCCCTCTTCTCTTTAACTCCAAAACTACTTCTGTCATGTAATCTTTACCTGCCAATCAGTAGCTACATTTACTTACTTATTCATTCATGTTTAGTAAACACTTCCTATGTGTCAAGATCATATTAAATATTTTGGGTACCTTAGTACATAATATGTGATATCTAAATCTAGGAAACCTATGGCCAACTACTTGTAGAAAAAAATATTTAGATTAATATTTATTATCTAAAATTCAGATTACAACTCATAGTATATCCCACTAAAAACTGTCATTTTTTATGTGCATCACATTTTTAATGAACAAGTTCAAAGTGACTGTAAATTTTTTTTTTTTCTTTTTTGGTGAGGGAGATTGGCCATGAGCTAACATCTGTTGCCAATCATCTTTTTTTCTTGAGGAAGATTGTTGCTGAGCTAACATCTGTGCCAATCTTCCTCTATTTTGTATGTGGGAACACCACGCCAACGTGGCTTGGTGAGCATTATGTAGGTCCATGCCCAGGATTCAAACCCACAAACCCTGGGCCACCAAAGTAGAGCATGCGAACTTAACCACTATGCCACCAGGCTGGACCCAAAATAAAATATTTTTAGTAGAAGACATACAGTGTTTCCTTCATACTCTTACAACATCAATGTTGTGCTCTGAATATAGTAGATAATTATGCAATAGATAATTACTCCTAAAGTCTAGTATAACCGAACTATCATGGTTCTGGAAGCTATATTTTTTGAAAACCAAGTAATCAACAATTATTGAATACTTCTATCTACTAAACTTTGCAACATATATTGAAAGGTATAAGATATGGCCTCTGTCATCTTTTCAGTTGCAATATAAATTGATATGTTAAAAACTGTAGCAAAACAGAAATTTTATATTTTCTAATCCCAATTCCACATGTTAAAACTGGAAAACTGAGGTCTAGTTTATGTTTATCCAGGGATATATAACTAAATATTAGCAGAATGTGGTATTAAAATAATAAATGTTAAAATTATGTTAAATTTCGTGTTATAGGAGTTTCTTCTTCTAGGCTATTTAGGAGCAGAAGTTAAATGAACTATAGAAGCTTTCAAGATGTAGGAATTATGTATCTTCTTACATTTTGTATAATATGCATTATACCAATGTATTTGGTATTTATCTATCACAGTACCACTTATCACACCTCATATATATGTAAGAAATGCCAAGCACAGTGTGAGACTATATATAGAGAAATTCTGTTAATCAGGATGACACAGAGGAACAATAGAAAACATAAGAAATATGAATACAGGTTGAAAATAGGTTGCCCTGAAAGTTGGATATTTCGTAATTATATTGTTCTCCATAAATTAATTTATGATGCACAGAAGGGATCAGTCTCATGGATTCTTGGAATTACATGGTTTTACCTATATTTGTTAAATTATAGCTTGACTTGCCTTCCCAAGTTTTTCTCTTATGATGTTCAGCTTTCTTTACTCCTTAACTTTTACTCAATAACCTGACCTTTTTTAGTCATCTTCTACTAAGTATCAATATTTTACTCTGAGACACAGAAAATGTTAGCCTAGGCATGTTGTTAAATGGCTGAATTGCTCAAAGTAATATTCTCATTACCTGCTGTTTTATGTGTGACTTCATTCAGAGTATAATTTTTTTAAAAAAGAAAAAACGTGCTGAAGGACTGTCACTCATATATTCCGGAATCATTCACAGTATCAAGCCCAGACTATAAACATGCTTGGTGCTTAATACCTACTTTCGAAGGGACATAAAACTTTCCTGAAGTGGAAGGTAGCTACAACATACATCTTCAGTTTAAGAACCATTATTCCATTATAGAAAAATTTCAAGCATTGAAAAATTTATGACAGTGGAATTATTATCTCTACTTTATCAATGAATTAAAATCTATCACATTGGTGACCTGAAAATATACCCTAAACCTAGCATAGTTTTTCCTCTCACTGTGATGAATTTCCCCATTTATTTTTGGATCAACACATACTCACCCTTCAGACCAGTCCAAATGTCACCATTATATGATGCTTTTCCTGAGTTTCCCAGGTAGTCTAGTGTCTTCTGTCTGATTCCAAAGTACTTTCTGCATATGTATATTATAGCACCAGCCATGTTGTGTGTGTGTGTGGTGTTGTGAACCTGTTTTTTAATTTCTTCTACCATGTTTGTATCTTCATTACCTTGAAATATGCCTGGTCAAATAAATTGATACAAAGTAGTTAATTCTTAATTGTTTGCTGGATTGCTGGATAGATACAAGTGGGATAGCTATGCAACAGGCTCTAATTCTTTTATTATATACATTTTGAAAACCTAATTTCATTAGTTTGCTCTTGGGAGTGAATCCTGGGGTATTAGATTAAGAATAAAAACTTAACTTAAAATATGTATCAGAACGATATTTGGTAATTGATAAAGAGGAAAATCTCTGACACTATTTACATGAAAAAGAAGTTTTCTTTCTGATGGACAAGTAGGTTATTTCACAAAGTCAATAAATATATGCATAGAAGCTACAAGGAGAATTCAAGAAATTCCTAGATTTGGAAATTATTATATTTTCAATATTCGTTGGAATGTTTATATATATAAAATATATAAATATAGATATATATGTGCATATAAATATATATGTAAAATAAAAATTGACATCTTTCCTAGGCTAATGAGAAAATGTCCTACTTTCTAAAAAGTTTTGAACTCACATTGATGTCTTTATTTATCCATCTCTCTTTTCTCCTTTCTTCTTTCCTTCCCTCCCTCATCTTCCCTTCCACCTTCCATTTTTCCTTATGTTCCTTCCCTCCCTCACTTCCTCCCCTTTCTTTATTCTTTCCTTTTTTCCTAATTTTCTCCACAAATACTTATTGAGAAAGCGTTGATATCCGGATTTCACCTTCTATTCTTGAGTCCTACTCGCACAAGACTCAATAATGAAAGATGTGACTTCCAGTGAAGCTCCCAGGGGTTCAATTTAAAAGGCATTTCTTCAGGGAAAGTTATCCATCTTTATACGGACTAGGTTGTGTCTCAATAGTTGGTGCTCAATAGTTGTATTAGCTATACTTTAGAAAAATGTATTCATATAAAATATCTGTTTCCTGCAAGAAGATGTTTGCTCTCTTTTATATGAACTCATGAGTTAGTTTTATTACTTATATATTCTCAAGATCCAGCACAGGAACTTGAATATCATGAAGCTAATATAGTACTATAAAGTGTCCTTAGTTTCCCTAGGCCATCATAAAAGAGTACCACAAACTGAGTAGCTTAAAACAACAGAAATTTATTCTTTTACAGTTTTGGAGTCTAGAATTCCGAAATCATGTTGTTGATAGGGTCATGCTCTTTTTGAAACCTCCAGGGGAGGATCCTTCCTTGCCTCTTCCAGCTTCTGGAAACACCGGATGTTCCTGGTAGGTTGTGGCAGCGTAATTCCTACCTTTGCCTTCATCTTCACATGGTCATCTTCTTCTTGTGTGTCCTCACATCGTTTTGCTTCTGTGCACGTCTGTGTCTGAATTTCCCTCCTCTCGTAAAGACACCAGTCATATTGGATTAGAGGTCAGTTCTACTCCAGAATTACTTCATCTTAAGTAATTAGATCCCCAACAACTCTATTTCCCATAAAGTCATATTTTGAAGTACTGGGAGTTAGAATGTCAACATATCTTTTTGGAAACACAATTCTACCCTTAACAGGAATGTTTCTGAACCACCAGTTTTCATTTTTTATCATGGGAAGTCTACTTTACTTCATAAGGTAAGCTCTCTCAAATGACCTCCTGCTTCTCAATTAGGTCAAAGCCTTACATTCTGTGCTTCTCCATAGCAAATTCCACCCCAGTGGGAAATAAATCATTGGGGATTAATTTCTTAATGCATTTGATCATTTTTATTTTCTCCATGAATGAAGGATCCATGTTCCCTTTTGTAAATACCATTTACCAGGACTCAGAACAGTGCCCCAGCTGTACCAGGCTTTGAATTATCATGTGCTCAATAAACAGTTGTTTTTTAGAGGATGAATCCTCTTTGATTTCACCTGAGTCACTTCCAAGTGGTTTTCTAAAACCTAAACTGTTCTGCTTCTTGCTTAGGGCCTATAGGCTTGCTTCCACTTGCTACCCATTGAACGCCAAACCCTGCTGAGGGCTATGTGAGTATCAGCTGCTATTTTTAATGACAGTCTTCAACAATAGCTAAGAGCAGACTGGAGCCCAGAGCTCTTTGAATTCGTGAAAGGTGGAGGACAAAGTGTCAATTGATATTAGAAATTACAATCCTCATCACTCACCAGCTTTAAAACTATGTCCAAAAGCATTATAGCTTCAAATGTTAGCAGAGTTTTAATGCTCTCCCAAATTCTTTGATATCAATGCTGATGATAAGTGAGCTAAGTGAAAACCACAGAGAAGAAAAAGAAAGGATAAAAAGAATACCGTTTGTAGTTTGTTCATTAACCATACCACCTATATTTTCCTACTGAATGATTTTTGCCACAACAATATAGTGAGTATATCCTTCTCAATACTGTCTCCTGGGAAACCTATTCTACAAATAAATGAAGAATGTCAGTGAGTTAACATATTGTTGCCCTACTTAAATGGCTTTTGCCTTAGAATGAAAGAGCATTACACAGTGCATTCTCTCTCTCTCTCTCTCTCCAGCTCTCTTTCTCTCTTATTCTCTAAGAAAAACTGCCCTCTGGATATACAATGAATTGCTTCAGCTGTGTAATATGTAATCTTTCTATTTAACAAATCCATTCAATGTTTAATGTCCTACACATACATTTGAACAAAGAGAGATTAGGTCAGAGTGGACAATAACTATGGCAACCACATGGATATTCCATCACTTGATTTTTCCTGGAGATTAGGCATATTTGTTCACCTTCCATGACATTAACTCATTCGTTACTCTTCTACCTGTTTGAAAACTACTTTGAATAAATAAAAATTGATGGCTGTGAACTGATACATTTGAAATGAAATTCACCTGTAGAAGAAAGATGAGATTTTCCTTATCTCTGCACTTTGCTCTCAAATTTAGAATCAGGACAATTATTTGGATAAGCTAAGCACAAGTCTTATGGCTTTGAGTTGGGCTGACTGAACTTTATCATATTATTTTCATTTGAAATTGGAGATTTTGTTATCTTTGGTATTATTTCTTTAAGTTTGAGGTTTGGAGTCTTGGAAATGCTTTAAATTAAAATTATAAACTGAATATACAAATATTCATATTTTACCCCCTGTACTATGTGGATTTGTGTTTACATAAGGGAAAGTGCTGCTTTAAATATAACAGGACACAACTCTTTCTTAAAATAATAATAATAAAATTATTTCCACTCATTCCACCTCTATTTTCTATAATATTTCTTGTTTTTGGTTTATTCTAGGTTAGCTCCTAACTCTTTCTTGGTTTATGATCCTTTACTCAACTTTCCTCATAATGTTTGTCTGACACTCTCCTAGACTAAAATTCCTCCCATTTCACTCACTTCAAGATCCTTCAACATGGGCTGCCTTCTACTTCTTCATCTCCCACTAGATAGCAATAGCCATATAACGCGTAAGAATTTAGTTTTCAAGTTTGAATGAAAACTTTTGCATTTAAAAGGTGGTTTTGTTTATATCATTCCATTCATTCTCAAATAATGCTAGATTATTTTATGAAAACAAAAACTAAGATTCAGGTAAATCAAATGATTAATAACAATAATATAACTTGTAAATATGAAACTATCTATGACTAAGAATTTAATACTTCTGAATCCAGATCTTTGTTTATTTTTCATTATATAATAGCTTCTCCTCACCCAGATGGTCACTATGCACACTGCTAATATACTTATAGTTGGTGGGTGAAGATGACTTCAGGAGGTCAAAGGACAAAAAGAATCGATTTTCTGTCACTGAGTCTAGGAAAGCAGAGATATCTTGACACAGCATTTCTTGATAGTATATGATTGTAAAATAGAAACATGAATCAGAAAATTGACTGGAAAAGAAGAAGGCAATGGCTGGTTACTACTGTATGGGGAGATCCTAAATGGAAGAACTTATATGCTCATGCCTTTCATACCAGGGGACAGCACATAGAAAACACATATGTAACATACGGCACCACAGCAAACACAGAAAAGATATTTGTCAGGTTTCTGTATCTGCCGTTGTATTCACGTCAGGTGTCTGTGTGTGTGTGTGTGTGTGTTGTTTGATTACATTTCTAGTTAAATTCTTTGTCCATTGTGTCCATATGAATTGTATAGTCCTTACCTTCCCCACATGAATTAATGTAATGGACATTCCCCAGTATAATATATTTGAACAAATGGGATATTTATAAGATTCTCATTTGGAGCTCTCTGTGCTGGCCTCAAGAGGGACAGAGGTTACACTGGAAATTTCATGTAGATATTCCCAAAGAAAAGAAAAGTTGAAGGCATACAGATATCTTTGCCTCTCCTGCTCTTTTTCCTGCCCTCATCTTTGGCCTCAATGAAAGTGAGAAATGGCTTTTTTATTCTACAGAAACGGTTGCCTTGATATTGAAGAACAATCAACTTATAGAACTTGGAGAAGAGTTTGTTGTGCCCTACATGAATGAACTGAAATCTACTTTTAGAATCATTTTCCCTATGATGCCGTTTCTGATTTCAATGGCCTAAAAATAAAGCCTTTCTTTTGAATATGACTCATTTGGAGCCAATGTTCTAAAGACATATGAATGTGAATGCCATTGAATAATTTAATGGGACTGTGCAAAGCAAATAGAGCAGTTCAAGTCCTTGCCGGCAGAGTATAGAAAAACTGAACACAAGGAGCTTAATCTACACAAGTAAACTGTCCTTCTCAAACACTTACAGAGAGAATCAGACGATTAGCCAGAGGCTGCTTTTTATATATAGCAAACAAACCCAATTACATGAGGAAGAATATTCAAGCACGGCATAAAAAGTTATCGGAGGGCCTGCAGAGATTCCCCCCGGAGCTTCCAAGCACAGATTCAATAGCCAGTAATTTCTACTTTCTTAAATAATGTGCAAGGACCATGGTGCTGATTAGCCCTTAAATCACGCTCTCCCAGGAAAAGTAAAGCTTTTAATTTCATTAATGTGCAGAGATGTGTCCCTGATTTCCTCTTTTTCACCTTCACCACTTCCCTGGCAGTTGTAAGACACAGTGTGAGGATGTGTGTTTTTGTGTCTGTGTGTCTGTCTGTGTAAGAAGTAAGTTGAAGAATTTGTTCCTCTGAGGTCTAGGCTAAGAGTCTTTGTTAATTAGTAAGAAAAGATTCCCCATTAATTTCAATTTGGAATGAGTATTAAAGTTTGAGTGATAGGGAGAACAGTAATTTTTTTTCACTATCATCCATAACGAAACTATCAAACCCTGATGATATTTAAGGTCTCTGTGTCCGAAAAGGCAAAGAGGTTGAAGAAAAACAGAGGGAAAATGAAGTTAATTGTTGATATGTCTGTCTTTGTTATACCTACTAGGAGACTCTGGATGGAAGGCACTTGTCTTGGTTGCCAATGTATAACCAAGGACTATCATAATGCCCAGTGTCTAGTAGATAAGTGAAACAAACATACTTTTACTGTTCTCAATTCAGGAGGAAGAAAAGTCCCCAAACCATAAAAGTGAAGGAATTAATCAAAAGGAGAAAAATTAACAATTTGACTACTTAAAATTTTAAAATTTTATATATGAGAATTGCAAATAAAATCAAAGAGAAAGTATAGCCTTGGAGAAATAATTACATCAAATAAGAAAAAAATTTGAGTATCTTGGTATATAATGGGTCCATACAACTCATTAACACCTCAGTGACGTGAATGAATCTCAAGGGAGATAAAAATAAACATAAAAAATGTTTAGCTTCACTATCAATCAAGTTTCAATTTCATTTTTCAAAATAGAGTTATCAACAACTGAGATATATCAAGTTAAGACCAACAACTGACATACCATCAACTAACATGTTGGAAAATACAAGGAAAAAATGTGACATTTATCTACAATTAGCAGAATAATACCTATAGCATTAGATATGGTATATAACTAATAAATAATGTCAACTCTATTATTAATATAAGTATATTAATATAAACTCTATTTTAATAACTATTTCAATAACTCTTACTCAGTTCTTTCTAACTTGCCTATACATTCACAAATTCACAGACATTTATTTTCTTGGGGATAAAAATCTTTCCTATGGACAGAGAAAGAGATTTCTCTTTTTGTCTATCTGTTCTTCTCTCTCTCTCTGTATATATATATATATAAATATACATATATTCCAAAATTTATTTTAATGAAAGTTTTACACATGGGTTTTAATTTCAGACTTCTCTCGAAAAAACAAAGGTTATGACAACAGTGGACCTGTACTCCTGCATAAGGGGGAAAAATACAGTTGAGTGACTACTGCTATCTGTAGATGGAACACTTGCTAATAGTTCATCACAGATTCTTTGCCCTACCTTGTCTCATTGACTACCTAGCGTTCAAAGGCGTTTGTGTTTATACCCTGACACATAGGAGGCACTGGTTGAAAATATGAATATTTGTTAGGTGATTGATCACTCAAGGTCAAGTTTAGAGTTTCAAGTCAACTGAATCAACCTTTTTTAATAAAGCTCTAACAGTTTTTCTTTGCTATTTACTCCTCTGCTTCTCCCACCTTAGCCTGAATTCAGAAACATGGTCACTGCCATCTATGAATTATAGTAATTTCACCAGAGAATATTACTTGCAGTTCTCTAGAAGAGGAGGAGAGTGTGCCAGAACCATTAGTTTCAGGGGAATAAAAATTGCTCATTCATAATTTTGTGTGTGTGGTCTATGAGCTGTAAAGACCACTTAAGGTCACTGCCTCGTACAGTATTAGGTAAACATTTAAGAGGTAAATACTTTTATCCATCTTTGCTTCCAGCAAAGAAATAGACCATGAAAACTCCAGAGGGCTGGCTTGATATATGTTTTCACTCTATTATTTTCCCTCAGCTGAGTTCTCAGTAATGCTCTGTGTAGATGCAGGTAACTGGACCATGCACTGTGTGAGGCAAGAAAGATAGATGTTTTATATACATCTATATATATATATATACACATATATACATATATATATACACACATACACATATATATAAAATTGTATGTATATAAAATTTTTATATATATGTGATTTTATTTTTGTTTAAACTGTTTAAAAAATAAAACATTATTTTTGTTTAAAATATACTGTAGCCTAAATAAAATGTGTGTTGGTGGAATTCAGTCCATAGGTTTCCAGTTTCAAATTTTGGGTGAGGCATTGAGCTAGACACTTTGAAGAGACACACTGCAGTGTAAGATTTAATTGTTGCTCTCAAAAAGCTCTCAATAAAGATAAGAAAGAGAGATGACATAAAAAATATGGAACTGTCTCCCTCTTTCCTTTCCTCCTTCCTTCCTTCCTTTCTTCCTGTCAAACTGGCAGCAGTGGGGCCCACACAAGGAAGACACAACCCAGAAAAGAGATGGCCTAGTGCAATTGAAGCACATGCCAGAAAGAATTGATAGATTGTGGATAATGAGAATCAAGTTCCTCAGTTTTGCATTAAAGAGTTACAAATAGGGGAAAATGGACAATTAGAATGAAACTAGGATATTGTAATATAATTGAAGATATTTTCACAATGTCATGCTTTAAAAACAAATATATATATATATATGCTTTTCTAGCTACTTAAATATAGATGCATGTAGATAGATAAAGAAATAAGTATAGGGGTGTGTGTGTGTGAATTTACACTTATTTCCTAGCTTTCTTAACTGACATACAGGGAGCAATGACACTCGAATAGCAAGGCGAACACTGAATGTCCAGATCTTGGTTTCTATATACCATTACTAGTGAAAGAAACCAAAAAAGGGAGAGAGAAAGTACAAAATAAGCCTGGGACATTTTACTGAACCAGAAAGTAAAAAAAAAAAAACAACAAAAAACTCAAATAATAAAGGGGATAAGTTAAAAAAAAAAAAAAAGGAGCTAACTTGAAGGGGATTTACTACTCCATTGAAGCAATTTGAGAATATTTTTTAGTTTCATTCTAAATCATTGATAACTTGGAAATCCACAAAACCACACGTGACAAAAATAAAGTGATAAAGGGCATCTATAACTCTTCCATTTGGAAGAATGATGATTAATAAGTGTAGAAGGATTGAAGGAATTGGAAAATCACTATTTTGCAATCATTATAATAATAATTAATTCATGAAACAGACATCAGTGGATGCTAAGATTAAACAAGTGAAAGTATATCGAGTAGTATGTTTACATAGTCTCAAGCTATGTCACCACAACATACTAATTGTATACAGTAACTTTATAGAGTATAAAAGTCTATCAGATCCTACTTTCATTGTGTAATAAAAGTTGATTTCATCTCCCAGAAAGGAGCCCCACTTTTTTCAACTGCCACCCAGGGACACCTTCAGATTGCTTGGATCTAATAGCCAGCAGATCTTATATTTGTGATCCTATGGGATGATATATATTTGCATTCTTTAAAATATGCTTCCTGAGCCTCTGACTTCCAATCAGCCTGAATCTAGATACTGACTGAGGTCATGCCCTCCTTAGAACACTGACTGATCTTGGCACACTCTCAATTATGAAGAGCTATTAAAAATTAAATAGGCTGCTTGGACAATCAAGAGGTTTAAGAGACAACCAAGAGCTAGGGCAGGGTTGAATGAGAAGGTTCATCTCTTACACAAGAGCAACCCTTCACAAAAGGGAGAGGTGGCTTTTCCATTTAATGCATAGAAACCATCACAGGGACTCAAGCAAAAAGGAGTATGTTCCAAACAAAAGAACAAGACAAAAACCTCCAAAAAATATCCTTAATGAAATAGAGATAAGTAATTTATCTGATAAATAGCTCAAAGTAATGGTGTTAAATGCACTTACTGAACTCAGGAGAAGAATAGATGAACACAGTAAGAACTTTAACAAAGAGATAAAAGATATAAGAAAGTGCCAAATAGAAGTCATAGAGCTGAAGAATGGAATAACTGAAATGAAAAATACACTAGAGGGGTTTAACAACAGACTAGATGAAACAGAGGAAAGGATCAGTAAACTCAAAGACAGGGCAGAAAAACTCACCAAATCGAGGCAGCAAAATGAAAAAAGAATGAAAAAAGTGAAGATTGCTCAAAGGGCTTATGTGACAACATGAAGCAGACTACCATTCACTTTATAGGAGTCCCAGAAGAGAAGAAAGAAAGAAAAAAAAGAAAGGAAGGAAGGAAGGAAGGAAGGAAGGAAGGAAGAAAGAAAGAAAGAAAGAAAGAAAGAAAGAAAGAAAGAAAGAAAGAAAGAAAGAAAGAAGGAAGGAAGGAAGGAAGGAAGGAAGGAAGGAAGGAAGGAAGGAAGGAAAGAAAGAAAGAAGGAGAAAGAAAGAAAGAGGAAGGAAAGAAAGGGGCAGAAAATTTATTTGAAGAAATAATAGCTGAAAATTTCCCTAACCTGGGGAAGAAAACAGACATCCAGATCCAGGAAGCCTAAAGAATTCCAAATAAGATGAACATGAAGGGACCCACACCAAGCACTTTATAATTAAAATGTCAAAACTTAAAGACAAAGAGAGAGTATTAAAAGCACCAAGAGGAAAACAACTTGTTATATACAAGGGAAACCCCATAAGACTATCAGCAGACTTTTCAGCAGAAGCTCTGTAGGCCAGAAGGGAATGACACAGTATTTTCAAAGTGCTGAAAGAAAACAAACCTTCCAACCAAGAATATTCTACCTGATAAAGTTATCATTCAGAATTGAATGAGAGATAAAGAATTTTCCAGACAAGCAAAAGCTAAAGGATTTCATCACCACTAAACCAGACTTATAAGAAATGTTAAAGGAATTTTTTAACCTGAAAAGAAAAGGTGCTAAATAGCAAGAAGAATATATATAAAAGTATAAATTTCACTGGTAAATGTAAATATATGATAAAAATAGCAGATTAATCACTTATAAAGCTAGTGTCAAGGTTAAAAGACAAAAGTAGTATAAATAAGTGTAACTACACTAATTATTTAAAGGATATGCGAGGTACAAAGATGTAAAATGTGACATACAAAACATGAAATATAGAGGGTGGAGTAAAAATGTAGAGCTCTAGAATGTGTTCAAACTTAAGTTGTTATTAACTTAAAATAGACTGTTATAGATATAAGTTGTTATATATAAGCATCATGATAACTACAAAGCAAAAACCTATAGCAGATACACAAAAGATAATGAGAAAATAATCTACATGTACCACTAAAGAAAGTCATCAAATCAAAAAGGAAGAGAGCAGGAGAAGAAAGGAACTAAACAAACAGACAGAAAATAATTGACAAACTGGCAATAAATACATACCTATCAATAATTACTTTAAATATAAATGAAATAAATCCCCAATCAAAAGATAGAGAGGGGCTTAACAAATAAGAAACCTAACTACATGCTGCCTATAAGACACTCACTTGAGACCTAAGGGCAAACACAGACTAAAAGTGAAGGGACAGAAAAAGATATTCCAAATAAATGGAAATCAAAAGAAAGTTGGGATAGGTATACTTATACCAGACAAAATAGACTTCTTAGAAAAGACTGTAATAAGAGATGAAGAAGGGCATTACATAATGATATTGAGGTCAATCCAACAAGAGGATATAACATTTATAAATATTTATGCACCCAACATAGGAGCATCTAAATTTATAAAGCAAATATTAACATATCTAAGAGGAGAAATAGACAGAAATACAATAATAGTAGGAGAATTTAATACCACGTTTACATCAATGGATAGGTCATCCAGAGAGAAAATCAATAAGGAAATGTAGGCCTTAAACCATACATTAGACCAGATGGACTTAACAGATATATACAGAACATTCCATCTAAAAGCAACGAAGTACACATTCTTCTCAAGTGCATATGAAACATTCTCCAGCATAGATCACATGTTAGGCCACAAAACAAGTCTCAAAAAATTTAAGAAGACTGAAATCACATCAGGCATTTTTTCCAACTTTGATTGTATGAAACTAGAAATCAATTACAAGAACTTGGAAAGTCCCAACTACATGGAAATTAAACAACATTCTAGTAAACAACCAACAAGTCAAGAAAAAAATCAAAAACTACCTTGACACAAATAAAAATGGAAATACAACACATAAAAGCTTATGAGATGCAGCAAGAGAAGTTCTAAAAGGGAAATTCATAGTGATTAATGCCTACCTTAAGAAACAAGAAAAATCTCATCAATCAAACATTAGACCTCAAGGAACTAGAAAAAGAACAATCAGATCCCAAAGTTAGTAGAAAGAAGGAAATAACAAAGATCAGAGTGGAAATCAATGAAATAGAGATCATAAAGACAATATAAAAGATTGATCAAACCAAAAGCTGGTTCTTTGAAAATATAAGACTGACAAACCTTTAGCTAGACTCACAAAGAAAAGATGAGAAGACTCAAAGAAATAAAATCAGAAATGAAAGAGGAAACATTACTTTTGACAATAAAAGTATAGAAGACTCATGAGACTACTACAATTATACACCAAAAAATTGAGCAATCTAGAAGAAATGGGTACATTCCCAGAAAGATACAACCTTCCAAGACTGAATTATGAAGAAACAGAAAATCTGAACAGATTTCTTACTAGTAAGGAGATTGAATTGATAATCAAAAACCTCCCAACAAAAAGAAAGCTCAGGACCAGATGGCTTCACTGGTGAATTCTACCAAACATTCAAAGAAAAATTAATACCAATACCTCTCAAACTCCTACAAAAATTAGAAGAGGGAACACTTCCAAACTCATTTCCCAAGGCCAGCATTACCCTTATACCAAAACCAGACAAGGATACCACAAGAAAGAAAATTACAGGCCAATATCTCTGATGAACAACGATGCAAATATCCTCAACATAATATTAACAAACTGAATTCAACAATACATTAAGAGGATCATATACCCTGATCAAGTGGGATTTATTGTAGGAATGCAAGGACGGTTCAACATCTGCAAATCAATCAATGTGATAACACCACATTAACAAAATGAAGGATAAAAAGTATAGGGTCATCTCAATAGGTGTAGAAAAAGCAGTTGACAAAATTCAACATCCATTTTTGATAAAAACTTTCAACAAAGTGGGTATGGAGGAAGGTACCTCAACATAATAAAGGTCATATATGACAAACCTACAGCTAGCATCATACTCAAGGAAGAAGACAAGGATATCTACTCTCACTGCTTTGATTCACCATGGTATAGGAAATCCTATATAGAGTAATTAGGCAAGAAAAAGAAATAATAGGCTTCCAAATTGGAAAAGAAGCAGCAAAATTGTCACTATTTGCAGATGACATGATATCATATATAGAAAATCCTAAAGAGTCTACCAAGAAACTGTTAGAACTAATAAATGAATTCAGTGAAGTTGCAGGATAGAAAAGCAATACACAGAAATCTGTATATTTCTATACAGATAGAAATCTGTTGTTTGTATACACTGGTAATGAACTATCAGAAAAAGAAATTTAAAAAAATATCCCATTTACTGTTGCATCAAAAAGAATAAAATACCTAGGGATAAATTTAACCAAGGAGTTGAAACACCTGCACACTGAGAACTATAAAGCATCAATTAAAGAAACTGAAGAATTAAAATTAACGGAAAGATATTACATGTTCATGGATTGGGAGAATTAATACTGTTAAAATGTCCCTACTACCCAAAGCAATCTACTGACTCAATGCAATCTCTATTAAAATTCCAATGGCATATTTCACAGAAATAGAATAAGCAATCCTAAAATTTGTGTGGAACCACGGAAGTTCCCAAATAGCTGAAGCAGTCTTTAGAAAGAACAAAGATGGAGGTACCATGCTTTCTGATTTGAAACTATATTGCAAAGTTATAGTGCTCAAAACAGTATGGTATTGACATAAAAACAGACACACTGATCTATGGAATAGAATAAAGAGCTCAGAAATAAACACATGCATATATGGTCAATTAATTTATGACAAAGGAGCCATGAATATGCAATGAGGAAAGGGCAGTCTCTTCAATAAATGATTTGGGAAAACGGGACAGCCACATGAGAAAGAATAAAATTAAACCACTATCTTACTTCAAATACAAAACTTAACTCAAAATGAATTAAAGACCTGAAACCATAAGAGTCCTAGAAGAAAACATAGGCAATACGCTCCTTGATGTTGGTCTTGGTGATGATTTTTTGAATTTGACACCAAAAGAAAAGGGCACAAAATTTAAATAAACAAGTGGGACTACATCAAACTTAAAAGTTTCTGTACAGAAAAAGAAACTATCAACAAAATGAAAAGGCAACCTACTGAATGGGAGAAAATATTTGTAAATCATATCTGATAAGGAGTTAACATCCAAAATACAATCACACATAGCATAATGATATTTTGGTCAATGACGACTGCATATATGATGGTGGTCCCATAAGATAAGTACCATATAGCTTAGGTGTATAGTAGGCTATACCATCTAGGTTTGAGTAAGTACAGTCTGTGATGTTTGCCCAATGAGGAAATCACTTAGCAACACATTTCTCAGAATGTATCCTCGTTGTTAAGTGACACATAACTGTATACGCAAAGAACTCATACAACTCAACAGCAAAAATAATCATCACCATCAACATCATCTGAGGATACTACATACTGCTTTCCATAGTTGTTAGATCAGTTTGCACTCCCACCAGCAGTGTACAAGGGTTCCCATCTCTCCACATCCTCTCCAACATTTGTTGTTTCCTGTCTTGTTATAGCTATTCTGACCAGAGTGAGGTGATACCTCATTGTAATTTTGATTTGCATTTCCCTGATAGCTAATGATGTTGAGCATCTTTTCATATGCCTGTTGGCCATCTGTATATCTTCTTTGGAGAAATCTCTGTTCAGATCTTTTGCCCATTTTTTAATTGGGTTTTTTTGTTGTTGGTGTTGAGCTGTATGAGTTATTTGTATATTTTGGATATTAACCCCATATCTGATATATGATTTGCAAATATCTTCTCTCAATTGATAGGTTGTCTTTGTTGTTTTGTTGATGGTTTCCTTTGCTGTGCAGAAGCTTTTTAGTTTGATGTAGTCCCATTTGTTCAATTTTTTTTTTGTTTCCCTTGCCTGGTCAGACATGGTACTTGAAAATATACTGCAAAGGCTGATATCAAGGAGCGTACTGCCTAGGTTTTCTTCTACAGGTTTCATGGTTTTGGGTCTTACATCCAAGTCTTTAATCCATCTACCATATGATCCAGCTATCCCACTGCTGGTATTTATCCAAAGAACTTGAAAACGCAAAGGTATAAAGATACATGCACCCTTTTGTTCATTGCAACATTATACACAATAGCCAAGACGTGGAATCAACCTAGGTGCCCATCAAGGGATGAATGGATAAAGAAGATGTGGTATTTATACACAATGGAATACTACTGAGCCATAAGAAATGATGAAATCCAGACATTTGTGACAAAATGGATGGACCTTTAGGGTATTATGCTGAGTGAAATAAGTCAGAGGGAGAAAGTCAAATACCGTATGATCTCATGCATAAGTAGAAGGTAAAAATAATGACAAACAAACACATAGCAATGGAGCATGGATTGGTGGTTTCCATGGGCGGGGAGGAAAAAGGGGTGATTAGGCTCACCTGTGAGGGGATGGACTATAACTAGTTTTTGGGTGGTGAACATGATGTAATCTACACAGAATTCGAAATATATTACGATGTACATCCGAAAGCTATATAATGTTATAATCCAATGTTACTGCAATTAAAAAAGATAGATATATATATATAAATAAGTAAAATAAAATACACACACAGAAGAAGAATTGTGGTTGAAAATAATAATAATAATAATCAGATTAAAAAATGAGCAGAGGATTTAAATAGACATTTTTCCAAAGATGTACATAGTAAGTGAAAAGATGCCACCAGGTACGTGAAAAGATGCTCAGCATCACTGATAATCAGGGAAATGCAAATCAAAACCATAATGAGATGTCACCTCACACCTATTAGAATGGCTATTTCAAAAAGAAAACAGTAGCAAGTGTTGGGAGGATATGGAGAAAAGAGAACCCTTGTGCACTGTCAGCAAGAATGTAAATTGGCGTGGCCACTATGAAAAACAGTTTGGAGTTTCCTTGAAAAATTAAAAATTAGAACTACTATATGATCCAGCAATTCACTTCTTGGTATTTATCCAAAGAAAATGGAAACACTAACTCTCACTTGAAAAGACAAATGCACCTTCATGTTCATTGCAGCATTATTTACAATAGCCAATATATGGCAACAACCTCAGTGTCCATAGACAGATAAACAGATAAAGAAAATATGGTATACACACACACACACACACACACACACATAATGGAATACTATTTAGCCATAAAAACGAATGAAATCTTACCATTTGCAATAACATGGATGAAAGTTGAGGGCATTATGCTAAGTGAAATAAGACAGAAGAAGACAAATATTGTATGATCTCACTTATATATGGAATCTAAAAAAAAATAATAAGCTCATAAATACAGACAACAGATTTGTGTTTCCCTGAGGTGGAAGGTAGAGTATGAGCAAAATGGGTGAAACGAGTCAAAAGGAACAAGCTTCCATTATAAATTAAAGTCATGAAGATATAATATACAGCATGGCAATGATAATCAATAACACTGTATTGCCTATTTAAAAGTTGCTAAGAGAGTAGATCTTAAAAGTTCTCATCACAAGAAAAAATTTGTGCAACTATGTATGGTGACAGAGTTGAACTTGACGTATTGTGATGTTCATTTATTAAAACATACAAATGCTGAATAATTGTTTTGTACACCTGAAACTAATATAATGTATGTCAATTATAGCAATAAAAAAGTCAATTTCATAAGTAATCAGACAAAAAGGCATTATGAAAAATCTGATTGGATACATCACTTCTGTAATATTAATATCAAATAAAATCATAATATAAATCTAATCCTGTGGAAACACCGCATAGACACTTCAATAGCAGGTAATACTGCTGATTGAAGTTTTTTTTTTTTTGGTGAGGAAAATTGTCCCTCAGCTAATATCCAATGCCCATCTTCCTCTTTTTTGCTTGAAGAAGATTGTCACTGAGCTAACATGTGTGCCAATCTTCCTCTCTTTTTGTATGTGGGACACCGCCACAGGACAGCTTGATGAGCGCTGTGTAGGTCTTGACCAGGGATCCAAACCAGTGAATGCCAGGCCGCAGAAGTGGAGTGTGAGAACTTAACCACTCTGCCACCGGGCTGGGCTCTGCACTCCTTTCTTTATTCCCTGTCTGTCTTCAGCTTCTCTTTTACAGGAGTCTACTGTTTTTTTCCTTTATCCTCCTTACTCCTCTTTCTCCTAATATACTCTCCTGAGACCAGCTCCTCCTACTCGGTGTTTTTAATCATTCATTGCCACCAATTTGATTTTCACTTTTGGTTCTCCAGCTCACTGATTCAGGCCCACATGTCTAATGTTCTACTGGGCAACTTCTCCTGGGCATCTAATAGACAGTTGAAGGCCATTTTTCTTCTATTTTCTCTTCTAGGCTACATGTCCTCTTGCCTTCCCTAGTTCAGGAAATGGTGTTACTCTGCCAGTTGCCTAAGCCAGAAAACCCATCCATATTGGAACTCTCACGGCCTCATAACTACCTGCAATCAATCCCCATCTCTTCTCCATTTTCCTTAATACCTCTTGTAACTACCAGTTCAACTGGATTCCTTTGAATCCTCATAACTGCTCTTCCTGCTTAGGGGTTTGCACCTCTCTGATTCATTTCGCACTCTATTACCAAGGTGACATTTCTAAAAGGCAAATTCTGCAATAACTCACCCCATATACTTTTTACTTACAGTACAAAGTTAAAGTTAATAATTGATGCAATAAGACTTACCTAACTCTCCCATCAACACTACACAATATGTTCCAGCCTATTCCCTTTAGGCTGCTATTTCACATTCTGATCTTTACCTCCTCTTGCTCACCCCAGGACCAACCTTCCTTTCCTAACTTGAGCATCATTTTCACTAAATACCTTTTCCTAATTCCCTACGACTAGATCGGATCTCTTCTATATGTACTTATAGCACTACTTTCATACTTTGTTGCACTCATTTGTCTCTCTCATTAGACTCCCTTTCAAAGGATTTCTAATTCTTCAGACTCCGTCAGGAATAAAGCTTCTATTCAGTGTGAATTTGACTTGAACACTTAATATCTGTATTTTTAACAAAGGTGTGGCTCAAGAGCAAGCCATCAACAGCAGTCAGTAAGACCAAGATGAGCACTTAGACAGGGCTAATCCCCTGGATTGAGGGCTGATCCCTAAGGCAAATAGCACTTACTCCACATCGATGTCCAGGTGATATCTAACATGTTTTCAGAATAATTTGGAAAAAATCTTCTTGTCTGTATGAATCACTTTTATGCATCTTTAGGGTCAGAGAATTCCCTGAATTCCATGATAAAAATAAAAACTTTCTCATTTGAGCACATAAAAAGTATGCATGAGATGATACAATTTTTAAATTTCCATAAAATGTTACTTTGTCCAAGGAGCTACTCCAGCCTCTCTGATAACACCTTCTCTGAACTCTTATAGCACTTAGAGTCAATTGCATCTTAGCTATGTGGATTTTAATCGTAGCTTCTTCTATATTGTTTGGTACATATTCCATGTATCCTTTCTGGGAATATTCTCCCCATGTCATTTTTTTTTTCCTTTTTCTCCCCAAAGCCCCCCAGTACATAGTTGTATATTCTTCGTTGTGGGTCCTTCTAGTTGTGGCATGTGGGGTGCTGCCTCAGCGTGGTTTGATGAGCAGTGCCATGTCCACACCCAGGATTTGAACCAACGAAACACTGGGCCACCTGCAGCAGAGCATGCAAACTTAACCCCTAGGCCACGGGGCCAGCTCCCCCATGTCACTTTTATGTTTGTTATCCTGAAAAATTCCGAATAACTCTTAAGTGACAAGTTAAAAGGGCACCTCCTCCCTGTGCTTGTCTCTGATTTGTCAGTCATTCCAATTATTTCTAAGTACTTTGCAACCTAATCCATATTCTATAAAAATTTTTAATAAATAGTAACAGGCACATTTGTTGCTATCTTCTGCCTGACTGTGGGCTCCTCAAAGGCAGGAATTTCAAATTCATCCTTGCACTCATTGGTTGCCAGTAATTACTCGACATATAGACAGCATTTTAAAAGCATTTATCAAATTCAAATTGAACTAAAATCTTATTTCTATGTATCTAGTGATACATTACCCTTATTGTGGGTAGCAAGTGTATTTATTTGTAACAATTTTATTAAGATATAATTGGCATATCATATGTTCATTCATTTAAAGTGTGCGTTTCAGTGATTTTTAGTATATTCACAGAGTTCTACAACCACCACCACTATCTAATAACCTAATTTTAGCACAATTTCAACACCTCCCCAAAAAGTCCTGTACCCCTGAGCAACTACTTTTCATTCCCCCTCATCTAGCCCCTGGAACCAATAATCCACTTTATGTCTTTATGGATTTGCTTATTCTAGACTTTTCATATAACTAGAATCATGCCTTTCATGTCTGGCTTCTTTCACTTAGCATAATGTTTTTAAAGTTAATCCATGATGTAGCATATATTAATACTTCATTCCTTAAGTGGCCAAATAATATCCCATTGTATGGCTATACCACATTTTGTTTACCCATTCATCACCTGATGTGTATTTGTGTTGTCTCCACTTTTTGGCTATTATGAATAATGCTACTATGAACGTTTGTGTAAAATCTTTTATGTGGATATTCATTTTCACTCCTCCTGTCTATATACCTGGGAGTATAATTTCTGGGGTATATGGTAACTCTATGTTTAATGTTTTGAGGAACTGCCAAACTGTTTTTTAAAGTGGCTGCACTATTTTGCATTCACGCCAGCAATGTTTAAGGGTTTCAATTTCTTCATAACCTCACCAACACTTGCTGCCCATTTTTTAAACTGTAGACATCCTAGTTATGGGAAGTAGCATTTCATTTTAGCTTTGCTTTGCATTTCTGTGATGATTAAGAGCATTGAGATTATTTTCATGT
The DNA here is from genome assembly GCF_041296265.1 of Equus caballus. NCBI lineage: Eukaryota > Metazoa > Chordata > Mammalia > Perissodactyla > Equidae > Equus > Equus caballus. The sequence goes on along the minus strand of NC_091691.1, from coordinate 68,445,215 downwards.
GTTTACTTGACATTTATATATTTTCTTTGGAGAAATGTATATTAAAATTATTTGCCAATTTTTTAAATTTGGATTTTAACTAGATTGTCTACCTTTTAAATATGGAGCCATAAGAGTTCTTTATATATTCTGGGTACAATTTTCTTATCATATATATACTTTTCAACTATTTTCTTGGTTCAGACATTTCTATATATAAATATATACGTATGCTTTATTTCCATATAGAAGTCGCTATTAAGTTAAAACCTCACAAAGGGATCCCCTTGTCTGCCTGACCCTAGTTTCCAACTTGGCTTTCTTGCCTAAGATTTGCATCTCTTCCAAAAATGGTCTCCTATTTCTAGCCTCTTCATGAGAATCTCTATCACCTATTCAGAAAATGCTATCTCCTACACACAATGACATTCTCACCCCATTATTCTTGCCCTCCATAGAGCAATAAATTCCCTGAATTGGAGTTATCTAAGGATGTGGCAGGGAGATTTCAGAAGAATAAATAGAGCTAGGTCTCGACAAGCCATATTCTTCGTAACATTTTGAGGTTGGGGGACAGCCCAGGGCAGTTCTGAGCTCTCTGAGTCTGACTGACTCAGTCTCATTAACTAAAACATTCAAGACTGCGCCTTATTTTTTTCAGATATTTCATGTCTGAGTTTTGGATATTTAGTCCAAAAAAACAAATATCAATCATCAGAGTCATCAAACTCTAAACCTCAGTCAAGGCAGACAAGTATTTTTCCAACAGAATCACCATCTGGCAATCTTCTCCATGGAGCCTTGTAATTGCACAAAGCATATTTAGTTCAAATATTTTATTTCTCTTCTTTGGAGTACATCTCTTTAAGTCCATCAGAAATGAAAAGGGGTTTTCATTACTGAGTTATATACCTATTAATGCCCATTGCCTTAGATTCTATTCATAGCCAAATGCCTTTGTTTAATTTTCCATTTAGGTTTAATGTTCTAGTTACACTTGTGTCTTCTGCTCACTCTAGTGCAGATTGGAACCATGGTAGCTGACTAGGAATTACACACTGACTTAAAGAGATGTTCAAGAATGAGATTTTACTCATTTGTTTAAATCTCATCCTTCTGAATGTCCTTTAGATTTTATTAATAAGACAACCTATCTTGGGCAATTTGTGAAAAAAAAGTTCTTCTTTGTTTTGATTTCATTTTGTGGTTATCTTTATTTTCTCTTAGCATTTGTCTCCTTATCCAGATTATTATTTTTTAGGTGGTGTCTTCCCAGTCCAGTGTTAAATAGAGTAAATGATATCAGATAGATTTTAGTATGCACTATTTTGAGCCATTTTTCTGATACTTATTTTTGTCATTATTACTTTTGTTATAATTATTATTATTATTTTGGAGAATGAACTACCTAGAAAAAAATGTCCCCAAACAAATTTAATAAAGGCTGATCCCTGAAGCTATGATTTTGGAGACTTCCAGAAACACTCAGATCACAATTATTAGATTGTCGCTTGATCCACTTCAGCATGGGTCATGCCCCGTTCCAGTCTGAAGTTGCTGTTAAATTTATTGAGCTTGGCACCTTTTGGCAAATAGTCCCTCAGTGAAGAACATGCCAGCAGAGGGTTCAGAGCACATTCATCTACAAGCCACACATAGAACCCTGTAGCTACTTTATTTGAGGTCTGCGACAAGAATTTTTTAGTAGGAAAAATCTACGGCATGCTTTCAAAAAATCTTTCTTTCTCTGCCTCTCTCTGCTCTTCTTTGATCTTTGCTTCTCATGTTTCCACAATTTTTCCTTCTTTCAAACTACGGAAACAGTAATGAATACTTATGAGAGGGAGCTTAGGCTAGCTCAGGCCTGCCTTTTCAGTAAATTAGGTGAGGACACAAGTCTGGTGAGCTCTTGGGTAAACACTGGGTTCGTAAGGAATTCTCGACTTGTGATCAGAGAACGAAAGCTTTTATCCACGAATGTCAGTCTCTAAGAAATGCGGCAGGAAAGCACCATGTCGTGATTTGGCTGAGTTAGTTAATCTCTTTAGTCCTCTACATATTCACCAACAAGTCAGACAGCAGCGATGCTTAGATTACTGATAATGGGGTAATATGCTATTGTTTTAATGAATGAGAATATTTACTAGTTGAGAAATAATAATTAAGTAGCTGTACAGAAGATAGGCATGTGGAGTCACAATTTAACGTTATAGCTCATGAGTACAAATTGTGGTATGTTAAATGATTTTAGAAATTAGGAGGCCTGTAAATCGTAGTTAATATGCCAGGCTTGTTCTATTTTATAATCACAGATCATATTTAATGAAATTTAATTTGTGAGAGGTACTGTTATAATTAGTATATATGTAAGTTTAATTCTTAATCCTTTGAGTTAAATACTATTATTTTCACTATATATATATATATATATATATATATATATATATATATATATATACACATATAGCTGAGGAAACACAAGCTCCCAGATTTAGTAATTCGTCCAGTCTCATATCTTTAGGAATCCAAGAAAGCAGAATTTGAAACTATTTAACTCTACTTCCTGTTTTAAGGATACACAGGATTTGTTTTAACAAAGTATGGTAAGACACACAGTTACAGAAATAACTGCCATGAATGATGAAGTTTATTTACAGTTCCTAGAAACAAGAAGCATGGAAGTCCATGCAGATGGGCCATGTGGAGAAGCACCAGGGTCAGTCAGGAGACAGAGAAAGCAAGGGGAAAATGTGGGCAACAGCTTTAATTGTGGTTTCTGTGAGCAGAAATCAGTGAGGCAGAGCAAGCTGGTTTAGGATTGACTAGTCTGAGTAACTTCAACAAGCCCCTGCACATAAGGGCTGTCCCTATTTGTCAGGTCCTGGGGTAATTAGGGCAGTTGGATATTGGCCGTAAGTGTGAGAGGCTTATAGACATGGTGGTGGGGTCTGGGCTCTAGACTGGTTGGTTTACATTTGAAAATCATGCTCCTGGAAGATTTTGTTACTGTCTCTAGTAACTGGCTAACCTGGAAAGGGCAGTCCCTCTGGGGTCAGTAAGAACCCAGAGGTCAAAGCATCAGAATATAGAAAATAAAACACATGCTTAATACCGTTCCCACAGCCAACCTCTTCTGTGCTGTAAACTTCTCATGTCAAAACCCACTGTCTTTGTCTTATTCATCGTGGGTTCCTTGGCCTTTTGAATAAATATCCTCATTTCAGCGGAAAATGTTGATGGGTCATTTAAGTCTACGTAGCTTTGACTTTACACACTGAAAGGTCTTAAATATGTGGAATATATAAAGGGCAAACAAAATTAAAACAATATCCATTGAAACTATATACACATTTTTTACACATGTGTATTTGTTATTCATAAGTTTGCATAGCCATTATTTTGACTACATGAAAAAACAGAAAGGTCATAGGAGATAGACTGTTTCCTTCTCAAGTCAGCTAGTGTCAATATAATGTCCAATTAAAGTAATCAGTCTCCTTTGTAATGCCAATTAAAAGTTTAATTTGCTCTCTCACTAACTAATAGCCAGAGTTACTCAAAAGGGCATCCTTCCCAAGTTGGAATATTGCACTAGATCAGCGGTTTTCCAAAGAATTTTCCAAAAGATTTTCTTTAAAACATTTTACTTAGTAATTTATTTTATAAAACACATAAAAGTAAAATTATTCTTACTTAATTTTAAAACAAAAGGAAAACCTAGCCTGCTACCCATACTTTTTTTCGCTGTTTCTGGGTTGGTGAGGGGGAAGACATTTCCCAAGAAACAGGTTGGGATGAAAAACAATCTCTGAGAATACAAGTTGTAAACCACTAGAATAGATCTCTAATATCTGACTCAACTCTAAATTCCACGATCCTCATAACCTAACTTCCTGGTGTCAATGATGTTTGATCGCTACAAAGCACCAGGAGGGCATGGCAGAGGAGATAAATGTAGAGTTAGAAAAGTTCTGGAGGTCATCTAGATTAGTTGTTTTAATCAGTGTTGACCCCAATACTACCTTAGTTTTGTCTTATCAGGCTAGCCTATCTTCTCAATTTATATTTAGGTGCCACTGACCTTGCACAAAACTCAAACTAGTTATAATTAGCCCATCGGTATACGATGCACAGAGAGATATAATCAAATTTCTACTCATCTTTAATCTCCCTTGGTGTTTGTAAAGGCCATGAGTAAAGCAGGCGTTATATAAATATTTTAAAATTATAGATATAACCAAAATGACTCAATATAAATATCAATTGTCAAAATTACATGTTGGTAGTGTGCAGTGTACTCAGATAGCTATTACCCATGTTAAGCTGCCATTCTGGAAGAGCCTCATTTGGACTGCCCTTAGCGAGTTTGCATTACTATTGCCAAATAAGGCCCACTAACTGCACATATTTTTATGAACCTGAATCTGTGGGCATTCTTTCTTTCAGTAGTTTCCCATGACAACAATGGCATTCATGTTAGAGTCTTTTAACTATGATGTGAAATGCCTATGCAAGTTTCTATATACTTAGCTTAAGTAAAAATATAACGAGCCATATCAGACACAATGAATTTCAAGTACTAATATGTGTCATTCTTCCCCCTAAAATTAGAAAAATATTTAGCCAAGTAGGCTTAGCCCAGTAGATTTTCTCCTTTTATTATCCTGGTTGGATATCAATAGCTGATGCTCCCTGGGATATCTATGTTGATCCTGGCTCGAAAAATCACTTACTATAACAATTGTAGAGAATTGTCAGTCAATTCTGTTTGCAATTCTCTGAGTTCATTCTTTACTTAGTGAATTGCCACTTTCTGTTTCTCTTGCTTTACCACTCACACCCATCTATGAAATGCTAGAGTTTGGAGTTGGTCCTGTGTTAATATTTCAATTTCACAAAAGTAATTTACTTGCTTTTTGGAACAGATCCCTGCATACACTCTGATAAGCAATTCTGGAACTTTCTCTGAAATTTGGGAACTTGCTCTGTTTGCCCTATCCTGGATGCCCTGCTTCTCTCTCTAACAATCTCAGATAGATAGATAGATGACAGGTAAATAGATAACTTTTCCTCCTAATCTGTCTTTCTTTTCCCACCCCTCCCCACCTATGCTCTATGGAACATTAGTTAATTTTAGAACAGGTTGTAAAAAACTCTCACTTTTTAGAGGGGGAAAGTGATGTCCAGTTTGAAAAAGACACCTTCATCTAACAAAAGTTTTTGAATTATATCATCTGTTCTTTATATTACTCTCAAGACCCCTTTAATTGTTGCAGTCTGGGATCATACCTGCCCCCTATCCACAGGCCACCTGTTCCTATTAATTTTCTTTCATTGAGGGTAACACCAGCTCTCTGGAATATTCTCTTTTCAAAGAGGAGAAAATTAAGGCTCAAAAAAGCTATCAATTTTCCAAAGCTTTGTATATTGTCTGCTATTAAGTTTACCAACATTTTAGCACTGTGATAAAGCACCCAAATGTTTCCACTGCATATGGATTTTGGTGGTGGAACCAGTACTGCCCACTGTTTCCAGTAGTTTTTAAGTAGAAAACAAGCTGATCCAGATAATCATGGGAAGAAGGAGATGTGTATGACCGGAAGAGAATAGAAAAGCAAAAAGGAAGATCTTTACATTAAGAAAGAAAGGGAGGCAGATAGGATGAACAGAGAAGAAGGCTGAGTTGCTCAGTCTTGGTGGGCTGCAGAGTGGAAGCACTGGAAGCTGAGGCTGTCTCTGAGGGAGGGGCCATGGCTGAAGATATTTCTTGTCCTGGTGGACGCTGGCAGAGCTCTGAAAACAACAATGTGGCTTCTGTGGTCACCTAATTGTGAGGTGGCTGTGCATATGTAGGTGTTGGAAGAAAGAAAATTTTGACAAAGTCATGGTCAAGGGCTTGGGAAGATACTAATTAAATAAATATCGTAGAATTATTATGACCAGAATTGTAGGTTTTGTTGTACAGACTAAAAAGATAGAGTGGATATTTTTGTTCCAAGATCACAGTATTTACAAAAAGCATAGGAAGGGAAATTAACCCATTCCTAGAGGTTGGTTAAGTCCTCTCTGCAATCATGCTTGGTCTGCCAGTGGCCTGTCCTTTTTATTGCAGCTTTTAATGGCACCACTCCAGTTTAGCAGGGAGCACTACACTTTACATTTGTACAATCATCTAAGTGCTTCTTCCCTCAACACAGTGGGTTTTATACCTTTTGCTACCAAAAGGGTTCTGCCTGGCAGCATTTCTTTTTCAAAAGTCATTTAAAATCTCTTGGGTATCATTTTATGACATCTTTACAAGGTTTTCCTAGGTGACCATAGTTATCCCATGAAGATGTAACTAATGATTTTACTTCCTAATCCTCAAATTTCTGTGGATTCACATTATAATGAAACCTATAAAACTCATAAGATTTGTAATGAAAGTAACCCTGGTGTCCTAGAAAAAAGAAATCCAAATGTCAAGATAGAGTTGGTGGGACATTACAATACAGCTGTATTAAGTTTCTCAGATATTCATGTAGGCTGCCAGTTGCATAGAATTCATAAAACTATGAATTATCATCAGATAGGCAAGGTGAAGATAAATGGTCAGAAGGCAGTGGCTGGCTCCTTGCAGGTGGGCAGTGGGTTGAATCTCAATCATCGTGTCCTGAAAGAACATGAAACATGAATTCTTGTGAGATTCCACTTATCTCTCCAATCACCAGTCAAGTTTTTCAAGAAAAATTCCAGGCGACAAATACCTAATAGCATACAATTTACTGAGCACTATGCTAGGTCCCATGAAGAATGCAAAAAAAGTATATAGTTGGAAACTGTTGGGAATATAAATCTAGATGTATTCTTTATGCCTCACTCACAGAAAGTAGAGAACAATGGAAGAAAATATACTATGTTATGTTAAATTGAATATGATTGACAGGAAAAAGTACAGGGATTGAACAAAATAAACATGAATTCTGGTTGCAGATGAGCTATTTTTTTAAATTATCTTTGACTCAATTTTATTTTAATTTTCTCAATTAGTAAAAATAAAAAAGATCTGGGATATTTATACAAAATAGTCTAAAACTATCTTTTTCACAAGAATATCTTTCCCTTTATAGTTAAAAGTATTAACAGACTGGCATGAATATACAAATACTTGTCTTCAGTTTAACACTAAGCTGCTTGTGCATATGGTTCAAAAATCTAACTAATGGCACAACTTAGTTGCTGACTCTAAAAAGCCCACCAGTTAGTAAAAAATATGTATTTAATATGACTTCACATACTTGATCCAAGTATACAAAGTTAGTTTAACTTCTTCTTTAAAATACATTTCCATAATTGGATGACAAATAACAATAAGAATGTACATATTTTCCTGCGGTATTATAACATCTCAGGACTTATAATCATTCTGTTATAAGCAGAGACCAGTGAAGGAAATCTCTTGACTAACTTAAAAGTAAGTGATGTATAATTTAATGGGCCATCCTAAAGACTTTTAGTGGATTGACAGGACGATTCAGACACTCCTCAATAGTGCTTTGCCTAATTAAGATAGTAATCTAGACCAGCTAAAAAATGATATATTCTGGGGCTGGCTGGGCAGTGGAGCAGTTAAGTTCATACATTCTGCTTGGGTGGCCTGGGATTTGCTGGTTCAAATTCTGGGTGTGGACCTATGCACTGCTTGTTAAGCCATGCTGTGGGAGGCATCCCACATATAAAGTAAAGGAAGATGGGCGTGGATGTTAGCTCAGGGCCAGTCTCCCTCACCAAAAGAGGAGGATTGGCAGCAGATGTTACCTCAGGGCTAATCTTCCTCAAAAAAAGAAAATAAAAAGGTATATTCTGGCACAACTGAGAGGAGACAACATACATCCTAGTAATAATGCGTTTTTGTTAGTATATAAGGTAAAATCATTTGTACATTGTTTCTGAAGTGATCAGGGGTTACTCATATCTAGGATTATCTAACAGCTTCTCCAGCAGTACAGATACGAAGAAGCTAAAAAGGTAAAATGACATTCTGAAATACTTTTCAATTTCAAATTTATAAAGAAGGATTTTTTTTTCTCAACTATATCCTAAGTACTGAAGTTAGGGACAATATTACCACAAACATAGAATATCTCTAACAATATATAATCAGAGAAATACTGAGAAGGTTGGAAGGGCATCTTTGCAGAATTTTCTCCTAACAATGACAAAAAGTCTACCTTTAGAGAGTAATTCTTTGAGTTATTGTTTTATGGTAAGAAATTCTAACCAGATTCCACCTTCCTAGAGGAATATAACCCACATTTTATCAACTATGAATATTTTAGTGATGATGGAGTGAGTTAAGGAAGATCCATTCACCATATGTGTTTCTTGCTTTAATAGCAAGAACACCACAAGTTCTTGAACAGAAAGTTATGGGATAAAGTCATTTCAATGAAACGGATTATGTGAGAAAGGAGAGGAAAGAGAGAGGTCGTAGGCAAAGTAGTACTTGTAGCCCTACCAACATTGAGGTACCACAATGACAAGCCGTATGTTCTCTTGTCCCTACATCCATCCTTTCCATGGAGAAGCATTGTGTGGGAGAGAGTAATATCATCGTCATGGAAGAATAAACAGTTTCTATCATCTTCCCCCCAAATAAAAATGATTTTGACAATGATCCATGAATAAGAGTGTCTTTGTGGAATTTCAGATTCCAGCAGAGAAGCTCTAGGACACAGTTGGAGCAAAAAATCATCAGAGATTCAATGTATTGGATAGGGTAAGAAGAATGGTTTCACTTTACCTTCACTTCACTTCACCTAAGGCAGCATGGCTCAGCAAAGAGAAACCGTCTTGGCCTGTGATTTCTCCTATAAGGAGAAACAAGTGTGTAAGTGAGCTTCCCCAGCTGTGTAGGATGCAGCCAAAGGGACTCACTTCATTCTTGTCCCATCTAGAATACTTAGTTGTGAACTGCACTACTGGATGAACAGCAGCCAGAGCTCGGAACAAAGCATAGCAAAGAGGTGTTGATCCTACTAACTAGAAATCAAAAACAAGAGGAAAACTGGAAAAATAAAAAAATATGTGGAAATTAAAAAACACACCCCTGAACAACTAATGGGTCAAAGAAGAAATCAAAGAGGAAATCAAAAAATGTCTTGAAGGGCCAGCCTCATGGCCTAGTGGTTAAGTTCAGCACACTCCACCTCAGCAGCCCAGGTTCAGTTCCTGGGCATGGACATATACCAATCATCAGCAGCCATGCTGTGGCAGCAACCCATATGCAAAATAGAGGAAGATTGGAACAGATGTTAGCTTAAGGTGGATCTTCCTCAAACAAAAAGAAGATGAGAAACAGATGTTAAATCAGGGTAATCTTCCTCAGAAAATAAGAAGAAGAAAAAAAAGTCTTGAGATTAAAAAAGAAACACAAAGGAACCAAAACATACCAAAACTTATGGGAAGCAGTAAAAGCAATTCTAAGAAGGAAGTTTATAATGATAAATGCCTACATTAGGAAAATAGATCTCAAATAAACAACCTAACTTTATACATCAAGGAACTAGAAAAAGGAGAACAAAGTAAACAAAAAGAATGAAATAACAAAGATCAGAGCAAAAATAAATGAAATAGAGACCAGAAAAACAATAGAAAAGATCAATGACACTAAGCTGGTTTCTTGAAGTGATAAATAAAACTGACAAACTTTCAATTATATTAAGAAAAGAAGAGAGATTACTCAAATAAACATAATCAGAAATGAAAAGGGAGACATTTCAACCGATACTATACAAATACAAAGGATCATAAGAGACTACTATGGACAGTTATATGCCAACAAATTAGATATCTTAGAAGAAATGGATAGATTCCTAGAGACAAAGTACTGACCAAGACTGAATCTTAAAGAAACAGAAAATCTGAACAGACCAATAGTGAGTAAGGAGATTGAATTAATAATCAAAAACTTCCCAAGAAAAGAAGTCTGGAACCAGAGGATTTCACTGGTGAATTCTACCAAACATTTAAAGAAGAACTAACTCAAATCCTTTTCAAACTCTTCCGAAAATTCAAACAGGAGGGAATACTCCCAGACTCATTTTATAAAGCCAGTATTACTTTGATGTCAAATCCAGAACACTACAAGAAAAGAAAACTGGAGGCCAATATTCTTAAAGAATATAAATGCAAAAATTCTAAACAAAATACTAGCAAAACCTAATTCAACAGCACATTAAAAGCATAATACACCAGGATCAAATGGGACTTACCCCTGACATGCAAAGATGGTTTAACACACGAAAATCAATATATGTGGTACACCTCATTAATGAAATGAAAGATTAAAAAATCATATGATCATCTCAATGGATGCAGAAAAAGTGTTTGACAAAATTCATCACAATTTCATGAAAAAAAACTCTCAACAAAGTGGGTATACAAAGGACATACTTTATCATAATAAAGGTCTTATATGACAAGAACACAGCTGACATCCGGCTCAACCATGAAAAGCTGAAAGCTTTTTCTCTATCAGGAACAAGACAAAGGTGCCCACTCTCACCATTCATATCCAACATAGTACTGGAATTCTAGCCAGAGCAGTTAAGCAAGGACAAGAAATAAAATGTATCCGAATCAAAAAGAAAGAACAAAAGTGTCTGTATTTGTAGTTGATATGATCTTATATACAGAAAATTCTAAAGACTCTGCCAAAATTTTAGAATTAATAAACAAATGCAGTAAAGTTACAAGACACAAAATCAAAATATAAAAATCAGTTGGGTTTTTAACACTAAGAACAAACCATCTGAAAAAGACATAAAGACAGCAAACCGATTTACAATAGCATCAAAAACAATAAAATATTTAGGAATAAATTTAACCAAGGATGTGAAAGTTCTTTACACTGAAATAATTTTTTAATAAAAGAAATTGAAAGACATGCATAAATGGAAAGATATCCCATGTTTATGGATCAGAAGAATTAATATTTTAAAAATGTCCATACTACCCAAAGTGATCTACAGATTCAGTGTAATCCCTGTCAAAGTTGCAATGGCAGTTTCCATAGAAATAGACAAAACGATCCTAAAACTTGTATGGAACCACAAAAGACCCTGAATAGCCACAACAATCTTGTGAAAGAAGAAAGCTAGAGACATTGCATCTTCCGATTTCAAAATATGTTACAAAGCTATAGTAGTCAAAACAGTGCGGTACTAGCACTAAAATAGACAGACAAGTGGAACAGAATTGAGAGCCCAGAAATTAACCCTACTAATATTTGATAAGGGAGCCAACAATAGTCAATGAGGAAAGAGTAGTCTCTTCAATAAATGGTGTTGGGATAACTGGATATTCACTTGCAAAAGAATAATACTAGAGCTCTGTCTTACGCCACTCACAAAAATTATTTTGAAATGGGTTAAAGACTTAAATATAATACCTAAAACCATAAAACACCTAGAATAAAACAGGGAAACATCTTGATATTTATCTTTGCAATAATTTTTTGAATATGAGACAAGAAGCGCAAGCAACAAAAGCAAAAATCAACAAACTGGACTATATGAAACTAAAAAGCTTCTGCACAGTAAAAGAAACCATCAACAAAATGAAAAGGCAACCTATGCAATGGGAGAAAATATTTGTAAACCATATCTCTGATAAGGGGTTAATATCCAAAACATATAAGGAATTCATACAACTCAATAGCAAAAAACCCCCAAATAACCCAATTAAAAAATAGAGGAACTGAGTAGACATTTTTGCAAAGGAGACGTACAAATGGCCAACAGGCACATGAAAAGATGCTCAGCATCACTAATCATCAGGGAAAAGCAAACCAAAACCATAATGGGAAATCACCTCATACTTGTTAGAATGACTATTCTCAAAAAAACAAAAAAAGATAAGCATTGTCAAATATGTGGACAAAAGAAACCTTTGTGGAATTGGTGGGAATGTAAATTGGTGAGTTCGCTATGAAACACAGTATGGAGGCTCCTCAAAAAATTAAAAATAAAACTACCATATGATTCAGTAGTCCCACTTCTGGGTATATAGCCAAAATAAATGAAATACTATATTGAAGAGATATTTTCACTCTCATGTTCATTGCAGCATTATTCATGATAGTCAAGACAAGGAAACAACTTATGTGTCCACTGATGAATAAATGGATAAAGAAAATGTGACATATATGTATATATATATATATATATACACACATATATATACACACACACAATGAAATATTATTTAGCCATAAAAATAAACGAAATCCTGCCATTTGTGACAACATGGATGGACATTGAGGGCATTATGTTAAATGAATTAAGTCATATAGAGAAAGACAAATACTGTATGATCTCACTTAAATGTAGAATCAAAAAAAGCCAAACTCATAGAGATAGAGAATAAAATAGTGGTTACCAGGGACTGAGGAGTGGGGAAAAAGGAGAAATGTTGATCAAAGGGTACAAACTTCCAGTTATTAGATGTGTAAGTTCTGGGTATATAACGTATATCAGGGTGACCACAATTAACTGTACTATATGACATACGTGGAAGTTGTTACGAGAGTATATCTTAAATGTTCTCACCACAAAAAATGTAATTATGTGCAGTGATGGAGATGTTAACTTTATCGTGGCAATCATTTCAGAACATATTTGTGCATTTAATCATCAAGTATTACACTTAAAGGTACACAATTTTATCTGTCAATTATATCTCAGTAAAGCTGGATAAAAAAAGCAGCATTGTTTGGGAGCTTGGCTTTCTGAATAGAGCATTCTTTCCTTTAAAAGTTTGGGTTTTAGTATAGCAAACTTAGTTACTGTCTCTTGAGTCCGCCATCAGGGTGGTTTAGAAAAGGTGGCAGGCTTACCCATTGTGAATAAAACTTTTTCTGTATATTGTACACTATGTGATATACTCCTCTAACCACAGTAATTTTATTTTGACATGTTCCTCAATATAATAATTATGAGCACACAAAAGAAGGGAGAATATTGGTTTACACGATAGTCAATTCTTGCCCATATGAATATTTATTAATTATAGTGGTAATATACGCATTGTAAAAGAAAGATGCATCAATATCACCAATAATTTAACAACAATATTCTATTTATGTCACTGTGTTTTGTGGCATATATTTTTATAATATTCTAATTAAGGAGAAAATGAGAAATATTGATACGTTCTGCTGAATTCCCAAGGTGCTCTTCTTTTGCTGACCTCAAATGATTTTGCCTTTACTGGTAATGCAGCAACTTGCTAGATTTGTTGGGTTGTTGGTTACAATAATATAACCATTAGCATCTGACTCACTGGAGAGTGAAGTACGGATCAGTGACCTGGTATTGTTTGGGACTCGGAATGTGTAGTGAGACCATGAGACATTAGTTACACCTTCTTTTCGCTGTGATGTTTTAGTAAGCTTCTGAGCTACTAAAGATATGAAGAAGATGAGAATTTTAATTTGATTTTATGGATTGTTTAAAAGATAGTTATTTGTAGGACATTGTTTTTATATTATCCTTAAATAATTGTGTACTTACACAGATTATCAGTATAAATATTTAGTCTGCTTAACCTGGGATAACTAACTATGATATGATTTCATTGATATATGCAAATTAGAGATGATGCCATCATACACTGTTTCAATTTTCTGTGATATCAATTTAATCAATGAAGTTAATGTGTGTGGGAATCTCTCGTCTGTTACACTTTTTAAGTGTAGACGTAATTTTTGAATGTGAATCCCAGAGAAGCCAGAAATCTGCCTTGTGAGATTGCAAACTTCTTTCCAGGAGATGAAAAAAAGGAAACAAACATCATTTGATTTTATTCCAGAATCATGTTGAATCACATTGGAACTGCACTGCAGGGAGGCTGAGCCAAGTTGGATATGTTCAAAAGAAAAACATCTTGTTTAGAAGCCTTGGACTTGTTGTTTGGGTGATGCCTGTTGGGAGTAGGTAGATGTAATTGAAAAAGAGAGACTGAACTGTATTTTTCCCCGAGCTCTTTTGCTAGGGAGAAGGAATTAGACCAGTATCTTTGAGACCGGTGTTACCGATTGGTTAGGGGCCAAACAGAAGAAGGTTGCTGTGGAGAGACTTACATTTGTTAATTATCTCCAGGAGAGGTGAAAAAGCAGGTCGACAGGAATTCATGTTTTGGTTGTTTAACATGAACAATGGCATCTTCTCTCTTTTTTCTCTTTGGGCTTTTTTCCCTGCTTACAGGAGCAACTCTCTTTTAGGTTTCTAGACATTCTGTTTCCGTATCCCAAGCCATTCTTTCTCTTTCTGAAATGTGTACAGTCGGCCCTCCATACGCTAACGTACTGCATTCGTGGATTCAGTCAACTGTAGATTGAAAGGCCTACAATGGCTGCCTCTGTACTGAATATGTACAGACTGTTTTTTGTCATTATTCCCTAAAAAATATAGTATAACTACTATTTACACAGTATTTTTGTTGTATTAGGTATTATAAGTAATCTAGAGAGGGTTTAAAGTACATGGGAGGCCGTGCATATGTTACACGCAAATACTCCACAATTTTATACTTATATATGAGCATCTGGGGATTTTGATATTGGAGCGGGCCTGGAACCAATCCCTGTGGATATCAAGGGATGACTGCATTGTTATTTTGTCATTACTTCTATTCTAGTTTTCAATGTGTTATAATTTTATTGTTGTCATTCTTCAAGTTAAAATATGCTAACTAGTCATGGTTCAAGAATGTAGATGGGTCATACCAAAATCTTCTCTCAACATAAGAATATAAGAAGTAATACTGGGCCAGATGTCTCCAAAATGGGCAACAAAGCATTATTTGGAGAAAATATGATTGGTAATCCTCAGGTTGAGCTCTAGAGGTTAGGGCCAATGTATACAACTTCTCTCTTTCTCGTTTTGAATCAATCTATCAATTATTTTCAATCATTTTATTTTCAACTTATAAAACCACTAGAGTTAGTAAGATCTATGTATTTTCCCCTGTCTCCATCACCCCATTCAATTTGAGAAATGACTCTGACAGTTAACTGAATTCAAATCCAGTGCATATCACATTGTAATGCAACCTGTTTAAACAGAGTAAGTTTGAGTTTTCTGATTTTTCTTCATAGGCCATTGCCTGTGATCACCGTTCATGATCAGCACATATCCTAAAATTGTGGTGGGGGAGAAGAAAAATAAGTTGTGTGGAGCCACCAAGTTTTGGTCCTGAAGATTGGATATAATCAAAGAGACTGTTAAATATTTTCTTACAGGAAAATGAATAGTCTGAAACTATATCACTAAAAAAAATAATGAAAACAAATTGATTGGTTTGTAAACTCAGAAAGATAGGAAAGAGAACTAAAAAAATAAACCCAAGGAAAAGAGAAAGAAGGAAATATACAAAGTAGAAATTAATGTATTAGAGAAGTGAAAAAAATGTGTTAATAGCAAGGAAATTTTAAAGTTTTGTGAATTAAATCATAAAATATAAAACAAAGGTTAATTTAATAAGGAAAAAAGGAAAATGTATACACAGTATAAGATATGTGGACAGGGAGATAATCACAGATATACATGAGAATGTATATTCAGGAGAACATTTTAATCAAACCTATGCAAAACTTTAAAATCAACAGTGAATATGGATGATTTTGTAATAAAATACAAATGATCAAAATTAATCAAAGAAGATATAGAATCTCAACAAACTATTGCTATATAAAATTTAAAAATCATTTAAATAAAGAAGGAAGGAATGAAGAAAGGAAGATAAAAAGAAACTACTTCTTCAGAACAAAACAGAAACAAAATAGATCCTGATAATACATTCACTCCTGACCACTAAATTAGATGTCAAATGCACAAATTTAAAAAAAAAAAAAAAGAAGAAACATATATTATTGGTGTAAAAACATTAACATGCCATCCAAATAATGACATAGTAATCTGATTTATGAGTACTGATTCAATAACACAATGTGTGAAAACGCTAAGTATGTTTTAAAACGCTTCTGAGAAATTTAAACGAATGCTTAAAAAATTTGAAAAAAAATTGCAGCTTGCCCTTGGATTAAAAACTTAATATTTTAAAGAATACAATCTCCTTAAATTATATCATATACATTTAATATTAACAATTAAAGGAAAAAAAGTAGAGATCACTGTGGACTTTCACTTATGGCCATGAGGAAACAATGGGGTCAGGAATTACCTTCCCACTCTAAACAACCAGGAAACTGGATGAGATATATAAAATAACTGCTTTCAGACACTGGACAATAGGCAAGGCAAGATTGCAATCACTGAGAAAAGAAAAACAAATAAAACAAATAAAGGGACCCAAAACTGGCCTCCTTTGTGTAGAGAGAATTTCCATACTAGCACAGGGAGTTTTGCAGTCTCAAGATACAAGATCAGTATCAGAAATCAATTCAATATCAATAAATTATTGGAACTTAAATTACCACAAAAACCCCAAAAAACTTAAGGATAAATTTAACAAAACATTGGCAAGACTTGTAAACTGATAACTATGAAACATTGACAAAGGAAATCAAAGACATAAATAAATGGAGAGATATACTATTTTCATTGATTATTAGCCATCTTTTAAAATTTGCCCCAAAGTCATAGATTCAGTGCAATCCCAACTAAAACCTAATAGGATTTCTTTAGAAATTCATAAACTGATTTTAAAATTTAAATGGTAATGAAAATGGTCCAAAACAGCCAAAACGATATTGAAAAAGAACACAGTGGGAAATTTTCCTTTATTTGAAGACTTAACCTAAATTAAGAGTAAATAAGATAATATATTATTGGAGTAAGAATAGATCTACAGATCAATGCAACAGAATAGATAGTCCCGAAATCTATTTATCATGTATATATGAGTTCAGAGTGATACATACATAGTTAACTTATTTTCCATAAAAGTACCAAGGTAATACAATAGGAAAATCATCTTTACCACAAATGGTGCTGGGATATATGGATATACATATGAAAAACAAGGAAGCTCAAACTTTACCTCCCAGCATAAATGAAAGTTAACTCAAAACAGATGGTAGACATTAACGTAAACATTAACATTATAAAACTTTTAGAAAGAAGCATAGGAAAAAAGTTTTGGATCCATGTGGAAAGAAAAAATTTCTTATATAGGGCCCAGAAAGTACTAATCATGAAAAGACAAACCAAAGACTGAGAGAAAATATATGCAACACTGACATGTATATATGACAAAGAACTAATTTCCAGAACATATGTTAAAAAATCTTCTATAACTCCATAATAGTGACAGAAACCCAATTTTTAAAATGAGGGAAAGAGTTAGACACATCAGAAATAAAAGATATACAAATGGCGAGTAAACACATGAAAAGATATTCAACAATATTAGCCTTGGGCAAATGTAAATAAAATCCATAGGGAATGCCACAACTAGAAGGACCTGCAACTAAGATATACAACTATGTATGTGGGGATTTGGAGAGATAAAGCAGAAAAAAAAATCCATAGGGAGATACTTTTACACACTCATTAGAATGGCTAAAATTAAAACACACACTAATGACATCAAGTGTTGGTGAGGACGTGGAGTAACTGAAACTCTCATGCATTGCTGGTGGAAATTTAAACTGGTTCAACCAATTTGGAAAAAATGTTTTACAGTTGCTTAAAATGTTAAACATGCATTTTCATGCAATAAGGCAGTTATACTGTTAAAGGGAAGAGAAACGAAAATATGTCCACACAAAGACTTGCATACTGTTATTTAGAGAAGCTGCATTCATAATAGTCAAAAATTGGAAACAACCCTAACAACGTCCACCAACAGACAAACGAATAAATAAACTGTGATGTACTATGCACTGAAAGACCACTCAGAAACAAAAAGAAACAAACTAGTGGTAGACAACCATGTGATCAAACCAAAGCCATGTCAAAGAATCCAGACACAAATGAGCACATGCTGTACCTTTCCATTCACGTAAAACTAGAGAAAAGACAAGTTTAATCTGCAGTGATAGAAAGCAGAGCAGCAGTTGCCTGGGGCCAGAGGCGGGTGGTGATTGGGAAGAAGCATTAAAGAACATTTCTGGTGGTGAAAATGTTTCCTATCTTAAATTAGTGATGATTACCTGGATAAAACCCATTGAACTGTGCAATGAAAATTATTATATTTTATATAAATTATAATACAGTAAAGTAAATTTAAAAAACAAACAGGACGTTTTTGGAACTAACCAGAGCGATTTTATGCTGATAAGAATATCGAGTTAATGTATTTAGGAAAGTAATTGAAAAAGTGAAAAACTGAAGAGGTGAGAGGTAGCTAATAGTACCAGATATATTTCACAGCCACAGTAATTGTAACAATTTGAAGCAATGTATGAATGCATCAGAATAAAGTGTTTTACCAGTGTTTTTATAATTAATTGAAACAGCATGTAAATCTTACAAATCATACTATACAGATAAGAGTTCAGGATTAGGTTTTAAGTTTCTTTAGTTTGTTCAGGATAAAGCAAATTCGAAAACGAGTTTAGTACCTCAGAAAGATTCTCTAACCAAGGGATATACTTAGAGTACATTTGTGCTCACTGAAAAAGAAATCCATATAAGTCAGCAATTATTTGTGCATAATAGTCAAGTGGCATTTTTACAACTTCTAGCTATATAATATGCCAATAATAAATTGATGCAATTCTTATTTTTTCCTCCATTTAAACAATTTAATTGGTCTGAGAACATAGTGCAGCAACATTATTCCAAACAACAAGTAGAATTCAGATACCCCAGTTTTCCTTTATGAAATCTCAGTTGCCTTTTTCAATATAGATATATAGCCCCCTTTAATACTGACAGTAGTAAATACAATTTGAAGAAGTCAAAATATTTTGAATCATGCCAACTTTAAGGAAGACATGCTATAAAATTCGGAGCTGGGAAATTGGGGAAAGAGGTTTGGCTGAAAAATACTGCCCTTCAAGAAGGATGCTAAACTGAATTCCAAGTGTTACTGTTTCTTGTAGGAAATAAAAATGCATCCTTGTAGTCCTGGTTTTTGTAACTCAAGAGAGTTATGGTGGAGAGAACTGAGAATGGTTGAGGCAGTTGACCAAGACACTTGACTTCAGAGGTCCAGACAAACATGTGAGGGCTTCATCCTGGCCTAGTCTTTGGTGTTTGAACATACCAGGCACATTCCAACCTTGGGATCTTTGCACTTGCTGATTCTTCTACCTGGAAATCTCTTCTCATAGATTTGCTTTCTCACTTTCTTCCCACCTTCACTCAAATATCCGCTGATTCAGAAAGACCTTCCCTGGTCACCCTATCTAAAACTATAACCTATTGGCTTAAAAAATTGTGTACATTTCAGGTGTACATTATTCTATATCAGTTTCTGTATAGACTGCATTGTGTTTACTACCAACAGTCTAGTTTTTATTCATCACCCTACATAGGTGCCCTTTTACCCCTTTTGGTTTCCCCCACCCCCTTCCGCTCTGGTAAGCACTGATCTGTTCTCCTTATCTATGTGTTTATCTTCCACATACGAGTGAAATCATATGGTAATTGTCTTTCTCCGTCTGACTTATTTCACTTAGCATAATACCCTCAAGTTCCATCCACATTGTCACAAATGGCATGATTTTGTCTTTTTTATGGCAAAGTAGTATTCCATTGTGGTATACATATATACACTACATCTTTTTCATCCATTCATCCATTGATCGGCACTTGGATTGCTTCCACATCTTGGCTATTGTGAATAATGCTACGATGGACACAGGGATGCATATATCTTTTTGAATTATTGATTTCATGCTCTTTGGATAAATACTCAGTAGGGAAATAGCTAGATCATATTCTATGTCTATTTTTAGTAGTTTGAGAAATCTTCATACTGTTTTCCCTAGAGGCTGCACACGTTTGCATTCCCACCAGCAGTGTATGAGAGTTCCCTTTTCTCCACATCCTCTCCAACACTTTCTATTTCTTATCTTGTTAATTACAGTCATTCTGATGGGGGTGAGGTGATATCTAACTGTAGTTTTGATTTGCATTTCCCTAATAATAAGTGATGTTGAACATCTTTTCATGTGTCTGTTGGCCACCTGTTTATCTTCTTTGGAAAAATATCTTTCACATCCTCTGCCAATTTTTTGCTCAAGTTTGTTTTTTTTGTTGTTGTTGGGTTGTATGGGTTCTTTATATATTTTGGATATTAAACACTTGTCAGAAATATGATTTGCAAATATTTTCTCCCAGTTGGTGCGCTGTCTTTTCATTTTATTGACAGTTTCTTTGGTGTACTGAAGGTTTTTAGTCTGATGTAATCCCATTTGCTTATTGTTTTTTGTTTCTCTTGCCTGAGTAGACACGGTATTAGAAAAATGCAAAGACCAATGTCAAAGAGCTGTCTATATTTTCTTCTAGAGATGTTTTGGTTTCAGATCTCATTTTCAAATCTTTAATCCATTTTGAATTAATTTTTGCGTATTGTGTGAGATAAGAAGATTTACTTTCATTCTTTTGCATGTGGCTGTCCAGTT
This sequence comes from Equus caballus, assembly GCF_041296265.1. Taxonomy (NCBI): domain Eukaryota; kingdom Metazoa; phylum Chordata; class Mammalia; order Perissodactyla; family Equidae; genus Equus; species Equus caballus. The sequence continues at coordinate 68,424,658 of NC_091691.1, read as the reverse complement.
TTCCCAACACCGTTTATTGAAGAGACTTTCCTTTCTCTATTGTATGTTCTTGGCTCCTTTGTCAAAGATTAGGTTTATATAGATACGTGTTTTTATTTCTAGGCTCTTAATTCTAACATTTTTAACATAGTAAATTTACAGTTAATAAAGAGTTTTTATTACACACTGGACTAGGGTCTATGTGAAAGTACCTCAATAAAATTTTGGATAAATCAATGAGGACAATGCATAATGAGCTTTAATAGAAATGAGCATTTTTCATAAATAAAGCTAATCTCTGAATTGTCATCATGATAGATATTCCTGCAACTCTAAAACATCATCTGATGCTACTGATGGAAGCTGATTCTTGGGTTAAATGAAGCATGATGCCCTACTGTGACAAATCCAATTAATCTAATTGTTCAACAAAACTTATCGAATACTTTTAATAAATACCATACCTGTGCAGCAATAGGAATTATTTTGGCGTTCTGTATAAGAGGTGATTCTGAAACGACCTGTATGTTCTGAGTCCCAGAATTTGATTTTAGTTCTTGGGTACGTTCCCCTCAGAGTAAATATCTAGACTGTTAATATCTTATGTGTTTGTGAAAACAAAATAAATGCAATACAAATAATAATTTAAATTGGAATTGTCTTAACCAATCCAGAGTCATAAGTAAGATAACATGAATGGATCCTCATCTTTTTTCATCACCTTGACGCCTCATCATTCTCCTATACCGTCCTTTACTCCAATTGCCCAGCGTTACACAGAGGGTGGTGTTTGAAAGGTCACTGCCTGACAGCTTTTATGCTGTGAAGTCCCTGCTAGTCTGCAGTTGTCCAAAGTTCAAAAGTGAAATAAAAGTTTTCAACAGCTGTTGCATAGCTTTAAACACTACCCTATTTGTAATTTCTTACTGTATAAATCTTGGCAGTTAAAACCAAAAGGAAAAAAGAGGAAAGAAACATAAGGAGGTTCTCTCTCCTTTAACGTATGTGGCAAAATGTCTGCAATATTTAGAAATAACCCAGGAAATTATTTTTGCTTTTTAAAGTTTGAGAGATTAAGGAAAACACCTCTATTTTAGCATAAATTTTTTTTCCCAGGATAACCGTTCTCTGAAATAAAGTCCCTAACACAGAGCAAATTTATTTCATCTGTACACACATTTCATCTGTTTATTTTCACACCAAATCTACCCCCACATTTCAGCTGTTTATTCCTTGTAGATGATGTATAAGTTAGACATTATGCTACAAGCCAAGAAAAAAAGACGGATGTTACATTGTTTTATCCAATCAAATACTGTGGTTTTCATATAACACAGAAAAGAATTGAGGCTATCAATAGAGATCTGTGGGAAAATTTATTTGTAAGGAAATATTTCAAATATAGGATGAAAGACTTATGTAAAAATAGCTTTTTCTCATTTGTTACTGGCAGAGTACCATGCCCTGAGATACAGACTCTGGTTAGCTAAAATAATATAGTTGAAAAAATAACTTTGCATTATTATAGAGAATAATCTGAGAGACTCTCATAGATAACTGGTTAACAATATTAACATTGTGACACATCCATTTTGAACCTTTTGTTAGGAAATTACAGACTAGATTCGCATCCTTCCCTTTCTGGAGGAAGAGACTGTCTCAACACTGATGTGAGTTATTGTTTGTTTACTACATATGTATGTACATTTGACAATGTAATGCATTGGTTTCATATTTTAAAAATGCATGTAATTGACACCATACTGTACAGCTCCTTCTATGAATTTTTCTCAAAATTATGTTTTAGAAATTAATCCATTCATATGCATAGCTCTATCTCTTACATGTATATCTATCAAGCATTCCATTGCAACAGTGTGTTACAATCTGTTTATCTCTTCTCTTGTTTATAGACATTTAGGTCGTTTCAACTTTTCTCTGTGTTGCAATAATCACTCATGTACTTTCTTCCCTACATCGTAAGCTAGGGTTTCTCTGGAGTATATGCTTCTGAGTAGAATTGCTTGGTATTAGAGAATGACACGTTTAAATTTATTATAAATTGACAAACTGCCCTGTAAGTTGCGCTGATTGATATCACAATCAATGCACTGAGAGAGTCTTCTTTGCTCTATGTCTGGGCTTCTTACAGAGGATAGTACAGCGTTCTGAGAGGCACTGGAAACTTGTGGGGAAGGTCTGGGTTGACATAACGATTGGAAAGTGCCACTGGCATTATGTGGGTGGGGTCAGGAATATGAGATGACTAACAATGCATGTGACAGTCCCTCCATGAGAAGAATTGTTTTGCTTCTCAAAGAACTTTTGAAGATATAACTGGACATTCATGAAGGTTCCAAAAAAAACCCATTAAATAAAAAAAAAATACTTCTGTGCAATTATCAAAACTATAACATAAATTACCCTTCACATAAATCCAAAGTATTTTTTCCTTAGTTTTAATTTATGCTGAATTTTCAATGACTTAAACCACTGTGTAAATTGTAGAAAAAACACACATTTTTTTGTGAGGAGATTTAGATGTGCACAAAGATCCTAGGATTTGTCTGTACTCATTGTTGTGCTGTCATGGTGATATAGATTCAAATGCCTGACGTTATCTTGTTGTGCCAAAGCATTTATGTATCAAACTATGTGATCATATTATAAATTATTTTCTTTTATTCCTCTTTTCATATTTTAATTCCTGTATTATATATTATGATGCTATAATATCATATTGTTGGGTGTTTAAAAGTATATGTATAGGCAGGTAATATTACCTGTGAGTTTTATTTTAGGATACTGAAGAGGACACTCTATCCAATACATGTTATTGGCAGACATTTTAAATTTTACCAATCAGATGCATGTGAAATATTTTATTTTTCATTTTCCTGAGAATATTTAGACTGAACATCTTTTCCTGTCTTAATGTGCCTTTTTCCTCTTTTATGAATCTTGTTCATGACCCTTGAGTTGTTTGTCTTTTGCTTACTGACTTGCTAAATTCTTAATATATACAAGAGAATAATCATTTGTCACTTATGTGCATAATATTTTCCCACTATTTATTGTCCTTTAACTTTATGTATTATGCGTTTTTTGTAGAATTTAAATATTATAATATTGTAATTTAGTATGTTTAAACTATTCTAAGGCTTTTACACAAAATTAAGGTTATCTGGGATAAATTTTTTTTTAGTTAATTTATAAAATATATATCGTTTTATATATATGTCTATATTTATATAGAGAAATATACAAAGACACAGTATATCTATCTTTGATTTTTCATTTGTTTTTGCAATTTTGGTAGAAATGCTCATTTTGAGTGGGGAGTTTTGTGGGTGTGCATGTGTTTTTTCTCTCTCTTTTTTCCACTTCATTCTCCCTTTTCTTACCTGTCTTTGTCTCATGGTTTTGGCTTTGCCCGCCCTCCTCACTGGGCCTCTGTCCTTGTAGCTGTGGTGCAGATCTCTTTCCTGCTTAGCCATTGGGGATTTTGCACTTCCTGTCATCTATCCAGCTGTAGTTTGTTGCATTTTCTGATCACATAGCTTTGATCTTGTCCTCATGCAGCCTTAGATTCTTAAGTTTCTGCTTTTTCTAGCCCATTTTGGAGTAGAATATTCTGACCACTGTCCTTTGGGTGGCTTCAAGCAGATGATCCATTGCGGAATATCATTGCCATTATCTGTTCAAGTCCTGGAGACCAGTAGCCCTGACACCATAGCTTCTGCATCTGTTCCATCTCTGGTTCAGGAAAGTATATAATTTTGGTTTTGAGCCTGTATAAAGTGCTTTTGTTGTTGCCATTGATGTTGTGTTTTTTTTGTTTTGTTTTCTCTATCATTGTTATGTATTTGAAGCATGGGCTTTGACTCAAGTGGCAAACTTACTACCCTATTTAATAGAATTGAAAACTTATTTTGAGAGAAAGAAGGTAGATTATTCATTCGTTAAATGCCACATACTAAAACACATATCCACCCACCTATGATGGGAGAATGCCTACCCTCACGATGAGGGAGAGAGATCCCAGGCTTATGAAGAAGCATTAACTCTACTCCATTCCTGAGGCAAGACAGTAATTTCTTACAAACAACCTAAGGTGTCAAGTTAATGGAGCTGCCACAAGGCAGCGAGTATAACTGAGACCCCCTAAGTGTTTATGTGCTCTTGTCTTACCTATTTATTTTCATTTGTGAGTCTAGGTTGAAAGTGATAATTGTTTAATTGTGCATATTGGCTTTTTCATTTTTAAATTTAACATTTCGCAATATTTTTAATCTAAAAGAATGCCTCATGCTGTGATAATCAACATGATAAAAAGTAAAAATTAATAAATAGCCCACATTGAAAAGATTTCTCTTATCTACCAACAAGGTCTATCTGCTGAATGTAAACTCAATTGCAATACATTTCCTTAATGGCTTCCTTTAATTGGTTACCCTGCTATGAGATCTTTAGAAAGTTGAAGTTTTATAACAAAGCATTAGTGGTTAGTTCTTAGGAAGAAGCTTGTAATGATCAGAACACATAGAAATAACATTTTTTCAATATTTAACCATTAAATGAAAAAGGATATACTTTGATTTTTCTTGGATTGAATTTCTTTTTACAGTGACATTAAATTTATAGCAAAGATTGCATGGCTGACAGAGACTAGAACTGTTTACAAAATACCATAGGAATCAGGAAACTTTACCTAGAATTTCAGCCTCCTTTAATTTTCCTTGATCAGGTGGGGCTTAGAAATTGCAAACTCTTGAAAGACAGATATGTATCAATTTAACCATAATGTCATTCCTAGTACTGTACTCACAAAGGTCAATAAACACTTGCCCAAATAAATGATGGAATTAGCACAACATTCTCTTCTGCTCCATGCTGAGACAGAACCATACAGTGTCAATTTCCTTGTTCCTTCAACTTTTTAAACACTATAATCTTCCAAAAATAAAATGATCTAGCGGACCTCCAGAAATTATTAAGCATTAAAAAAAAAATTGAATATTTAAATCACACATACTTTTTGTCAAGTCAATTTTTTCCAAATTCACTTTTGCATTCCTTTCTCAGTCACTCTCTCCCCTTGCCTGCAGGGGCCTACTGTCCTAATGTATTCATAAGCCATGCATTGTTTGCTTTAAACTTTACCTAAGTATTCTCATTCTTTCCTTTCCATTCTGCAACTTTTTTTTACCCAAAATTAAAATTTCAAGGTAAATCTACATCTATAAAGATAGTACCTTTTTCATTCATTTATCAATATACGCAAATTATAAATTCTTCTCCCAATGGACATTTCCAAGTTTTTGGTGTTGCAAAGACATTTAATTTTCCAAAGTCATGGAAACTGGAAGTGCTATACCAAGAGTGTGCGATAACTCTTGATTTTCATATCCTTGCTAGCCCTTTGCACAGTTGCACTTCTAAAGGTCAATGACTAAATTTATGCACAAAGTCAAGTGTATCCCAATTTCTGAGTGAAAAAGCTTGCTTTTATCTTCTTTTCCTTCCTTTTTAAGTTTCTAATTATATGTCTGCCTTTGCTCTGTACTAAATGCCATCTTATATTTCATATTCATTTATTTACTATATATACATTAATGTATTATACATTTTATAATATTTATTTTAAAGTCATTGAAATAACTGATTATGCATTTAGGTTGTGTGGGGGTAGTTTTTACTATTTTTGTCATCTGTAAGTGTTTTTTTCTAGATCATTAAATTCTGATTCTTTTCTCTTTCTCCTAAACACATCTTTCTACCTTCTTTTGGAATCCTCTCCAAACACCAAACAGGTAATATGTTTCATTTTGAGTCTTCCTGATGGCTGATAAAGCCGTTTATCAACATTCAGCAATATTGCTTCTTTTTAACTTATTTTTTGGTAGTCAACTGGTGACTTGAGCATGTGGTCCAGATAACACATCACTTGCTAATTTGATAATTTCCAAAGTCTTTTTGAGATCTTGATGAAATATGCTAAATGTGACTGAATCTGACATCTTTTGAGATCGGGGTAAAATATGCTAAATATGCTCTGTTTTTACACACAGGTGGAGATCACGTATTAAACAATCAACTTTCTGCTCTCAACTCCATGAAATTGTTGAGTTGAAGTTTTCATCCAAATCCCTGTAAAAGCGACGCAGGGTACGAGGAGCCCCGCTGTAGCAAGAAGAGTGTTTTTGAGATTACATCCATGACAACCTTTCCCACGGAGCAGCTCCCCTCCTTTCTTCCTAAATCTTTAATTCCTAGAAGTCTTTTCTTCCTTATCTCCTGGTAAAAGAGAGAAAGAAAGAAATTATCCTTCTAGAAACCATGTACCAAAAATCATCATTACTTCTCATTCTCTGCTATCATACAGGTATATCACACCCATAAAAAAAACAATGGGAAAATCCTCCAAACCCATTTAAAAGGTCATAGACAGTCTTCCATATTTCCATTTCCAGTGCTATAATTATCAGAACATGTGTACAAAAGAATGAGGAAAGAGATAGTTTCTCCTTTATCAGTGAACTGCTCTGTTCTTTGTCAGTTGCTGATGGCAGATTCATAATTCTATGACTGAAAGGATTAGAGGTTTATAGATATTAGGACCATTTGAACACAAAATAACTGCTGTGGCAGCATCAACTGATGTCTACCCAGCTTCATGATAACTGGTTCAGAACTGAAAAATCCAGTTTATAGACGTTTGTTTGTTGCCAGTTGCCAAACTGGACAGAATTCAATCTTTTAACCAAAATATATCTAGTCAAGATGCTTTCAAAACAGCCTGTTTCACTGAGTAAAGCAACTACTGAAAACAGTAAGTCCAATCTTTTGCTAAGCTGAATTTACTGATGAGCTCAATCAAAATAAACTTTCACTTTCTCTTTCATTCCATAAATATTTATTGGGAGTCAAACTGTGCTAAATTCACACCCAGTAATGAAGAAGACAAGAGTTCCTGCACACACATAGTTTTTGTTCTAGAAGTTGGACAGAGACTGTGAAGCATCACCTGGTAAGATTTGAAACTAAAGGTTTTACAAAGGCCGTCTTTAAAAAAGGAGTAAGTCTTAGACTAAGAAGAGTAATACATAACATATTGAAAACACCTATAAATATGCTGCCTTGTTAGTCTCAGCTTACATTTGCTAGAACACTTTAACCTATAATACCCAAAGTGTAGTCCCCCAACTAACAGCATCAGCATCACATGGAAACTAGCTAGAAATACAAATTCTTGAGCCTCACCCCAAACCTACGGTATCAGAAATTCTGATTCTGATGCAGGCTCAAGTTTAAGGAACAATTAGTGTCTATCAAAGTCATCTCTATGGTCTATTGCATTACAGACCACTGGACTTCATGCCCAGAGTGTCAGATTCAGTAAGTCTGTAGCAGAGCTTGACAATTTACATTTTTAACAAGTTTCCAGATGATGTTAAGCTGGTGGTTTGAGGACCAATAACACTTGAAGAACCATTGGTTTATTAATCTGGATGAAGATTACATGAAAATCTTCTGGAAGCTTCTAAAAATACCAGTGTTTGAACTCTACCCCAGAGTAATTAAGGCAGAATCTCCGCAGGTGTGATTTTTGTTTAAAAACCAAATTCCACATGATTCTGATGTATATCCAGGATTAAGGAAGCATGCTTTAAGAAAGTCATTCCATCTCCCTGTACTACACTTCAGCACACAAGTAGAATGCTAGTCTTCTTACCAAAAACCATTGGGAATTTCAAGCAGAACTCATTTTAAGCTGTTTCTACATAATGCTCCCCCCAAAGTAATAATAAAGTGAAAAAAAAAAATCAATGAAACATATTATCTAGCATTATCTAGGTCAAAATAATATAGGAAAACCCTAGATATCCTGCACAATTCAACTTAATAAGCAACTCTCAACTATATTGAAACTTTTTCCAACTGGGACGTGTGTGTAAATACAACTCTAACAGTTTTCATTTTTTAAGAAGATATGAATATGAGTCGCGGCATAAACCTTGCTCACAATCTTACATCTTGGATTGTAGTGGAGTAGAAATGCAAAAATACTTACTTTATTAATGTACTGAAATAAATGATTCATCCTTGCCTGGTCCTGAGACCATTACTTCCACCAGTCAAGATGAAGTTTGTAACCTGTTCTTTCAGTGAAGAGTAAATGGCAATTTATCTAGGGGAGCTAATTCATGCTTTGTCTGGGAGGCTGTGGCCTCTCTTATCAGAGTCTTCTGTTCCGAAGGGAGCCAGCCTGGCTTTGGGGTCTTTTTGTTTATGATCTCAGTGCTTTTCCATTAGAATAAGCACCAGGCCCTATAAGTTGCTCTGTTCTTGACTGGTCTCCTGTGGCTTTAAAGCTCTCCAAATGCCACAAGTTCTCAACACCCCACCTCCCAACTCCCCTGCAGAATTTGTAAGTGACAAGAAGCTGGAAAAATACAGATGGCATAATTATATATTTTGCAGTTGATTAATCACCGCAAAACATTAATCACATTTTGTATAACAATACATAATCAAATTCTTTATAGTAGAAATTAAGTTTCTTTCTGATAGGGAAAGGATTCCTTTAGGATATTGACGGGGTTTTTCAGCATCTGTTTGGCTCCCATTCCACATCTGCATTTGATTTTCCTCTGCTTTAGGGCTTAGTAAAATGTGGCTTAAAGGTTGTTTTATGACTATAAATGTACATGCTAATAGAAGAATTTGTTGAGAGGGAAATATTTCCACAAGTTAGATACTATGAATATATTTTTTCCAGGCCATAACATGTTTCTTTAGTAAAACCATTGGATTTTGTTTTCCTAAAGAGTAAACTCACTGAAATTAAATATAAACTATGCATGTATTTTTTTCTTAATAGTTATCAAGATAAATTCTTAATCTTTTAATTAGCTTTATATTATTAGGAGACAAAATCTATGTATAACTTTTACATATACAATGCTTTTATAGTATAAGTACATAATTTTTAATTATTATAAAATAATTGTGTAGACTGTATGTATCCATTTGTATATGCACATAGGTATGTATAATCATTTGCCAAATAACTATCACATATACACATTACTTGTATTGTATACAAGCATAAGCAAACTCAGTGTTGCCACACTCCTCTAATATTTTGGAGCTTATAAACTAAAATTATCATACCTCTTAGTAGTTCCAGTCACACAAAAATGGTTATATATTCTGCCTGATATAGTCTGCATAATATTTCTTTGTTGTGTATCTGGGACAAATCAAGGAACAAAGATATACATTCTCTGCTTTCAGGTATTTAACAATGCTTTATTAGGAAGGACATAAGCATATGAAACAAGGAAGTTTTTCAAAACAATATATAACCAACAATATAATAACTTAATATATACATAGTATGTATGTGTATGGTGCTGTACATTATTACACCACTGTTACACAGCTGGCCTGTAGAACTCAAACAGAAATTCACATGATCGTGTTACTTCTGCCCGATATTGAGACTCATATACATATTTATTATAGCATAGGTACATATGCACATATTAATTTATCTCTAAAAGTACTGTTAGAGAAAAATTTTTAAAGGAACGTAAATTTAGGTTGGATTATTCAGATTAGAGAGAGGAATCATGCCAGTGTAATCTGATTACTAGAAAGACAAGGAAAGTGTTTTAGTGATAATGGGGAAGAAAGTTCATGTGGGCAGGGTAGAAGAGGGAAGAAGATGAAATGCCTGCAAAGAAAGTGAACCAATCAGAGTGGAAGAGCCATGTTGAAGAATGGTTAAGAAACACATGAGTATAATTTTGCTAATAAAGATATAATATTTGTGTCTGGTTTTATTTAAAATCACCTTAACCACTGAGATTTGGTTACCAAATGTGCCCCTAAAATGGTTAGTACTCCATGATAATTTTCAACCCATGATTTGAGTCTCATGGCAGTGAATTACCTCCTAAAGGCCATTGCAGAAATTGGCACGTTCTCTTACCTGCAGGTACATAGGGCCTCTCAGACCCCCAGAGCCTGCAGCCTGCAATTCCAAGAGGCCGCTGCAGAGACTTCCACAGCGCCTCTGCTTGTCTAATGACATGGGCCCCAGATTCTACCCTTATTTCACATTCAGCCAGTACAACTCTGCACACAGAAAGGTAAGCAGTTCAGGCTTGATAAGCTTGCCTTTTGAACAAATAATTTGTCAGTCTGTGTTGGGAACTGGGATGCTACTAGTTCTGTGAAGCACTTTTAGTGCTGTGAAAGTGGTATACAAATAAAATGATTGATGTCCCGTCAATAGGAACTTCAGGAAGAGGATCAAACAGAGCAGTTTCTTTTGAAGTAGGGATGGAGGTAGGGGGAAAGGTGTTAGATTTTATTTTTCTATCTATCATAAACCCCAAAGCATCATTCCAGCAAGAAAAGAACTTGGTATCTGAACAACGCAGAATACAATTTCTTAGCAGTAGACACATCCCACAGAAAAACACAAAAGCTGGATTTGTAAAAATCCATTCAGGAGAATTTCATTGTAAATTTTTTCCATCACTGGAATGATGTTGGTTGGAATGCTTATTATCTTCAAGCTTTTTTTCTTTTTGCCTCCATTCTTTATAGACTTTTAAATTTTCCTTTTAAATGGTCAGATTACCATTTCTAAAGACATTTGGCTGTGAAAAATATTAATAAGATAATTTATCAACTTACTGGATATAAAATTAATATATGCAAAAATTGCATTTCTATAAAGTAAGTATATTGCAAAAATGTAAAAAATAAAGTAATACACTATACAACAATCAAAACTGAAGATAAGTATGATTTTTTTTTTAAATACAGAGGTTGCAAGCCCCTTTTGTAAAAATGTATAAATCTTTATTGGAAGACATTAGAAAATATTTAAATAAATGGAGTCATATACAATGCTTATAAATAAGAGAATGCAATGCTTAAAAGATGTAATTTTCCCCCAAATAAACCATAGCTTCAAAACAATTCCAGTAAAAATCCCAACAGGCTTTTTTCTTTTTTTTGAATGATAAGTTGATTCTCAAATGTGTGTGGAAGAGCAAAGTATAAGAATAAACAATACATTCTAGATATGAGGGATGGTCAAAACATTACCAAATATCAAGATTTATTGTAAAATTATAGTAATTAATCTAGGGGAAAAAATGGAGGTGAAATAATGAAGAGAAAGAAGCCTGTAGAGTTAGAAACAGACCTGGGTCTACAGGGAAGTTGATCAATGACCAGGTACACTGCTGGGTCGTGGGGACAAAACAATATCTTAAATAAATATTACCAAGACAATGACTTGTCCAAAAAAAATGTGTTTGGATCTCTACCTCACACTATTAATAAGATCATCAAGGTAGGTTAAAAATTTAAATGGAAATGTCTAAATTATCAAGACAAAATTACAAAATAATATAAGAGAAAGTCTTAAAACCTTGGCATAGAAAATAATTTCTTAAACAAGACTTAATAAATGCAAACCATAAAAGAAAGGATCAGAAAATATGAATATATTAAAATTAATATTTCCATTTCTTCAAAAGGTTATTCGAAAAACAAAAAGACCCACCACAAATTGGAAGAAGATACATGAAGTATATACATATACATATAACTAATGAAGAATCCACCTAGTATATATAAAGAACTATTATTTAACTGGAAAAAGATTTTTGATACACACATTATAATGATGTTTAAGTTTATTTCATTATTTTTTGTAAACATTCAACTTAAGTTTGTTAATATTCAGAAAAAGCAGATTTAATTATCATTAATCTAAATTGCAATTCTTATTAAAACTTCTGGAAAGAGCAATTAAAATCGTTAGCCCACTGTACATTGGGTGAATGGATTCTTTGCTGAATTTCTTCAGCAGCTCCTTCTGCAATCCCCAACACCCTTTAAACTGAAATTTACCACCAAGGTCCAACCATCAAACACAATAGAAAGGAGCAAAAACAACATCAGTGAAACTAGGTTGTATCGGTTTGGGTTCTTATTAAATAAAACACAACATGGAATAAAATGTCTTGAACCATTTCCTTAATCTTTTATTAATTGTATAGCACCACTTCTCCATCTAAAGTGACTTGCCTCATGTACATACTGTTCTCCTCTGGTTTGGGAGTTTTGCTCATCACATTTATTCAACAGACATTTGTGTGAGACCCCTCTCTATCAGGTATAGTTCCTGTGATAGCATTATTTACATCATCTGCTGTAGATTGTTGTAGCAAATAGCATTTAAACTCCCCAAATTACAATTAAAAATATCCCCTTTGTTAAAAATGCTATTGTGATTTTGGATTAAGTCAATAAAAATATCCTTCATTCCCAATCCTGCCAAGTTCACGCAGACCCTACTTTAGGAATGTGTGGACCGCGTTTGGATTTTGATTTCCAGTTCCTCATCACTGGATGAACGAATGGATGAATGTATAATGATTGATGAAAGAGAAGGAACTCAAGCATCCAGTTTCAGGCCCTGCTAAATTCTCCCATTATTTTTGGAGCTGCTCAGCTGTCTCTAAATTTTGGAACTAGATTTGGGCATCTTCTTTAAGAGGGACAGCTAGAAAAAATCCAGAGGAAGAAGATGATTCAGATTATGGAAGACCAAACAGCCAATCTCACGTATATGAAAGATTTGAAGAGGAAGTAGATCTAGCACTAAGAAAATGAAGTCACATTGAATATATAATGATACTATGAATGGAAATTATAAAGACTCAGCTCTTGCTTATTAGCCGCAGAGCTGTCTTACAGTTAGAAAAATATATGCTGTGAGGTCTTGAATGCCCCAGACAAACTGGAGTGAAGGTGATCAGGACCTAAGGATGTTGTGCTGGCTGAGCCTCAAGGTGTGAAAATTACCTCTTTTAACAGAATTTCGTTTGTAAACAAAACTCCCAAAGTCAAATCCATTTTCATTTGTTTTTCACTCTTTCAAGGGAACATATTACCCTGGAAAGAATTTATGTGAATGACTCCTGGAGGTGGGAGAGAAAGTCTATTAGGTCTGTGCTAATACATCAACTCTTCCAAGAATTCTTTCTTTCCTTCTTTTTTTGTTTTGGTGAGGAAGATTGGCCCTGAACTAAACACAGTGCAAGTATCTCTTCCACAACGTCTTGAACTAAGATCCATTGCCAATCTTCCTCTTTTTTGTCTGTGGGACACTGCCTCAGAATGGCTTGGTGAGCTGTATGTAGGTCTGCACCTGGGATCCGAACCTGAGAGCCCTGGGCCACCAAGGAGGAGCATGCGAACTTAACCAGTACTCCACTGGGCCGGCCCCCAGGAATTCTTTCTTAACCCAACGCCAAATTAGATCCCTTCCTACAACTTCTACATGTTTCTGCAGCATCGTGAAAACCTTTATCCTTATTTGAGGTTCAAACAGCTGACAGCCAAGGATTTGTTCTGCTCTGGTTTTACAATGTTGTAGACTCGAGGCTCAGCCATCCATTCTTAGTTATGTAGCCTAGAGAAATTCTTATATATGTGCTCTTGGGGACATACCTAAGAACAGATAGAAGCAGCACCGTATATACTAACAACATAAAAGGATTTGTTCTTTCCATAAAGAAAATGATAAATACCTTGTCCTATATGCATACAATGGAATTCACTAAAATAGTGAAAATAAATGAACCAAAACTATGGTGCTGTCTCATTAAAGATAGAACATCTGTATCCTTATCTACAACTATTAAAACTAGTATACAGTTTTATCTACTCACTTATTTCACATGAATATGTTTGACGCACGTGTTTCTCTTTTTGTGTAGATTACCATATTGTTTAGAGAGGAACTTCAGACTGAGCCCTTTTCCTATTAGAAATTCCTGTTTACTTTCCTCTTTTCGCTTTTAAACCAAAAATTCATAAAGGACAGGGATTGTGTCTTTTTCAAATTAGTAGCTACAGCATGTATCACTGTTCCTGGCATAATGTAGGTCATCAGTAATTTTTTATAAGATGAATGGATGCATTCCCTGAATTTCAAATTCCTGTATCCAAATACCTATTTGACATTTCTGCCTGGATGTCGTACAGGCATTTTAAACTTAACATGCCCCAAACTTATTCCCAATTATCCTCTTTACCCCCAAACCTGTTCTTCCTATGGACTAATCTCTGTAACTGGCAATTCCATCCTTCTAAGGGATCTGGCCAAAAATCTAGAGGTCATCCTCATCTCCTCTTTCTTTTTTCACATTTTACATCTATGCCATCGGCAAATTCCATATGCTGTAACTTCAAAATATATCTAGAATCGGACCACCTCTGCTAACCTCTAGTACTAATATCCTGGTCTAAGGCAATGCCACTTATTACCTGGACAAATTATATACTTTCTACCTTGATCTTACTTCTATTAGATGCTGCCTCCCCACAGAGTATGTGAAATCAAAGAGCCGGTATGGTCTTTCTAAAATAAGAATCAGATTATTTCACTTTTCTGTTTAAAACCTCCAATGTACATCGCATTTTGATCACAATAAATACTTTTTCACTTCCTTCAAGGCTCTGCTCAAATGTCACACTCTCCTTAAAATCTTCCTTTATGAACATGTATAACATAACAACCCCCTTCCAAATCAAACACATTCTTTCTTCTGTGCCCTATTTTTCCATAGCACTTTCACCATCTCAGATGCTGTTTATTCCTTGTCTATTTGTTTTATGTTTGTTTCCCATCTCTAAACTGCAACACTCATAAGGGCAGAGATTTTGTCTTTCTGTTTACTCCTATCCTCAATGCCTAAAAAAATTTTGAGGGGCCTGCTGAGGGCACAGTGGTTAAGTTCACACGTTCTGCTTTGGCAGCCTGGGATTCACCAGTTAGGATTCCTAGTGTGGACCTATGCACTGCATGGCAAGCCATGCTGTGGCAGGCGTCCCAAAGATAAAGTATAGGAAGCTGGGCACAGATGTTAGGGCCAGTCTTCCTCAGCAAAAAAGAGGAGGATTAGTGGCAGATGTTAGCTCAGGGCTAATCGTCCTCCAAAAAAAAAAAAAAAAATCCCTGACAGAATAGTAAGTGCACAGTAAATATTTGTTAATGAATGGGTGAATATATAAGTGGATAAATAGGTGCATAGATAAATTAATTATTCAACAAATATCAAATGCCAGTTATGGGTAAATACCTCTGGTAACAATAGAGGAAAACAGGAAAATATCATTCTTGTAGTAGAGCTTATATTCCAGTGGGAGAGGGCAGATAATAAATAAGTAAACGAGTGAATAAAACGAGTTATTTGTAGGTAGTGATAAGCACTATCTATATTATTAAGGGAATAAGCACAGTGATATAATAGAGATTAACTGGATAGGAGGTGTTGGCTAATTTAGAGATGGTCATTAAAGAAGTCCTCTTTATAGTGGCAACATTTAAGCTCAGATTGGGAAGACAGCAGGAAGAGCATACCCAAACAAGAGAAAGGCACAGAGAAGTACAAAGATGTCCAGGAAGGAGAGAGCTAGAGAAGGAAGATGTCCAAAATTCCTGGACGGGATAAGGAAGATGTTGCCCTGCAAGGAGTCAATGAACATGGTGGGATGGAGAGATTTGTTAGGCAGTAATATTTGCTCTTTCTTGACTGTTTAATGGTGGTTCTCTGTAAACAACTTCAGTTAAAGCAGAAAACACATTACATAGCAATTTTGCTTGCTGTTTTATTGTTTTGTCTCCACAATTGACCACAAACCCCTGGTAAAGAGAGCCCATGTCTCCAACCACCAGGAACTATAGCTGATACAGAAGGGTCTCCCACAAATGTCTGTTGGATAAATGTGATGAGCAAAGTTCCCAAACCAGAGGAGAACAGTATGTACATGAGGCAAGTCACTTTAGATGAAGAAGTGGTTCTATACAATTAATAAAAGATTAAGGAAATGGTTCAAGACATTTTATTCCATGTTGTGTTTTATTTGATAAGAACCAAAACAGATACAATTTAGTTTCACTGATGTTGCTTTGTTCTTTTCTATTGTGTTTGATGGTTGGACTTTTGGTGGTAAATTTCAGTTTAAAGGGTGTTGGGGATTGCAGAAGGAGCTGCTGAAGAAATTCAGCAAAGAATCCATTCACCCAATGTACAATGGGCTAACAATTTTAATTGCCCTTTCCAGAAGTTTTAATAAGAATTGCAATTTAGATTAATGATAATTAAATCTGCTTTTTCTGAATATTAACTAAACTTAGGTTCAAATGTTTACAAAAAATAATGAAATAAACTGAAACACAATAAAAATGCATAAAACAGACCAGTATTGTTAAATTGATTAAATATAGAGGCCATTACACTGATGTGGCTCTAATGCCACGGCAGCCTACATAAGTCAACCAAAATTTAAGCCTATAAATGCCACAAGGTTACAAAATCAAAACACTGAAGACAACCAATCACAAAGAGCCAACTAGGCTTCAAGCCATAGCCAATCAACAATTTCCTTCCTTTGCTTGCACCTCTTCTCTATAAACTCTCTCCCCAAGCTCCTGTCAGTGGAATACACCTAACCACTTCCAGTTTGGTGCTGCCTAATTGGAATCAATTTTTGCTCAAATAAAATCTTAAAATTGTTAATATGCCTCAGTTTACCTATTAACAATTTAAACTGAACAAATCTTTTCTTAATTAAGATTTTGGTATTTTACTTGAGTTGTCTCAGCTAATTCTTATGGCTCTGAGAACTTTTGAATAGCTTTTGAAATTTTGAAAAGGTTAAACATTTTGAAATTATTTTCTACAATTCTTCAAACAGCCTATTAGCTTAAGGGTTATATTTCTAATGATAAAAATCAATATTAAATTTTTTAAATATTGAAGTAAAACAGAGTAAAATTAATATTGCTGTATAATTAAAGTTTTCTTTAAATTTAAAAGAATTTGAAAATTGAATTTTATGTTATGTGAATATAAATTTCAACTTAAAAATTTAAACAATTATTTTAAATTTAAAATTTATTTCACTTTAAATTTAATGTTAATTTCAATTAGTTTACATTTTAAAAGTACTTGAAAAGAATAACCAGAAAAATCTTCTCACATTAGAAGTTATTAAATTTTGAATTCTAGCAAAGACAATTGGGCTAATTTCATTTGGTAGCAGTTTTCACAAAGCTTAAACAGGAAAAAATTTAATCATTCAATGACAAAAAGAGGAAGTAAATATTCTCAGAAATAATTATTTTCCCCCATATGATTACAACAAAAACTTGAAATTTATAAATGTAAATATAAATTTTTTAAAAAGTATTAGATTGTTTAAAAATTGCAATAGTTTTTATGCTAAAATGTAAAAGTTGACAAAACATCAAATAAATTAAGAGATTAAGCAGATACCAACGTAAGCTAAAAAATATAAAAG
This sequence comes from Equus caballus, assembly GCF_041296265.1. Taxonomy (NCBI): domain Eukaryota; kingdom Metazoa; phylum Chordata; class Mammalia; order Perissodactyla; family Equidae; genus Equus; species Equus caballus. The sequence continues at coordinate 68,407,273 of NC_091691.1, read as the reverse complement.
AAAAAAACAGGAAAAGAAATGCCAACGTTTTTGTTACTGATAATAAAATATACTTTAATGACTATATTATTGAATATTCCTAGTTAAATTCTCACAGATTTCCTTTGAATCTGTTAAAAATTTGGTGAAATGGTCATTTGGGAAATTAATCATTTGGTGAGTCAACTTTCAGCTAATTATTTTTAGTGAAGTGACACACAGCCAAATAATGAAAGCCTAAACAAAGCTTATGAAGTTGGAATCTCATGGAAGGGAACAGAGAGTAGTGAGAGAGAAATGCCAACAAAGGGAGGGAGGTAGGGCTGTTAAAGGTTTGCCAGCATCTCTCAGTTAGTCAGTGTTGAAGCCAGAGCTAGAACTCAGGTGGACAGATTTCTCTCCTGGTGTCTTTTCAGCTTTGTAGTCCTTGTTACAGGACCCAGAAAGAGGTCTAACATAACCAAGCACAATCATCCACTGTTTATTTTGCTAAAAGTTACTATAAAATGCCATCAAATAATAGCAGTGGTTATGATGGGGGAGAAGAGATTATTTTTATTTTTCTCTCTGTGCTTTTTTGTATTCCATAATTATTTTCAATTTACATACATTATTTTTACATTAAGAAAAATCAGTACAATGTATTACTTTTAATATAGAAAAGTACTAGGAATAATACCCTGTAGCATCATATGCTTACTTCATTGATTTGTAGAAATCTTCATATAGGAATTAACTTATTTGCCTGATGAGAATGTGCTTTTTTGTCTATTTGCACACTCTATGCTTCCAAAGAAACTTTAAATAGCAGAGTATTATCATTTCATTATATTTAAGTGTTATTCAAATAAGAGGGATTAGTGAGAATAGGCTAAGCTTATACTGATGTAACAAATAACACCCAAATCTCCGTGACTTCATATTTCTCCTTCACACAGATAGTGCTTCTGAGTGTGTGTGTAGGTTCTCAGGATGAGGATGGCTCTCCTCCATAATACCCACTGATGGAGAAGAGAGAAACTGGAGAACCAAGGAAGATCTTTTCAGCCAGGAAGTGAGATCACTTTTGCCCACCTTTCATAAGGCAGGACAGTCCACAAAGCTCATCTGAAGGCAAGAAAAATAGGAAGTACAGCCTTCTCAAATTCAAGGAAAAAAGGAGAGTAGGTTACTGGTGTACAGTAGTGATGCAAATCAAATAAGGTATTTTTCTTTTTTCCTGGATTGTAAGGGAATTCCAAAGCTGGATACCATCTTGGAAAATCACTTTTCTGTACTTTCAATCTAGTATACCTGGTTACGGTCAAATTAAAAAAAAAAAAAGAAGGTGCATTGCTTTGACACTTATCAAACACTAAGGATTAGAGGAGGACAAATGAGAGATAATGTATGTAAAGTACTTTGACTAGCTCAGCAGGAAGAAGCCATCTACATTCAAGGTACTTTTTAAAAATGTGCTGATGAAACAAGTCCTAGAAAGATGGAGTGAAAGAGAAAAGGAACAATTGTCACACACCATCCCATCCCAGTCTATTTCCCAAGGACCAAAAAGAACAAGACTTTCCAATGTTGGTGTCATTTCCCCGTAATCCATTTCCAGTGGTTGAATTCCAGGGCTTCAGTATCTTTGGCCAATCCCACTAAGTCAATAGTATCATAGTGGCTGACTCCACTGACAAGAATGTTATCTGCCTCCCTAACTTTAAAAGTCATCAGATTAACATCTCCTGTATCTAATCAGTGTCCACTCTGCCGTTGACTGGCTAGATCTGCATATGAAATGCACCATAGGAACAGAATGAGCTGTTGGAGAATAAAAACTAGTCCCTAATCTGAAGAGGTGAGATTACGCATATGGGATGGAGGTGCAAATCTGGTAGTTTGTGACAAAGTGAATCAATCTCTTCATAGGGAATTTCTGTAGCAAGACAGGAGGAAAACAACAACAACAACAACACCTCGACAGGAAAAAGGCTGCATGCATTACCCAAATGCTCATATGACCTTAGGAAGGTCTCCTTCCTCTATATCTTATAATTTTTTTCTCTTCCTATTTTCTTAAACAAAGGAAATGACATTTGACTTTGTTTAGAACATTCTATAGTTTCTTTAGGACTCGTTTTTAAAATCTGTAATTGAAACGTTTCTACTAGGTGGGCATTAGTGTCCTCCAGGTATGTAATATCTTTCGTTTACATCATCACAACAGGAAAAGGATAGCCAATGTCACAAAATCAAACACATGTCTTGGGCACTTCTGTGGTGGTCTGCCAAATTTAGAGGCCAGATTTATGCTTCAGAATAGGCTACCTGTTTAGAATTTGATGACATAACCTTTTGCCTAAATCATGTGGTCACTTAGGGATTTTATAACAGTATCAAGAATCTTGTCTTTCTGTCACTGTAACCATCTGAAACGACAAAGTCCTCTCTGCAAGTAGATTCTCAGGACTACTTAAGTGCTATCTAGCTGTCAGGTTGAATGTCAGCACGACTTTGGAAGGAGCATCTCCACCCAGGCTGCAAAATACAACAAAACTTTCTGAACAAGATTTATAGAAAAATGAAAGAAAGCAAAACAAGATGGATTTCTTCTTTCTTGTATCTCTTCCTCTTTCAAAACCTTTTCCTTGGTCCTGGTTCAAGAAATGGAGAGTATACACTAAGAAAGCCAAGAGAAATCTGATTGTTCATGTGATGTCCTGCTACATATTCTTCTTCTGACTCTTGTGTGGCACGATAATCCCACAGCATGAGTAGCTGCATCTCTTCCCTATATCAGCATCAATCAGGTGATACAAGAAGAAGTTGAAGCCGGGTTCCTGCGGGTTACTGTAAATATTCAGTAAGATTGCCTTTCGACTGTGTTATGAAAACAGCTTAATCCTATCAATTTGCTGTTTTCTTGTTTAACCTGAGGAGGGACTCAAGGGTCACAAGGATTTATGAGCTTGTTTTAAAGGAGAAAAAGTGCCTTCAAGGGAGTCATGATCACCAGATAACCAGCCTCCAGCTGCCATTGATGCCTAGAAGTCAGATTTACCAGGGGCTTATGGGGGTGAAAGAAACATGGATTACTCCTCTGTTTCTCCAAAACTCCTCAAGCCAAGCCCCTTAGCTCTATAAAACCCCCTGCTTTCTTCTCTTGAGAAGGCAGATTTGAGAGAACCTATCTTTCAGCCCTCTCGTTTTGGCAAATTTGAATAAGCCTTTCTCTGTCTCCAATTACTGATGTCTTGGTGATGGGCTTACTGTGCATCAGGGACACGAACTTGAGATTAAGAGTATCAAAGTGTACATTGCGAGAGATTCACAAAGAATATTATCTAGATCCCACCAACTCCATGAAGATCCCAAAGTACCTGTTAACTCTGACTGAAGCTACCTTTGACAGGTTACGTTGGATCCTAGGAATGAATTAGCCCATTAAGTGAAGGCGCTCTCTCACTCCCTCACACACATCCCCACAAACATGTATATTTCTTTTTACTCAGCCACAAGGATTTTTTTTCTTATACCCAGTCATAATTAACTTTTCTTTTTCACTTCCTCTCTAAAGAAGGAAGGGCAGGATATTACACCATAATTGGATAACTCTTTAGCAGTTTTTAGCAGTTAGTTAATTCTTTGGCTATTAGCTGAAATAAAGCTTCTATTCTTTTCCAGGGCCTAAGATCTGCCGGAAAATGGATTCCAGGACATCAGAGTGGTGTCACTGGCTTTTAACAAAAGAGTTCTGCTCATATTCTCTTTCTTTCTTTTTTCATCCCAAGAAGGAAAGGGTTGCTCTACTTGGCTCTCAATGACCGGAGAGAAGGGACTACATGATGAGAAAAAACAAAATATTAAAAGTCAAACCCAAGGCAGCATTCTGGAGAAAGTGAAACTGCAAACCTTGAAATCAATACATCCCCATCTTTCTTGGAGATAAAGTACTTAGTTTTGCTTTCAGCCCCATTTTTATAACATTGATTTTCTAAAATAAAATATTCTTTTCTCATTCTCTCTTAATCTTACATATTTTAGTTTTCTTAAATTGAATACTTTGAAAATAATTTTGCTTTAAAAATTCTATTTTCTGATTTGAAAAGTATTAAATACCTCCCAAGAATATGATTAATGGAGATCCAGGACCTGAGCCATTAACCACCCTGCATATTACATCAGAAGGATACTTTGTTTTTATGTAGGTATCAAGGAAGAATTATCTTCATCTAAGTTGCATTTATTTCTTTTTGGTTACTTTGTTTCTATAATGTATTCTCCAAATTCAGCTAGCTTAGGCTTGAGGAAACTCTGCCTCCTTCACTTGACATACCGCTCCATTGGCATTTTGCTTTTACGTATTTTCATAAATGAAGCAGAAATGTTTTCTCAGCACCACATGCCCTGCCACCTTCCCCAAAGGACAGAAACACATAGACTGTGTAGTCCTGAGAACATTGCCCTCCTCAGGCACAAGTGTGCAAGATGACATTGAAGTGAAAACTATCTGTGACCTAGCCTTTGCCCCTGGCCATGGGAACAGTTCCTACTCCCTTTGGTCTATCAGTGAAGTGGTAGATAGACACACTCTTTACTGACTTTTCCTTCCTCTTCTGCAGGAATTTTCTGTGAAGTTGCTAACTGGCCATCTTGTAGAGGTTAGGTGATCGCTTAGAATCACTTAGATGGTCATTGGGAACAATTAACTTCCTTTTTTCGAATTTGTATCCTTAAATATTCCTTTAGTTTTAGGTCTTTTCTCTCCACGTTTTATTGAAAAAAAGTACAGATAGGAGTAGAATGAGTTTTAAGATAGTAAGAGTTTAGAATAAAATGTTTTATAGAATGACAGGAAATCCAAGAAATTTAGAACTTGAAAGAACTTTAGAAATAGTGCTGTCTCGTAGATTTTAGGACTGGACTCTGCCGAGCCCTCAGGGAGCACAGCCAGGAGTGGGAAGGAAACTGGACACCTTGGGTTCCTCGTGCCTGCTCCAACTGGTATGGCTCTGCTTCTGTCTGCTTAAAACTTGGGGGTCTGAGAAAGAAAATTTTTTGAAAAAAACATTCCATTACTAAAAGGATAAGATATATATGTGTACATATACATATACGCATATGCTTTCAAAGCCCTTATTTAACCAATCTGTTCACTTAAAAGTTGCAGAAACAAAGTCCCAAAGTTGTCTAAACAAACGTGTAAGAGCCAAGACTAGAAATCTGCCCTCCTGATTCCCAGTTCTGTTTTCTTTTTCTCCATATGACACTGCCTTTTTTTCCCATATGACACTGCCACACTTTTGCCGCTTAGCAGTAAACCAGGAAAGACGGGGCTGGTGGGGCAAGTGGTTCTAAGATGGGTAGACTAGTAGGTAAGTGTGGCTGAATGACCATTTGACAGAATCAGATTTTTCTCTCACCTAGGTGAGAAATGGCCATGGGAGAAGTAAATTGCCCTTCCATAGGTGAGAACACAGCACGTGGGGATGGTTGGATTGCTTCTTGTCCATTCTGTTTGTGGCAAGAGAGTAAGTGTAAATAATGGGCAGAGGGGAGCAGAACCCTTGGTGCGTTGATGGGTAAATATGGGGATCCCTAACCTTGGTCCAGGGTCTTCTGCTTTACCATGATCTTTCCCTTCTTCCTCTGTATTAATAAACACTTTCAATTTACATCAGACTCTTCAACACTTATATATCACATAGTTTCACCTATACATTTCCCTATTAGTTCAAATCCACTCACCTGATGACCAATTTCCTGAAGGAGGGACAAATTCTTGCCTCGTGTCCTCCACTTTGCACAGTTCGAGTCACTGCATGGTTGCTTGAAGAATGTGTGAGGATATTTTACTGACTCCATTTTGCTGTCAATAAAATTAAGGGTGGACAATTCAAATAAACAATTATATGTCCCTATTGTCAAAAGAGGAGTGCAGAATTCTCGTGGACTGATTGGCTTAATGGTCTTTTTGACAAAGCCAGTTAGATCTCAAAGGAAGTGGAATTCAGCCATCTTCACAGCTCAGGGAAGGGAGCCCTGTCGCTCACTTTCAGAGCAGGCTGCTCCTCGTTTGCTCTCCCTGCTCTGGTGAACGCTTCGTTTGCAGCAGGCCCTATAACATTACCATGCATAACAATCTGTCACTATTATTCATGGCTTTTCTCCAGTCTCCATACTTTTGACATTGCCATTAAAGAGATTCAGTGTGCTTAGTAGCTCTTTAAAAAATAAATAATTGAAAGCTAAATTATATTAAACCAGGCCAACGCTGACCCCTTCACCTCAGTCCATCGCTATCTCCTTAAATGTATTCCTTCTTAAATCATATTGTAATTTGAAGATGCTGAAGTCTAAGTTTTTTGACTCAAATGCAGTTTCTTCTGATGCATAATTCATTTTCACTTTGTTACTGGGGCTGCACACGCAATCGCTTTTTTGGCAGCTAAATGCAGGATGAAATCAACAACTCTGTAAAGGGTGAGGAATCGGAGTGGACATCTTGGCGGAAGAAATATTAAGCATGTCACAATGTTTTGTACTCTGTCTGGTGAAATGGAGACAAAACCTTCCAACAACCCTCAAGTTAATGCGAGAGAATGGCATTTTATGGCTAAAAATTATCTACCACTGATGTCATGCTGATGTTGCATTTAATTATTCTGCACATGGCAGAAGATGATGACTTTTGAATGTTTTCAAGCCTCACAATTATTTGATGAGTATCTTCTTGGACTTTTGCTAGTGTTAAGAAAGAGAATACTCCCCAGTGTGTCTGTCGTTCTCATATTCCCCAAGGTTTTAGAATTCCCAGTGAAAACATATGACCTTAAAACCAAGAGAAACTAGCCTGGAATGTCTCAGAGTGATGAGGTTGTCAATATAGACAGGAATTTGAATGTCTGGAAAATTAGGTAAATTTAGACCTGCTACAAAAGCAACTAAAATTAAGTTAGCTTTAAATTCTGGAGCAAAGTGATCTAATATCACACAAACTCAGAAAACTGCCATTTATTGGCCTTTAGAAAAACATATTGTACTATTTCCTCAAATTAGTTGACAAATCAGAAAGTTTGTTTCGGGTGCCTTCACACTCCCTTTTTATTCATTAAAAAATTTTTAAGAAACTATTAACACAGGGTCCGGCCCGTGGCATAGCAGTTAAGTTCGCATGATCGGCTTTGGCGGCCGGGAGTTTGCAGGTTTGGATCTCAGGCACAGACATAGCACTGCTCATCAAGCCATGCTGTGGCAACATCTCACATAAGATAGAGGAACATTGGCACAGATGTTAGCTCAGCAACAATCTTCCTCACACACACACACACAAAACACATTAACATGTAAAATTTAATATCATTTGTGGTAAATGAATACCAGAAAACACTTTAAATGCTTAATATTGGAAAAATGTATTGTCATAAGATACATTTAATCAGGGAGCACCAACAAAAGGAATGCTCCACCACATTGCCAAATCCCTACTCCTTGTCCTCCTTCCTACGCCATGTGAAATTCCTCCCGTAACTCTGCCCTCAGCCACTACTTGTTTGGCAAGGCAATTTTTAGGTAATAATTACCTGATTAGGGCCTGGAATGTGAACACTCAAATGCATGAATATCTCTATTGGTTAGAATTTCAGAATGGATGACCATGAGGAAGACTGTGAGTGTGCGTATGTGTGTGTGTGTGTGTGTGGATGGGTGTTTAGAGTGCAGGAGGGGGAGGATAGATAGTGTTCCTCATATTTCCAATAATTAAGTTACCACCTTTTTGGTCCATTTACTACACTATCCCACTATATTGCCTTCGCTCTTTCTGAACACCTTGAAAGAAGACAGCTGAAGACAAATTTTGAGAAATAAGGTGAAAACAACCTGAAAGGTTAACTGGTTAGAGGGATTGTTTGATCACGGCTGATTAAAAGAAATAAATCTTTGTAACTTGATGCAAGGACAAGGAGTGACTAAAGCAGGGCACAGAGGGGTGCACCATCCTTTCCCTCTTTCATGTATTCAGAGTAACAAATTTGAGTTGGAAGAGATTTATGAGGTTCAAGGGTAGCTTGGGGATAAAATTTAATCAATTGGACAATATATCTCTATTGAATCTTACAATGGACAAGCCCTGTTCTAGGCACCAAAAGAATACCAGAAAACTGAGAGATAGCCTGAAGCACTAGATGAAATTTTTAAATGATAACAAATAACTCAGAGTCCTGAAAGAGACACTGAATGTGTTGTATCAGAAATCTCAAATGAACTCTTTTCAAATTATCTACCCCATATGGCAAGAATCAGAATTCCTCTTGAGTCGCAGATGACTTCCATTATATCATCATGCCCTTTGAGGTTTAGTAATATTAATTCATAGTTTTTTGTTTGGAGATGTTTCATTAAGCCATGAAAATTGTCTTGGGTATGTGTGGTTTTGTTTTCTGGCTTGTTTATTCAATAAACTAGGAAGGAAAATTGTTCTTAACAGATTATTCTTTTTTTCTGAATTTGATGCAGGACAGCAGATATTTCTCAGGTAGTTAATTGTAGATTATCTTTGGCCCAGCTATTTCAACAGCTGTGGAGGTAAAAAAGTGTCTTTTGAACGTCATGGACCCTCCTGGGTTTGACCTCTGGATATCAGTATAGATATATGAACTTAGTGGTAAATAATCCTGTTTCTAAGAAATGGAAGTTGTTAAAAGAAGTATAATCAAGTAAACTGTTAGCAAGACATTTTTTTGTTGGTCTTTTCCCCAATCTCTCTTATGTCCTTCCTTTCCCCCTGTCTCTTTCACTTTGCTACAGTGTGTCTTCCCCTGCAAGGACTTGTCCAAAGGTCTGCCTTCCAATATGACTAAGCCAAGTGACAGATAACATGAGTTATGGTGTTAATATCTTCCATTAAATACGAATTTTCAAAGACCAAACAAAATCTTTCAGAATCCGAAATAGTAACTTGAGAAAAGTAGGATGCCAAGAGTGTGAAAAGGATTTTGAAAGGTCATCTCATCACACAGCTTGTTAAGTACACAGCCTTCCTCAGACACTGCCTGCTTAAGAAGGCCAGTCCAATTCCACGTCAACTCAAGATGGGTCTATTCTCTAAGGAGGAACCATAAACACACTCTACTTGATTTGAAAGAAAATAACAAACACTTGGGACTATTTGAATACTTTGTAGAAGGCCAAGAATATATTGACCACCTAGAGTATAAGATAAGAGAAAAGTCGTACTTAGAAAACAGAAAAGTTAGAAAGAGATTGGACTTCCTCCAAAAAGCAAAGTTTTAGGAAAATTACCTATTCCAAGATCATCACTTTTATCTCCTTAATTTTTAATATCAATTGCTCATCATCTCTCCTCAGTCGTCTTAACGTCTTTACAGAATGAGAATACATTCTTGTTCCTCCCTTTGGTCTCTAGTACAGGGATCAGTAAGTTTTTTGAATGACTCAAGTGAAAATTTTCTTTTTACATTTTCAAAGGGTTGTAAAAACAAACAAACCAAAAAATACAAAGAAGAATAGACCAACCATAGACAAGAGAGCCCATATGTAGGCCACAAAGCATAAAACATTTACCAACTGGTCTCTTACAGAAAAATTTTGTCAGCCCTTGTTCTAGCAGGAAGTAGATTAGTAGGACTAGTAAGATTAGTAGCAAGGACTGACTCTGTAAGTGTGGACAAGATTTTTGAAGGAGAAAGCAATGGCTAAAGTTGAGGAGGTTGCTGAATTGTGCTTTAAATAACATGGACATTTAACCAATTCGCAAAGTTAGAAAAGGCAGTAGAAATGAATACAGGAAGACTCTGATCCTCAAAGAAAGTCATAGAACAATAAGATACTACAAGGAAAACATTTGAGATGTGTCATTAATGGACTATGTTTGCAGTACTAAAACCAGCTGGAAATGGAAGTTGTGGAATGATGGTGTTCAAAGGTCATACTAACCCAAAACTCTATTACAAGCACAAGATGCTAGGCTAAGAATATGAGCCAACTTACTGCCAAGATAGGACAAGAGACCAGGGAAACTTGTCAGCAAGGACTGTCAAACCAGGTGAGCAAAAGAATTGGCGACTTTGAGTATAAGCACAAAAGTTAAACATGAGCCCATTGATTGCACTTAAAAGAAATTCAAAAGAAAGGATACTGTCTTTTTTTCTTACTTTTAAATAGCATCACTTCCAAATATGTAGACTCGTTTGGAGTGTTTCCCTTTCTGTCCTGCCAAGCACCTAAAATGTAACACTTCTAAAATTTAAATTATTACCTTGTTCAAAAAATTTGCTTCCCTGCTAGAACTTCAGAGACTGAGGTGATTCTGTCCACTAACACCACCACTTTCAGATGTAAATTGGTGTGTGGCCAACTCCCGTAAGAGTCACCTTGGCCCCGTCCTGAGTCCAGTGCAACAGAAGAATCCATCGCTCTGCTCAGCTCTGCCCCAAATAATTTCTAGATAAAAGTGGCATGTGCCTATTTAGTGCAATATACAGCAAATTCTCCCCATAAGTCTGCATGGAATCAACAAAATCGAGGCATATCAGAAAATCAAAAGGGAAAATGTATAAAATAAAATCTACATTAGTTGACTTTGATAGTTGTAATATTATGAACTGAATTAATGCTTCATAAATACATGCTGGGCTCCTCCATCACAGTGATGTCAGCTCTCATTGTCAGTTGAGCAATTGCCTAGAGAGTAAACCGCATGTGACTTTGAGGTAGAACTCTGAATGAGGCATTTGGATGGGCTGACACGGACTAGGAATGCTGTGAGCATCCAGGTCCCCAAAGGGAAGGGAGACATGTGAAAGGAATATGAGCACATCATGTATGCCCATTAAAAAACCAATGTGAAACTCCATGGAAATGGACATTACATACTCAAGGAAGAGTTTCCCTTTAAAAGTCATCTGTTCATGTAATTATGACACAAGGATCAATATCCTGCCATGACAACCCTTCTAATTCTACCAGTCAGAATTGGAAATTAGTCTTATTATTTTATGGATCTCAAGGTCAAACCTTTTTTGTACTCAGATATTATTACTCAGCTTAGTTATTCACCTCTATCACTTGACTTCAGGTAATTTTACCTTCCAAAAAAAATGTTGATCCTGAGATCCTTATGTTAAAAACATTAAAAACATTCTTCTTGACCCTGTCCCACCTTATGTGCGAAGAGCCTTGTATGCTAATGTAACCTATTAGAAACAATAAAATGTAGAATCTAGTATTTCTTTTTACCTTAAAAAGCCATGCAGTTCTTGTATGTAGGCATGAGAGAATTTAAGGTGCATGGATGACACTCACCCCTTGAGAGTATCTCTTTTCTCTCAGGACAAGAGCTCTAAAATTCTGCCTTAGGAAATCTGTCCTTTTGTGCTGTAGCTCTCTTTTTTAAAGTTCAAATATCTCTGGACAAGTTATCAAACATAATATGTATGCTTTAGAAAGAATGATTTTCTTAGATCTCTTCCTCTCATTATTGGAAAAATCAATTGCATGAGAATACTGTTTATCTGAAAGTGAGAGAAGATGGGTCATGGAAAAGGGGTAAAAAAGGACAGGAATATTAAAGGCATGAGGAAAAATAAAGACAAATTTCAATGACGTCACAATTTTAGAAGTGTTCATTCTGACCTCTCTGTTTTGGGTTGTTCTTCTTTCACCTCCTGGAGGTTAAAATTGGCTGAATTTCTTTTCTTTTTAAAATAGTGTTCAGCAAACACCACGTATGTGTGGAGTATGAAAGGAGAAGAGTGTTACAAGCTCTCAAAGGGGTGGTGGAAATTATAGGTAGCAAAAATGTAATTATCCAACTTGGAGTTTTTCCAGGCCGGATCCACCTGATCAGAGACATTAGAGCAAATGCATTACACTTTTAAAAAGTATCCTGCCGGGCTCACTGAATGAGAGTAATATCATATTGCCTATGGTTCTGGTAAATAAAAAGCATCATTAACAATAACACAATGTGAAGAGCCTGCTGAAATGATATACTGTATTTAGCCATGATGGTGCATCAAAATCATGAGCCTGGCTTCGGAAATGGGCGGACACACTGGAGGGGCAAACAGTGATGATTAAAAAATGCAGTCAGAGCAGGAGCAAACTCTTTCCAGTTTCTTCTTACAGAAACTTTCCTCTTCAAAAGTAATCATACACGGAAACATTCCACTTCGGAACAGGAGAGCCTATTGTGCCGAACAGGTAAATAAACAAATTCTTTCTATTCTGCCACAGTGGCACAATCATCAAACCCATGGCAAATGCATTTGCAGGGAGGGGTCACTGGCTGGGTGCATAGGCAGCATAGCTGGGAATGAAAAAAGGGCTCGACAATGATTGGAGAGCTATGTATGTGTCATTTCCCATTCCTAGTAGATTCATTTCAATAAAATTCAACAAATATTTTGAAGCTTCTTTAATATGTAGGTATTGCCCATGATATTGTGAGTTATGAAAGAAGTGTGACATATTCCCTGTTCTGAAAATGATTGCAATCTACTTGGGAGGTGGTGTAGGGGAGTTGTAACATGGGAAATAGGTTAATTAAAAAGTGTTCAATTATCAAGATAAAATAGACATATAAAAAGGGGCTAGGGGGATCCAGGGAGGGAGACTTTATGAACAGGAGTGGTATCAATAAAGACATCAAGGAGGGACTGCTATTTAACATAGATATTGAATTTAAATATAAAGTTGATAGCAGCTAGTAGGCACAAATGTGCCCTCTCAGTTGTTTATGGCCACTGTCCTTCCTGAATGGATGGTGTTGTAACTGGATAGATAGCTTAGATTTGCACATATAGAAAAGGCAGCAGAGACAACATTTGTACTACGTATAAAATATGTAACATGTTCTATAAAGAGGAAGAATCAGAGGCTGTATGTAAAGATCTATATCTACCAATCAATCGTAGTCATATAACTGTCCTATCTATTATACAAATATAATATCTATCAAACCAGCTAATTTATGGAGTGCCCAATGCTGCGACTCATGTCGTGTCTAATTTTCACAGCAGTGCCTGTTATTCTCGTTCCCGATGAGCAAACAGCATCAGTGACAGTGTTATTGCTCACAGGTAGGAAGGCAGGATTTGTTCTCACTTCTTTTGGGCTCAAAAAATACATTTTTTCCTATCACCACGCTCCCCATATAGAGCTGCTAATTAGAGGAAGCAGTTGAACAAAAGTTTTGAGAGAGATGTGTGAATCATGCTCAGTTCACAAGAGCATGTTCTCAAGAGACTTGGTTAGAGTTTTGTGTTGTAGAAAGTGAAAGATGAAGAAGAGTAGGTAGCTAGTTAGTGTCGTTTCAAAGAACCAGAGGAGCCCTCTGGTCAGAGAAGACAGATGACTGTCTTCCCTATCACTGCAGGCTTTAATAACAGTCATGCAGACTTTAGGTCTTGCGTTTTCTTCAAGTCTGTTTTTTAAAATAAAACTTTCTCTAGAAAAAGTTAAGACCAAAAGTAAATACGCTTTAGTGGCAACGGGTTTGTCAAATCACTTTTCTCCATGACCGGCGTGACTTTCGGTAGCATGAAATCACTGCTGTTCCTGGATGTCTGCACTTCCTTAAACGGAAAACTGAGGCGCGCACAAAAAGGAAGAGGGTGGAAAATAGACATTCTCTTCTTCAAAGTGGAGCTGTGACCTACTCCGGTGACAGTTGTTCTACTTTTTCTGATGCCTCCATATTCTTTTGAAGTGTAAAAATCCTAATCAATTCCAAGCACCCTGAGTGATTCAGCAGTCTACAAACAAGTCAGGGACATCTCTGCATTTTTAATCATGCCTTTAAAAAATTTTCCTTGAGTGGATTTTCTCCCTTTAATCTTCTAAGGCAACTCTTCTTTTAAAGTTGCATTTAAACCCTCCGCTATCCCAGAAGTCTACAAGATCCAGCAAGAATGATATCACATCTGGTAACCCTTTCCTTACCATAACATCCCAGGCTCATCATCCACCAAATTTCCATTGAGTTCACTTGTCAATTAGCAAATGCTTTATGATGATGATGATGATGATGATGATGGAGATAGGGCTAAACTCAGCTCAGACAAGAAAAATATTTGCATTTTCGTACATAAATAATCACTAATCATCACAATAGAGTTAATCAGATAACTCAGTGTATTTCAATATATTTGTGGGCTGCATATGATGTCACTGTGTGTGTGTGTGTGTGTGTGTGTGTGTGTGTGTGTATCACAGATAATTTTTTCTCTTTGTCTTTAGATACTCACAATATAGTGTAATAAGATTAAAATGTACTTGGAAAGACTGAACAGAAGGTATCAGCTCTGGCATAATTTTAGGACTCTTCCATTAAAAATAACTCTCATTACAGAAAGATTATTTAAAATGCAAAATTTTGAATCTATCGTGGAACTGACAAGAAAATGAGTGTTCCTCAGGGTTTGGGAAGAGAGTGGAAAACCAGAGAGAAAAACAAGCAGTACTGCACTTGGTCGCTGGGGGAGCATTGGCCATGCCTAAGAACTCTTTTTGCAAATCTTTTTGCTCCCTGTATGCTTATTAAATTAATAAAGTCTATGTGGAAACCAACAAGGTGCTAAAAATGGAAATGAGTGAGCTATTAAAGACTGGACCAGCAGTAATCCAACAATGGTGTCTCAAGGGAGTGATTTCAAAGGCGATCTGAGAGATGATATGAAACAACCTTGCAAGACATTGGGGAGAATGTTCCTGACAACGGGAACAACATCTGGAAAGGCCCTATGGTTGGAAAGGAATTGACTCCTTGGAGGACCTGAAAGAAGGTAAATAACATCTCCAGAGTGAAAGAGATTGGTCACGTGGTCATGAGTCAGTACATGCGGTGTAGAGTCCCAACAATTATTAGACGTTTCTATGTTCAGGGTAGTCATTGATGATTTTTCAGCAGAGAGGTGACATAATTGTTATTTTTATTTTCAAATTGTGAGGGTGATTTCATTCATGTGTGTTTCTTCAATTGTTATTTACCTTATTAGAAATTAAGCTTAAAATTAAATAATTAATTTCAAAATAAAAACATAGAAAATCAATTACATCCTAATAGTAGTATATCTTAATGAAAACTAACTACATTTTAAAAAAATTCTAGTGAGAAGAATATCATTGTTTTACATTTTCATTTTTTTTTCTCCCCAAAGCCCCAGTATACAGTTGTATGTCCTAGTTATAAGTCCTTCTAATTCTTCTATGTGGGATGCTGCCACAGCACGGCTTGATCACCAGTGTATAGGTCCACAATCTGCATCCGAACCAGCGAACCCTGGGTTGCTGAACTGGTGCTTGTGAACGCAACCACTACACCACCAGGTCTGCCCCTACAATTTTGCAAATCTATGAAGTGGCTGACTGAATAGAACATGGCTGGATTCTCTTACAGGTTTCTACCTTCAATCTGTGGCCATATCAGAAATCAGGTAGCCTCTGGAAAATTCCCCTGTACACTTATGAAAGAACAAGAGTGAAAACATGACATCTTAGCTTTGTGATGAGAATAATTTTGATCTCATTGACCACCTAAAAAGGGTCTTGGGGGTTCCCAGGGCCAAATGCTAAGAACCACTAATCTACATGAAGCACTCACAGGTGCTGGCTGGAATGTAAAAACCTCCACAATCTGTATTCTTCCAAATGTATCTTCTACTTGTCAAAATTTCCCTCCAAGACAAGCAGAACCCAAGGCTATTGTACCTGGAGGCAATATGGGGCTTAAAACAGAACTTCTCCTCAGGCTACAGAACATAGAGTTGAAGCTAATTTGAGCTACAGTGTCCAGGGGTAAAACAAAAATCAGCAGCCAGGTGATGATCCTACAGAGGCATCGTCTGCACAAGACATCAGGTTACAAACAACAAATAAGACACCAGGGGCCTGGGTTTCAGACAGCTGTGTTGGAAACTGGCCATCCTCCTGATAATTTTTAGAAAAGAGGGTTAGAGAAACTTCCTGAGCTGGTGAAGTAGAGCTGCCAGGGCTTTCGTAAATATTTGCAGCACAAGTACGATTGGCAGGAAAGATATTTTAAGGATGATTGTATGTCAAAGTATGTATCCTTAAAAAATTCAATAGGAAAAATACCAACATTCCAAAAGAAAAAAAAAGACATAAATGAGCATACCAAAATAAATATGAAATAAACCTGCAATCTGATTAGTAAACACAAATTATGAAATAAAATACCAGTTTTCCAAGTTTCACCTATGATATTGACAAATCTCAAATATGGGAAAATACAGCTGGGAGAGAGGAAAGCATTTTAATACACAAGTGGGAGGAGTTCCAAATCTTGGATTTCTGGAAAGTAACTTGGCTGAATTTCATGCAGTTATTTCAAGAATCTCAACTTCCAAGTAGGTTACCCTAAGAAGGC
Source organism: Equus caballus (assembly GCF_041296265.1). Lineage (NCBI taxonomy): Eukaryota > Metazoa > Chordata > Mammalia > Perissodactyla > Equidae > Equus > Equus caballus. The sequence goes on along the minus strand of NC_091691.1, from coordinate 68,390,901 downwards.
ATGAAATACATTGCCAAGAATTTATATCTATTAAGTAAAAATCCATGAGTCCTTACTGATAAGGAACACACAAATAAATAAATAGATGTAATGAAAGGAAAGCTCTTTCTTACAGTGGAAATGCCTACTAATAAATGTAGGGATGACAGGGTTAGAAAATCACTACTTTGTAATCATCAGAGACGTAATGATTCAGATGAGAATTATCAACACATGCAAACATTTAATGAGAAACAGGGTATTTAGATAGACTCAAAGCATCTCCTCAGAAAAAGAAAAGCACTGTAATTTTAAAATAAAAAAAACTTGGCAGACACGCCTCAATCAAACGACGAAAGTAAAAGTCACTAACAACGGAACAAACCAACATTCTGGAGCAATAAACTGAGTAAACACAGCATCTCTTATGTTGTATTCTTGCTACAAATGAATAATTTAAGTCTGATTGTGAGGAAACGTAAAGAGGGACAGTCTACAAACTAAATAGGCTATCTGTATTTTTCAAACTATTTCATAAAAGCAACAGACGGTTCCAAAACTGCTCCAGGTTAAAAGGTCTAGTGAGCATGTCCTGGTCACTAAATTCAGTGCAAAATCTGAAATGGATCCTGAAAATAGAGCTGGCAGAAAGAATATTATTAGGGCCATTGGTGAAATTCGAGTGCGGGCTATAGCTTAGATAGTATTCTTTTATCCATATTAAAATCCTTTAATTTATTACAGTTATTTCCTCATTTGTAGAAAATATACTCTGAAGAATTTAGGATTAAATGGCATACTGTATGCAATTTTCTATGAAATGTTAGAGCAAAAGTAAATATATACACATAGAATAATAAAACAAATGTGGCAAAATGAAAAAAAATGGTGAATCTGGATAAACGTTATTCAATTCTTCTTTGTACTGGTCTAGATACTATTTTTGAAACATATCTGTACATTTGAAAGTAACCAAATAAGATTGAAAAAATCGCATGCACAGATTTTCACTGAAGCCTCATTGAATATGCACATTGAGGGCCATAAAATTCCCTCCAAGTACTGCTATATCTGGATGTCATGGATTTTGATCTGTGGCACTTCCGTTCTGTCTAAATAATTGTAATTTCCATTTTGATTTTGTCCTATATAGAACAATATCAATTGCTTCCCAATGATGTGGAGTTTTTGTGATCGTTGGTGTGGATTGTGGATGCTAGTTTGCTCTCCTCCCCTCTTCTTTTCTCTTCTCTCCTCTGCCTTCTTCTCCTCAACCTCTTTCTCCTCCTTCTTTTTCTCCTTCTCAGTTTTGCTCTCCTTTTTTTCTTCTTTGCTACTTTTATGCTGATTTTTATGTTGATTTCCAATTTACTGCTCTCACTTTATGAGGTCTATCTAATATCAATTAGAAATTATTGAGATTTTTATGGCCACCTGGGGTGTAATAAATTTATGTAAGTGTTCTATGTGTATTTGAATTATTTTAAAAGAGTGTTTATAGGGGCCGGCCCCATGACATAGTGGTTAAGTTTGGCAAGTTCCACTTTGTTGGCCCAGGTTCATGAGTTCAAATCCCCAGCATGGACCTACACCACTTACCAGCCATGCTGTGGCAGCGACCCACATACAAAATAGAGGAAGATTGGCACAGATGTTAGCTCAGGGTGAATCTTCCTTAACAACAAAAAGTAAAAATGAAAAATAAAAGAGTGTTTACATTGAGAGACTGAATACACAAAAAAACAATGGCCAGATTTATATTAAAATAAAACTAGAACCCACCACCTGTGGCAACCTGTCCAGGAAACCAACCCCTTGTCTACAATAACCAACTAGAAAGCCAGTCATTGGTCAGAATTGTAGGAAGTCAGACTGCTATCTCTGGTAACAATCCAGGAAGCCAAAAAATAACTTCTGTAACATTTGGCTCCAAATAGCCAGGACATGGTTAATAATTTACAGTTTTCCTAATTCTTCCCCACTTCTAACTTAGAACCAACCAGAGAAAGACAAAAGTGCATCCTCAGCCAGTCACATAGGATGCCCAGCTTCTAGTTAGCCTGCCTATAGCTTCCTCATGCCAACAGCCTCCAATCAGGACATGCTTGAAATCTCTTTTTTCACTATAAAGTTTTCCCACTCCTCTGTCTGCCTTTGAGACTCTGCCAAAACAGAAGTGATCCTGGCTGATTCCCTTCCTATAGCAAACTCTGAATGAATAGCTGTTGCTTTACTCGTTGGGTTGGTCTTTGTTTATTTCACAATATCTTATTTGAGGTCTTTATCTCTCTCTGTCTGTCTCTGTATCTCTTTGCATCTCTATGCATTGTATACATGTACTATATATATATATTATTTTTATATTTGTACACGCACACATACACACAACGATAACTGGAAACAATCGAAATGCTCAGAAATGGGAAGATGGTTAAAAAAACACAAACTATCCATATAATCAATAATTATGTACTTACATTAAAAATTGTACTGTCCAAGCATGAGATAAGAAAAATGCTCCTTCTCAATAATGGAAATTACTTTTTTAAAAAGAGCAATATACATATTTTTGAAAAGCAGACTATAAAGTTGCTTAGATTGTGAGCCCAAATTTATAAAGCAACAGCAATAATAATTTGTCTACTTACAAGAAGACCAATAAGATTACACCAATATAGTAACATTGAATTTTTGAAATTAGTAAGATTGTAGTTTTTATTTTCATATCTATAACTACATTTTCCAATTTTTCTACCATAAGTATTACTTTTGTTTTACAACAAATATCTTTTCTTTTTTTTTGAGGAAGATTAGCACTGAGCTAACATCTGCTGCCAATCCTCCTCTTTTGCTGAGGAAGACTGGCCCTGAGCTAACATCCGTGCCCATCTTCCTCTAGTTTCTATGTGGGACGCCTGCCACAGCATGGCTTGCCAAGCCATTCCATATCCTCACCCAGGATCCGAACCGGCGAACCCTGGGCCGCCGGAGCAGAGCATGTGCACTTAACTGCTGTGCCACTGGGCCTGCCCCAACAAATATCTTTTTAAAACTGCTTGATGAAATATCAGTCATCTCTGAAGAATCTGGAAGGAGGGAAAGCTTAAGGCCGTATAAGACAGAACTGTACATATATAGCAGGAGATGAATTTAGTTGAAGAAATTGAAGTCAACAATTTAAATATATTAAATATTGCCAGCACATACTAAAAATGTATTTCCAAAGGGTTAAGGACCTAGGTTCAGGAAAATCTGAGAGACCTGTCAAGAGATAAAGTGGAATAGAATAGTTGGGATCGAATAAGATGAAATCGACTGAAACTGGCAAAAGTGGTAAAAATGTCACAAAATGTTATCCTGTCAGTTGAGCTACTCACTTTTGGTGGGTGTGGTGAGCAAAGGCAGAGGCTGCTTTAGAGAACGCCATTCAGCAACTTATATCATTGTTTTCTAAATCCACATCTGTTCTGTTAGCAAAACCAGCAATATAATCTTGAAAATCCCATTTGAATCCTCCTATCTCAAAGCTCAAAGCAGTGCATTCCCTGTAGTGAATTCCTTGCTGTTTGTTTACTCTGTTTTTAAATAACAATGCTAACAATAATCCTCCCCTGGGATCCCACTGCCTTCAGCCCAGACCAAGGACAAATCTAGGGATTATAATGGACTGTGGAGTACCCGGCTCACAATCCCTCAAGGGAGGCCCTCCCACCAAAATCCGGAAGTTAGAATGTGAATATTAACTCTTCAAAGTCCGAATCTTCTGAGCAGAGGTTGCCAGGCCTTAACTTCACGTTCCCATGATCTTGCAGGCAGTGGCCCAGATCCAGAGTTCACAATCACTATCCTTAAAAGAAATAAAGCGACCTTCACAATACCCAAGTCCTGAATTTCCATCACTCTTATTTATATTAAGCAACTTATTCTCAATAAATTTTCACTCCATAAGATTACATTGTTTTATTTTGTAACCCATTCTTCCCAATACTTGTAATTTAAAAGTACGTTCTGAAATTTTTTTAAGGCAGTTGATTTTTTTGAGTTAACTATTTTCTTGACATTATTTTTTTAAAGTACGCCATAAAGAGAAATATGGAATAAAAATTATTTGGGTTATTTTTATTAGATTTTCTTATTATGAAAATAGTAAGTTGAAATATCTAGAACATACTGAAAAATAGAAAAAAGAACTGTTACCATATATAATTTCTCCAGAATAGAGACATGCACTATTAGAATTTGGATTCATTTGCTTGTCATTTCCTTGGTTTTAACATTACAAATTTTTAAATAATAAGAGGCAAAATGTGGTTAAGCGAAAAACAGCAAGAAAAATTCGTAAGTATTCGAATTGAAGCAAAAGATAAAACTTCTGGTTTAACCTGTCAGATCAAACGTTTATAACTGTTTCCTTCTAAAATCAAACCACAATAAAATATAAGTATAAACCCATGAGGACAACAAGAACGTGATAGGAAACGACTCAAGACAGATTACATCAACAAAACATTGAAAAATGAGGTAGTGCTGGATCAGTGGTAAGTGACTAAGTAGAATGGGGGGGAAATGCCCTGTAATTCTGCTGAAAGGATACTTTAAGATAAAGGAAGCATATTTGTACCTCACAAGTCTGGAGAAATGCAGGAATTGAAGATAACAAGTACTTCTAAAGGTGGGGTGGAGAAAGGCTAGAAGGATCCCTCCACCCAACAGAGTCAGGAGACGGCCTCTAGGATTCTGCAGCAGGAGACAGGAACAGCCTCTAGAGAAACTCCTGCAAAGAATCTCTAGAATTTGGACACCAGCAAAGCTGAGAATTAGCACCATGAAATCTCTGGAACTATCCTAATAGGTCATAAACCATGGCATCTTTGGAATGATTCTGAGTATAACAAAGATTAAAAGAAACTGCAAGCTTAATTGACCACAAATCTAAAATGTGGCTAGAATGAAATGATTTGACTTGTTTTTAGAAAGAATGAAGATAAAAGCAGCATCAAGATTCATAATAGGAGGAATAAGTTAACATTTTGTTTCAGCAAAGCACAATAAACGAGGTAAAATGTGGCTTGATTGAGATGCTAGGCTCACTTGTTATTGGATTTGAACTCTAAGATGATAACATCCATAGATCAAGACAAGAGAAATTGGAGAAACCATTCCTACTTAATAACTGTTCATCTCTTGTGGTTATAGAATAATAATTCAGGAGGAAACATTCATCTGAAGTCAAATGTGCAGAAGAAAATATTTCTATTACATAGTCCCAGAGATTTAGATTTAGAACATTAGAAAGGATCTTCGATATCACTTAGGCCAAAATCCTTCCTAGTTGAGAAGCCTCTTCTAAAACATACCTGACAACTTGCCATTCAGAGTGTCCTTAGTCATTTTTAGTATCCACCATATCAAACACCAGCCCTCTCTTCTCATTTTATGTGGTTGGTAAATATTTATGCTTTTCCTTATTAGCACTGACATTTGGATCTTTGTCATTTTAATCACTTAATCCTAGTTTTGTCCTAAGAACCTATTTAAAAAATTGCATCACTCTCTTATGAACCTGTTCCACTTCTTTTCATTTTCTTACCTAAATGTTCCTCATTATTAGGTTCTCAAATAACAAGACTTCCAAACATGTTACTGCCATGCTTGACTTCCCCTAAATTATTTCTAATGTGTTATTTTCTCTTTTTTAAATGGTAGTGCCCCAAATAAAATGAAAACTTCCAAATTGATCTAACAAATGTAATTAATTTTCCCATGTTTTGGACACTGTACTTTACCTTTATTTATACAATTTAGGATTTTGAAAGTTACATTAGCTATTTTGAAAGCTAAATTACATTCTAACCTCCTCTAATCTTGGAATCACTCAAAACTTCAAGACCTCAAGAGTCATCCCCTGAGTTCAGTTTTAAATAGATTTTCAAATTTACATTTATCTCTATTAACTATTTGCTCTCAGGTGCAACACATCATTCTAGCCTAACTTTTTTAATCTGAAGTCTTTAATGTGATGATTTAGTTATTCACATGACTTTGTGAAATCTAAGGATTTAATAGTAACCTTCTAATTCTCCACCCACTTTTTAATGAAATAAGTCAAATTTACATAATCTCCATGAAGGCAAGAGAGGGTCTGTCTTTGCCAATCTTGATGATACCCATTGCTGTTTCCTCAACTTCTATCACATGGCAGGCACTTCATGCCTATGTGTGCAAAAAAGCAACAGAACCCTAAGATCGCTCTCTGGGTTGACATTCATCCTTTAAGAAGCAAGGTTCACCCAGCACTGACTTTATTCAAATGTTCAGTACATTTTCCCCCATCTTCTTAAAAAGAGAAAAATATTACTGAAATCCAGCAACATTGTTATTGAAACTCCCGATTTTCCAGTCTGGCAACAGAATCAATAAAAGAGAAATAAGATTAGTTTAGCATGAGTTATTTTTGGTGAAAATACTGTTTTCACTTACCACTTCTTCATTTTCTGGATATGGAAAAATCAATTATTTAATAACTAGTTAGACAATTTTACTAGTTATCAATGCCAAACGCTTGAGCTATAATGTTTACGTCACCTTTTTTTCTTTTTGAAAATTGAGGACACTTTTGCTTTTGTTTTCTAGCACTTCTCCTTTCTATTCTCCCTGATTATAAATGCTGTGTGATTCTGAAATTATATTTGCAAGTTTTTCTTACTTGAAATAATCAGGTTTCTCCTACAATTTCTTGGTTTTCAGTAGGCTGCCATGTTTTTTGTTTTTTAAATCTCATTAATTTTCCCTTTATAGTTTGAATCTTTGTTTCTCTTTAATAAAGAAGATGGAAAGAGGCACTTCTTGGCGGTGAAGATTTTCAGAAGATAGAATGTGTTACTAAAGGTTACCTAAAGTCTTTTTATTTTTTGGACGATCTGAAAAAAGAGGGTTAATGTTAATTAATTTCACTTTTTAGGTCAGATTGCGCCAGTGAACAGATACATGGTTTGATGACCGATTGGCACTCCTAGAAGTGCCTATTGTCCCTATACTCTGTTCCCTTCACTTCCTCAGAGCACAATCTAGCACATTTCTCTTGAAAGAACAGGTCATTTCCAAGATTGGGAGTTTATTAAGGCATGAGCAGCTGTGAAAAATTCTTCAGCATGACACCAAGAGGTTTTCCCTTGATTCATCATTCTGCTTTTGACTTCCCAAGGGATTTTCTTTCTGGGGCTCAGAAAGGTTTGGTAAGACAAAGGTTTTCCTATCTTTCCCGTGACCGAAATCTCTGGATATCTTGCTTCTGACATTCTCTGTGTTGCTGTGTTACCTGATTACCTGGATGAATAGCGTTTGCATTTCCAGTGCCCAGCAGCTTTCACAGGCAGGGGAGTTTGATCTATTCCTGATTTTGCAGTTATATTAGATGAGATGTCCCTGTAAGCTAATTACTTTGGCAACCAAGGGGGCTCCAAGGATTCTGTCAGGCATCCAGGGTGGCATCTTAATAGTGTTTTAAACAATGTGTACAGAAGGGGTTAAAAGCTACACAGAGAGGAGCAGAGCCTGAGGGGAAATACACTGCAGGTGCGTGGTTAACAAGGAACTAATTGGGTAACCAGGCAGGAGGAGAAGCAAGCATAAAGCTGGTCAACGTGCTCGCGTAGAATTCCAGCAGTTAGCTAGTGCTGAGCCCTTGAGGAGTTGAAATAAAGACAAGTTGAATCTGGAGTCTATTTTTTGCTGTGATCTTTACTAGAAACTGCAAATTGGGACTTGACAGCTTTCCTCGCCGCCTGTTGCTTTATTTCAGGTGGTATTGTTTTGAACAAGCTAAGAACTGACATTCTGGATGCCAAGCCTGGGTGTCTTGCATCCAGACAAGAATGTGCATCAACTCTTCGAGGCACGTTACTCTTTCTTCTGTTCTTAATGATCTCTGAGTATTGCGAGTGTAGTAGAAAGTGAAATAAATGTTGGCCCAGTACTCGGGAGACAGGATTCTAATCCCAAGAGTGCACTCAATAGCATCAGCTTGAGCCAGTTATCCTGCCAACCAGGGCTTCTCTGCTTTCCAAGCTATAAAAAGAATGAAACTGTGTGTGTTTCTCTTCAGAATCTTTTTAAGCCCTAAGAGTTTTTTATTTTAAAAATTGATTAGTTTTCTCTATCAAACGTTGACTAAGGGCCTAAAAGTAGACTGGGCAATATGGAAAATACACAGAGAGTAGAAGGCATGTCTCCTGTCCTTGAGAATTCTTCAAACAAACCAACCATTGGAGTGCTAACTGCTGTGGTTTAAATGGGTGAAGGCCATCCTGGGGAAGCTAGCGTGGGGACACAGCCATCCAGAGAGCAGCGCGGGTTGCACAAGGAATGGGTGATGGGAGGAGCCTTCTAAAGAAGCAGGCTCTGAGGTGACAGCCAAGGTAGTTCTCTAAGTTGTTGGAGTGGTGCAAAGTATGTCTCAGGATTGATAATAAACCCATCGGAGAGTTGCGCAAAAAAGAGATTGATCAGACCAAAGCAAAGATCAGTTAATGAGAAGCAATAAAAATCATTTTCTTAAAGCCAAATTATGGATAGCCTGAAATGACAGGCAGGGAAGTCTTAGAGGAGAAAAGGAAAACATTTCAGATTTGGGGATATTTTGAAAACCCATATTCAAAAAAATATTCTGCTGTTGAGTAACATATAAATAACTCAATTTCAATTATCATTTAACTTTTAATAATAATAGTAAACTGTATAATTAAAAGAAAACTTGCTAGAAAAAAATGTTCCCAAACCAAATGAAAATATCTGTTCACTAATGTTGTGAAGCTTCTTATTTTAGACCAAGATGCAGATCAGAATTTTCTTTGACCAAAACGAGTTGGCATAAAAGGAAATATAAACAAACAATTTGACAACGGTGTAATGCAGAACATCTTCTAATTGATTTTCAGCATAAATACCAAAGGAGTTAACATAGAATCAATGTGACGTATCATGATCACAAGTCTCAAAGTTGGGTATCCAGCTTCTTATACGTGAAATACATTTTCTCAGTGGTCAGCTCATAGATATGGGCGTGCACATTTGTTGGCTCCAATGCTCAATGCTGCCTATTGTCTCACACCCTTACCACTGGACTCATTAAGGTTCCCTGTATGGCCCCTGAGGTCATGTCCAGGTATAATCCCTGATTAGAACTGGTCCTGTCCTTATGGAGGTAGGTCCTTGCAGTCCCTGTAAACTCTCTGGCCTCTGGATTCACATTTCAAAAATGAGTGTTTGCCTAGAGTAGCTCTAATTTCCCCTCTAATTCTAAAGTTCTGCAATACTTTGCAAGAAATAACATTTTTCTAACATGGTAGTGTGATATGACAGTTTAGAAAGAGGAGAGAAAGGAAACTTTTAAAGACAGATTAATGGAATGCAAATTGCAGCCATATAACTTTTATTTTAAAGAAATTACCTCATTTTCTGAAGAACCAAATCACAATTCTTAAAGGAATTTGCAAAATCAGAATCTTAATTCCTGGCATGTCTTTCTCCACCCACCTCCATTCAAGTTTCAACTTAGAGGGAAGAAAGAACACTTTTAAAAGAGCTTAGAATTAGGCTTAAACAGCAAGTTCTGGAGTTTGAAGACTTTTTACCCATTTTTAACAATAGCTGTACTAACACTTTAGCAATTCATGGAGATCAGTGATTCCTTTAAATTAGCTGTAGAAAAGTTCAACTTCTGAATAAAACTAGCTGGTTGAAATTTTTATATAAAAATAGGGCTATTCCACAGAAGTCATTATATAGTATTTCAAATTTCCAATTTCTATTTTTTAATGGACAGTACCATCAAACAAAACTTACATTTACACAAGTTGAGCACATATCCATTTTACTTCTGTAAATTACTCTTGATTAATTTCTTTCTTGTCTTTGTTTAGATAAGTTTAAACTATGATACACAACTTTCGTATGCCACCCAAAATCTGTTTTTGTCCTCACGCCTAGCCAAATTCTTCAAGTTGAGTTGTTCATTTCTCGAAATTGAATCTCTAAAGAGTACTTGAATAACAACCATTCAATTCTCTTATTAAAAATCCCCTCTCATCCTATTTTCATTATGTCTTTGAGCTTTTTTTAATGGTTGGACAAAAAGGAGTGTAGAAATAAATGACTGACAATCATAGTATGAGAAGTTTCTATAGGATATAGGGACAGTTTATAAAGGGATACCCATATTCTCCTCCACATCTCTCAGATAATGACCTGAGGTTTAAGTGATAATTGCCAATGGTAGTAAACTTATGGTTCTATTATTTTTTTAAAAACTGTATTTCTACAATAAAAAAAACATTACTCTTGATGTTCTAGTCTCATATACTCATCCCTCTACCGACTTTCTCTATTTCTTTGAATATACCTATGATAAATGCAGATTTATTATTCTCCTCTCTTTTTCCTACAATTCAACAGAAGCTTTAAAATATGATGACACCTGACATATTTAGCCAATAATTATAAAACTTGAATTTATGTGATAAAATAAACTCCTAGGAGCAAATAAGTATTCACTTATTTATTGAGTCCGTATTTATTGAGAACCTTTCAAGTGTCAGACATTGTGTGTAGACCAGGAAACAGCAATCTACCAGGCAGTTGTGGTCTTTGCCATTTTAGAGCTAATATTGTGCAGAGAAAGGGTCATACAATGAACAAGTAAAGAAAATAAAGCAAAATAATTTGCATGAAATACTATAAAGGAGAAACATAGCTCTGTGACATACAATAAAGAAATAACATCGAACTAGTGGGAACTACTTTAGACTCGGTGATCAGCAGAGAGAGATCTCTCTGAATAGATGACATTCAAGCGAAGCTTGGATGTAGAGAAGCCAGTTATGCAAAGATCTATGGCAGATCCTAGAGAGCAGCAAGGGAAAAAAACCCAGAGGCAGAAAAAAGCTTGACGATTTTGAGAAGAAGCTAGGGAATGACTGATTTCCAGGAAGAGCTAGAGCAGAGTGGGCAAGGCAGGAAGTGGTATAAGAAAAAATTGCAGATGCTGGATGGTATCGTGACATGAGGAGTCATGTAAGTCATGTTCACCAGTTTGTATTTAATTTTGAGCATAGATAAAAGATATTCAGAGTGGGATTATGTTTTCAATCATCTACTCTCTCTGCTGGTTGCAGGGGATGGATTGGAGGGGAGCAAGAATAAAGACATGAAGTCAAGTTAGGAAATAGTCCTGGCTTTTCATCTGAAAAGATTTTATCTTGCAAAGGAGCACAAATATGTATGAGGTTACAAGGTAGGACATAAAAGGGGCATAGTCTTTGCAGGATTGGCACTTTCTCAAATGCAACAAAGTAAAAACCAAAGGAGAAAGGATACACATGCTGTGAGAATAGATGTGTTCATGAGAATATGAGTGTAATTTACAAAAATTCTATTTTTCTTCCTGAAATATGTGGCAAAGTCGTTAACCAAATGGGATGATGATGTGGTACCCTGTTCAAGGAAAGATTTTTAGAATGTTGCTACTGCAACTTCGTGAATCAGTGCTTAATACACTGTACCAGATAATGATACGAGCTGGCTCCATTAAATTCCTCTGTGTGGCCCTCTGCCTGAAATTTTGAGTGGGTATCTAAGTGTGCATGTAACTTCCTCCTCCCTCCTTTTTCTTCTCCTTCTTCTGGCAAACCTACTTACTATTCACTGTTCTTAGAATTCAGCAGCTGGTTTTTCACAATCCAATGGAATATTGCTTCAATTTGAATTGAACAAAATGTCTTCTTCTGTCACTGGTAGTTTTTTGGGGGGTGTGTGTGCATAAACAAATACTGCAATGTCTACTTCAGAGTCACGGTAGTTGTGTTCTTACAGGATTATGTTATAGGCATGAACTAAAAATTCACGGTGAACAACTGACGGCTCCGCAGGATTTAATGGCTTCTCTCTCAACCTTTGCCTCCACATCCCCAGCCCTGCCCCTATAAATTTAAGTTCTGAGTAAAGAAGAAAAAGCCAGAAAAACAGGAAATCCAGGGATGGCAGGAAGGTCATATGGAGCAAGAGCAGGATGGATGGCTGTCCTGTTGTATTGAGAAAATAAGAAGACAGGAGTTGAGAAGTCAGATTGTATAAAAGTTACTTCTTTGTACTGTGATGAGGAGGAGGAGGTGGAAGAGGAGGAGGAAAGTGCAATAGCACTGTTCCATTTCCAGAATGCCAAGACTTTTAAATACAGGTCACTCCAAATCAATTCACACCGCGCTCCCCCAAAATAAAGAACTAAACACTAAAACAGCTCGATGTAATTTATTCTTTCAGATCTTGAAGCAGAGTTTTCTAAACCTTTAAGCTGTAAGTAGTTTTCTTTCTTATTTTTTTTAAAAAAGCTATATATCCCACTCATTTAACCCACACTTTCTATTTTTAGTTTTCTCTTTCTGTTGAAACCTTGCAGATCATGAAGACAGCATTCTCTGAGCAAGACTAGACTCTGTGATTCACAAGATTTGATTCCTGTGCAGCATGCTCTTTAGTTGTATTTTTTTTCCTCTCTGAATTTCAGTGTTACCTCTTGGTTCTATAAATATTGCACAGACTTTTGCTATAATTTCTAATGTACATATAATCTTCGGTGTGGGGAAGGATACTGTGACATTCTTTGTTACAAGTTCACTGAATAAGGGAAGAGAAGCAAAAAGTAGTGGCAGGATTTTATATTAGGAATTTTTAAATTAGGTTGGTTTATGTTTTTCTTCTCCATTCACTACACTCCTTAAATTTACTCTCACATGTGTTGGGCTTGTTCCTGAGAATAACCCATTACTCCAACCGGTTTCCCCATGCTCTTCACCATTGCTAATGAGACAACTTATCACTGGGCCACCATTCAATTTCTACTCCACTATGGGTCTTCCAGAATATTCATCCCTTTTCATTTTCAGAACTCCCATTTCTGGAGGAATCTTAGAACAGGGCAGAGGGAAGCTATGAGTAGGAGTCTGGTTATTCTTGTCAGACAAGCCTCAGTTGAATTCCAGTTCTAATTCTCAGAGTTATGCCACTTATGTAAGTAACATAGTGTCAGATTCATCATCTCTAAAACCAATAATTCCTCAAAGTAATGTTACCAGGGATAAAAAAACATATTGTTCACAAATTAATGTGCATATTGCCTCTCTTTTAGCCAATGTAAGTAAATGGTTACTGCTCCATGAGTTGTAGTAAAGACAGCAATAGCAAGAAACAAAAGAGGACTTAAACATCACTGGGCATGATTTTTAAGTAAGTATCTTGAGGCTCACAATATTAATTTCACCAAGACCAAAGGTAGCAACAGAGCTGAAAATAGAATTAACACATTCAAATCCCTAATTCAATGATCTTATGGTTCCCTAATCATCAATTTGAGAAGCAGTATCATACAATGGATGGGGCACAACCTTTGTGGTCTGAAACTTGTGGAGTTAAATCATGCCTCCAAAATGTCTAAATGATATGATCACGTATAATATACTTTACATCTCTAGCCTATTTCTTCCTAGTACCTACTTCATAGGACTCCTTTGGGTTTTACACAGCATATTCCATATAAAACAAGAGTCAAGTCATGACACATAGAAGGAGCCAGTTAGGGTATGAGGAGGAAGGAGAGGGCCCTTCTGTCTCTAAGATTTAGAGAAGGCTGTGGGAGAAAAGAACAGAAGTTGGGGGTAGGTGTGTCTTGAATACCCAAGTAATTTCCTGCTTGACCTGTGTTGGAAGCCCAGTACTGGTTTCAGCTGCGGAGCAACACACTTAGGATAGCATAAAGAAGAAATTGTAAAGAATGTCAGAAAACAGCAGCAAAGAGGTTTTTATATAAGATTTGTTTTTTATTCATCATCTCTTTAAGTGTGGGTTTTTTAAAATTTTTTTTTATAATTGCAGTAACATTGGATTATAACATTATATAGCTTTCGGATGTACATCATAATATATTTTGAATTCTGTGTAGATTACATCATGTTCACCACCCAAAAACTAATTATAGTCCATCACCTCACCTGTGAGCCTAATCACCCTTAGAAAATGACATATATTAAGTTTATAACTCTGCCAAAACTTTAAATAGAATTTGTTAAAAATAGCCTTTGAAAGTTCAGGCTGCTTTCAATTCTGGAACAAAACAGTAGGCATCCACTGTGTGTGTGTGTGTGTGTGTGTATGTGTGTATGTGCGTGTTTGGAACAATTTCACCTTCTGTGTGCCAACTGGATGTTGATAGTGTCTGTCTAAGAAAACACAAAGGTTTTTTTAACTCTATGGTATATTTTCCTGTTTTTCACTAGGTTGGGCACTGTTGTTGTTTTACTTTTTACTGACATGTAATGCACTAGAATTGAGAATTTTGATTTTTAACCACTTACAGGACCATTATTCTTTCTTTTTCTTTTGTATTTTTTGGGAGTGTTTTTTCTATTTTCATAAACCGAATACAGTTGACTGTTAATTTCTCCCTGAAAAACATTGGGAGATGGCTCCCAAAATTAATGGTGTAAGACAAGTTTACAAACTATCAGGCTTTGAAGTGAAAATTAGTGTGTCATTCTTTCTAAAAAGAGCAGAGCACAGAAGTGACTGCTCCATTATGAGAATCTCTCAAGGCAAAATATATTTTTTAGATGAGAGGACAAAAAAAAAGGCAAATGTTTTCTTCCCTACCTCACTTCCCAAATTTCATCAACACACTTATACTCACACACACCTGTACACAACTGGGAGGATTTTCCAGCAGCAAGATCTTTACTATTCTAAGAAATCATCAGCCATGGGAATTATATGTTGATAAATCTTAAAATTCCACTTGAAAAATATTTTCTGGACTATCATAAGTGGAAAGAACCAGGTGGAAGAAATCTGGGAACATTGTGATTTTTTTTTTTGACTTCCTAAAGTAAAAAATGTCAATTCTACTCAAAATTTGATGGCCAAGGTGAGTAAGAAGCTTCAAAAAGATGAGCTAACATTTTCAAATAGGGTCAAATATTGGCTTTATTTTCAGGCTGAAATTTCAGTGTCTTTAAGAGCTCTGTCCAAGCTGCTATCTTAGGGTCTTAGTGTGTTAGAGCTGTAGATTCCTCAAAAATTAAAAAGCATAGCCTTCTTCAATGTTTAAAATGGTAGCGGACTTGGGGTGCATATTGTTGGCGTTAGGCACATTTGGTTGCATTCCACACTTGCTTTTTCGTTTTAATGAAATAATGAACAACTTAACCTCTTTGAGCCCCAATTTTACGTAGCTATAAATTGTAAATGATAATCCCAATTCAAAGATCTGGAAGAATTGGAAGGATTAAATTATACAATAGATTTAGAGTACAAGGCACCTTGTTGGGGTTGGTAATGAGAGATGCACTCATGCTGAGATGAGGCAAAAAGACTTATCAAAGTAGAACCTATTCTTTGGAGGGGGCTTGGAGTCTTCTTTACTGGAGCAGATTTCATACTGGAGAATACTTTTGTGGGAATACATAAGGTCTTTCCTAGAGATAATTGGGCACCAATAATTTCAGGGAAAAAGTTTCTAGATCTTCAACTTTATATATGTGTTCTTTAGTCTAAAATTAATCTTCCCAAGAAAGTATCTGAGGCCAATTCTCTTGTTTGCCAACTGTTTTTCTCCCATCAGAATCCAATACCTTTCCATGGCTCATCACACAGGATTTAAAAACTTCTAGCGATAATTCAAAATATTGTCATCCCTAAAGACAAGAATAGACTTTTCTTGTTATCCTTACCTTGTACATATTTCTGTTAAGAACAGAGTGTGAGATTGGAAATGGTGATATTTCTGCTTAAGTTGAGATGTTCTAAATTCTGACATATTGTAGGATGGGGGTGTAATGACAATTTTCATTTAATGACCTTGACTCTTCCGTCTCGCAACTACTCTAAAAGAGCACATTGTTGATAAAGGAGGGTCCTTTGAGAGCAAAGCAAAGAGAATTAAGTGAAGAAGAATTGAATGCAATGGTGCCTTATATCATCCAAATCAAAAATGATATCAAGACTTTGTGATTTTCTTTTCTATCCATCTAGTTGTCTATTTATCTGCTTATCTATCTTTCTACCTACCTATCATCCATTAATTTCTCTATCTCAATGAAAATTCAGAGTGAGATATTGTGAGGTTGAGATATGTATGAATACTTTTATTTAGGTTTAAAAATAAAGTTAATATTTTTCTAACAAAAGGATGGTTATAATTGGACTTATTGTTTTGCAATTGATTGTTCTATACATGTAAGTATATATATACATGTGTTTATATACGTATGCTTAGGTTGCCCATTAGGTTAAATGGTACCCACACTATTCATAATGATAGTAATAAGGGAAATTGATGGTAGCAATGAGTAATATTCTTCCATGAATTCATGAGCTAATGGGGAAAAAAAAACCCCAGATCCATCTATCTCATTAAGAGATGCATTTCCAATGAACTTTTGCAGTTTATGTTTAATATTATTTATCAAAATTTGTGATCTATTTATATTATTTTGATCAATTGTGTATTAGCAATAATTATAGTAATAACTCAATTGAGAAGAAATTTTTAATACTTAGAGTTTCATAGTCAGGGAAATAAAATATTAAATTACATTTTACATGCATAATTTTGTTGCAGAGAAAGATGATAGGATAATCAATAAAGTACTTTCAAGCATAAAAGTATATTAAGGGATAAAATTCTATGGGGGCTGTAGAATGAAAATAGAAGTTCAAGTGAAAAAAGAAACTGAAAAGGTTACTATCGCAAAGGAAATTCACATCATCTAACACCATAGGAATGGCAGCTTTCAAACCATAGTATTTAGATTCCATGAGATACTTTAGTAGAATGACTAAACCATTTATATTTAAACATCAACATTTACGATGCACTTATTTTGTACCTGTGCCATAAGTATAAGCTTATGATGAAAACTTTTAACGTCAACTTAAAAGTTTGTGAGAAAGTAAATCGTTTATCAGAAGTCTTTTAGTAGTACATGAGCAAAATCGTTTGAAGACAACTGCTGTAAATCATTTTCTGAGAATCCTAAAGGAACACAGAAAATTCTGTGGAAACTTCCTCCTGCTTTGTCTCTCCACACATGGTTTATTCACCTATTTATTTTTTTGTTAAAAATTTAAAGATTTGGATAAAACAGTTTGTTATCTTTTTCCAGCTTCACCTATTTAAAATAGCATCAACCCATGTTTTCATGCTAGGAGGAAAAGTTGGTAAAATTGAATACATAATGAAATTATTATAGTGCAACTGGGAAGTTATAAGGGACTGCAATCTCTATATTTCTCTGTAATTGCCCTGGTCAGGTTCCCATATCTGTAAATAAAAGGAAGTACATTCTATATCATACCAAAGAGTAACTCCATAGTAAAGTCTTTAGGAAAAGAAAAATCTACTGGTTTGCGTATCTTAATAGATCCTCTGTTCTGGTGAACTATTAATTTAGAGCCTTTTGGTATTTATTGTCATCACGTCTTCCAAAATATGTTGGAACCATTTGAAGTTCCCAGTTGTGTCTAGAGTTTGTTCTTCGCATTATCCATTGTCACTGAACACAGCAGTAGAGAACCTGCCTATAACCTCTTAGAGAAGTCTAGAACAGAGTGCCCTGTCTCTCCTCCCTGCCTGAATTGAGCATTCCCCTGTTTTATATTCATTTTAGTCGCACCAATCATTCTAAAACTTTTATCAGACCGCAATTGTTCCCAAACACTGTTTTATTTATGTCATTATCTGAAAGCCTCTGGCACTTCTTCATAGAAGTACACTCTTTGCCAGTCCATTGCTTCATATTTTTGTAAAGGATTATAATTCACCCTCCCCCTAAAGAGGAAGCTGCTACAGAAAGAGACCAATTCAAATATTTTGAAATGTTTTTTATCTTTTATAATGTTTAAGGCAGCAGACATTCACTGAATCCCTAATGATGGATTGCTTGAACCTATTTGCCATATTTCTTCACTGAACCTCCTCTAAAGTAGTCATATCACCTCCTCTTTGCCTGATATCAGAAACTTCTTTAAAATGCATCATTTACAATGAAACTATTATGGATAATAATTTATGTGTAGCATCTATTAATGGCCTGGTTTTCAGAATCATATTTTAAGTCCAAATAATATAATTAGAGTTGCTTCAAATTGGAAGCGGTATTGCACAAAATCACTTTATGGGTGAATTGGAGGCTTTATGATTCATAGCCCAAAGGTCACATAGCTAGTTAGCAAAGACTAGATTTAAGAACAGAACTCAGGCTGCTGACTTGTGATCAAGCGTTCTTGCTATAATAACAGACCATCTTTCAGCCTATTAACCAGAGCTTCTTTTCTGATTAGCATGCTTTAAACATATATATTTGCAGCCACTCACATATCCCCTACTCCCTTTAGCTTCTCTGTGAGTAGTGAAAAATAGGTTGTGGATTGGAATCTGAAAACCCCAATGCATCGCAATCAGTTTAATAACACACATATAGAGCAATTTCACTGTCACACCCTGGGAGTTGTGGTGGGCTGCCTTTCTTTCACTTCCTTTTCAGTTCCCTTTAGCTTATGGAAGATATCCAAACATAAATTGAGACACTATCTTTTTATGTAAGGTTTTCACTATAAAAGATATATCCATCTTTCTTGAAGCAAACTTCACATTTTAGACCAAAAGATCATCTTCCAAACAAAGTGACAAGTCTCATATTACAATAGTTATAGCCGCAGAGCTATTTGACAGTTGAAATAATAGCAGTGGATTGTATTATTGATGATAATAGGCAGAGTGAGAAGAAAAGAAGAATGACATTCAAAAAAAAATAAATGTAAAAAGATTGGAAGAGAATTATAATTGAAGTGAGAGACTAATTTTAAAGAGGAACATGGATTAGCTAGGTATAACCTTAGCAAGGGTTGTTCAAGATGTGGAGGGAATCCCCACGTATCTCCCATAAGATGAAGAGTAGGGGTGAATTGGATGGTGGCAGATCCAGAGTGTGGTGGAACTTTGGCTCTCACAGACTTCAGAGTAATTCTGTTGGTTGCATGTTAGTTTCTCAGGTTGACTTTTATTGCCCTTGCTGCAGCGGAGGCCATGGTGTCTCTCTCTTATCCATCGTCCCGGAAGCCTCCAATGAACTCACAGAGAGATGCAGCAGTTCTAATCTGTGTCCTGTTTAGAAAGGACTGGAGAAAATTAAATGAGTACTCCCTTTAAATTTATTTTCCCAGATGTGTCTTCTTCAAAAAGTTTTAGAGTGCTATGTTAACACAGTATTTGTTTGGATATAAAAATACTTTAGAGGAAGCAAATCAGAGCAAGACTGTGAGACCTGATAGGAAGGTAATCAAAATGAGGCACCCTTTTCTTCATCTTCTTGATCCCTGTCAACTGATGACATGGGTTTCACACTTAGCCTTGCCTGCCATCCCATAAATATTAGAACTTAGCTGAGCTTCTAGGATGGGATGAGAGGAAAGCTAAACTATCTTCCAATTCAATGATTCCGATAGCAGTTTTTTATAACTTGTTCATGTTATCACCTGTCCAGATAGCTGGCATTCCCGAGAGAAAGTGGAAAGGCTGTTTTATTAGCAGTTTACAAGTCTTATTAGAGAAAATGAGTTGAAATTCTAAACAGAAAAATAAGAGGCAGAAAATATGAAAATGGTTGCCCAAACTTAGATTTGAGCAAATACATAGAAGAATAGCTTCAATCTAATAAGGAGAAAGAATCTTTCCTGAGAGTGGCCAAAATGAGTGGTTTAATGTCGCAGAGAAAGAAAACACTTTGATGACTTTTCTTAAAGGCAACTTCTCATTTATTTTATTTTTTCGGTTTCCAAAGGGCCTCACACTCAATGCTCATCTTTGGTGCAAGAATTTTGACTTTAAAATAAAAAGCTCAAAGAACACAGTGCTTCAGTTTGGGACACATTATTTTTTCTTTTGAGGAAACTGGAATTTATAAAGAAGGAAAAAAATTCAAATTCAGGTTCAAAGGCAAAGGTTTACAAAGAAAATACACATTCTGTACACAGGGAACTAATTTAATAAGCAGCTTCTCCCTGCTAGCTTGCGATTAAACTAAATTGCCAGCCTAAACTTTTCTGTGCAGAATTTCAAATGTCAACACATTATATTGCAATTCCTCTTAATTTCGCACAAAGAAAATGCAAAATGAATTCATTATGCTGGAGTAAGTGGAAAAAATGATGAGTTTCTCCAGAAGAGTATGCAATGGGGAGAGATTGGGCAAGACGATTATATTGAGATATTTGAATAGCTGGCCATTAGCAAGAGCATCCCCATTACTCTGCTGATAATTATATCTCTTCTGCTATGACTTCCCAGTGGAATAATAGAATGTTCCCAGTGCAGGAGATAATGAAAAATACCATTCAGGTGGTATATATATGCCAGGAATAGAATGCAGTATTTCCTTCCCTCCTCGTTTTTGATCGCCTTAGCCCCCATCAGCCCCAACTCGCAGTACCTTGTCACTCTAATGGCGCACACCTACGCAATATATGTTAATATGTGTTTGGTTGTTCTATGCTGTGTACGGGGAGAATAAATGTATCTTGAAAATGGAGATGGCAATGGAACATCATTCTTCCAACATAATTATCTCCTGTGTTTAGAAAGCCCGGTGTTTGCTGAGTACATTTTTGTTAGCTATTATGTAAATGACTTTCAAAACGCACTACTGTGGGGAGTGACGGCTTTGGTTGGGATCTTAGAAGAATAAAAGTTTTTTTTTTAAAGAAAAAAAACAACTGCATATTCTTCTAATTAATCCATCATTTTGCAGACACTTTTCATTTTAGCAATCAAATTAAACAAACAGAAAGAGAGAAAGATTGAGATCAAACAATAACAGCCACTTATTTCAATGACATTTTCCCTCCCTTTCTCCTATTTTCTCTCTCTCTTTTTCTTCTCTTTTGAACGATTCATAAAATCTCTCATGTGTTATTGCCACCTTATCATACTGTGGCATTTTTATTGCTATTTACTTTCAGTTTGGGAAAATCTTGCTGGGTACGGTATGTCTTCACAAATTCGTTAATTTTACAGAAAACTCAATTTACATCCCCCACCCTCCTTTGCTGTGCCACTATTGTTTTAAATTCTGGATCCCTGCTTAAGGGTTCATTTTTAAATTATGTAGAAGGGAAGTTCCTCTCAAACCACTTATATTTCCATCCTGTAGAGGGCAGTGAAATGTAACAATGGTTTTACCCTCCATAAGGGTTAAATTGAGAATTGTTCATTTTTCTGAGTGTTGGCACTCACTGGAAATTAGGACAAAGAAATAGCTAAATTACCCAAGGATACCACTTTTTTTCCCTCTATTAAAGTTGTTTTTATGTTTAGAGTCAAAGGGGTATACTTTATTATATGAATGTTTTCTGGTTAAAATATTTACCTGAGAATATAATCAGACTACATAAAGTTGTAATGTGTATGGACAAGTGGCTATGATTCAAACCATATGCAAATGGAGTGTGTGTGTTCATGGTGTCAGTGCAAGGATTCATATTCAATCTTCAGTTAATATCCAACTGTAGTCAGAGAACTGGTTCACAGAATCAATATTAACGGCGATTTAACAAGAATTTAGGACCACTTCCATTGTAGAATGTTTAATTTACATATTCCAGTCATACACAAAAAGTAAAACCACATCTATTTACAATTTACTTGTTTCATCATCAATATAAAACATTACTTAGTAGCTGGGTGTAATGGTGAACATTATCTTTTAAAATTTAATAATTAAATTATTTGTATGTATTTTAGGAAATGTCTAGTTCCAAAGAGAATTTAAACTATTTTAGCTTTTTGGTCTCTAAACTAAACAGCATTTAAATTCAGTATAACACAAAGTACATAGCTGTATATATTATGTGTATATGTATATATGCCATTGGTTGTTAATGACATATGGTCAACATATTGTATATTCTAAATATCCTAGCATTCATAAAGATCTTATTAAGTATGTGAGAGACTTATAGAATACTTTTGTGCTCAATACACAAAGAAAAATGTTGTGATATATCTAAATGCTTTCTCACATCTCAAATCTATATGAGGAAATCAGTGATTCATTGAAACCTATATAGTATACTCTGGCATACATTTGGCAACAATCCCTAATTTGAATAACAACATACGTAACAACACACTTCTATTTAGCTTTGCTCTGGAATGGGCTACCTTAGTTCTCTCTTGTTTTTAGTCTCCTTTCTCTCTCCTAGTGTCTTTTCATTACATTTCCTAACTATTTCCTTTTCTCTTTGAGATGTCAAAACTCCTATGATGAAGGTCTTGACTGTTTGCACGTGAATTCTTCAGTTTCCTCACCATTGCATGTTTTGCTTTTTCTTGCTTATCTTTTTTTTTTTAACTGTTCACGCTGATCCCATTCCAGACTCTCACCTCCTAAGCTTCCTATTGCGTTTTCCAAAGTTTGAATTTACTGAGTTCAACTAGTCCTGGTGCAGGGTGAATTTCCTCACAGCCGGAGGTGCAATGTCTTCTACTTACTAGCAAGATCTCTCCCCCCATGGTTTTCTTTCTTATTCTAGTCGCAGGTTCTTGTATAACCTTTCTAATTTTATTGGTTGAGGATAATCTAATACTGGTTTTCTTAATCATTTGTCTTTATGTATTTTTAACAATTGATTTTTCCCAAGCTGTTGAATCAAAATTTTATGGTGACCTGGAATTAGATATGCTACTGCCCCTCTGAATTCAGTTGTAGCTGTGTCAGCTTAAATTCACATCCTGCTATAAATATTTAGACCCAAGGGAGCTCTCTGCCTCAAGGTTTGCCCTGTGAAATGGGAACCTGCTTGTTCTGTGCACTAGTACAGCTCGGAAGTGCAAGGATATTTCTCCCAGGGTAGTCCTCAACCAGTAAGTACGCAAAAGTTTTCACCTCCAGCCTTCAGGAAGTGAAAGTTTGGGCAACATTCTATATGTTGTACAGGTGGTCCCAACCTCTGTGGTCCACAGTAATCATCTCAAAGGCACACACTTAGATTGGCTTTCCCACTTTCCTTGATTAATAGCCCCTGATCCCTGACTCCTACTCTCTGGATCATCTCCTAAATAAACTACTTGCACTAAAGTTCTTGACTCAAAGTAAGATAATCTTCTTAAAATACAAGAAGGATAGCACATGACAATAATATGAGATGGCTGACTTGTTTATATGGCTCTTAATAGAATTCAGATTTCATAAAAGTTTGACTTATTGCCTGGATTGTTTAAGACACATCATATATGGATTTTTCTTCAAGATATACCATGTTCTTGGCCAAAAGAACAATTATCAAAACTTTAAAATATACAAATTGTGTTCTGACCCAAATACAAATATATTAGAAATGACTAAAAAAGTGCTTAGAGAATCCCTAATGTTTGAAAATTTTGAAAAGTCTAAGTTAAAAAAGAAATTAAAAAACATTTTGAAATAATAATAATATTAAAATGAATGAAGATAAAATACCAAAGTTTGTGTGATGCAGTTAAAAGAGTGCTTAGAATAAAACTTGTATCTCCAAATTAGTAGGAAAAATTTCTTCTTCCTCTTTTTTTCTGAAAGTCTGAGTGTAAAAATCATACTATTTCCTTTTTAGATACATGCTAAATTTCAACAGACAAGCCATTGTGGTCCTGGTTTTTCTTCATGGAAATTTTTTTATGATTTTACACCCAGACTTTCAGAAAAAAAGAGGAAGAGGAAATTTTTCATGCTAATTTTTTTTTGAGACCAGCACAACCTTGAAACCATAATCAGACAAAACCACTACAAGAAAAATACATACCAAAAATGGCATATAAGCTTATATTTTCTTAAATATTAGAAAATAGAATGAAATAACATATGAAGAGAGTAACTCATGATCAGGTAAAATTTCTCAAAAGAATTTAAAGTTGATTTAATACTTGAAAATCAATCAATGTAATCAAATACATTAACAAAATAAATTAGAAAATTTATTTGATCATCTCAATATAGGTAGAAAATTATTTGGCAAAATTTAACACATTCATGATGAAAATTCTCATCCAGCTAGGAATAGAAGAAAATTCAAGAATCTGATCAAGAACATTTGCAAATAACTTACACCTAGCATAATACTTAATGGTGAAAACATGTATACATTTCCCCTAATATTTGGAAAAAGGCAAAGATATCCCTTTCATACCTCTATTTAGCATGACAATAGAGGTCCTAATCAGTAAAATAAGAGAGAGGGGTTTATAAGAAGTAAAGCTATCAACAGAGATGATGATTGTTTAGTTTAAAAATCATACATATTCTACCAATCTAACAATGTTTCAGGAAGAAATAGGAATATACAAAAACCAATTGTATTTCTACATATTAGCAGCAAAAAAAGGAAAATAATTTTTAAAAAATCTATGAAAACTTGAAAAACTTAGGACTTATGTAAACAAAATATGTGTACAACCTTTATAATAAAAACTATAAATCATTCTTGAAAGAAATGAAATTAAATAATACTTAAGCAAATGTATAGGTATATCCTGTTACTGTTTTGAAAACTCAATTTTTCTATAATACTGATTCTAACCAAATTCATCAATAGATTCAATGAAATTCCAATCAAAGTCTCAGCACACTTTTTGTAGAAATTAGCAAGTAGATCCTAAAACATAGATGGAAGTGTGAAGAAATGACAGGAATGAAAACAATCTTAAAAAAAACAAATATGATAAATTTCTGTTACCTGATTCAAGGACTTATTGGAAAGTAATGGTAATCAAGACAGTGTGGTATTGGCTTGATACTCAAATAAATCAATGGAATAAAATGAAGAGTACAAAAATTGATCTATTCTTAGGCAATCAAGTGATGTGACATGAATGTCAACGAAATCCAATGCAGAGGAGAAAAAGCAGTGTCATGGTAATTAAGCAGTTAAAATGGAAGAACTATAAACATCCAAAAATTACATAAAAATATTCTCAATGACATTAGCCATAAAAGAAATAAAAATTAAACCACAACTAGATACCATAATGTATCCACTACAATGGCTAAAATTTAAATGACTCACAATACTAAGAGTTAGTGAAGACATGAACCGATTGAAATTTTCATATTTGGCTCATGAGAGTGTAAAATGGTACAACCATTTTGTGAATTGGTCAGGTGTTTTCCTATGAAGTTAGATACACATTAAGTTTATGATCCAACCATTTCACTTTTAGTCATTTACCTAAGAGAAATAAAAATACATGTACAAAAAGATGTGTACAAGAATGTTCATAGCATCCTTGTTTATAACCACTCCCAACTGGAAAACACAAATATTCATTGACTATAGAATGACTAACTAAATTACAGTATAATCACATAATGGAATATTACTCTGTAATACAAAGGAACAAACTACTGGTACATGCAACAAAATGAAGGAACTTCAAATTGTTATGCTGAAGAGGGAGAAAGGGTAAATTTATGGCAGAGAAACCTAGCAAACATCACTTGAGACAGGCTATCAACAATGATAAGTCAACTGATAGTTCCCCGGATAGGATATCCTGAAAATGGTACTTTACCTCTGTGGCATTCCTCCTCAAAACTCATACCTCTAGTCTAATTATGAGAAAAATATCAGACAAACTCCAGTTGAGAAACATTCTACAAAATA
This sequence comes from Equus caballus, assembly GCF_041296265.1. Classification (NCBI taxonomy): domain Eukaryota; kingdom Metazoa; phylum Chordata; class Mammalia; order Perissodactyla; family Equidae; genus Equus; species Equus caballus. The sequence goes on along the minus strand of NC_091691.1, from coordinate 68,365,188 downwards.
TCTTACCACTAATCCTCAAAAATGTCAAAGTCATCAAAAACAGGAAAGTCCTGAGAAACTGTCATAACCAAGAAGCCTAAGAAGACATGATGACTAAATTTAATGGATAGGATCCTAGAACAGCAAAAGGACATTAGGTAAAAACTAAGGAAATCTGAATAAAGAATGGACTTTACTTAATAACAACGTATCAATGTTGGTTCTCTAATTATAACAAATCCACCATAGTAATATGAAAAGTTAATAACAGAGGAAAGTGAGTTTGAGGTATATGGGAAATCTCTATATTGTCTTAAACAATGTTTCTTTAAACCTGACACTGTTGTAAAAAAAAAAGATTATTAAAAAATATTATGATAAATGAAAAAGCCAGAAACATGAATGTACATAGTATATGACTTTATTTATATAAAATTGTAGAATAGACTACACTAATCTGTGATTGAAGGAGGAATCTGAGTAGTGGTTGCCTCTTGGGAAGAGGAGAATAAATTGACTTTCCAGTCAAGAGAACATTCTAGGCTTGAAAAAATCTGTCTCTTGATTGGGGTCAGGATGATACGGATGCGATCATTTTTCAAAACTCATTGAATTGTGCACTTCAAATCTGTTCATTTAATTTTATGTAAAATACACTTTATCTTTTTAATGTAGAAAAAAGTTACTGAGAGATAATAATGAAGTATTCAAAACCTACCTCTATTCTGTCCTCTTCTTTCTGATTTAGTTGTCGTCCATCTAAAATAAGAATGGGCGTTCTTTGCATCTCTTTGCCTTGTGAGATCTTTGTACAAAAGCCACTTGGTAAGTACAAAGGCTCATTGTGACTGTGCAGGATGACTCACTGCCAATTAACTTCTAAATAGGGAACTTTACTCCAAAATCTTACCTCCCATTGTTTCTCGACTTGAATACATGCAGACATTCTTCCCTTCACTTCGCCTATTTTAAATTCTCACAAAGGAATGAGCTCTTTCTATAGTCAGGATAAAATTTTCTCTTTGTTATTATTCCCAAAATCATACTATTTAGGCCAATTTACTTATGTTTTCTTATCACTCTATTTGCTACTCATGTCCTTATAGTTGCTTACATTTTTGTTTATATGAAATAACTGTTGTGTTGAACTTCAAAGCTCTCCTCTTTACATAAATGCTATGGACGCATCTTTCATTTAAAAAATGAAAGGAGAGAAGAGGAGGAAACAGAAATGAAGAGGGAATGTGAGGCAATGTGAAGAAAGAAGATAATTAGGACACTGAAAGGTACAGAGGAAACATGATTCAACCAAGGTCACGTAAACACGCTAATGGAGCCACTAATAAGCTATGTGCATCATGGTATTCATTAATTTAACCATGCTTGTTATTTCCTTTTAAGATTTGTTCTCTTGAATTGGACGCTATGTGGAAACATTAAGGGCATATTAATATAGGCCTATGATAAAGGAATATACAGTGTAAAATTTGAGGATGGTATCTTTTGCAATTTCAATGAATTCCATAATTTAACTTTTCCTCCTCATGATCTATACTTACCTTATTTTATAAATGTGTTTTTGATGTAATATAAAGACTTTTGAGATTCAAAATATCTAAGGTAAGCTACAAATATAGATTAAGTTGTTTGTCATACAATACATACATGGAATAATTTACTGAGAATTAGTATACAGTGACTATAATAAAAATTATTCTGAAAATAATTGCTTCTCTTTATAGATTCCAAATCACATATTGCTATTTCAATGGCAAAATATCACTAAGAACTTTAAATATAATTTTCTGGAGGAGTGCAAAGTGCCATGTAATAAATGGTTTCTGTTAATGGAATGCCCAGCAACTGATAATTTCTTCCATTTATTTTCTCACCAAGGACATAATGAGTGTTCAAGGTATTCATGGAACTGTGCTAAATAATGTTAGCCAAAGGAGAGGGACAGAACTCTTAGCCATGTGGAGATGGCCACACAACAATGGGGACTGAGTTGAAGGAGTGAAAGAGTTTCAGGAAAATGGAGTAATTATCAAGGGCAAAAGAATCATCCTCAGTAAGAAACCAATGAACATTGATCAAGTGCAATGAATAAGCATCAAAATACAAAATGTCCAGTCAAAGAGCACAGGGTAGAGCAAAGCTTCCAAGTATGGGATTGTCATGGAAGAAATGGATCAGTGCAAGACCACCTGAGGGAATTCCATCCAACAAAGGGTGAAGAACTGAAATATGGATAGGCCTCATAAGTGGACTGATGAGATTGATTCATGTCAAAAACCTCCAGCTAGTCATGGAAATGAAGCTAAGGGAACCATTCTGCCAACTATGCCTGCCAAATTGTTGGTGGCAGGGATAGAAAAGCTCAAATACTGTAGAACCCACACAGAATAGTCCACAGTAGATACATTAGCTTTTTCTATGAGATAGAACAAAATTTGAATAAATAATCCCTTAGACACTTGCCTTCAGACCATTTCTTATATTCATTACCACATAAAGATAAGCCTTCTGATGTTTTTGCCAAATAGTATCTTTGGTCTCAGGCAACATTACTGCATCCTGAGTACGTTTGAATGACCATGGAAAACCTGTTCATAAGATTTGGTTAAAGCTCAGACAAATATTACTAGGTACTGACGAAAGTGTAGCATAAAATAAAAAATCATATACCTTGCTCTAACAATATTATTGGATAAATATTTACCACAGTGCATGAGCATAACATATGATATGTGGCTGAAAATTCAAGAGATCACAGATAGTAAGGAGACACGCGAAAAAGAAGCCAAGATGTAGTGGAAAGTGCAAGGGAAAAAGTCAATTAACAGACTTAATCCTAAAACATAACAACTTTAAATAAGAGATGGGGGAGGCAAGAGGAAGACATTCCTAATAAGAAAAACAGCATAAACGGAGGCTTATAGTCTAAAATAAGGATATTCCAAATGTGGACTCTCGGGAGGTCTGAGAGTAGACCTCACTGATCTGCCGTAGAATGTTTTTATTGGGAAATAGGAAGGAAAAATAATATGATCCAGGTATTATTCTAAGTCCACTTTATAGCTAAGGAAACTGAGATGCAAAGAGTTTAAATAACTTGCCCAAGGTTGTGTAGCTAGCAAATAGTAGAGCTTAGAATTTAACACAGACAAACTGGCTCCCAAATTCATCTCTTAACCGCTGTCTTATGCCAAATCTCAACCTTAGATGAGTAGAGTTTCAAGTTCACAGTCTACCTTTAACAAGTTTTCCTGATCAATATGAATATGGTAGAAATTACTTGTGACCAAATAAGTGAATATCCTTTCTGTGAAAAACCTTACTTATCCTCTCAGCCTGTCTGGTGTACTCTGAAATAGGGATCAAGCAAAAGTGAATGTTCTGAAACAGCAAAAAGGTAAACTCAACCCTTCTCATTGCCCCAGGGCCAAGAATCCACCCCAACAGTGTACATGAGCCTTGCTCAAGCACTCACCTGAAAATGGCAGAGATCGTTGTCTCATTAGCTATTACCAAGTTGTAGTCATAAGGATGGGAATGGCCAATGAGGAACTTCCCTTCAGATAATCTTAACTTACATTTTAAACAGGAAAATTCAAAGAAACAAGAAAATAAACATGACTCTATTATTATTGTCACATTGATTTAGCTCTAAAAGCTTTGGCATTAACACTCATAAAAGTATTTAATTCATCCCACAAATTGTATCAGGTGATTTGTCATGCAGGGAATTCACGTGCAAAGAAGAGGTGTCAAATCAACTCAAGCTGCCTAGGAGAACCTTTAAGTGTAATTTCTTCTGGGTTTCTATTGGGGTATTTAACCTGCTTTGGGAAAATGCCACTCATACTTATTAGTTCATTCTTTCTTGCCAGAGTCTCCAGTTAATGCCCCAGCAGGGATTGCACCACGAGCCCCATTTTCAAGGGCTTTCTAACTCACTCATAAAATTGGATCTGGGCACAAGCTTGTCCCATTTGTGGTGCACTTTCTAGCTTGTTTGTTATAACCAGATGTATTTAAATTTTGTTCAGCTCCTTTTGAAGGTGGAAGGAAAATGACATTTTCTGCTTTTCAGATGAATTTTGGCAATGCTGGGAATCTAAAGGGAGTCTGATTTTAAAATTAAACATGAACTTTTAGATTCTATTAGGCCTATACTTTTGATCTGGGGCCACTGCCTATGGGTGTTTCTATTAACAAGCAAACAGAAAATAAAACCCAGTGGAAATCATCCAGTTAAAAAGGAGCTGATAATTCAGTTCCATCCCAGGCCTTGTGCTAATAGTCAGCCAATTGTGGAATGCCTTGACCTCTGTGGGAGATGCATTCTGGCTCTGTAGAACATCAGATTGGGAGTTTGGGCCCAGATACAATTTTGGTTAGAAATTGAGAGGCAGGCATAATGAGAAGAGGAACTTTTGATGATGAAAGAAATATATAGGAGGAAAAAAAACAAATTAGTTTCAACCAACAGATACGTTTGAGAGCCCACTATGTGTTCAAAAAGCTGACTAGAGCTTCTTCAGAGAGTGGGCATAAATATTGTGTAAGATGTAAACAATGCAAACAATGAATGCAAACCTGAGAAAGATGGCTGGAAACCAGGATGTGTCAATAGGTGCTATAGACAAGTGTCCAGGGACAGCAGGCCTCGCTTCATCATGGAAAACATGCCTGAGGGAGGCTCCCTGACATCATTCTTTCTTTAGCAAGGGGAACTTGAACTAGCCTCGAGAGGGTTTGGCAAGGAAAGGAAGGGGAACTGCATGAGGAGAGACACAGAGTGGGGATGAAGTAACCACTTGTAGAGGATCACATTGGCAAGACCAGACAGACTAGATTGTGGAGCACCTTATACGCCAGAATAAAGCTTATTGCTTGTCTATTTTTAAAAGGACTTAGAAAGTTAATGAGGGCTTTTTGAAAGGAAGGCCACTTAAAATGATACTTTAGAAAACTGATCTGGCTGTAGTAACTAGAAAGAATAGAATTTAAGCCTGGAGAAAGAGAGGCAGAAAAGTACTTTAATTAATAGGGATCTAAACTTTTGTGGTTATCAGAAGAAGAAAAGTAGCTTGAACCCTGTGTCTTATTTTGTGCAAGGAATGGGAGGAAGGATAGAGAGATAAGAGGTGAGATATAAAATGCTGAGGAACACGATGCCTTAAAGACCTGGCTTCAGGTTGAGGCTCTTTTGTCTTGAACCTCACAGGGTGGGCCTTTCTTGCATGGCAGCCTCAGCGTAGGCATCAAAGGTAGGGGCAGGGTATACCTCTTCATTCTTGCCTGTGTTTTGAAGAAGAGGTAAACTGAAAGATTACCTCCTAAAGAATCAAGCAATCTATGGTGTGGCAGAGTTGACTGCTTAATTTCCACTCTCTTCTTTTTCTTTACTGTGAATGAGCTCAGGGTAAAGAAAAAGCAAAAACAGTAAAAACAACAGCATCAACATTAACAACCCATTTTTCTAAGTTTCTTTGCTAATAAAGAGGCCAGTGAGATTTATTTTTTCCAACTTTATTGAGGTATAATTGACAAAATGTATATATTTAAAGTGTACTTGGGATAATTTGATATATATGTATATATACACATTGTCAAAATGATTACCATAATCAAGTTCGTTAACACATCCAGTGAGGTTTAAATGGGAACTATTTAGTAAGACATTCAGAAAAGCTCTTTAAAAGGAATAGCCTTCCAGGGCTGGCCCAGTGGCACAGCAATTAAGTGCACACGTTCCACTTCTTGGCGGCCTGGGGTTCTCCAGTTCAGATCCCAGTTGCGGACATGGCACTTCTTGGTATGCCATGCTGTGGTAGGCATCCAACATATAAAGCAGAGGAAGATGGGAATGGATGTTACTTCAGGGCCAGTCTTCTTCAGCAAAAAGAGGAGGATTGGCAGCAGTTAGCTCAGGGCTAATCTTCTTCAGAAAAAAAAAAAAAAGAGGAATTGACTTCCTTGAAAGCAGATGATCCTTTCCTCACACGTGCTTCTTCCTGATTGCTGTCTGGAACACAGATATGATGGCTGGAGATCCAGCAGCAATGTTATGCCAACAAAGAAAATTGAAAGTGGAAGCCAGGCATAGGATGGCAAAGCAGAAAGATGGAAGGTGCCTTCCAAACTGAAAACCTACCATACCAGCCCTGTGCTACTGACCTCTGGACTTTATGCGAAATTCTCCCTCAGGGAAAATAAAATCTTTACTGTTATTTTAAGTTATTGCCAACATCTCAATGCATTCTTAATGGACACGTTGAGGAAGCAACATTCATTAAGCATAGTAATCTTAGAGATGTATAACTTTTCTTGATTATATTTTCTGTGATTAAGAACTGATTAGAAATAGGTTAAATATGCTAAAGTAAAAATGATTTTGTCCCCATAACTTATAAAAAATAAGTATTCAGGAAATATTTGCTGAATCAATCTGTAGATGGGTGAATAAATTAATAAATTTATCATTTAGTCTCTCCCGGTATGATTAACTTCATCCTTCTAATCCCTGACGTTTAGCGTTGGCACTCTTGCATCTAATCTCTATCTGATGGCAAAGAAAGAGAAAGACTCACATTAACCAAATATTATTTATTTTTAATTGGGAGGTTTAATTTGTTGGATATAATCATGTTAAGAGATCTTGGAGATTTGTAAATAAAAATTAATGCCTAGAAAGTCTAGGCAAGAACTAATATACTAAATATTTAAAGAATATGTACAAATCCATAAGAGAAAGACTTTTAACAAATAGGAAAAAATGAAAGAACTTGAATAGTGAGGTCACAGAAAAAGAAATGGCTTTAAACATATAGAATGGTGTTCAGACTCATACATCATTAAACATCAGAAAAACAGAAAAATAATTACCTTCAACGTTCAACATTCAGAATAACAAATATCAAAAAGTTAGTCTGAAGGTTGAGAAACATGTGATCTTATTTATGTTGGTAGAAGTACAATTGGGTATAACCAATTTATTGGGCAATTTTTCAACATCTACCAATATTGAAAATAGATATACCCATTGACCTTGTAATTCTATTCAAAGGACTTTACTATATTACTATACTTGCACATAGGCACAGAGATGTGTATGTAATAATATTTGTTATCAATGGCAAAATAAAATAAAAGAAAAGAACATGAAATATCCTATATTTCCACTGAGGAGATCCCTATAGTTATCTGTTTTTCATAATAGGAATATTTTATTTACATAACGAAGGCTAAGAAGACTAAAAAGAGTGGATCTTTATGTGCTAAGACAGAAGGATCCACAAGAGACGTTAACAAAGAAAAACAATAAGCAGATATTGTGTAGACATGCCTATATGTTTATATGCTTTTAGTGCATAAAACAATCATATTGGTTAGTGTTTTTCCCCTTCCTAAGATCACAAACTGAAATCTTACCCTTGAGCGAGTTATTCAGTAAATTCTGTCAATTAGAAGAGGGTGTTAAAATGGTAAAATGCAACTTACCCCCACTAGTAGAGAAGGAAATTAAAGTTATCTTTTACACTGGCACCATTCTATCACTTTCCTATGGGCCCATTGCAAAGCAATATTTAATACCTGAGCTGGGAATTTAGTCCACAAGTAGGTCCTAGTAATATGAGAAAGCAAGCTCTAGTTACTCTGATGAATACTTTATCTGGTTCATTGGAAAATTAAATTCTCCTTGCCCTTGGGCTGATCGGATCAGACCCATGAGAGGTTGTGCATCTTCTTCAGCCAAAACACCAGCAAGGTTATTGGTCATTAAATAATCTACCCTGTAGTCCAACATTGTTATTTGATTTAAAGATTTCCTACAGTAGTGAATCTCACAGACCTATTATCACTATATTTAAGGTTATTGCCTTTAATTTATTTCAGATTTGCCAGCCCTTCTGCATTGCCCCTAGTATCTTATTTTCCTGCTGTACCAAAGTACAATAGAATTATCTTTCCTTCTGTGCTGTCAGTTTGCTTGTGTTACTTTGCTAGAGTGCTAGTGGCTCCATATTTCATTACCTTAAATGTTCTCTCACCCTGTCCCAAGTTTCCTTATTTTAGTCCAGGATATCTATCTTTTGGAAGATAAGTTTAAGGTTCAGTTGTGGACCTACTCCAGGTTAAATATTTCATGACAATGACAAATATCTACCATGAGGGGTGACCTTGAAAATGACTGACATTTTAATTTTCCTTGGATGTGACCCAAAATGCCAAAAGGCACAAATATGAGCTGGACGTTTCATACAACTATTGAAAAACTTTTATTGTTTTTTTAATAAACATATGTCCAAGCGATAAAATAGCCTAGTAGGGGAGAGAGAAGGAGAAAAAACCAAAAAAAAAAAAGGCTTTGGAATGAGGCAGAACTGGTTTTGAAACCTAGGACTGCTACTACCCAATTGCATTAGCTTGGAGAAGTTACATAAACTTTATGAGCTTTAGTTTTCTTTATAAAATAATTATAATGAGGCATACTCACCAAGTTCTTCAACTTAGCACTTAAAAGATATTCACTAAATTTAGATCTTATTATTTAAATAGAGAGTCAACAATTGTAAGAAATAGTTGAGAAAACTGTACTATATTAACTATATAAATAATAAAGATTTTGGAAATGATCCTGTATTAATTAATTGAAAAAATACGGATATAACTTTATCATATATTTGTTCTAACATCACCTTACGTATTTCAAAGATAATTTGGGTACATAGACATGGTTTAAGTGGAAAAAAAAAGAACACTTGACCTTCTGAATAAACCATATGGTAGAAGAAGGAACATTAGTAGTATTTAAAGCTAGAATCTTGTTTGGCTCAACCATTGAGCAAGTAAGAAAGCTTCTGTTTTCTCACCTGTTAAATTGAAATGTTGAAGAAGAAGTCCCCTTAGGCTCTTTGTAGTTTCATTTTTCTATAATTTAATGATATGTGGCTTTTCCTTGCTCTGGTGCCCTCTTCTTTTTTGCTAGCAGGTACTTCTCAATTCTTCCTTTGTTGGTACGTCGATGGATATAACCAGTTCTCTTCATCTATACTTGGGCAACCTCTATGTTTCCACTCCCTTAGCTAAATTATGAAGTTTCTTCTTAGCTCCTGATCTGTAGCTTTGTGAAGGAGGGTCTGAGTCAGTGGTGTGCTGGTAAATGTTTAACAACAAGGTTTCCACCGAAAAGGAGAGGAAGAGATAGAGAAACCTGATTTGTAGCATTTGCCAATGTGGTGTAAATACTCCCACCATGGGTTACTTCAATCTATCAATGTGATGTTTCTGAAGGTAGAGTTGGAAGGGACAGGCATTAGCACACCATTGTATAGTATTCCCACACATAGATGCAATTAACGTAAGAGCATAGATAACACAATATATAATAAAGTAATTAGAAAGTGATACATTTTGATTGTTTATTACCCCTGTTTTTAGTATAGTTTATATGATTGTAAATTAATATAATTTAATTTTCAATAATGGTAGCGTTCAAAAATCAACTTGCAAAATTCCTGAAAATTTGACAATCGGTTCTTTTGAGCTGGTATGAGCTGACCTAACCACATCACTGGCACTTAGTTCTGAAGTTTAATTCAAAACAAATCCTGCCATTAGAAGATGCACAATGTCATACCTTCCAGTTACTGGGACTTTGAAGGGCTGGCTGAGATTCCAGAGGTTATGCTTCCTAACTCCAGGGAAGAAAAGAGAATTGGTAAATTACATAGTTTTGTGTCAAATATTTTCAATGATGTTCATGCTAGATATTATTGATGAGTATTTTAATACATAATATCTATAAATATATGCATCTAAATTTATAGGTGGTTTTATGGAATTTTTTAATTTTCTTATTGCCCATATATTTTAATCCCTTGGGAAGCTACAAAGCAAAGAGTTATAGAATTGATAGCTATCTATCAGTGAAGTAGAAATATTGATATGTATTCCCAAAAGTAACTGGTAACGGTTAAAAGGAATTATAATTTTTTCAAGTCCCTATGAACTGTCAGGAAAATTATTGCAATTAGGACAATGGCCAGGATTATCAAGTTCTGTGTGATAAATTATTTGGTATCAATGCCTAATTCTAAGGGCATTCCCTTACCTGTAATAAAAAATCTGTACAGGTACAGATAGGCATTTTGAAGAACAAAACAAACTATAAAGCATTCAAACTCTGTGGCAGATATAAAGGCAAGAATAAAATTAAGATATAATTTGCATATCAGTAGTAGGTAAAAAGTAATGTTGGTCTAAAGCAAATAAAAGGAATAATACCATTATGTTAAAAGTTGATTTTGGCAAAACATTTAAATGGATCCATAGTTGGTTTGATAAAATCGATGATATATTTCTCAAAGTTTCTTCATAAATGAAATTGAGAGATTCTCCAGTGGTTGTACTCTTTCCAAAGAAGAAAGAACCCAGGTTAATGTAGATAAAAATGTAATGAGCAGCAATGGGGGAAGTGTTGCTGATCTGACAAAAGCAACAGATCTGGTTAACAGAACATGGCATCTCTAGGAGCAAGATAAACACTCTACTAAAAAGGTTATTTCACAATTTATATAAATAATCAAGAATGTATAGTCAGGAAGCTAAGGGCAGCTACCCAACCAAAAAAAAAATTATAATTCTGTCAATTTCTGAGTTTACCTTTGTTGTCAGGCTTAGAATCTATTGATTGAGAGGGAGACTAGATTCCTAGGAGAAAGGACATTGGAATACAACAGCAAATGTACGTCATAATGATTCTCTCAGTTCTTACCAAAAAAGATCTATGGCCATTTACACAAGTAACTATTACCTGATGGAAAGGATAAATGCAAATATTTTTGAGACTGTTGATCATAAGATATGATCTGTCATCTATACCCAGACACTGAAATTGTCATCATGCCCTCATTGCACTATCATAGTCTGGTTGAAAGGGGGCCAGGTAATAAATAGAATACTGGACAAGGTTTAGCTCACAGGGAGTCCGTTGGGTCCATGGACCCACCAATGGTTATATCTCTGGTCCTCAAATGCATACTTGAAATGTACTTGGTTGTTGGAAGAAGACTCACATTAGCTACTTGGCTTGTGGAATAAAAACTATCATAGTAGTGAAGGTCATGTGACAATCTCTATTAGTGACCTTCCCTAGAGCAAGATGGGAAATCAAGAATAATGTTATATCCTTGTGGGAGATATTAGTGCCACCTTTAAAGATCTAAAGTATGCAGACCCTCTTATATCTCTGTTTATCACACAGTCTGTATCTTGCAGGGGCCAGAGAGATCCTAGAGGAGGATATTAGACTACCCCAAATGCAATAACTCAATATTCCAAAATACATCTTCTGTGCTTATCTTTGTTCAGCTATATGGCACGTTGCCATTTAACTGGTACATGCATTATTTTCTATTCCTATCAGAAAGAGAGATCAGAAACATTTGGTATTCATATAGGACAGAGAAGAGTTTATGTCTTTCTCCAAATTCTAATAAAATTCTATTTACAAAAACAGGTGTCTAGGTGTCTGCAAGTGTGTGGTGATGGATTATAATTAGTCTTTGGGTTGTGAACATGATATAATCTACATAGAATTCAAAATATATTCTGATGTACACCTAAAAGTTATGTAATGTTATAATCCAATGTTACTGCAATAAAAAATAAATTTAAAAAAGTGTGTCAGGCTGGATATGGCCCACGAGCTACAGTTTTCCAATTCTCAGTCTAGTGACCAGGAAGAGTGGGGAGGTAGATCTTGAGGGTTTGTGTGCTTCATGTGTTGTTTTTCAAAGGAGAAGACTTTTATTTTTCTTCAAGCAAGGGGTGGGTGTTAAGAGGAGAGTAACCATTAATGGAAAGGCCTACGCTACTTTTTTAGACCCAAAGAATTAAGAGGAATCTGGAGGTTTATGAGTGTATCAACAAAAACGCACAGACGTCCTCTTCCTGCCTCTCCTTACCAATCAGAATCCCTACCTTAGCATATCAAACTTTCACGAATTGCAAAATTACCCTTTCCTGGAGTGACTGAAGAGGCTGTAGTAGCCACATGCAGCTGAGCCATACAACCAGCCAGCCATGGGGACAGCCTAGCCTTCCTGTGCACCTGCAGTAAGAGCAACCCCACCACAACAGAAAGGCACATGTAGCCAACATAAGAGACACTCCTGGAACACTGGGAACTGGTGATGAGAAGGAAGCACATTGCTGGGCCTCATAAGGAATCTCTTATGTAAGCCCACTCACCCAAGATTGGGAGAAGTGGCTGACCTACTAAAACATAGATATAAGCATAGAGAAGTAGACAAAATGAGTCTAGGGAATATGTTCCAAATAAGGGAACAAGACAAATCTCTAGGAAAAGAACTAAATGAAGCAGAGATAATCTACCCGATAAAGAGTACAAACTAATAGTTATAAGGATGCTCACTGATCTTGGTAGAAGATGAGGTGATTACAGTGAGAACTTCAACAAAGAATTGGAAAATATAAAGAAGAACCAATCAGAACTGAAGAGTACAATACTGGAAATGAAAAATTCACTAGAGGGACTCAATAACAGAATAGATGCTACAGAAGAATAGATCAGTGAGCTGGATGAAAGACTAGAGGAAATCACTCAAGCTGAAGAGAAAAAAGACAAAAAGAATTAAAAAGAATGAGGACAGTTTAAGGGAACTCTGGGACAACATCAAGCACACTAACATCCATATTATAGGTGTCCCAGAAGGAACCGAGAGAGACAAAGGGGCAGAGAATCTATTCAGAGGTAACAGCTGAAAAGTTTCCTAACCTAAGGAAAGAAACAGACATCCAGGTACAGAAAGCTCAGAGAACACCAAACAAGAAGAACCTAAAGAGGTCCACAACAAGACGCATTATAAGTAACATGTCAAGGATTAAAGAGAGAATCCTAAAAGCTGCAAGAGAAGGGGAACAAGTTACATACAAAGGAAACTCCATAAGGTTATCAACTGACTTCTCACCAGAAATCTTACAGGCTAAAAGGGTGTGGCATGATATATTTAAAGTTCTGAAAGGAAAAAAACCTACAGCCAACAATACTCTACTTGGCAAGGTTATCATTCAGCATGGAAGGAGAGATAAAGAGTTTTCTAGACAAGCAAAAACTAAAGGAGTTTATCACCAATAAACCAGTCTTACAAGAAATAGTAAAGGAACTTATTTAAGTGGTAAAGAAAAAACCACAAATAGGAATAAGAAAATTATTTTTAAAAGCTCACAATAACAAAATCACTGGTAAAGGCAAATATACCATAAAGGTAGCAGATTAACTATCTGTGAAGCTAATATGATGGTCAAAGGGCAAAAATACTAAAATTATCTATTTCCATGATAAGAGGTTAATAAATACAGACACATACACAAAGAGGTTAAATATTGTATCAAAAACATAAAATGTGGGAGAAGGAGAATAAATGAGCAGAGCTTTTAGAAAGAGATCAAACTTAAGAGACCATCAACTTAATATATGTTGCTATTTACGTAGGTTTTTATATATGAACCACATGGTAATCACAAACCAGAGACCTATAATAAATACACAAAATAATAAGAGGAAGGAACTTAATCACAATACCAAAGAAAGCCATCAAACCACAAGGGAAGAGAGCAAGAGAAGAAGAAAGGAACAGAGAAGAACTACTAAAACATCTAGAAAAAAAGTAACAAAATGGCAATAAGTACATATTTATCAATAGCTAATTTAAATGTCAACAGACTAAGTGCTCCAATCAAAAGACATAGGGTGGGTGATTGGATAAAAAAACAAGACCCATACATATGCTGCATACAAGAGACACACTTCAGACCTAAACATACCCAGAGTGAAAGTGAAGGGATAGAAAAAGATACTCCGTGCAAACGGCAATGAAAAGACAGCTTGCATAGCAATACTTGTATCAGGCAAAATAGACTTTAAAACAAAAAACTGTAACAAGAGACAAAGGACATTATATAACGATAAAGGGAAAAATCCAATAGGAAGATATAACACTTGTAAATATCTATTCACCCAACGTAGGAGCACCTAAATATATAAAGCCATTATTAAAACACATAAAAGGATAAATAGACAGCAAAACACTGATAGTAGGAGACTTTAACATTACACTTACATCAATGGATAGATCATCCAAACGGGTGATCGATAAGGAATTATTGGCCTTAAATGACACATTGCACTTAGTAGATACATATACAACATTCCACACAAAAATTGTGAGAATACACATTCTTTTCAAATGCACATGGAACATTCTCCACGATAGATCACATACTAGACCACAAAACAAGTCTCAATAAATTTAAGATTGAAATAATATCAAGCATCGTTTCTGACCACAATGGATGAAACTGGAAATCAATTACAGGAAAAAACTGGAAAAGCCACAAATATTTGGAGATTAAACAAAGTGCTATTGATCAACTACTGGGTCAATGAAGAAATCAAAGGAGAAATAAAAAAATACCTGGAGACAAGTAAAAATGAAAATACAACATGCCAAAATTCATGGGATACAGAAAAAGTGGTTCTAAGAGGGAAATATATAGCAATAGAGGCCTATCTCAACAAATAAGAAAAATCTCAAATAAATAATCTAACTGTTCACCTAAAGGAACTAGAAAAAGAACAAAAAACAAAGGCCAAAATCAGTAGAAGGAAGGAACTCATAAAAACCAGAGCAGAAATAAATGAAATAGACACTAAAAAATCAATTAAAAGAAAATCAATGAACCTAAGAGGTGGTTCTTTGGAAAGATAAACAAAATAGACAAACCTTTAGCTAGAATCACCAAGCAAAAAAGAGAGAAAGCTCAAATAAATAAAATTAGAAACAAAAGAGGAAAAGTTACAATGGACCTCAGAAATATAGATTTTAAGACCATATTATGATAAGCTGTATGCCAAAAAAAAAGTGGATAATCTAGAAGAAATGGATAAATTCTTAGAATCATACAACCTTCCAAAACTGAATCAAGAAGAAATGGAGAATTGGAATAGACGAATGATCCAACTATGATCAAGTGGTGTTTATTCCAGGGATGCAGGGATGGTTCAACATCCACAAATCAATCAATGTGATACACCACATTAACAAAATGAAGAATAAAAATACATGATCATCTCGATAGATGCAGAGAAAACATTGCTGAAAGAAATTGAAGAAGACACAAAGAAATTGAAAGATATTCCATGCTCTTGGATTGGAAGAATTAACATAGTTAAAATGTCCATACTTCCTAAAGCGATCTACAGATTCAATGCAATTCCTATTAAAGTTCCAAAAACAATTTTCACAGAAACAGAACAAAGAATTCTAAAATTTGTATGGAACAAAATAGGGTCCAAATAGCCAAAGGAATCCTGAGAAAAAAGAACAAAGCTGGAGGTATGACACTCCCTGATTTCAAAATATACTCCAAAGCTATAGTAATCAAAACAGCGTGAGACTTACACAGAAACAAACACACAGATCAATGGAACAGAATCAAGAGCCCAGAAATAAATCCACACATATATGAATAGCTAATTTTTTTCAAGGCAGCAAAGAACATAAAATGAAGAAAGGAACTTCTTCAATAAATGGTGTTGGGAGAACCAGACAGCCACATGCAAAAGAATGAAAATAGACCATTATCTTACACCATACACAAAAATTAGCTCAAAGTGGATTAAACAGTTGAATGTAAGACTTGAAACAATAGAACTTCTAGAAGAATACATAGACAGTATGCTCTTCAGTATCAGTCTTAGCAGTATATTTTCAAATATCATGTCTGACCAGACAAGGCAAACAAAAGAAAAAAAATAAACAAGTGGGACTACATCAAATTAAAGAGCTTCTGCACAGCAAATTAAACCATCAACAAAATGAAAGACAACCTAACAATTGGGAGAAGATACTTGCAAACCATATATCCAAGGGGTTAATATCCAAAATATATAAAGAACTCATATATCTCAACAACAGACAAACAAACAATCCAATTAAAAAATGGACCAAAGATCTGAACAGACATTTTTCCAAAGAAGATCTACAGATGTGCCAACAGGCACATGAAAAGATGTTTAACATCACTAACTATTAAGGGAATACAAATCAGAACTACAATGAGATATCATCTCAAGCCTGTCAGAATAGCTATTATTAAGACAAGAAATAACAAATGTTGTAGAGGATGTGGAGAAAAGGAAATTCTCATACATTGGTGGTGGGAATGCTAACTGGTACAGGCACTACGGAAAACAGTATGAAGATTCCTCACAATATCAAGAATAGAACTACCATATGATCCAGATATTCCACTGCTGATATTTATCCAAAGAATAAGAAAACACAAATGGGTAAAGATATATGAACCCTTCTGTTCATTGCAATATTATTCACAATCGCCAAGACTTGGAAACGAGTTAAGTGCGCATCAATGGATAAAAAAGATGCAGTATATATACACAGGGGAATACTATTCAGCTTAAAAAAAAAAAACACTAAAGATGAAATCTTGCCATTTGCGATGACGTGGATGGACTTTGAGGGTATTATACCAAGTGAAATAAGTCAGAGTGATAAAATCAAATACTGTATGATCTCACTCACAAATGGAAGATAAAAACAGCATCAACAACAACAAACACCTAGCTAAAGGGATTAGATTGATGATTACCAGAGGGGAAAGGGAGAGGGAGAAGGGTAAATAAAAGGGGTGACTGGGCACATGTGTATGCTGATGGATGGTAATTAGTCTAGGGGTGGTGAACATGATGTTGTCTAAACAGAAATCTAAATAGAATGATGTACACCTGAAATTTATATAATGTTACAAACCAATGTAACCTCAATAAAAATATAATTTTAAAAAAAAGAATTATTATTTTCCCTCAAATTGTCAAAAGGATGATGCATTACCCTAAGCTGTGCATTCCCTTCCATTACTATGCCATTCCGTCTTGGCAGCAATGATTGCACAGCTACTACACGACACAGCCTATCAGTGCTCCTTCTCCCATCAATGATTGCGTGCACATTTCCAGTCAGCTAGTAGGTGATTCTACTCTAAAATTCCATTTTATACTCTACTTTCTTGGATCATTCTTATATCAATTGTTGAAGTTGAAAATTTCTTAGGAAACAGACTCTGAGATGGAAGTTTACATGCTGGACAGTTATTATGAGCACTCTTGGATCCATATCTGTTGGGCAGTGAAACAGTAGGATTAAGCAGAAGGATAAATTGGTCAGAATAAATTCATGTCATAGGTCTCAGCCTATGGAGGAGTCTGAAGCTGGGATGGCCCTTCAGAATTGTCCTGACTTAGAGCCCCAGGGCCAGACTTAAACTCCCGCACCGACCAGTTGTTGGATGCAAGACGTCCCTGCAAAGAAGATGAAACTTTGGGTGAGGTGACTCTCTTTGGCC
This sequence comes from Equus caballus, assembly GCF_041296265.1. Taxonomy (NCBI): domain Eukaryota; kingdom Metazoa; phylum Chordata; class Mammalia; order Perissodactyla; family Equidae; genus Equus; species Equus caballus. The sequence goes on along the minus strand of NC_091691.1, from coordinate 68,347,749 downwards.
AGGGGTAACTTCTAGAAGGGAAGTTTCACCTAGAATCTGTCAGCCGTCAACTCTCTCAGCAGCTGGGATAACAAATCCCGAAAGTTGGTGTGGAGAATGAAAGTTTGGTGGTGCAACACGGTGCCCACTACAGGGGAATAATTCTGGAAGAAATAGTAATGAAGAAGTTCTTTGTCTTGTGAACGGATAGAGTTTCAAAAGTCAGGAAAAAGAAAGCTCATGAACAAAAGCCAAGAGTCAAGAAAGGAAAAATTGTATGAGAGAAATAACAAGTAGTCGTTTCATTTGGGGGAACCATAATAAGGCAAACGTATTGCAGTTGTGAAAGTTGAGACTACTCATCTCCATGCATAGAGGGCCAGGTTAAGTAGTTTGAAACACATAGTTTGTCTTTTTTTCTGTCAGAGATTTATAACCTAGTTGGCAAGTATCTTGATATCATGACTGGAACTAGAGTGAGGCAAGTGAACCACCTGAGGGGCAAGATTTGAAGAGGCACTCATTCTCAAACTCAATGATTTTGTGCAAAAACTTGTGTAAATATGTTGTGTGTAAAACTTGTGGTATAAATATGACTCACTCTCTTGGCACCATGAGATTACCAGCCTTTTTACCAAACATTGTCTTGCCTTTCCTTCAATTCCTCTTGGGTCTAACAATCCGTCAGTCAGAATGATCATGCTTTCCACAGAAGGTGGGAAGGGAATCATTACTTTTTCTGTCTAAACTGCCCAGTTAATATTTCCTAGATCACATAATTCAGGGATTCCATCACCATTAGTAATGAATTGTCATCTTCTGCTCCTCTTCTTGTTCCCTTGCTATGATTTTCCAACAGTGACTCAAAAGGACATTCTTTGAGCTCTGCTAGGGCCAGCATAGTAATGATATGTATCTTCATGTCAGTTAAGAGTACTAAATGGGGGGCCAGCCTGGTGGCACAGCAGTTAAGTTCTCATGTTCTGCTTCAGCGGCCCAGGGTTCACTAGTTCAGATCCCGGGTGCAGACACAGCACTGCTTGGCAAGCCATGCTGTGGTAGGCGTCCCACATATAAAGTGGAGGAAGATGGGCACGGATGTTAGCTCAGGGCCAGTCTTCCTCAGCAAAAAGAGGAGAATTGGCAGTAGATGTTAGCTCAGGGCTAATCTCCCTCAAAAAAAAATTAATTAATTAATTTAAAAAAAAAGGCAGGTCCCACAGCCAACATCATACTCCAGGGACAAAAACTGAAACCCATCCCTCTCAGAACAGGAACAAGACAAGGGTGCCCACTTTCACCACTCTTATTCAACATAGTACTGGAGGTTTTGGCCAGAGCAATTCGGCAGGAAAAAGAAATAAAAGGAATCCAAATAGGCAACGATGAAGTAAAACTCTCGCTGTTTGCAGATGACATGATCTTATATATAGAAAACCCCAAAGAATCCATAGAAAAACTATTAGAAACAATCAACAACTACAGCAAAGTTGCAGGGTATAAAAGCAACATACGTAAATCAGTAGCATTTCCATATGCTAACAATGAACTAACAGAAAAAGATCTCAAGAACTCAATCCCATTCACGATTGCAACAAAAAGAATAAAATACCTTGGGATAAATTTAACCAAGGAAGTGAAAGATCTATACAACGAAAACTACAAGACCTTCTTGAAAGAAATCGATGACGACATAAAGAGATGGAAAGACATTCCATGCACATGGATTGGAAGAATAAACATAGTTAAAATGTCCATACTACCTAAAGCAATCTACAGATTCAACGCTATCCCAATCAGAATTCCAATGTCATTCTTTACAGAAATTGAACAAAGAATGGTAAAATTCATATGGGGCAACAAAAGACCCCGAATTGCTAAAGCAATCCTGAGAAAGAAGAACAAAGCTGGAGGCATCACAATCCCTGACTTCAAAACATACTACAAAGCTATAGTAATCAAAACATCATGTTACTGGTACAAAAACAGATGCACAGATCAATGGAACAGAATTGAAAGCCCAGAAATAAAACCACACATCTATGGACAGCTTATCTTTGGCAAAGGAGCTGAGGGCCTACAATGGAGGAAGGAAAGTCTCTTCAACAAATGGTTCTGGGAAAACTGGACAGCCACATATAAAAGAATGAAAATCAACCATTCTTTTTTACCATTTACTAAAATAAACTCAAAATGGATCAAAGACCTAAAGATTAGGCCTGAAACAATAAGTCTTCTAGAAGAGAATATCGTCAGTACACTCTTTGACATCACCTTCAAAGGAATCTTTTCGGACACCATAACCCCTCACATGAGGGAAATAATAGGAAGAATAAACAAATGGGACTTCATCAGACTAAAGAGCTTCTTCAAGGCAAGGGAAAACAGGATTGAAACAAAAAAACAGCCCACTAATTGGGAAAAAATATTCACGAGTTATTTATCCGACAAAGGGTTAATCTCCATAATATACAAAGAACTCACACAATTCAACAATAAAAAAATCAAACAACCCAATTACAAAATAGGCAGGGGACATGAACAGACATTTCTCCAAAGAAGATATACGGATGGCCAATAGACACATGAAAAGATGCTCATCATCACTAATCATCAGGGAAATGCAAATCAAAACTACACTAAGATATCACCTTACACCTGTTAGAATGGCAAAAATATCCAAAACCAAGAGTGACAAATGTTGGAGAGGCTGTGGAGAAAAGGGAACCCTTGTACACTGTTGGTGGGAATGCAAACTGGTACAGCCACTATGGAAAACAGTATGGAGATTCCTCAAAAAGTTAAGAATAGAAATACCTTATGACCCAGCCATCCCACTACTGGGTATCTATCCTAAGAACCTGAAATCAGCAATTCCAGAAGTTCCATGCACCCCTATGTTCAACGCAGCATTATTCACAATAGCCAAGTCATGGAACCAACCTAAGTGCCCAGCAACTGATGATTGGATAAAGAAGATGTGGTATATATATACAATGGACTACTACTCAGCCATAAAAAAGGACAAAGTCGTCCCATTCACAACAACATGGATAGACCTTGAGGGTATTATGTTGAGTGAAATAAGCCAGACAGAGAAAGACGAACTCTGTGTGACTCCACTCATAGGTGGTAGTTAACATATGGACAAAGAGAACTGATTGGTGGTAGCCAGGGGAAAGGGGGGTGGGGGGAGGGCACTAGGGGTGAAGTCGTGTACCTACAACATGACTAATAATGATGCACAACTGTAATTTCACAAGGATGCTAACTTTCATAACCTTAATAATAAAAAAAAAAGGCAGGAAAGAATACTAAACGGGGCTAGCCCCATGGCGTAGTGATTAAGTTTGGTACATTCCACTTCACCAGCCTGGGTTTGTAGGTTCAGATCCCAGGCATGGACCTATACCACTCATCAGCCATGCTATGGCAGCGACCCACATATAAAGTAGAGGAAGACCGGCACAGATGTTAGCTCAGGACTAATCTTCCTCAACACACACACAGAAAAATACTAAAAACATTATAGAAATTTCTTTAAACAATCTGCTTGGTGGAAAGTAACCTCCTTCAATGCTTTCTTCAATACCTCACTACCTGAAAAAATTGAAAACGAAGCCAGCATTCATAGTGGTGAACTTGCTCTTGATTTCCACGTTTATTATTAACATTTCACATTTTCACATTTATTACTAGCACTTCAGCAGTTTGAATGGAGAATTTCTATGAAGATGAGGAGAGAAAAACAAGTGAGAACATCATGAGAGCATTGATTTTCAACTTTACTTGATAAATGCATTTATTACCATAGACATTAATCATTAAAATCCTCTATTGCTGATTTGATGTGAAGACCAAGAATAAGCCTATGAACAGAATATGAACAGAGAAAATGAAGGTCAAGTGACAATCATGCCAAGGCAACCATGTACAGTGTCAGTTAATTAACTAAAAAATCCTTAGATGAAATTTGATGCAAATGCTCTTACATCGTATGGCATGGGGCTTGGTTGTGGGGGGCTGGGTTGTGGATAGAAGCAGGAAGGGTTAGGTGTGTGGGGCCTAGCACCCTTCCAGGGAGAATTAGGGACCCTTGCTAAGTTTAAACTTCTCAAAGTGGGGTACATACATAGGTATGTCAAACTATGTGAATCAGTGGAGTAACCATTGGCCAACTTGCTGGGGCTCTCAATTTTAGCATAAAAATTTAAGAAAGTGAACTGAAAAGTAATTTTAAACACTTTTATGTTACAACAAGCGCCAATATATCATGGAATAAAATGCAAGATGTGGATGAATTTGTAAGATAAAAGAAATTTCACACTTGCTATGGGCCAGGTAAGTCTAGATCCCAGAGCACACACATCATTTTCTCTGCGCCAATAGGGATAAATCATCAAAAAAGTTGGAAAACTACTTCTCCAAAATAAATTTGTTTTAGGGATTCTTTCTGAGTCCATCGGCACTTGGAGAGGGGAAATGAAATTCTGCCATTGAGCTGGGTTGTCTAATTAGTGAAATTTCCAATAATTCAGACTGAGATGTTACTAGAAACTTAGCAAAAGATAGACATTCAAGCTGCTCTCCAAATGGATGGCAGAGCAAATCCCATTCTTGAAGTGAGTCAGTAAACTGCTAATAAACCTAAAGTGCTTGCGTAAAGAGGTGCATGGGTTCACCCTGCCTCTAACACAGAGCTGGGGACGTCCCAGCTTTAGATTGACAGACTAAGGTCAGGGGCCATAAATTAAAGAATTCTCTTTCAGGAAGAGCACGGATTTCCCTAAGAATTTGTTACTTTCTAAACCAGGATGTAGGGAATGTCTATCTCATTGTAACAGACAAGGTGTCAAGTCCTCGTTATAGGGCAAGAATTCTGTTTAGATCAGGTATTGGCAAACTATCCACAGACCATATTTGACCTATTGACTGTTTTTATGTGGTTTTTATGATTTTAAATAGTTGAAAAAATTTCCAAAGGAAAATATTATTTCTTGGCATGTGAAAATTACAGTAAATTCAAATTTCAGTGTCAAAGTTGTATTGGAATACAAACACACTTATTTGATAATGTATTACATATGGTTTCCTTTGTGCAACAACAACAGGATTGAGTAGTTATAGTCTAAAATATCTACTGTCTCTCCTTTTACAGGAAAGTTTTCTCAACTCCTGGTTTAGAGTCTTGTAACTTAACCTGGAGTCCTAGGACCAGCAGCATTAGTACCACTTGGGAGATTGTTGGAAATGAAGAATCTCAGGCATAACCCCATCTCTCCTGAATCAGACTTGGAATCTTAGCAAGTTTTACCATTGATCCTTATGTACAATAAGGTTCTGGTATCACTGGCCTAGGTCACAAAGACCTTGAAGAGGTATGTGCTCCTCGCCAGCTCCAATTAGCTAAAGGATAAAGGAGAGGAATGAGTCATAGACCAGGACTATGAACTAATACTTCCCAGGGTTGGTGAAAACGAGAATAAACTCCATAGTCACTTGTTGTCCAGGGAAAAGTTTTTGGATTAAACTGAAAGAATATAGTGTGAGCCGCAGATGTCAAGGTTGGAATGATTCCTGTAAAACAGGATTTTGTTCTTCCAAGAAATTCCTTAACTGAAATAAGATGATGTGAGACCACTCTGGATATCCTGGGGTTGAAGCTATATGTGTGGGAATACAGCTCTGATGAAGGGTGTTTGAATTCTCATTAGTTAGACATGTACCAAAGAGAGTCTCTTTAGATTCGGTGTTATATAGACTCATGAGTTTTGTGCTGCCACAAAACTCCTTCCTTGCTCCCTTTTTACCTTAGTACTGCCCTTGACTCCAACAAACGCACATTGAAAGACACACACACACACACACACACACACATACACACTGAGACTGATTTGAATAGTCAATCACAGACACAATTCCTTCTGCTTTTTTATATTATGTGTGGAAAGAGAAATAAAACACCATCTTTATTAGCTGTAATCATAGAAAGGATAAAAAAATGGGATGCTCTGTGCTATTTTCTGTAACTGTAACTGTAGACATGAGTGGCCAGGAAACAGCATATCTAAGAGAGACAGTTGTTACATGCAAGGACTGAGATCTATCAAAAGCAAGAAAGGAGTTTGTATACTGGTGTTGGGGCTGTTGATGTACACCAGATACTACGCCACTTGTCTTTTCTTTGTTGCTGGGGGCGAACAAGTCCAAACCACAGGATGTGTGGAACTGCTTAATTTAATAGGACCAAAAAAATCACACACATTAACTCTGTGGTAAATGTCCACTATAATGACAAATGTTCCTTGTGGTTAGGATTTCTGGGTATTCCCCAAGCCTCACTAGTCCTTTAGAAAGAACCTAGTATCATCTTGCTATTGATTTTTAAGTACGGATCTATTTAAACACACACTTACATTGGGACCATGCTGAATGAATTACACGCATTAGCTCATTTAATTTCTATGACAGAATGCAGGGTAAGGTGTAGATCATTACTCAGTTATAGAGAGAGGAAGTGACTGAGCTTCAGAAAGATTCAATAACTTGCTGAAGTCATGTGGGTGTTATGAAAAGAGCCAGACTATAACACCACACTCTTTCCATCTTGTTATATTGCCAACCTGGTAGGTCTCCAACCAGAGATGCCACTGAAATATCAAGAAGTGTGACACCCATACTCCCCCCATCACTTCTACTCAACTTGCACAAAGCCTTGGTCAGTCTTAGAACTTCTGAGAGCACTATAATCATCTTAGATTTACCCGAAACAGGATCTTGACAGCAAATCAGCTGTGGGAAGGTCTTGTCTGCCCCGCTTGTGTGTACCTCAAGTTGACGTGCATCATTTTTCCTTCTTCTTCTACACTATAAGCATAAATTCTCTCTTACAAAAATGTGTGGGTATGTATAAGTCCAAAATAAAGATTTATTGAATTTTGGGTGAAAGTACAAAAAGAAAATCAGTCAAATATAAGGCTACTGTGTTGCAGTTTTTGACTAACATAAGCTGTGTGATGCTAAACTGTAGGAGATAAAAATGTGCAAGAGCAGTAACAAAAAGTTTTTTCAATACTAGATTGGGTTAAAAGTTTCAACAATCTTCTCCTATGTCTTTCTTAGTATAAATGTCAGGAATCAATGACCCGCCTCACTCTTTCACTTTTTACGCTGAATCGTGAAAATTAACAAATCCGTGGCAAAGGAGCCTTGATTCTCCTGTTCTCCTTAGAATTAGAGCTGGGAAGACCCTCTAGTCCATTCTCACTTCTTGTACAGTGAACATTTGTCTTTCACAAAGCATTGTAATTTTAAAATCAGAATAAGACAACAAAGTCATTATCATCTATTGAACATGGATTGTACGTTGCCAAACATCCACTCTTTTGGAAATGTCTATCAGTGGTCCCATGATGCATGATGTGTGCTCACAGGTCTCTACAACCTGTTTCCAGATTCCATGGAATCTCTTTAAACAATGGTGATAAAAAGGTTAGAAAAAAATCATCATCAAGATGGTAATTGAATCACAAATTAAATTTAGGGTGGCCTATGAATATCTTTAAGATAAAAGTATGTCATCTACTTAAAAACATGAAATGGACAAACACAACCTCTGCTTCAATTTCTTCATAAAACTATTGTGAAGATTGGATGAGATAGAATTAAAGCATTTAGCATGCCTGGTGCGCAGTAAGTGCTCAGTAAATATTAGTAATGGTTTAATAATTATTATTTATGTTCAAGGATTCACTTCATTTTTGTCAATAGCTTTTCATCAAATATTAATGACCTGCAGTATTAAACCGTGGCTTTAGAAAGCGGTAATTAGGCTGCTGTAGGCTGACTAACATGGAAATGACAGGCAAATATATTCATACTACTCAGATGTGAAAGTCAAGCCCCCTCGTGGGGCCTTTCGTGGGACACCTACCCCGAGGGCAGAAAGTCAGTTTGAATGTCCTTCCCTCCCAGTGGGAGTCCCATTTCTAGGACACAGTGGGCTGTCATCTCTTTCAGAGGAGCCACAGCAGGAAGCCTGATTTGGTCTTAATGAACAGCCTTTGGGGAGTTTCACATAAGTGGTCATTAATGCTTTGCATATTTACAAGGTAAATCCATCCCATTCTTCAATAGGTCTTCACCACAACAGCCTGTGTGTTCATTCATCCATGTCACAGTACAAAAGGTGAAAGGAGAATGTAGGGCTACTATACAACATGCAGAGGGTCAAATAAATATTCAGAACCCAGATTAGATTATAGGCTAGATGTTGATTATAGTGTTTGATTGGGGCAGGGGTGGGGGGAGGGATAATAGGTATGAATGTGTGACAACTTCCCTGATGTTCATTTACATATTTATATTTCAGAAAAATAATTCTAGAAGATAGCACCCTGCCTTAAGTTTATTTCCTGATGTATTTAATAGCATCTTTCTTGATCATAATGCTTCCATATCCTTCATGCATCATGTGTGTTTCCCTTGAACACCATTTCATCTAGGCTTTCAAATGTATTTGCATAAAAGTCTGTAATATAGCCTCTTGTGATTTTTAAAAAACTATTTGTTTCAATGGTTATCCCTCCCTTCTTACGTCTTATTTTATATTTTTGCTTTTTCCCGTTATTTCTGAATTAAGTTAGCAAGTGGTTTATCTTTTTTTGTTAAATTTTTCAAAAAAGCCGGATTTTGATGTATTTATTAGATCCATTTCTCTATTCTCTTTATTAATTTCTTTTATTTTTATTATTTCCTTCTGTGTGCTTTCTTTGTGTTTGCTTTTTTGCTCTTTCTCTGTTTTTTTTTTTTTTTTTTTTTTGAGCTGGGGATTTATGTCATTTATTACCATTCTTTCACTTTTATTGATAAAGGGTTTAATGCTATGAATTTTCCTTTGATCACTGCTCTAAATGCATCCCATATGTTTTGATGTGTAGTGTTTTCATGTCGTTTTTTTCCACAAAAATTTGCAATTTCAGTTTGTATTCCCCTTTTACTAAAGAGTTGATTAACAGAAGGCTTTTTAATGTTTCTGTGGAAGGCTCTTTGTTTTTGATGAGTTCTAATTTTATTTCATTTCTATCAGAATGTTGTTTGTAGTCTAATTTATGGAAACTACTGATGTTTTCTCTATAATAGTTTATGATCAGTTTTTGTGATTGTGCCATATATTCTTAAGAAGGGGCTATATTCCCTTTATCAGGGTGCAATGTTCAACATACAATAATATCTATCTTATTGATTACATTTTTGATCTGTTATAGTCTTATTTATTTTTGTCCACTTCATCTATCTTATTCTAGAGTGATGTATAAAAGCATCCTATTATCAGCATTTCTGTTTATGTCTCTTTTCATCATCTGTACTGTTGTTTCATAAAGGTAGTCGTTATGTTACTTGGCACATCAGTATTCATATATGTTATATCTTCATTGCTAATTGTGGCTTTTAGTATTAACACATGTTCTTTTTCACATTTAATGATTTTGGGTTTGAATTCTACTTTTTCTGATAAGAATCGCTACTACTGCTTTCTCTGTTTCCATTTTCTTGGCACACCACTGTTCATTTCTTTGTTTTCAGTGTTTCTCAGTTGCTTTAGTTTAGGTGTCTTTCTTTTGTAGTGCATATAGTTGGGTCTTGTTCTGTGAACCAAATAGGAAATTTTTATCTTTTACTAGATGACTTGAGTCCATTCACATTCATCAAAATGACTGATATGTTTGATCTCAACTCTGCCACAATATTTCATCGTTACACTTATTTTTTGTATTTGCTGTGTTTCTTTCTTTGCATGACATATTTATTTTTTCTATTATTTACAAAATGTTCTTAAGTGATATTTAGGAAGGTTTTTATTTTTGTTCTATTAGTAACTTTTGTATTTCTACTTTTTTTGAATATTCTAAGCCTTCTGTTTCCTTATTTAACATTTTTTCTATCTCATCTCTCAATTCTTTTCAGTATCCTGTAATACCCATCTATAGACTGCACAGCAATGTACTTATTCTACTTTTTTCCTCTTCCATCTTTTCTCATGATTAATTTCATTATTTCTACTGTGTCACAACATTCAGGATTTTTGCAATAATAAGTAAAATTTTTCACAATATACGGAATTTTAATTAGTTTTGTAATTTTTGGGTAGGAAATATTAGGAGGAAGGTAACTAGACTATCGCCATCGGTTTAGATACATGGAAGTCCTCACCTTCATATTTTGAAAATGGCTTATACCTTTTGCTACTTTATGGCTAAGATTGATAAAAGCCTGTTATTACCAGTCCTGGGATTCTGACAATTCCTAGTGGTTTTTCTATACTCTCACCTTGTAAATAATCTCTTTATTAAACTTTCCCCAAATTACCTCTTTGAATGTCTTGAATAAGGTGACAAAGTCTACTATTAATGTGTTTTTACTCATTTTTCTTAGTATATCTTTGTATTATGTTTAAGAGTGTTAGTGTTATGCTATTTGGAGTATAGATATATTGTATATATAGATACAGTTATAGTGTTATATTTTTATTGCAAACTTTACTCTTTAAAAGTTAAAAGTGGTTTTTCTATCTTTTTTAGGGATTTTGGTCACAATTTAAACTTGTCTGATACTGAGATCATAACTCTGCTTTCTTTTACTTTGAGTTTTTCTAGAAGATTTTTGCTGATTTTAAAATTGTCAATTATTTTCGAGTTACTTTTAGACGTGTGTACGTGTGTGGTAGTGGCTTCTATATATCAGATTTAGGGGAGTTACTCGAGATTTTGCTTTGTGATCAAATGATCACATACGAAAGTCATTTTCTTTTCTTTTCTTTTTTTTTTTTAGATTGGCACCTGAGTTAATATCTATTGCCAATCCTTTTTTTTTCTCCCTCTCCCCAAAGCCCCCCAGTACACAGTAGTATATTCTAGTTGTAGGCCCTTCTGGTTGTGCTATGTGGGATGCCACCTCAGCATGGCCTGTTGAGTGGTTCCCTGTCTGGGCCTAGGATCCAAACTGGCGAAACTCCTGGACCCTGAATCAGAGGGCGCGTGAACTTAACCATGCAGCCACAGGGCTGGCCCCAGTCATTTTCTTTTATGAGGTGAGTTTAACCAATTTAAATTTGTTGATATGACACGCATTTATAGGCTTAATCTTTATCTTTGTATAGCCCTTTTAAATAGTTTCCTGTGTCATTTTTTAACATGTTCATAATTCTGATATTTATGAAAGATTGTATCCTTTTTCTTATTACCTTAGCTGCAAAGCATTAGTCCATTAGGTTGTTCACTACAGGTGTTCACATCTCTCCTTCTCATCTACAAGTCTCACTAAATTTTATTTTCTTGATCAATATCTACCTTTATATTTTAAATAAGCTTATACATCAATTGATTTGATTCTGTCTCCCAAATGCTTAACTTTTCTTTCCCTAATTTGTGTTACCTGTGTAATTTCTGTATTCTCACAGCAACAGAACTTTTGTTTCTGTTCCATCACCAAGATCTCACATTTGTTTTAGTCATAGGTCTACAGTTACATATAGGCACTGCACACTGCCAATGCTTTCACTGCAGTTTCTCTAGTCATATCTCTATTGACTCTGGTCTTAAAGTAGAGTCCTTAACAAGGATTCACGTAAGAAAATCTCTCCTGAGTTCCTGCATATTAAAAACCATTTTTCTCTTCATATTATAATTTATTGGGATTTGGTATAGATGCAAAATCCTTAGTTCACTTTCTGTCTTTGAGGAATTTGTAGGTGTTGCCCCACGGTCTCCTTATATTGATGGTTGCTCTGGAGACGTTGTGGCCAGCCTTGCCTGTTTCATTTTTTCCCCCTTTCATAAGTGAGTTACTTATTTCTCAAGATGCTCTAAGGATGCTTTTTTTATAGTTTAAACCCAGTGCCTTTACTATGATGTGTTTCAAACTTGATCATTCCGATTATTCCCTGGCACAGGTTGTATATTTTAATAAGTAGAAATAATTACTTTTTAATTAAATGAAAGTTTTCTTGAGTTACATAATCAATATGTGATTTTTATGAATTTGTTTGTTTTTTGTTATTTCTTTAAGGACTCTGAATATATGCACCTTGAATCTCCATTTCACGTCTTTTTTTCCTTGTACATCTTTATTTCTATTTTATTTTGCTTATAATTGTCATTTCTATGTCCTATGGACATTATTCTATTTTATTTGTGTTCCTTTATATTTCTCCTACATTTCCATGATTACTTATTTTTCATTCTATTTAGTTCCTGAGATATTTCGGCTCATGATATCCACTTTCTCATCTTGCCCTATTATCACTTTCTTCAATGTATTATTATTATTATTATTATTATACTTATCTACTTCAAAGCAGAATTGGACATATTATCTTTTTTCAATGATGGTGACATATTTGGTTTACAGTTTCGTCTACCCTTGGCAATTCTGTTTGGGTAGTATTCCTTTTCCTGTTTGGTTTTTCATGCCTTTCTGTTGATCTTGTGCTTGTTTCTTTTTACTGTCTTCCCTCAAGGAGGCGAATTTATCCTGTGTCAGATATTTTCAGGGGGCTGTTGTGACAGTTGAAGATCTAGAGCCTGTTTCTTGTAGAGCTGGAATTTTTCGTAAGGTCTGGGTTTTTGTGTATGAGCCTCTGATAGATACTTCTCCCAGCTAATGGAGATAGGCAGCTGTGTTTTTTGTATTGTGAGGTTTCTCTTTTCCTCAGTACCATACAAACAAATTATTTTATAAAAATATGATTCATTTGTATGATTCTTGGTTTAGTATAATCATCTCTGCTTCCTGATTCCGTGGTGTCTCTTGCACCAGCCAGCACTGAAAACTCTACTATATCTTTTATCTAACTAGCACCTTCTAAATGCTGGTTATTATCTCATCTATTCAACTAATAAGTTGATAAACTTACTTCTTTGAAGGAGTTTATGGTCTACCTTGTGCTACAATACACAGAAAGAGGGGTAAATGAAATATCTAAAAAATAAAATAAAAAATAAAAAAATAAAAAATAAAAATAAAAGATGAAACTTGTACCAGGATTTCAGAGAACTAAGGATGTGCCTATCATCCTATGCCCAGAACAGGAGAAATCAGACCATATGTAAGCTCATGAATAAAGAAAAAAATTTAAAAAGAAAACAGTGAATAGCCGTTTCTTAGTAAGTCACTCTGGGTTACATGTTTAGTGATGTTATCTGACAACAATATTATATGCAATTTTAGTTTCAGGTTGCTATTTTGTAATCAATGCTCATTTAGACTTGGCAATACATTTTATTGATTTCTTTGCTCACCGCTCTTTCCCTAAACTCTATTTTCTTCTCTAGGATTCATTTATTTTACTTGCTGGAATGTATGCTCTAGTAATTCTTTTAGATTTGAATTATAGATGGTAAAATATCCATGTCCAAAATATCCGAAAATATCTTCTACTGCCCTAAAACAATTAATAATAGTGTCCAACATAATTTTCTCTAAGAATATTGAGGGAAGCTGGCTTCTTGAATTCAGTGTTACTGATGAAAATCTGAGGTCAAGCTACGTTGCTTTGTTTGAAATCCCATTTATACCCTTTCCTTCTCTTAAGACACTCTTTAGGGAGCTCTTTCTTTCTATCTTTGGGGTTTGTTTTTTTTTTAAAGGTCGGAGTTCTCAGTGAGACTTGAAAACTCTTTAAAACAAGTCCTTGGCAACCTCCAAATCATTCTTGGTGACCTTGATGTCCCTCTGACCATAATCTTGAGACCAGAAGGGCACATAAAAAGTCAGCTTTATATTTGGAGTGTTAAAATTTGACTATGGTATTTCTATTTGCAGTCTTTTTAATTAACTTATTTAGTCACGTAGCATTTAGTGGGCTTTTTCAGTCTAGAAACTCATCTCTCTCTTCAGTCCTAGGACATTTTGTCTTTTCCTCTTTTTCCCTGCATTTTCCTATGATGTCTTTCTAGAATGTTGCTGGACATATGTCCAAATTTTGGCACATACGCTTTTATGTATTCGTCATTTTATACCCCATGAAAGTGGAGGAATCTCCTCCATTCACCTTGCTGCAGAAAAATTTTCACTCTTTAGCATTTGAATAGTCCACTATTCAATGTTTCTAGTCACGTTTTTCCTTCAAGAATTAAATTTTCTGTTTACAAGTTTTCAAACCGACTCTTTAAAAAAATCATAATATCCTCTCATGTTCCTCAGAGGATATGCATACCATTTACTCTAATATTTTGCTTGTTTTAGTCACTGTTTCTGTGAGTATATATTCTTCTATTTTCTTCATTTCTACCTCACCTTCACGATGCAGTGCTCCAAAGATATTTGGTTATGCTTGGTTATGTATTTATCTTTGTTTTAGAATCCATTGTTACGTTTCTGGTACTGCTGTGTCTGTTTGCACAGACTCTTGGCCTACTGGCCAGGTCATACCACTGTGGTTTATAGTGATCTTTGGGTAGAGTTACAATGAAAGAGAGGTGGTGGACGTGTTCTAGAGGTGGGGTTACCCTATTCACTCTGAGCTTTAGCTGCCCCTCAAGTCATTACCTTGCTCTCTGCCCTACGTGCTCACGTTCATTATGACTGCCTGGGCCCAGCCATCCCTATTGTTCATTGCTTGGTCACAGATTTGAGGGTGAGGAAAGAAGCAGAAGTTCTGAACTGTGCCACCCAAACTAATTACCCTGCAATTGCTTCAGTCGAACCTTGTTCCTGACACCACAATATTGTTAGAGCCATTTTGATTTTTTGTAGCAGTCTGTAGTCTGGTTCAGTTTGCTTTCCACATTTTAGATATTATTCATGGTTCCTCACCCAGTGGAGGTGCTCCTCCAATATGGCTGTGGATCCATTATCATTATAATATATTTTCTAATGGTCCAATGGATTGGTGATGGCAAGGAAGGTTGTGTTGTGTGTGCCATCGCCCTCTTAAATTTGCAGAGTAGGAATTAGATGTAATACTCTACATACTGATGTAGGGACATGTCTGAAATGTTCATGCTCCTATCACTTGTTGATACAATGGCTCCTTCTAGATGTTGGTCTAGAAACAACCATCAACTCTTGAGAGCTTGATGTTTCAACCCTCCAACCTGAGAGGGGCTACTTGGCTGCAAATGTTCCCATTTACTGCTGAATTCAGTTGGGAGACAATTGAAAAATCCATGAGGCTGCCCAGTTAGAACAATAATCTTCTTTCCTTCTCCTTATTTAAATCCTCTACTACTGACATTTGAAAAAATCCTTTTTCAAATAATCATGTTATAAATAATGAGTAAATAATGTAAAATATGCCCCAAATCCTGTGTCCTTTAGAGTTCATCTCCTTCAAGAAGCTTTCTCTAATCCATCTGACAACTTTAATTTATCTATTCTCTCCATCAGGGTTTCAAAGTCAGGAATGGGGATGTTTGTAGGGGAAAGAAAGGTCATCATGCTTGTTAATTGCAAACTTCCTGCTGGCAATCTAATTGTAAGTTTTGCTTCTTAAATATGAATTGTCACATGAGAGTAAAGATTTTGTAGCAAATATTGGCAGACTGCATTCAGTGGGGAAAATGTTTGTACTTATTACTTCATCAGTATCTCCAGAAACAGAAGCACCAAACTCCACTTGTTACATCCAGTCTGCTCTCCTCACTACATCAGTGCACCTGATGTTTACCTAACCTATTCCTTGAATATCTGCAATGACTCTTGGGAACCTATTTCTCTGCCCTGTCATTCTTACTGCTATAGACTTTTCTTATTATCTGGTCCAAACTTCTTCCTTAGCTCCAGGCCATTGCACCTACTCCTGCCATGATCTGAGACTGTGAATAATTTCTACCCTTCATTTATACTGCTACCTCAAAGATATTTACAGTCTGTGATCACGTCTCTCTTGAGCCTTCCTTTTCCACATCTCCAACTTTCCCCAAACTCTCTTGCTAGTTTCTGGAGATTTGTTTTCATTCTTTATATATTTCTCTAGGTTTCTTACTTCTTTCCAAAGAAAGCCAAGTAACGCCGATGTTCCAGGTGCTGTGACATGCGGAAGGGGAGGCATGCAACCATTATCCCTCCTCACTGTGTGTGTCTTTTTTAGAGTAGAAACTCAGAACTGATAATGGTGCCACACATACAAATAAGCATAATCCCAGTCAACTAACCCTGTTAATAAATCAGAGAAACCCGCCATTCACCGGCTGCTTCCACTGCTCCCAGGGTCTCTGCGATATAATAGGGCATAATTCACTCCTCACAAACACTTAATACCACATTTCCACCATTTACAATCTGATAATATTCAAATACTATTGCTGTATTATGCAGCTCACAATTGCAGATGCGATTCCATAACAGCCTCACACTTTGGCATGCATTATGTAAGTTGGTATAAAATTGCCTGTCTTAAAACTCTTCTTCAATTGCAACCCAATATCATCGTTTCACACACAGAGCTTTGGGAACATTAAAAATTTAGCTTCTTCCCTATTTAGCAGGTTCTGCAAAAGGGAGCAAAACAGACAAACAGATGTTCCCTCTTCTGAGTCCCCAGGAGGTCTGAGGCAGAGCAGAGAGACCCTGAAATGGAGACAACAGCAATGACACTGAAGATACATTTACTCAGATTTAAAAAAAAGAGAGAGAGAGAGAGAAACCTTTTACTCTGGAAAAGTAGGAATACTCTCTATTACTCTGGTGAATGCTGTTCGGAACTGGAGAGATTTTCCAGGAGGTCACCACCTTATGAAACTGAACTTCTCCATCTTACAATTATTGACCAACCCCCTACATAGTTTCGTGTAAGGTGAAGTGATGTGTGCATTTTGTATTCCTAATAGTAGATATTAGTAGTTCAGGGACTAGAGTGTCAAAAACCATCCCATACCTTCCTTCAATCTGCCCTGACGCCAGATCCTTTAACAAAGACAAAAACCTTCCATTCCATGACTCAGAACTTGTGGCTGAAGATGAACACACCCTCAGGGAAAGTGGTGCGGGGGGTTCTCGTTTGGCTTAAGTGATAAAAGAAAGACATAAAACATTTTTCAATTGCAAGTTTTGATAGAAGAGGATAAAAACCAAGGCTCCTGCTCTAAAGTTAGGAAAGTGGGAAAGGCAGCTATAAAAGGCACAATATAGCATATAGTAAAGGAAAGATAATTTTTTAATAAGATATTATCCTAGCAAGAATGCTGAATAAGGAAGCAGTCAGAATAAGGAATGTCTAGCTCTGGCTCTTTTTGCAAGCAGCTGTAGGATTCTGGCCGAGTCTCCTAAATTTTGGGGCTTCAGTTTTCTTTGTTGATAAGCTAAGAGTTTGGGCTACAGACCCGCCCAGCCCTGATACACTAGGAAGACTCTGCTGATGAGCAGACCAGAATATATTACACACTTTAATGTCTTCAGGCTTAGATCAATGAGAACTTAAAAAGGAAAATTGTGAAGGTAACATAGGGAGATAACATATATAGACAGATGGTTTGCCAATTAGTCATTAGGATTTTTTTTTTCTCTTTTCCCCCCTCTTGCTTTGCTATCCTTTGCCTTTGAAGATGACTGTGCTAATGCAGCCGACTCTCCACGTGTGGGTGTGGCTGAGAAGATGAAAGAAGGCTACAGGACACATTTCCTTCCCTTCGCAGACTTGGTGGGGAGGATCTGTCTTTTCTGCTCCCACTTTGATTTATGCTTCTGGTTATTCGGAGACCAGTTAATCCTTAGTGACAGCAGCTGACCACTTCCACAAAACTTCAGAGAAATACACCCAGCGACCATTTCTGGGAGGAGGGATTTCTCTGACAGTTTGGGAATGATTACCTTTGTGGGACTGCGGCTGCAAGAGAGACAGGGGGAGAAGCCTGCTGCTGCATTCTGATGGCTTCTCTGAAGACCAAGTGAGGGCAGGGGAATTGGCCAGTTTGAAGTTAAATCAAACTAATGACACAAAAGATAAAACAACCCCAAAAAGCCACCAGTGCAGTGCAAGATTTATTTTGTCTTATTTTGTCTAATTTTACCCGAAATTATCCAGTGGCACTGTCTACAAAGCTTTTTATAATAGGATATTTTTCCCATTTATGGTCCTCAGTTTGCTTATATCTAAGCATTGGTAGACCTGATTTATTGCTTAGTGGGATTTGAGTATCCATACTGAGATGGTTCAAACCCTTCCATTTTAATCTGCACTTTAGTTAGATGACAAATGCAGTAGATAGCTTCTAGAATGCTTGATTCAATAAGTTTTCTGGTAGAAAGAGCTCTGGACTGGGTGAGAGGAGCCCCATATTCAAGCCTAGCCTCGTCCCCTGACTAGTTATGAATTATGGGAGAATCACATTGTCCTTGGGATCTTGGGTCTCTGATCTGCAAAATAAAGAGGATGATGTATTTGACTTCTGACAGTCTTCCTAGTGATAGGGTTTGGCTTTTTACCGTTAACAATTAGATGAGCTGAGTAAAACTGCCAGGGGACTAGTAAAAAGCAGAGAAATTTGACAGGATAGTGGAAGGATGCACTAACTATGCCAAAGGTTACGTCAGTGGGTGGGGTCCAGAGGGTAAGCCTAGCGTGGTGGGGAACCAGACGGAAAGTGGTTGAACACTGCTAATGTTTCTTTTGCAAAAATATGCCTGGGGTCAGCATTTTCTACAATTTCGTTGTTTTAAGTCAGAAGCAATTAAAAATATGAGCCTTTTTTATAAATACATATTAAAAACCGAACAAGCATACATATGAATAAACCTTAAAAACTAAGATTTTTCTTAGAGGCAATGATTGATGTTAGATTTGGCCACTTAAACTGGCCTAGACAGAGCACTTAATAATGCACTGTAGGAAACATTAAAATTAAGATATGGAAGACATTAGGATCTCAAAGCTCTATTTCCTTTAAAAATTTTTGACTTTAAAAATATCTAGTTTAAAATCAGGTAAAACTCACTTTTTGTTGACTTTTAACATATGCATTTTCACCAACCTCTCCAGTACAGATAGAAACGAAAATACAGTGGCAATTTCAAACAAACTCTGACATGGATAGAAACAAAGAATATGCAGACCAAATCAATAGAGGTGGAGAAGGATAGAGTCGATAAGGTTCCTGATAGCACCAAGGACAGATTCAAATGAAGGGTTGAACAATCATTTGCTAAATCTAATAAAAATTAATGATAGTATTTCCATTCTCCATACATTTATCAATTCCCTTAATAAATAAGTAGCTGTTAGGGAAATGCATTAGGCACTAAGGATATATCAGTGAACAGGATACATCCACGAGATTGATCCCTGTCCTCAAGAACCATATAATTTAACAGAGAACATAGTCAGTGAGCAAGTAATTTCAAGTATGATGAGAGTTACGAAAGGGCAAAGGGGGCAAACTAACTTAATCACAAAGACAGAGAAGCACCTGAAAGAATATCCTTTAACCCGAAAACTTACAAATGCATAGGAGTAAGCCAGGCGTTGGTCATTAATCCCTAGCTGCCTATGAACATCTCACCTTGGCTGTAGCTAGAGGCTGTGGCTAAGGTGAAATGGTGAGAATGGTCAACGGATGTTTCTGGAACAGTATAGTCCAGGAGGGAAAGCTTGAAGCAAGAAAGCATACTGCACAGAATAAACAAATATAAAATATACACATATATATGGAATATATATATATAATTAGGGCATAAAGAGAGAAGAATAAAGCGGCATGATTCAGAGAGGTGGGTAGAGCCCCTTGATTTTGCTGGGCGTTATAGTATAATTTAGCAAGCTTTCTCTGACTCCTTTATGGAAATTGGATTAATGAAGAGATGAGGTATTACAATGTAGACTCCAAAGAATTGATGTAAGATGTAAGTACTTTATATATATGAAAACAAAAATGTACAAAGATGTCTATAATCTAAAGAAAACCACTACCAATAAAGGATGGAGATCATTCAGGGTTTATTAAAAGTTAACACAACTGACTCTGCTACGATGCATATCTACCTCACTGTCTTCATCCCCCCCAGGCTATGGAAATGAGCACTATGAGAGGGGAGAGTCACTGTTTTCGTGAGGAACGTCTTTTTCAAGAGTGTCCGTGGAGCCCCAAGAAAATCTCTAATGACGATGAGAGATACTGGTGAGAAAGGGAGATAGGATCTCATTTCCAGATTAGACATCTACCTAGGTAGTCAAATTGCTAATCTATCTACCCCCATGGTAGAAAAGCAAACTGAAGAGAGGAGGCAGGTGGAGAAAGAAAGTAGCAACCTTGACTTATACCAGTTGGCTTAGCAAAGACAAGATACCTCTAGGTCAAGTGAACACCAAGAACACTGTGGGAGCTAGAGCTGAGGCATCTTGCCTGAAGCCTTCTCAACAGACCTGCCCTCTGAGTGAATGTTCCCAAGTTGCAAGAAGCAAATGGGAACTGAGGCCAGGTAGAGCATTGAACATATGACAGAAACCATCACTGACGATAAATCAAGGTTAGGCAGGAAAGCAGCAGACATGAGTAGAAAAAGATTAAAATTATCCCCAGTAAGGTCAGGGACATTTGCCCTTATCCTGAATTTCTTTGTCCTGTCAGTAATTCTTTTTTTTGGAGGGGGGAGGGGTAGGGGGAAGGATTAGCCCTGAACTAATATCTGCTTCCATTCCTCCTCTTTTTTGCTGAGGATGATTGGCCCAGAGCTCACATCTGTGCCCATCTTCCTCTATTTTATGTGTGAGGCTCCTGCCACAGGATGGCTTGATAAGTGGTGCGTATATCTGTTCCCGGGATCTGAACCGGTGAACTGGGGGCTGCCAAAGAAGAAGGCAGGAACTTAATTGCTACGCCATTGGGCCAGCCCCTGTCCTTAATTCCTGAAGAGCTAGAATGTAAGAAAAGGACAATGGCAAGGGAATGAAAGGTGCCAGTCAGTCCTTGAGCCACCAATGGCATAGGGAAGGATGTAGAATCAGATGAGAGATGGAACTTTCCATGTACTGACCAATTTGAATATCTGAAATAGCTGGAAAGTAATAGAATCTTTCTAGTGTTGATGAAAATAATCCATAACCAATCTATAAATGAAAATTTGGGAGAGTTTATTCGGAGCTAAAATCTGAGGACCATGGCCCCGGGCCTGTCTTCCCGAAGGAAGAAAGGGCACCAAAGAAGTGAGGTATACAGAGTGGTTATATACCCCCATACAGGATGTTTCACATATGATTGAAATGTCCCTCCCACAATAATCACAAGACTGCCCTGTCGGCACAGCGCTTGATGGACACAGCAGGTAGTGGGTCTGCTATCTCAGTGGGCGTAGCAGAAGGCAAGTCTATTGTCTCGAGCTTGGTGGTCACAGGTGAGCACAGCAATCAGTTTCTAGCCTAAGGAAAGATGCTTAATCCTTAAGGAAATGCCAACGTTGGGAGGGTGAGGGAAGTTGCACCTTTCTCTCAAGGGCCTTTGCTCTTGCCATAAGGAATATCTAAAGCAGATATACAATGCACGCTCAACAGCCTCGGTCAGGCTCTTTTGGAAAGACAAGGTCAGGCTGAATTAGGTTTACACAAAATGGCTTCCTCATATGCTCCAATATATCCTATTACTTGCCATTTTGATTTGTCACTAGGATGTTGTCAAAAGGGAAGGAAGAGGAGGAGGGGGTTCAACATAGCACAGTTTGAGGAAGTGTTTAGAAGAAATAGTCATTTCATCTTATACCAAGTGGAGTGAGATTCCTTAGTGAACAACAGGTTGAACTGAATTAGATGTGGCTTCTCTCTGAGTCCCCAGCCCAGACTCTGCCTACTTCCTGCTGGCCAATTGCTGCAGTCCAGACATCAACTTACTCTCAAGAGAGAGAAGTTTTTGAGGTCTTCCCCGAACAGCATCTCGACCCAGAAAATAAACCACTTTCTTAAGGTAAAAAACAAATATCTAATGATACAACTCAGCCCGGAATGAAGGCACTATTACAATAAACGCAGAATAAATCTTCCTCCGTTCTTCCTTCGAGAATAGGATGTGTGTTTTACCTTAATATACCCAAAAGTCTCCTTCCCAACTCCGACTCCCATGAATTTGATTAACTGGAAAGGTGATGTCAAATCTTTGCCTCTCCAGAATAACAAAATAAAGTGAATGAAAGGAAAATAAGATAAAAACATGCTTAGTGTTTACAATGATAACTTCTGCCCTCAGTCCAGCCTCCCTTTTAAAATAAGTAGGAGTTGCAGAGGCCTGGCAGCCTTGGAGAGCTGGGCAAGTGAAACGTTGAGTATGCTGAAATTGAGGTGGAACACTAGAGTAAAAGGGTATTTGTATTTCAAAGAGGTGTTTCCTGGAAAAGCCCTCAGTTCTCAGTATATCTCTGAGGGCAGAAGCCAAAGACAGGGATAACTTTGCCTAGGAAGGAGGTGGAAGATAACAGAGGAGCCTAAAAATTACGTCTGAGGAAACTTTACATTGAACGGCGATTTTGTGCTTTTGCTAAAACTCATATTTCCTCATTTTATTTGCATTATTTTAACATCTTTAGGTGAGACAGATATTATTCTTTCCTTTGTGTGTTAGAGAATGGAAGCACTTATACTTAAGTCTAAGTGGCAAATCCAGAAGGACAAATCAAGCATCATATTCCCTCATTCCATGTCCTTTCTAGTACAGCTCAAACAATTACTACGTTTTTTGCCCATGGGGAGCAAGAATTTTAACCTAGATTCTCTGGATAATAGTTCTAATTCTCTACATGAATATTGGGAAATATCTCTAAGAAGGAGACTAATTGTCAAAGGGAGAAATTTTAAAAATCGAAAAACTTATCTATAATTAATAATGATCTCAAATAAGCTATCATTATGTATTTAACTATCTTCAAAACAGCATCATCTCTTTGATTTGACATATCCCAGGTGGCAATTTTAATATTTTAGAACACCTTTTCCCATGCATCAAAGAATTCACAGGCGTTCTAAATATCATTCTCCAACTACTCTCCTCACAAAAGTGATGTACTACCTCTAATGAGCCTGAACTCTGTGATCCATTTAGAATATTTCGTTAAGCTCTATTTAGTACCAATAGATATGGCACACTCTGGGTGGTCAGTTCCACCCCATGCTTCAATCCTACTGGAGATCAGCTGATAGAAATTTACTCTTTGGTTCATGGAAGAGCCCTGTGTTCATCTTAAGGTCCTTGTTTCTATTTAGAATTAAATGTGAAATGCCTTTTTCTCTACGAACTGTCAGATTGACAAAATGCTCTGAGCTTGTTTGGATTTGGGGTATCAAAGTGGTGGGAGACTATCTGCTTTCTCGGACATGACTCCCGATCTTTCACAAGATGGAATTATTCAGTCCCTTGTACCCAGGCTTTCTCTGAGATGAGGCATTCAAAATGTCCACCATTAAATGCTTTTGAAATAGAAAACAGGATTTTATGACCCTGCAACTGCAGGATCAGTGGTTTTATGCTCCTTAGCCTTTGTGATAATGTGTGTCTTCTTCCCCCATGCAGGCTATGCTGTGGTTAGTGCTGATTCAGTAAAGAATTTTTTGTTTTGTGTTTCCTGATACAGCTTCCTGATCTTAAAGCATACTTCACTAACCTCAGCTCTCATCTGTGGTTTTCAGTATTAAACAAGGAAATTGATTATAAAGGAATCTTTGAGAAATAAGAAGGGAGGGAACAGAGGTGGTATATGGATGGAGAACAACTGAGAAATGGAAGCATTTAAAAAGCACTACATTTCATAAAATACTACTTAGATGTTAATTTAGTTAAAATGATATGTAAGTCCAGCAAATCTGTGATCTTACTCTCCCAGACCAAAGATGATGGTCTGGCTTATTGTGAAGATTTTTAATAGAACATATTATACCTGAAGTTAACTTCCTGAAAGACAGAAACTTGTAAGTTTCTATTTACAGACTTTTGCAGTTAGAAGGAAACTCATAACCTTTTTTTACCCTTTAGAGAGAGCTGTCAGCCTTGGGTGCTTCATTGTTTGTAATGCTCTCTATTAAAAAAAAAATATCTTTAAAGGCAGGAAGTGTGTTCTGACACGTGTCCTCTGAATCTCTGTAATGCAGATCCTGGTTATAATGAGAACTCCTTGAAATTGCTCATCTGTGCCATTGTTGTGTTTGGCCCATTAAACTCTGAGCTCATGAAAAGAAGGAGTTACATCTAGTCTCTACTAGGTCAGGGGCATATACTTCCCTAAGAAAAGTGCTGCCTAGAAAGAAGTGATTGATTGGGTGTTTTGAAGTGTTTATATAAACACGTGAACTGGTTACATAGATATATTGTACCTGTGGCCTGAGGAGACAGTAATGGAAGTGGCCGTCTCGCAGCCTGCATACTGTCTCAAATTTGCTTTTTCAGGGGGATGGTGATGCAGGTAGAGGTGACTTTCCTACTAAATGAAGTCTGCATGTGCAAGATCATTTGTATCTAAGGCAAAGTAACCAAAAGGGTAATTTGCAAAGTATTTACTATTTAGTGACCTGTTATTTCTTTCCTTACTTAGTGATGTGGAAATAATGCTTCTAAATATTAAAATGATTGGTCAATCACTTGATGATCTTAAAATGGGTTATCAGACTTGCAAGTGAAACTGGAACTCTGCAGTCGCCACTGTGGGCAAGTGGAATACCACTGCTCCCAGAGGAGTATAAAATTATGTTTGCAAAGTAAGTGATGTGGTGTGTTCCATGGGAGAAATCAATGTTCAGCTGGGGTGGAATCAAGGGATAATTCTCTCTAACAAATATAATTCTTGTGGCTACAGTACAGCAGAGAATATCAGACATGACAAAGAACAGCCACACAAGGACTCTGAGGTTGGAGAGAGAAGCTGTACTTAGATAAACAAATTAAGGAGCCATTTTGAGGTGCATAATGCAGTCCTGGAAGCTGAGACTGACAATAACTCACACGAGGTGATAACAATCTTGAAGCAAGGTGCCAGCTGACCAAGGAAAACGTTCATGGAACAGAAGGTGTGTAGGACACAGGAAGAATTAGAAGATCGTAGAAGACAAGATATCCAATTTAACCAGGGCTGATTCTCTTTTATTACCATTTGGGCAAAGATTTGCTCTCAGCTCTTTTGTGAGTGAGAAAAACTAAATTATATCGGAAGTTTTATATATACGTTGTGTGTGTAAGTATACAAGAGAAATATGTAGTAAAATATAAATGTTCTGTGAAAAACTGTGTTTTAAATGTATATGATTTTGGACATATTATTGAAATATTTCCTAGGCTAAAGTGAATGATTCCTAATTCCAATTTTGAGAATTTTTCAGGATAAAATTGTTTATGGTATGATATCTGATATAGAACTTGGTCATTCTGATTATCCATGTTTTCATTATTAGGTTGAACAAAGATGAGCATTTTAAGGAAAACTTTGGCCTTGCTTCAAGTTCCCACTTTGTTCATCTCTGTACAGATTAAAGATGTCATTTATCCAATAAAGAATATTTATTATGAAAATTTATTTCCTTAGACACTACTCTGTCCACATTCTTCATTTCTTCTTAAGTTACAGTACACCCCTTATTTATAAATCTGATAGTCTCAGGCGTTTATATTTGGTAAGTACCTGTAAAGATGTATGCATCTCTGACTCTATAATTCTCAACCTTGATTCTCTCCTGCATATCAGAATCACCTGGAATGCCAAGCAACCCTGTCTCATACATACACACATTTACCCCATACTCATGTACACACATATGCACACCTATACACATGCTCACAGATGTCCACATGTACACACACATAAACATGCATACACATGCATAAATACATGCACACACACCAGGGACACAACTTGAAAGAATCTAGTGTCATATTACAGGTGGGGGCCTGAACATTGGTATTTAAAAGTACCCCCCTACAGAATTCTAATGTGCAGCCAGGGTTGAAACACACTGGCCTATAGCATGTAGCAATCTGCAGTTTTGCTGAGGCACAAAATTGAATCACTTGTGCTTGGAGTGAGTGATTCAGTTGGTGAAGAAGGCCAGCCTGCCACTCAGCTCCTGCACTTCTGGACAGCCTGGTTTTACTCTGTCTGGGCTTGTGTATACACCAACTCTTACGAAGTAAACAACAAAATCAAGAAAAAGCTAACAAGCAAAAGCAAGCCAAAGTAGCACTTTGCTCTCTCTTCTTTGTGGAAAATTGGATGAACAGAAGGAAACAGTCACTCATGTCTCAGATGTAAGTGAAAAGATTGTGAAGAAGTCCAAGGAAGCTCAGTAGTGGAGGATTTGTTGAATGTATTCTAATTCAGCAATGTCCTATTACCTATATCTCTCTTATCTACAGTGCGATCCCTTTAGAGGTCTAAGTTAATGCAAAAAAGAGAAGGATTTACCTGACTAGCTAGACTTTAGGTTTTATTGGCCGCATGATGTCTAGGATACGTCATCATAGGAACTCAGCCTAGTTCCAGTCTTGCTCAACAGGGAAAGTTCTAAACAAGGGTAGAATCACCTTGGATTTCATGCTGTACGTTTACATGGATATGTATGCACACAAGCAAAAATCATAAAAACAAATAAAAAATCTTCTTCATATTAAAACCTCTCCTCCCAGGGTGTACAGTGACTCACAACCATGACAGCTGCTGATTTTCTCCTCATCCCAAATTAGGAGATGGTTTTCTCACAGATCTCTCCGTTATTTATTGTTTATCCAATGCGCATTGACTCTAAAGGGTCTGAGCTATACTATCTATTTTATTAACAATATTATAAGATCTAGAAGACGATTGGGAACAATTTTATTGAGAGAGATTTTATTTTCTTGTTTGTTTTTTAATAAAGCCAAATCCTATATTCTGTCTACTAAAGGATCCTTCCTAAATACTGAATCTACACTTTTTGGTGGGCTCTCATTCAGCTATGGCACCTCCTTTTCAATTACCAATCATTCATTAAATGACTTTTTGTTGGAACTTCTCTTGATCTTTGTACCTTGGGAAGGGTAGAGAAGTGAGGATAAACTGACCCCAGGTTTGTATTTCCTTGATTTATTTCTTATCTTCTAGACACTCTTATGCCCTACACTTTGTCCCCCAAACAGTGCCAAGTAAGTAAATATCTGAACCAAAATGAACCTCTTCATAGATGTACATGTCCTTTTCTAGTTTGAGAAAGTCCTATTCATATGCTCATGAATTTAAGGATCAACTATCCTTCCCACAGTTTTCAATATGATGGACAAATGATACTGCAGTAGAGATTTCTAAAGCTTTTCTGAAGGCTTCCGAAAACCTTACTTGATTAACCAGACAGGCAGTATTTGCACAGCTAACTATTATAATACTGTACCTCTCTTCCACATGCTTACCAAATATGGCTTCTTCACATACAGGAACCAGGAGCCCTAGAAACAACAACTCTGCTCACTGATGCCAAGAGACAAACCTTTGGAAACCCTTCCACTTAAGGAACTACATCAAACTAGCCCCCATTGACTTCCCCATCATTTATTTGTCCAGATGAGTAAGCAACAATTTCTCAGAAGTCTTGCACAGCACCCCTACTAACAACATAATTATCTTCTGCCTCTTCTCTGCTAGTATTGAGCCTAATAACATGTTTGAATAGTCATTGTCACTAAGACCAATGAAACTCTGACACCTCCATATCCTATCCCCTACATACCACTGACTTTCCTACTGGCACACTCAGGTAAGACCCAATGTTGACCCTGATTATAAAAATGGCCCAGAGCATAAAACCTGTGCTTGAATTGGAAAGCTCAATTCTGATTGTACAATAGCTCCAAATGTTTGTCCACACTCAGTATATCCTCAACCATGTCATTGCACTCGTATTGTGTCCAGATTTATCTCCTAATTGAATATCTTTTGGTAAATGGATCATGTCTTATCACTGTATCTTCTCATAATGGCTTTCATTTGCTTTGGATTTGGTAGAAAATTCATTTATATTAATAAATAAATTCATAAAAGAAAATTTATCTTCATTAAAATTCAACGTCTTCTCTGGCCACATTCTAAAAACTTTCAGCCCCCTCCGCCACACACTCACTTTTTTTCCCCCCGGATTGAGGTTAGTTGCATCTCATCCAGTATTTCTGAAAATTTTCTTAGAATTTTCTGATTTTAACTTCCTCCAAGCTAGAAAAGTAGATAACTAAAATATGTAGAATTTGTGTTAAGTGAATTTGGACACTTAGAGATCGTGGAATTTTCTCCTCTACATTGGAAAACATTGTTTTTATTGTTGAGCTTTTACATTAGGCTTTTGGTGTTCATAAGACATCACACTGATTCTTCATTGTTACTTTCCCAAGCCCTTTCCTCCTCCTTCCCCTCCTCCTCTTTCTTCTTCTTTTTTTTTTTTTAAGATTGGCACCTGGGCTAACAACTGTTGTCAATCTTTTTTTTTTTTTTTCCTGCTTTATCTCCCCAAACCCCCCCTGCACACAGTTGTATATCTTAGTTGTAGGTCCTTCTAGTTGTGGGATTTGGGACGCTGCCTCAATGTGGCCTGATGAGAGGTGCCATGTCTGTGCCCAGGATCCGAACCCTGGGCCACCACAGCGGAGCGCGTGAACTTAACCACTTGGCCATGGAACCGGCCCCTTCTCCTTCTTCTTGAAGTAGAATACTATGCTGCAATGACAGGAAGCTGATGAAAATTTATATTTCTAGAAAGATATACCTTTACCATATTGATCATAAAATCCAATGTAAACAATAGTATTTTCACCCACCTGAAATAGCATTGAGTCAGGAATTACATAGGAGTGTAGCGGCTGCATACATGTGAGGGTCTAAATAGCTGAATTCAGAATAAAGCAATCAAGTGGAAATATTTGGTCTAATCTATTTCCTAAATATAATTCTAAACGTATTTAATATATTGTCTCTGTTTCCTACTGCCTGATACAGGAATGAGCGAAAAGGATAAAATATCCTGTGAGTGATATTTAGTTAAGGTATTTTAATAGCAGTTTCATTACAGCTAGCCATTGAGAAAGGTGGAAAGTGAACCCCAGGGAACTGTAATGACTTGACAAAGGTCATTTTAGCAGTAAATGACATAGAAAAGAGTGGTTCCCAGAGACCTGACCTCTAAACTGTGCCTCACCATTCTCTAATATTCCACTTTCCCTTGATACTGCCATAAATGTGACGCTATTTTGATGGTGACAAAACAACAGCATTATTTCTTAGTTTATGTTTAAAATATTGTTTTTGGCAATATTGTAATTGTTATGGCAATACTTCAAAAACACAGGTATTAGTGAAATATATCTCTTCTTACAGATGTACACAGAGAAGCCTAGAATGCTGTAGTCTTGGTGTACTCTACTGGACCCAGTTTTTTCCTTCTCTGTCCTTAAGAAAGCTATAAAAGTTCCAGGTCCAAGCCCCATATAAAACAAAAAGAATGAAAGGAAGGAAGGAAAGAAAATGCATATAATATTTTCTTTCTTCGGTTACGATCACAGCTAAATGTATCAATATACAATTTGTGTTGTCAAAAGTGTTTTCAGCTCTCAACTGTTCTGACTATTCATTGCTGAAAAGTAAAAAGCAAGATAAAAAGCATTTTTAGCTTTATCTTGCTATGTGGTGAGTCTGTGAGATCCTCAAAGCATATTCCATGAGGACAACGAAAGGCCAGATCTTACTTAGATATACTAAAGATGACAGTCATGCGGCATGGTGGGGGAGGGAAACACATAAAATCTGCCTCTGTTTATCATTCTCATATTATACTTTTATTTATGTGATGTCTTCATGTCTCCATTGAACAATTTGTTTCTTTTTTTCTGAAAGTTGTCATACTTTAACCTTTAATAGCTATCACCTTAAGTGGGAATTCATTGGCCAAATAAAAATTAGAATTTGACATGAATTTGGAGAAAGATGCCTGTCCAGTTAAGACTCAGCTCTTTATCAGTTAGCTGACGTGATGCAATGGGGCGTGGGGTAGAAAAATCTCATAGTCTTAGTGGAAGAGCACTAGCAAGTGAAGGTTCTGTTCCACACAAGTCAGTCAGTCGAGATATGGAAGTCCTGCCAAGAGACTGGTGAGATTTCTACTAATCAAGTTACCCGCTCTCTGAAGTGCTCCAGTTGTGCTGGAGATGGTGCTACAACCTTCTTATTAGGATCTTCAACTGAATGGTAAGAGGCTATCCTTGAGTCTATTAGTGAGCATTCACTTAAAGACATTTCTCCACTCTGTATTCTAGAGTTAAAAACAAAACAAAACAGAATAATGTTTAAAACCCACTAGACAGAATCTTCTTCAGAAAAAGTGTCCATAGTCATAAATTAAAGAAGACCATTGAATCGTCTTTTTACTTTTTCTTGCCTATAGGAATTCAATTTATTTAATTTTCTCACTTATCTCCATAATAATATTGTTTCTGTTTTTAGGAATACGTCTAATTTTTTCGTCTTTTCTTTAAGTGCTACAATTGCAAAAATTTTATGCATGAAATAATCAATGCAGCAAAGGGGGAAAAATACCAGGTTTATTAGATTGTATGTCACATTTGTTTATGATATCCTGAATTCCTGTTGATATTTCTCATAATGGCACTATATTACCAAATATAATTCAGCTTTAAGGCAGCTAGAATCAAAGACCAAATGCAAAATAGAAACCTCTCTTATCCAGAGGTTTAAAATCTGCTTCTTGATTAATCAGCTTGACAACTACAATCCATCAGTGCATCAACCAACAAAATTTGAATATCACTCTGTCTTACAGTATAGAAGTATGAAGAAGTAAAAGAGCCTCAGGAATCTGATTGTTTACCAGGCATGATGCTGTGGTCGTGTATACTGTCTGCCATGTTCTTGCTCCATACCCTTGGACTCATGGTGGGATTGCTCTTCTTGTCCTCTTGTTAGTTGAGTAGAGTGATGTGTCCAGTTCTTTCCAAGAGATTGTCAGTGGAAGTAAGATATTTCAGTGCCTATTATAGACCCTCCAGTCCTCCTTCCCTTTTAGTCAAGATTCCAGAGTGAAGATAAAGCAGAGAAGAGTATCCTGTACAACCAGAATGGATGTGTATCACGAGAAAGAAATTACCTTTCTTCCAAAGCATTGAGATTTTTGTTACAGCACCATAACCTAGCCTCTGCTGATGAATAGACACGATCGATGTCTAAACATATCTAAACAGAAAAAAAATTACCTATATTAATAATATATTTATTACATATATATTTCTTGATAAATATGGTTACTAAATTGATCACAAATTAGACTTAAACTAAAACCCTGCCTATCCCAAGTCTCTGAACCAGATATTTGGTGTGCAAGAGGATATAATCTTTATTTATGAAAAATAATCAAACATATCAACTGTACTAATTTCCTAGGGCCTCCATAATTAATTACCACAAACTGGGCAGCTTTTGACAACAGAAATTTGTTCTCTCACAGGTGTGGAGACTAGAATTCTAAAACTGAGGTGTCAGTAGAGCTACGCTCCCTCTGAAGGCTCTAGGGAAGAATCCTTTCTTGTCTGTCCCTAGCTTCTGTTGTCTCCTGACAATCCTTGGTGTTCCTTGACTTGTGTCTGCATCGCTTCAATCTCTACCTGCATCTTCACATGGTCTTTTTTTCTGTGTGCCTTTACATGGCCTTTTTATAAGGATGCCAGTCACTGGAGTTAGGGTCAACCACATTCTGAGGTTCTAGGGGGTTGTGAATTTGGAGAGGGGCGAGTGGCAGGACACATCCAACTGAATACACCAGCACTGACTTGAATACAGTTTCAAGTTTCAGGTATTATCTATATAATTATTGGGTCAATGTCACAAACAAAAGACAATTGTGCCATTGGATTTAGCTTCTGTTCTTTTGTATTCCTGATACTATATACAGCTTAGAAAAGAAAATTGAGGATAAAGACCAATCCTTATTTGTTCTTGCCTTCTCCATAGTTAACAGATATGAAATAAATATTTGCCAAATGAACAAATTGATTGTATACATAAAATTATTCTTGATCAAAAGGCATCTAGATTTCTAAGACTGAATCTACAGAATTACTGGTTTTATAATTCTGTTGCTATCTGGATAATTAGCAGGTCTGGAATAGGAATCCAAGCCTGCTCATTTTTGCTTTAATCTTTTATTTTGTCCTGCATGTTGGATTATTTTTTCTTTACATAGGAAGTAGGCATGTAGTCCAAATGACTATATACACCTGTATTTGGAGATTATCAATATCCACTGCCTCAGCATCATTATTAAATATGAACTGAGAATATACTTAGTATCGATTATGACAAACAGGAAGATGGCAATTTAAGTCCAGTTTTGAAAATGAATGACCAGTTTGCTTTAGGCCTTTTAGAAGGCATGCAAGACACAGTTCTGAAGATGATAAACATACAGAATACAACTCTTTTAGAGTATCGTAGGCCTGAAATTAATTTCAAGGATTAGGGTTACCAGAACAATCTTCATTAAAGATAATTTGAATTAACCCAAGGACCTGGGTTAAAGCACTATGTTATCTGAGAAAAGTAAATCTTTAAAGAATTAATGCTTTAGCTCATTTAGTTTATCTGACTAAGTCTATCAGACTTTGAAATCATGAGACTCAATAATCAATGAATTTTGGGGAGAAGCAAGCTGAGAACTTAGTATGCTTTTTGGTTATCAGAACTCTGGAATTTAGAACTCTTGATTCCCAGTAGATGATAGTTTAGAGACAAAAGGAGCTTAGACAGAACACCTGAATGAAGGAGCTGTATGCCCCTGAATAAAATTTCATGTTTATCGCAGTTTTGCTAAGGGCTGTCCTTAAAAGCTTCATAAGTCTTGGTTTCCTTGGATCTTATTTATTGCCTAGAATAGTACCATGATGCACTCTCATTTAGCATGGCACATCAGAGTATATGATGAATTTTTTTTTTCTGCTTTAAATTCCTGCAGAGCACAATGATAGAGACATAATGTATCTGCATACACATGCAAGGTAGTTTGAATTTAATGCATTTCATATCATTAAAGTTAACATTTCATGTATTATATTTCCTTTTAGAATACACTTGCATACATCCATATCCATATAGATATATGCACGCACACACACAAAATCCCATTATGTAGATCAATTTACATGATCACAATGTTCATATCCATAAAGCAGTGAACTTACCAAATCAGATGCATGCATAAAAGCATTGATGCATAAAATTTCCATCTTGCAAGTACAGAGAAAGTTCTAGTAGGCATTTAGTGCCATGACAGGTCACTTAGGTTACAACTAGCTATATAGGACATGCTAATAAGATTTAACCTTCTTTGTCTGTTGCTGAAGAGGGGGAAAGAGGGGAGGGGTGAGACCTTCTTATCTTTGAAGATATCAAAGAAAATTAAAAACAACCACTTTCCCTCTGATCCTTGTGGCTGAATGTTTTTGAGCTGCATAAATGAGGTATACACAAAAAGAATATATTTTTAAGGGAACAATATGAGATCTTAATCCATTCTCTACTGATCATAGAATAGGTGACATTAATAAAAGAGAATTTGATGGAGTGTGTGTATGGAATTACTTCCCTCTTTATACTTGATATGACTTTTCATCTAAAGTAAACTCCATTGAGATTAATATTTAAAATGGAAAGCTAAAAACCCAAAGTGCCATATGACAACGCTTAAGTGAAAATTTATTAGACTTGTCATTTCTGTTAATTATTGTCATTTCAGCTAATTACTAGCCATTCCTGTTGGTTATTAGACATGTCATTTCCCCTTCCAAGCTGCCGTCTAACACCTTCTCTGATTTCATTTCACACTCTCAGGCAGTGGGGTCAGGGACCAGTCCAGCGGATCAGCACTCCAGAAGAACAATTCAGAATTCTTGCCAAAAGACAGAATAGTTAGTGAAGAATCCTCAACAATTCTTATTCTTCTTGCTTGTGAGGGTCAGTGAAGAAGTGACACTATTCTGTTATAAACAAAACAACAGAAACAGAAGAGATTATCTATGGGCTTGAGATAATCTATGAAGAGTTTATCTATAGCTTAACTAAACTCCAGAAACTTTTAAACTCAGCAACATTCATTTCCCCAGCATCTTACAATCTATATTGGACAATAGACTGAAAGGTGTTGGCTGAAGGATAGCTTAGGGAGACCAGCCTGAGACTGATTCTCAATAAAAAACCCTCCATCTGAAATGCTGTCAGTGGATATTGGAGCACTGTGTACATGTGTGTTTATTAATGTGCTTATTTTCCCCCCAGGAAGTCATAAAATAGAATCTGATGATGGTAATAGAGAGATTAATCTAGGAATTGTATCAATGAAATAAAATTCAGGTATCACAAGTGAGAAAACCAGGAAATGCAGACATTGTACTAAAAAGAAATGTCAATAGACTTAAGGATTCCCAAGCAAGCAGTATGGATGCTTGATTTTGGTATCTTCAGAATTTGATGGGAAATTGCAGCATGGTCTGCATGAATAAGGCAGATTCTGCTAATTATGAAGAAGATTCAGGGAAACTTTATTGGATAGCTGGATAACTGCCCTTTCATTGCATTTTGGTTTTGAACATAATCAAAATAAAATTGCAAATTGAAAGATTATTTTGGAATCTATTCAGGAGAAGTAGCCAAATTCATCAAATTATTTTTCTGTGGAGGTTTCTCTCCAGGATAAGCCAAGTACTCTATTATTCACTTACTTGAATTTGCCACTTTAGACTCAGAAAATTCACCCTCTCCACAAAGGCCACATTTGAGTACATAACTCAGTGATTTTCAAGTAGACCCATCTATGTTAACATTAAATCATTGGTTTTCCCTCCATACATTGGGCTAAAGCAGTCATCCACCATCTCTTTAAAATGTTTATTCAGTGTTAGTGAGGTGATAGCCTTTTGGTCAAGAGGAGTATTACTAGTCAGAATTAAGAGCATCTGCCATACCTAGTGCAAAAGAGGGAAGGAAAGGCAAGAGAGTGCCTTAAGATTTGACATAGTCCGAGAAAAACTTGGGTGTTCTAAATACATGCATGACATCTTCAGGTTTTATTAGATACTTCTTAGGGGACAGTGACACTAGACAGAGATGAAAGTCCCTTAACCTGAAAAGCAATCAAGCCATTCACTGAACTAAAACCAGATGCTTCAGAAAGCGTCTTGTCTAAAAAACTCGTCCCCATAACTGTCAGCAGTTAAAATGCCTTATAGAAGACTGAGCCAACAAATAGGCTGTTAGTCATTAAACAGTTAAATTTGGTCCACATTTTATATCCCTGGGCTGTCAGAACCCAAGCACTGAGATGTGGACATACACCATCAGCTTGTGCATTCTCCCAGATTAGGAAACTAACAGCAATCCCTTCAGAACAGGATTCCTGAGGACAGGAACAAATTAATCAAATGCTGATGAAATTTACAAAAGGTGTAAGAGCTTTTGAAAGCAGGAGAGGAATGTAATTGCTACAAGGCAAGTGTATACAAATAACTTTAGGGGGCAAAAGATTACATGTAAGTAGAGGTAGATTTTTCATGGGCAGGAAACTAGAGTAATGGGAATAATACTTTCTGAGTATATATTATGGAAGATAGAACCTACTAAATTAATGATTAAATCAACAGTTTACGCTGGATTATAGGCTCGTATGGTTATTATACTGCACAAATTTTGTTCTGTTCAGTGTCGACAAAACAAAAGGAACAGAAAGTGTTGGAAAATGGCACAGGAAATCTGTCCTAAACATTATCGTTAGA
Source organism: Equus caballus (assembly GCF_041296265.1). Taxonomy (NCBI): domain Eukaryota; kingdom Metazoa; phylum Chordata; class Mammalia; order Perissodactyla; family Equidae; genus Equus; species Equus caballus. Next base: position 68,312,029 of record NC_091691.1, on the reverse strand, counting down.
TGCTATCTAGGCCTCCTTTCTAATCTGTCTCAAGAAACCAGAATAAACATCATGGCAAAAATAGGAGAAATTCCTCTCTATATGAAAACAGCCACTAGGCACAATTGAGTTGTTTGTTACCTGCGCAAAGATTCCCCCTCAAGCTTGAGAATCTTGTTTCTATCTTCCTACCAAAAGCCTGCAACAGGCTACAGGTATTTGCCTGGAGCAACTCTGGGACAAATTGGAAAGGGAATAGAAAAATAACTCACTGTACGTGAGTGTGCGTGCGTGCTTCACCACAATCAATCACATTTTCTCTGACATGGCTTCATTTATGGATTATTGCGAAAACACAGGAAGAATGTGAAAAGATAATGTTGTAAAGCCATCAGAATGAAATTGGTGGGAGGAACCCATTTCTCACTGTGTTCCCAAGCACCTCTGCACTCAGAATCCCAGCATTGTTTAAACCTCCATTCTATCTAAGAAAGCTAATCAAATGACACTCAGGAAAATTGACTTGGGTTTTCAATCTAGTTTCAGATCTCTAGTGTACTTATTTCAAATGGCATTTGTTATTCTCTGCATATCCTTAGGAACATGCCCTGTCAAGAAATGCCATACAACTTCAAACTATGTTTTTTCCCACCTCTATAACTTTTTATGTATTCCCTTTTTACATTTTATTACAGCATAACATCTAAAAATGAAATAAAGATTATAGGCAATGCTTCAGGACCTAGAGTTCTATGCCTTGCCCTGAATATAAAACCATGTTGATAGGAACTGCTGTTATACCTCTGTAAATTGCTCAAATCTCCCTACTGACCATCACTGTAATTATTTCTGCTTGGAAATGAAAGTTTTGATCAGCAGAGAGGTCTTTTTTTTTTATGTCTATCTTTTCTTCCATTCACCCAAACTACACATTTCCCCTCGGTGTTGAATTCTGGAGATTAAATCTGTATGTATTTATAATACTTACCACTGGGAGGGGGGTAATCGAACAGAAATGAAGAGGAAAAACTAGCAATCGATTTTTGTAACTATTTGAAGTTAACAGTATAAGGATTTGCTCTTCATTGTCATGATTTTAATGAAATCAGAGTAGTTGGGGGTAATTGTTGTCTCTAAAATTGTGTACTTTGTACCATATGGGGAAGAAGGAGAGAGGAAATTTCAAAGCTGAAATGGAATTTTCTGGAGACAGGACTTCATCCAAATCCTCTGCATTAATACAAAAGTTTGTGTAGTCAGCTAATCTTAAAGACTTTGAGTTTGTGATAACTTTCAAAGCCGGATAGCTCATTTCCTGTAGATTTAAAATGTTTATGTGGTCTCTGTTCTCCGTTCTTTTGCCTCTGCTCCCACTTTTTCATATGACTCTCATTCTTCTCCTCTGAATCAGTGCTAACATAGGATTGAGTAATTCCTCTTTCTTCTTTCACCTGAACACCATGTCTCTCTCTGGACATACTCTATGACTTGACTTTTCCTTACATTTTATGGGAAACAGCAAGCATTCCAAGATGGGAAGGTGGTCCCATACCAGCTACTTCCATTTTCTCATGTGTTCATTGTAGCGACAGACTTAACCATCATTAAGGACTACTTAGTGGATAAAAATGAGTCAGAAATCTTTCGCCTACTTAGCAAGAAGGTACTCAAGCAGTATTAGGGAAAATAATTTTAATTAATGACAAGACAAAATCATAACTAACAGGAAATCAGGGCAAGGGGGCTAAATAGAGGGAGGAGGTTAGATGGTGTCAAAATTGTTTTGTTCCATTTACAGGGAAGGGATGATTTTTACTGTTATTGTGGTTGTGTAAATCATTAATTCATACACATTCCCAAAAGTCCCAGAGATCAAAATTTTTTTCCATCTTTTTTTCTATCATTCTTTCCATCTTTCTTGCCTTCTCTCTCTCTCTCCTTCCCTTTTCTCTCCCTCCTTTCTTCCTTTTTTTTTTTCTTTTCCTTTTCTTTATCTAAACTGAATTTCATGAGCCCCATCAAAGGGCAGTGACCTCAGCATACATTTCCTGGAGAAGACCCCAGCGAGACGACAGTCCCAGACTAATGAGACCCAGTCAGAAATGTGGTAAGATGCATTCTCCAGTGTCCAAATCTCAGGGGAGGAGAGAAATAAAAGTATGTGCAAATCTTTCCTGGTTTTTAAAGAAAATATGAATGGAAGGGCTCTACCTATAATCCCAGAGAATGTGCATTCCCTGGAACTGAGAACACACAGATTTCTTCCATTAGTAGAGTGTCTGAAGAAGTCCCATAACTTCCACATATATCTTACTTTGATATTTGACCTCTGAGGCTTTTAGACAATGTCCACACGACAAATTAGATAGTAGGGATAAAAACGAAAGACCTGACTGCTTCTTAGGATCATTGAAGTTAGATGCCATTTTACAGATGAGGACACTAAGGCAACTTGTCCAAATATACAGACTTAGTCGGATATAGAACTGATACTAGAATCTTCCTGTCCACATACTAGGATGGGTAACACTACAGTTGCACAAGTGGAACTGATTTCACTGGATATACACTTTGGATGAATCCTCTAATATGCATCCATGGAACATTGTTTAAATACCAGTGAGAGAGCTTTAGACTACTTAGTGGAACAGAATGTCCCAGCTTAATCTGACTATGATCGTGCAATCACCCTTGGTTTTTAGTAAACTAAGAACGCTTTATCAATGCCTAGAGCTCTAAGAGCATCCAAGATAAATGCAAAAGTGCTTGTTTGAAAGGGGAAAAGGGTGCTAAGGAAATTGCTAGTGTGAAATTCAGAAAGAATACCTGCCAGCGCACTGATTTTCCTTTAGTTGACTTCAGGTTTAAGAATTGTTTTTGATATGCATATCACTGCCTCTTGTTCAAGTTAATTTGTTTAAACATTCATGAAGGGGAAGGTTTTTTAATAGAAATGTGCCAAATGTTTTTTTCAATTACAGACAAACTAGGGTGTTTGCTGATCCATGAACAATGTGAATATTCAGTTGTGGAGAGTTTTACTGCCTAGTAACAAAGTTTTTTATTTTTGCCCTCTCTGTTAAATGCCAAAAATCTGTAAGGAAAATAATGGGAAATGTTTTAGCCTCAGATTCCTCACAAATGGCTTGCTTTGAATAAGGCAGAGGTTTGACTGTGGCTTTGTTAGGTTGGAAAGCAAAAGCAAAACAATTGTGTACGGGCGAGTGGCAATGGAGGAAATGATTCTGTGGGCTGACAAAATCAGCGAGGATGCAGTGACATCAGCAGCAATGTGGTACTGCTCAGGTCATTTTCTGATCCATTAGGTTGAGGGCAGTGTTGAGGGAAGTTGGCTCAGAGAGTCCAGGGAAGGTCATCACCACAGGCATCTCAGCTGACCTACCAAAAGTAGTCTTAGGGCTGGAAATCAAGGAAAGGTCAATGGACAAGGTGGAGGCTCTCCAAGATCCAGCCCATTTCTATTTTGCTCTTATCTTCTCCTCAGCCGCAACAGTGTGTCTGGCAAATAGTAGAAGCTCAATAGATATTTTTGAATGAATAACTAAGTGAATGCAGGAAGTGAACAATAGAAGGCTGTCTAAGCAGGCTAGCATTTGCAAATAGGAATACGCAGTTGCAAATAACCTGCACCCAGTTAAGAAGACTGAGGTTCACAAACAAGGTCCCTTCTGACAAATAAAAATGGCAATCAATAGGATATATTGGAGAATATGAGGAAGCCATTTGGTGTAAACCTAATTCGGCCTGACCTTGTCTTTCCAAAAGGGCCTGACCAAGGCTGTTGAGCATGCATTGTACCTCTGCTTTAGATATTCCCTATGGCAAGAACAAAGGCCCTTGAGATAAAGGTGCAACTTCCCTCCTCCTCCCAACGCTGGAATTTCCTTAAGGATTAAGCAACTTTCCTTAGGCTAGAAACTGATTGCTGCGCTCACCTGTGACCACCCAGTTCGAGACAATAGACTTGCCTCCTGCTACGCCCATTGAGTTAGCAGACCCACTACCTGCTGCTTCCATCAAGTGCTGTGCCGACAGAGCAATCTTGTGACTATTGTGGGAGGGACATTTCAATCATGTGTGAAACATCCTGTATGGGGGTATATAACCACTCTGTATACCTCATTTCCTTGGTGCCCTTTCCTCCTTTGGGAAAAAAGGCCCCGGGCCATGGTCCTCAAATTTTAGCTCAGAATAAACTCACCCAAATTTTCATTTATAGATTGGTTACGGATTATTCTCATCGACACTTTCTAAAGAAGTCAGCAAAGGTTTGTGATGGTAGAACTAAGTACAATGTAATAATTTAGTTATAATTAAATTGCAAGAACTTACTTCTCATGGGTAGAAGGATCATGAGTGAGACGTACTTGGTTTTGAGCTGCTGAGTTCATAAACAACTTAGGTTCCCTAGATTCCTTTAGCCTAAAAACTGGATAATTTTAGAGCCTGAGACAAAACAGAAGTGGGGAATTGACCCCAATGCAGAACTATAGAAGAACTCTGGGCCAGGAAACAATAACAATGGCATTTTGATCCCATTTCATGGTACTTTGAGACAGAAAGGAAAATCACTTGACAGGTGTTTTTGCAAATTATCATCAGAGAAACTCAACTTTAGTGTCCTGTCAGAACCGTGATGAACACCTCACTACATATTCCTTCCATCTTGGGATCTCTATTGATTTCATTGACCAGAAAAATTATTGTCCAGTTGAGCCTCATCACCGCAATCTGTATCTTCTACCATTTTCTGGATGCTGCTGTCTCTGAGAATGGTAACATTTAAGTCTGTGCCACTGAAGTCTCTGCAACTGGCAGAGGAAGGCTTGGTTTGTTGTCAACTGCCTACCTCTAATGACACTCCATTTCTACTTCCCTTATCAAGAGATGATTGGCAGAATCTGCAAGAGATGCCCTTTCCTTTCGTCCTCAGGGTAAGAATGACTTTCTGTGGTATTTACTCTGTTTACAGAGTATTGGATAGAAGCCCCTTCTCTCCTTCTTTAGACCTTTCAGAAAGCAGCCTCAGAATTACAGTATTTCTCTGAACACTGGATCAGAAGAGGGGACATTGATGTTTTTTTTTTCTAATGTGGAGTGTTTCACTTTAGGACAATATTCCAGGTACACGTAGATATGAGGAATTTATGCAGAGGTCAGGTCAAATTCCTGAGGAGATTGAGGACAAGTGAGGCTAGGATGGTGCTGTTTGGTTGTTCATATCAGTCTGGGTAATGTTGAGGCTCGGAATTGAAACACAGATTGGATCAAGTGACAGAGGCTCCAGGAAAGGTGGGAAAGAATTGATGAAACTCAGTTGCATGGTGTTGTGTTAACTAGCAGCACTTGAACTTTCAAAAATGTTGTGTGTCCCTTCGGGAGTGAGTTCTCTCTCTCCACAGTACACTTAGCATTAACAAAAGTGGTTAGAAAGCTTTGCTCGATATTTGGGAGTATTGAACAACAGTTCTGCATTTGCCGGATCCTTGGACATTGAGAAACAGTTTTAGCAAAAGACAAAAAAATGGAAAGGAAGTGGAAATAAGTTGTAGTGAATATAGTCACAGACAATGAAAAAAAAATATGGAGAAGTGACCCAAAGTGTGTGGCTGTGAGTTATTAAAGTGTATGGGAGGGTGTGTATGTAAGCAGTTTGTAAAGGGGGCTCTGAAAAACGCTGGAAAGTAGGGAATGCTTTTGTTGTGCTTTTATTGAGGGAGATTAAATCCCCGCATTTTCCATCTTATCCTCTCTTCTAGATCTTTGGATCTGTAATATATTCATCATTTTTATGACCGTATTTTCCAAACCCCAAACTGGAACCTATGCTCTGACACTGACAATCAGTTCGAATATTTAAACCAGAGCATACCTACATGGGATCTTTATTTCTTGATATCTTGCTCTCAGCTAGCAATGAAACTGGTTTTTGCAAATAAAGTAGATACAGTGCAATACTTCAGGAATTCTTTTTAATTGACCTAAAAAGTCTATTTTGACAAAAAATACAGATCACTTGTGGTGGAAGATTCCTCCATTCTGATAAGTTTTAAGCCATGGGCAATCCAAATTATTCCATATTTTCATTTGAAATATTTAGTAACTAGTATTTTTGTTTGTTTGTTTGTTTTTGAGGAAGATTGTCTCTGAGCTAACATCTGTGCCATTCTTAGTCTATTTTATATGGGATACCACCACAGCGTGGTTTGATGAGTGGTGCTAAGCCTGCACCCTGGATCCGAATCAACCTGTGAACCCCAGTGCACCGAAGTGGAGCATGCAAACTTAACCACTACATCACCATGAGAGCCCCTGCATTTTTACTAGTTTTTAAAGAGATTTTTTTTTTAAAGCATGAGGAAAAATGAAAAGTCATAATCCAAGTTGAGCATATGTGGTAAAGAGCAGCTACCCATGAGAGCTGCCTTTCCTAGGTTAGAAATGATGTTAAATGATAGAATAGCATGTGAAGTAGAAGGTATTTCCTGTCTTAGATAAGCAATCACTCATTCTATTTGTAAGGCTGATATGGTTGTAAATGATATTAATTTGTAAATTTAGGAGCAAGTAAATTAATTTAAGTTTATTCTTTGGTTTAGTTCAGTTGAAACTGTGTTCATTGGAGCAGTAATGTTCAAAGGAAGTGGCTGGGTGCCAATACAGAGGTAAAGAAGCAAAATGTAAATGGTAATCAAGTAGGTAAGGCTCATAGCCTCTACATTCTTCTGTATTCAAAGTAGTTTGACTTTCATTTGTTTTGGATAATAGTATTTTACATGCTATTTTCCTTCCTTAAAAATATTGTTCACTCACCAATATGAAAGTCTTTTTCTTTAGAGAAAAGAGTGCAGATGTTTATATATGGGAGAGATTTTAATGTTCTTTATAAATAGAGAAACGAACTTGGTGACTCCTAAAGGTCTCTTCCAGGCTTGTCAATCTTTGGCTCAAGACCTGTAAGACTTAAACACATTGGACTGAAAACGCTTATTGGGTGAACACACCTTTCATTCAGGGTAAAAAGACACCAGGACTCAAGCCACCATGTTCCACTCTCCTGTACAAATACTCAACAACTCTTCCCAGGAAATCAGCCAAACTAAACCAATCAGAGTCTATTTTCTCAGGCTCTCTGCTCAAACTACTGAATGGTCTTGAGAAGTCCCATTATTGTAACTTTTAGGGCCGCCAACAAGCAATGTTTTCTAACTAAAACTTCAGCTCCACTCTACCAATCATTTTGATCAACTTCTCTCATTCTTCTCAGCAATTTTCCTGAAAAATCATCAGCCTCACAGGTACACTAACCACCAAACCTGACCTCATGCCCTGTCATCAGAAAACTTTATACTTTAATGAGAAAATTCAGGTGATTATTGATAAAATCCATCAAACTTCCTTTCTCCACAATTGTGAATATAGCTCAGTAGCAACTCTTATATACTTTCTTTCAGTTCCAGAAGATAAAATATCCTTCCTCTTCTTCAATACCAATTCCTCTCTTCTGTATTTAATCTCATCCCCATAAATTTTCTCTAAGACATCACCCAATCAGAAATTTACCTCTCTCCCATTCTCCTGAATCTTTTCCATCTATGCATCCGGTCAAGAGTATCCCATTCTCACTCTGCCTTTGATTGCATGTTTTCTTCTGGCTACCAGTAAGTTTACTTAAATCATCAAGAGAAATTATATATGTATGTGTGTGTGTGTGTGTGTGTGTGCGTATGTGTCTGTGTGTTACATATTCATTGGCAGGTGTTTGTGTCAGAGTATTCTTAGATGCGGTAACAGAAACACAACTAGGATTAGAACAGAAACATAAAATATCTTGTTATTTTATGTGCCTAGAATTCTGGAAGCTTGGCAGATCCATGACTAATCGCAAAGAGTACAGATTTTCTCTTCCATTTTCAGGATGTCAGCTTTCATCCTTAGGCTTGTCCCTTTTGTTTGCAAGGTGGCTGCTATAGCTCGAGAAATCACAGCCTTAAACTACTACATCCAAGGGCTAGAAGATTAGGAAAAGACATGACCCTGTCTAAGTCTCGCATTAAAAAATTTTACAGAAGGCTGACAGCATGTGTCTCCTCACATCTCATTGCTAGGATCATCAGCATACAAGAAACATCCCCTGGGGCTGAATAAAGGCCCACATCCCCTAAAACACATGGCCACTTGATATTCAAACTGAATTAGAGTTCTGTAAGCAAAGAAGAAGCTGGAGTGAGAGGATGGGGTGCTGAAATGTTCTTTAAATTGCCATTCAATTAATTGGAATGCCAGGCCCGAGTGTCACTGTTGGTTATGGTTTCAGTGTGCTGCTTACACAGCCTTGGCTCTATGAAGGCCTCCAATAGGACATTTTGTTATTTTTTGTTAATTGGCTTTTGGATTAAAGAGAAAATAAGTAGGTATGGGTATGTGTATGTTTATAGATGGAGGAAGGGAAGTGAGAAGAGTAGAAAAAATGCAGTAAAACATAAATTCATGACTACATTGCTGAACTGAATGCTTAATTATTTATAACACTTGACTTATTCTTATGCATGTTGGAAAACCTACCATTTAAATAGCCATATGTCTATCCATCTAGAAATAGCAGAAATTAGAACAAAAGAGGGGGTTGGAATTCAGGCTGGAATAAGCATTCTGCATTACTCTAATTCATAGTCCTGTTAAGTGATACACTGCTGTGACTATAAAGGAATGATTTTGACAAAGTCCAGAAATGGATCTCTATTCACACCTGTGTTCCTTCAGGCTACGAACCTATAGTGACTTGTCAATGATGTTATGGGCTACTGGAAAATGGAAAAGGGATCTCACAGTAAGCAGTAGTGTCTGCTGGAGGAAAATTTGAAAATAAGTCAAGTTCGATGCTTCGCTATTCTGAGAACATGTTTATATAAGACTACTGAATCAGTCTCTCATTTTTCTCTTATTCTTTCTTGATTCTCTGTTCTTATTCTGGCATAACCTTATCTTCCCTCTCACCCTTGACCTCTCCATCCATTTATTCTTGGTCTTCTTTTTTCCCTCATATCTGGACTTCTTTTTCTCCTTCATTCTTTCCTTCTTGACTCCTGTTCTTTCCTTTGCTTCTTTTCTCTCATTCCTTTTAATCCTAGGAGTCAATTGGAGTGAATATTTGTCCCTACTGGTGGTCTGTCCCTCTTTAGTCTGCATTTCAGCTTCCAGTAGATCAAGGTAAACTGCAATAAGCAGAGTCCTTGTTTGGTCAGGTTTGACTATGTAGACAAACAATTTAGATAAATAATTCCCAAACTCTGCTCACAAAAACACTCTTTTTCTCCTTTGTAGTGTGTTTTCAGGCCTTAAATTTTTTATGTTCCCGCTTTAACACTTCACTTCACAATGCCTCCATAAAAAAGTAATGTCTTTTCTCTTTTGTTAAAAGAGGAATATTCTCCCAAGCAGCTATCTCTCGAGATGTGTTGCAATCCCAAGAGGAATCGTGTTTTACATTTAAAAAAATGCTTTCCCATGCATTATCTTGTTAGATAATCCCCAAAATTGTGTGAAGTAGGCAAGGAGGCTAAGCTGCTTCAGAGAAGTTTGGCTAACGATATAATAGGCTAATTAAGAGCAGAACCTAGATCTTTCTCAGTCTTTACAGTACTGATAGCTATGAGTGTGCATTGGAGTAATTTTGTATGAAATAATCAGATATAAAGACAGTGAATATACAATAAACACATATATTTCCCTTCTCTTTATTTTCAAGGAGAAGTAACATTTGCAATTACTCACCACATGGAAACTGGAATTGCTTCCCCTGGGTGACAGGCACACCTTTATCTCTACGAGTCCAGCTGCATTTCTTTGTCCTTTAGTCCATTTTATGCTGATGCTTGACCTGGCATCAGTAACAATCCAAATATGAGCATTGATTTCATTTTTTATTCCACTCTTCCTCTTTCTTTCCTTCCTTCTCCCTCCCTGTCTCTGTCTCTACTTTCTCTCTCTTTATTTCTTTAATTTCTTCCCTTGTTCCTACCCCCATTACTAAGAAGAGATGAGAAATCCTTGATTCCCTGCATTCACATTCTCTTCGCTTTCAATCTTTTTTTTTCCCTCAGTCCTATAATGTAATGCCAATTATTAGAAAATATAATTCACTGTGTCTCACACTATTATTTATAATCTACTCGAGCGTTTTCTTCACATTCTTAATATCCCTGGTGTCGGAGAGAATTACAGCTGGGAAGCTGACTGCAGGCTTCCGTGTAACTAGAGGAGAGAAGAACATTGTTTTCACAGGGAACTTTTCTGTTGTGTCATGGAGTTTCATGATTTTTCTAGAATAGATACTTTGCTATGCTTTTAAAATTTTTGTTGAAAAAAAGACACTCTATGGTTAAGTTTTTCTTTCCTTTCTTCTTAGTAATAGGAAAATAAAAATGTTTCAGTTAATCAATTTAACGGGGAGAAATTTCCAATGCATTTACAAATATATCCAGTAGATGATGATTCCTAAGTAGTTTAGATCTGTAATACAGCTCTGAATATATATGGCTTATTCTATATATATATATATTTGACTCTAACTTTCCCCAGTTCTTGAGTTCACTCTCTCCTTCTCTCTCTTTTTTCTTTCTTTTTCCCTCTCCCTTCCTCTCTCTGTTTCTGTCTCTGTCTCTCCACACCTCTTTCTCACTCAATCTCCACTCACACACACACACACACACACACACACACACACTACATCGAGGAGGAAAACTCTTTGAAGATAAACAAATGAAGTCCATGTTGTTCCTTAAAAATTTAGCAATCAATTTAGTCTTTGTCCTGGGAACTCTGGTCTTTTTTTTTTTTTTTTTTTTTTTGCAGAAGAGAAGATTTATGAACTTACCAGGATTTAAGACAGGGCTAGACAGGAAAGAGAAATAGAAAAAAAATATATCTTGACAATAGAATGGTCAATAGAAAAAGAAATGAAGAGAGTACAGAAGATGAAGACAAAGTAGACAGAAAAATTATTCCCTCCTAGGCAAGCAACCCATCTGGTGACCTGCATATGAGAGAATCCCAATGGAATTTAATATTAAGACCTTGTGTGGGGCCAGCCCCATGGCCGAGTGATTAAGTTTGCATGCTCCACTGTGGCGGCCCAGGAATTTGCTGGTTCGGATCCTGGGCGCAGACATGGCACCGCTTATCAGGCCACGTTGAGGTGGCGTCCCACAGGCCACAACTAGAAGGACCTGCAACTAAGATATACAACTATGTGCTGGGGGCATTTGGGGAGCTAAAGCAGGAAAAAGAAAAAGAGAAGATTGGCAACAGCTGTTAGCTCAGGTGCCAAAAAAAAAAAAAAGACCTTGTGTCCTCTGTCAGGCACACAACACACACACATGCACACACACAGTTTTTTGTGCCACCAGCCTCAGAGACTTTGTCTCTGTCCCTTCTTGGTTATTGAAGCTTACACATACCTGCTTGAGCTCCTTCTTCAGTAACTCAGGGGTGGACTACAACGTTTCTAGCTACCTACCCTCCTCTGTCTCCTTGCTCTGTTCTTCCTGAAAAAAAACAAAAACATACAGATACTTTACACTTTGAGAATTTCATTTCTAATCAGGATCAGAAAATAGACAACAACAATGGTAAAGTAGAAGCAGTTACAAACATTTTAGGTTTTTATGTATGATCAAGCTCTCTGGTACACATTTCATAAAACCCTTTGCAATTCACCCACTCATGCAACTAAATAATACACTTGTATACCATTTCTATAAAATGGGTCATTGTCCTAGTAGAAAAACCAGTTTGATTTTCTCATAAATATTTACTGAATGTTGGACTCCACAGTTCAATAAATGAATCATCCCACCATTTGAATTTTGTTTTTTTTTACTTATATGTTTTATTATAACTAAACACAATACATGTTTTCATATGAAATACACTGTGTAGTAGAAAGTCAACCACTGACTTCAAGAAACATGAAGTATATTTAGCAACATAACATCACCAGTGCTCAATGGTAACCAACTAAGAGATGGTGTCTTTATTTCCTAGGACTGTCATGACAAAACATCACAAACTGGGTGACTTAATTAAAACCACAGAAGTTTATTCTCTCCCATTTCTGGAGTCTAGATATTTGAAATCAAGGTGTCAGTAGGATTTGCTCCTTCTTAGGGGCTCAGATGGAGAGTCTATTCTACGCCTGTCTCCCAGCTTCTTGGAGTTGCCAGCAATGCTCGGCCTTCTTTGTTTGTAGATACATCATTCCTGTCTCTGTCCTTGTCGTCACATGGTGTTCTCCTCTCTATGCGTGTCTGTGTCATGTTAGTGCAAGTGTTACATTACTACAATTAGAACATGGTATTTTCTTTATGCGTGTTTGCCACATTAGTAAGGACACTAATCATATTGGATTTAGGGCTCACTCTAATCCAGTATGACCTCATCTTAACTAATTACATCTGCAAAAAGCCTATTTCCAAATAAGGTCACATTCTGAGGTTTCAAATGGACATGAATTTTCTGGTACACTATACAACCCACAACAGATGGTAAATAAGGGTTCTTCTACTTACCTGAAAGGCAAGCTTATCCAGAGTGGTGTCTTTGAATATTTTATTCCACTATCTACTTAGTCTGTATTTTGCTCTTCTGCAGAATAGTGAGGTTTGCATTTACTTTTAGGGTGCAACAAGTCACATTATTGAGAGCTGCTTTACCAATCTCCAGACTCTTCCTTGTAAAACAGCACAAGAAGTCAGTCACATGTCCAGTGCCTGAGGTTCAGATTATAAAATGCACTCTTTGTTTTGGTTTAAAGCTATGAACCTGCAAGTCATGTCAGTAGACAGAACAACTTCCAAAATAGGCTTTAGAGAACTAAATATCTCTTATCTAGATCTACTTAGTAAAACTCCTAGTAAAGAACTAGGAATTAAAAATAAGGCATATCCATTGAAATTGGTGAAAAAGAATCATTCTACTTGGTGGTAAACATAAAGACATAGATATTAAACACACACACACATACACACAAAACAGGAAATAGGGTCATTCTCATAGCTTGTACTATTTTATTTCAAGAGAAAATATTTCATATTCAAATTACATAATTTTATACCTGTTTAAAAAATCAAACTCACTTACTCTTTAGTTCCTTGAATCTCAGATTCTTGTCATAGAGAGTTTTCAGTCATTCTAGCTAAAATTTTTTATCAAACCTCCTTCCTCTCGCCATGCCATATGCTTGCAGTTTTATTTGGTCACATAATAAAATAACTTGTGAATATGACTTAGAAGCAGCCTGAAGTAGCAATTAAGAGTATTGATTCTGGAACCAGATGGCTTGCATTCAAAGTGAAGTCCCGCCACTGTGTGAATTTGGGCCAGGTACTTGACCTCTTTTGAGCCTTAGTTTCTTTATTTGTAAGACGTGGATGATGAAAATGATACATTCCTTATAAGAATATTATGAGGATTAAATCAGTTAATATCTCTAATGCTTATGCATTATGGAGTATTTGTTAAATAACCAAACGTCTGCTAGAGCAGAGGCTCACTGATAATGGTTCTTGCATCTCACATCTCTGTTATTCTCTATAGCACCAAACATCATGTTCTGCACTTAATAATATGCAATGCAATATTTATTTGGATACGATATAAATTGAATTGAGGTGAGTTAACTACCCCCGGCAAAATTTCCCTCCCAGCATATGGATTGATTTTATCTAGGGGCAAGAGGAATGTCTATCCTTCTTGGAGGTTTCAAGTGCTTTGTGAGGATAGGAAACCAGCTGATCAGTGCTCATTGAGCATAGCACTTCACATTTTGAAAAGATCTTTTGCAAATATCTCTCCCAACTTCTCTTGCCCAAGCTAGATAATCCAACTCAAAACATATATTCTCTTAGAGACTTTTAGATTAACCTCAGAAATATATCCCTTCCTCTGTGTTCCCCAACATCATTTTGTGTTCCGTAAGAATATGTTTGATAAATGTTACCACAATTTGTAAAACTGGAAGGCATGGTAGCATTGTCCAGGCTGGTGGTTATTGCCAGTGCTGCAGATCACAGCCAACTTGGACTTTAGATTTGTCTTTTAATACACCTAACTGGGGCCCATCATCAGAAATGTGGATTATATAAGGCAGTAAAGTAGTGGTTTCATGTTTGAATTCTGAAGTCAGATAGGGCAATATAAATTATGGCTCCTTCCACTTGTCACGAGAGTGATCCAGACAGTGCTCCTCAAATTTTACTGTCCACACCTATCACCTGGGGATCTCTTGAAAATGCAGATTCTGATTTAGTAGGTCTGTGGTGGGGCTCAGGATTTTCATTTCCAACGAACTTCAGCTGATGACAACACTGATCCAGAGAACCATTCTTTGAGTATTAAGGACCTTGAAGCTCAAGGTTTAATATCTCAAAATCTCAATTTCTTTTTGTGTAAAATACATGTGTTGTGAAAATTAAAGATATAATGTATAGAAAGAGCCTTTATCACATAGCCTCACACAGTAAGTGTTAGCCAATTTTGTTAGTATCATTATTCAGGCCAGCTTCATGGGCTAGGACATGTGGAGTTGCACAGAGCTCTGTCTTAAAAGGGCTCCATTTTTGGTTTAATGCTCTATTGTCACCATCTTGAATTCTTAATAATTTTATCTTTGAACTTGTGTTTTATATAAGTGAGGTTCAGTGGGACAATGGGGCATGCACGTGAGCAGAAGAGATACTAGAAACATGCATTATCACCAACATTTCTTGTCAACCATTTGCATTTAAAATTCACAAGGTACCAAGAACACAGAATTCTGATGGACCCAAAGTACTTAAAAGTACAAGGTAAACTGTTCCATCTATGACTGAGTAAATGAGGCCACATTTTCCCCAAGAACCACACTTTCCATTTGAACCATAACTTGCTTTGAATGCAGAATGAAGACAATCGCAGTCTAAGAATCATGGACAATTTAGGATCCCTATTACATCCTCTTACTCGAGTTACTTCCTTGTATATTAGCTAATCACTTATACTGAAAATAAGGCCTTTGAAGGAAAGGGAAAGATAGGGCAACCCATAGTTCTTTTTTTAATTCTATCTTACTTATCATCAAGCCAAAGGTAGAGAGTATTGGTAGAACATACGCATAGCAACAAGTGAGATGCAAACAGTTCAGTTAGTTTTGTGTAGTGTGGCTACTGTTCTGGTAAGAACAAAATTTTGGTGATTCCACAAAGTTAAGTGCCTTCATATTTGCATTTAAAACTGGCATTGTGGAATATAAACATGAGTGGTAAAAGACAAGCTAATAATTTAAGTTTAATTTTTCACTAATTAGAAGGAGATTAAATGGCAAATAAAACACACCATGACAGACTGAACAAGAGACCATGGAGTCAAGGAAAAAACTTTATACTTTAATATCTTTAATGGGTACTTTTCCTCTTTTTGAACTGGAGGTCTCTGCAAATTCATTTTCTGCTGAGCCCCACAGATTATGTAGCTGGGTCTGCCATTATTATTATAATCATTGTCATCATGTCTAGGCTAGGGCATCAGGTGGAAAATCCCTGATAACACTGGAAATAATTTTGCAAAATTGCTATTCAGATCAGGAAATTTTATCTGATCTGTAGTTGAGCACAATTCCTGTCCTGTAATTTATTGCTAAAACCAAGAGTATTCTTTAAATTGCACAGATATTATATCCTGAAGAATGTCAGATTAATTATTTATACTTTATTCATATTCTTCTCCAGGAAGAAAATATCAACACAATGTTTATTCTATCTCATCTCATCTAGAATGGTCTTTCGCTTCTTAAATGTGTGTATTATTTCAGTTGACCACACCTGTGACACAGACCATATTCTCACCTGCATTGTAATTACTCACAGGGCCTCAACTCCCCAGTTATACTGAGCCTTGAGGGCCTTCCCTGTAGCACTCTTCACATTGGATAGAAGGTTTCCACACAATGTAATCTAGTCTTTTCCTGATAAGTGAATGAGTGAATAGGTTAAGTAATTGAACAGACTGTGAACCCATTTTAGTAATTACCAAAGGAAATGGGGTCAGATCCTGAGGCATTACGTTAAATTCTAGTTTTGACTGCATTTATGCTTTCACCAGAGAGAAAGCAGCAATGTGTCAGTTATCATAAAGTGTTGTCTTCATCTTTCTGGAATGGGGCTGTTTGATTCCACTATTCCAATTTATTATTGTGAGATAAATAATAGTTCTTATAATTAAAAGTGAATAGGAAGACATTGGACACAATTTCTAAAGGTAAGAACAGCCTAAATTGGTCCTCAACTGATGCAGCTTATGCCCTATTTAGACATTTTTAAATCCATATAGTCCCATCCCAAGCAGCTAAGACTTTCGCCCCATATACTGTGCTGCACAATTGACTCACTGCCTTGTGTGTGTATATATAGGGGGAATTCGCTCTCCTCCGGTGCTCCATGTATCATCTGGTGCTGGAGGCAGTGAGAATACAACATTGATGGACCAATGGGCTGATCCAATATGGCAAATCCTATATTCCTGCTTGGGTACAAATGAATAACCTCATATATTTCTGCACACATTCAACAAAATGATGAAAGAGAGAAAAAAACAAATGGAATTTCCTGATCATTGCATTCCACTTTATTTCTCTGTTTTAACTTTGTAAGTGAATTCAATGTCTGTAGAAAGCAATTGATGGCTCTAAAAGAAAAGGAAAGAAAAATGTTAAAGCCCCAAACCACAATTTGAGCACTGTTCAGCTTGGCTCTCTTCTCCTGCTGGAATCCTCAGCTGGGCCTCTCATCTTGCAGGCTTCAAAGGTCATCTCAAAGGCCAAGGGATTGTGGATTCTGTGGGACAGGGTTGCAGCCCGAGGTCTGCTGGCTTTTATTACTAGGAGGAGCAAAGGAGTAAAGACAAAGAGGGGTAGGATTGACTGGGTGTATATGAAAGAAAAAAGTGATGCTTCAAATTGTCTCCAAACCTCTCAAATATCTCTTCTAAGGGATCCATACCAATCATTTACCTTCTCTGCAGCCCACCCTATACATACTTTCAACTTCTAACTTTCTAGAAGGCCCTGCAATTTAATTTCTCTGCCTATCTTATTCTTGTGCTGTATATTCTCCACGTCCTACCTCCTGTATGAATTCTTCCTTAATCAACCCAGACCACAATATTCCTTTGTCACTGTGAGTCTCTGAAGGATTTATTATATATTACTTGTTTGTCATCATGTTACTTTGCACTTTAATTTTTATTTTGCACAAATGCATGTTTCTTCCTATTAAGTAAGTTAATTAAGGGAAGGCTAAGCATATTTTATCACCTATAGTTCCTGGCAGTGCCTTTTACCTAATAAGTTCATACTTAATATTTGTTAATAAAAATTACTATCACCCTTAAAATAAGTATATGTAGCCCATCTGTTTTACATATATATATATACATATATATATATATATGCCTAAGCTACTTTCTTCATGTATTTATATTTTGAATATTTAATAAAGAGATAAAAAGTAAATCAGTTGATTCTCTTTATTTTGATACTTCTACACTGGCTGAAAATGGTTGAATGACAGAGCCTGTATTTCTGTATTTCCAAGTGACAAGGTCTACAAGCACTCCCCTATTCCAGGAGCAGTCATTCTATTGAGTATCAAGGGCCAGAAAGCCTGGTTCCAACTTGATTATATCGAGGTAGGGAAAAGAGGAAGAAGGATAAATCTATCCATCATAACCCAATCAGCCAATTGAAAAGATGGGGCGTATTAACCAGCAAAGCAGACAAGAAGGAGCAGGACAAATGTGCAAAAGGCCCAGTGGGCATAAACAATATATGCAATGGAAGGAGGCAATACTGCAGAAGGAGCTCAAAAATAATTGAATGCGAATGCTATACATAAATCCAGATGAGATTCAAACTGTGACCTTGAGGTGAAAAGGCTCCTTAAACTGCAACCAAAGCTTTCTATTCTAAAGGGATTAAATCTCTGAAAATCATTCTCTTTCTTTGCATTCATGTTTCACACTTTGTAGTGCTGGCATGAAAAGGGCAGATACATGAGCAGTTCAGTGTTTACTTTCTTGTGTTTCTTTTCTTTCCAGATAGCTGGTATCGGCTTTACCACAGATCAGAGTGGGTGAGCCTTTTTCACCTTCTGATTATGGTTTGTCATCGTCAATACCAGGTTAGTAAGCTTTCTAATGGAAATTACCAGTGCACGGAAGAATGATAAAGCAATCTGCTCAGGTGGGAGAAGCATAGGCTCGAGAGCTCAAGTCGTCTTTTCTAGGGCTCATAATAACTATGAAAGCAAATTTAATAAACTTTTGCATGAAACTTGTAACAGAATATGCTTAGATTCTATGGTTACCATTGCACTGCGAAATAAAGAATACCAGAAAAGAACTAAAACGGTCAAACACAGGCTAGGCAAGGCTCTTTGCTGACTACTTTTCTGTGGCCTCAGCGTAACATTCAAATCTAACTCCTAAGACAGTGTTGCCTGTGGCATTTACAAGTTTGATTTTTTCCTTCCTCACCAGACAGGTGGCAATGATCACAGAGCTCACACTTATTTAGAATGGCAGCTACCACAACAGACAGCGGTTTCTTAGTTCAGAGGATGAAAAAATTAAAGCTACATTAGGAGGAGGAAGGATGTACTCCCAATGGGCAATATTTATAATAAGGAGAAGGCATTTTTCTACCCCCTCTACAAGAATAACAAGGAGGAAAAATGAATCCCAGCAATGATTCTCAAAATGGCAAGATGTGGGCAGGACTTAAGAAATACACCTTTCTAATTCCCAGGCAATTTATGTGTGTATGCCTAAGTATCCAATTAGCAGGCACAGATGCCATTTTGCCTTAAAAAATATAGGGTTTTACAACTGCAAACCAGCTGTGCCCATAAATTTCACCAATCACTTTGCAGAGGTCTACCAAGAATTTAGACTTGAACATCATGGAATTTATTTTCCTCTGCATTAAAATAATCAAAGATTGTTTGGCATTTTTTTGTCTAATAAAATATTTTCCTCAAGGAGGAGAAGGAAATCACAATACATGTACAGTGGTAAGCCTCACAAAAACCAGTGGAGACAGATGATTTCTGATCCATGAAAAGCCTGCTTTCTAAACCAGCTCTGGCCAGTGGAATTTCTCCCAATGATAGGAGTGTTCTATATCTCCACTGTCCATTACAGTAGCCACTCGGCACATCTGGTGATTGCACACTTGAAATATGGCTAATACGATGTGGGACTGTATTCGTATATTTATTTATTTTAACTAGTTTAAGCCACATGAGTGATTACTATATTGAACAGCACAATTCAAATCTTTCCTGTTGTTAATATGTCAAAAAATTAACTATTGACAGTCTGAAATCAAATGGACACTTGCTGCTTAATAGCCATGTGACTTCCTACAAGTTAACCTGTGTCAGGCCATTTTTCATGTGGTAGATGCCAATAACAGTGGTTCTCTCAGTACTGCTGGATGGTTAAATGCACAAAGTATAAGTTAATTGACCTCTTGCCTGAAACAAAGTAGGTCTTTAATCAATGTTTTTGTGTCTTTATTTTGTCTTTACCTCCTTTCTTTCTTTCCTTTTTTCTTCCCTTTCTTCCTCCTTTTTTAGATGCCAAAGAAGAACCAAAAAAAGTAGCAGTTGGACAGTATACTTGATAAGGAATATTGTTATACCTGTCGTTTTGCTGAGTGCATTGTTCAAAATCAGAATTTTGCATGAAAGTTGCTTACCCTCTAGCCTAAGTCATACTCAACAATTAGGAAACAACACACAACACAGCCAATAAACTGTGCTTAGTTCTCTTGTTGTTTTTTTAATTTGTATTGAAATTATGATAAAAAGAGAAATTATTTGGAGGCTCCATGAGAGAAAAATGATTACCATTGGACCTGGAAGAAAAAATACAGACAGTGAAATGGTAAGATTATAAAAAAGAAAATAGATGAAGAAACAAAATAGAAAATAACTCAATGTAATGAACTTTACATGATGGTACATATTTTACAGTGTTAGTCTCATTGTACTTAATAAATGTCAGAAAAGTTTAATACCCAACGTTTAGGAATTTATATGTTCAAACGAAAGAATTAAGCCCCCTGTGAAGATGTGATTCAAAGGAGACAATAAAAACTGCCAGCTCTCCTGTCCTCCTGTATCATTCCTGCTTGCTTCCTAGCTATTTTGGAAGAAGACACATCAGCCAACGGCTCGTTTTATCTGGTGTGTTCTTTATATTCACCACCTCTCCCCCGACCAGGTTCTACTTCTTTTTATTCTCTTTGTCTGCTCTCTACCTCTTTTCTTTTCAATCTCACTCTTTTTTGGTTGCTTGTTTGCTTATTCATTTGGCTGCTCTATTTTCCTGATTCATTTTCCCTGGGTGTGGTCAACATCATTTAGTGACCTGATTTCAAAGATCCTATTTAGCACTTGACGGGGATTGGGAGAAAGACTTAAGTTGTTGTTTTGTATATGAAGTTTATGCTTTGATTATGAACCCACAGGAAAGTGGATCATTGAAATTAGCTATGTAACTAAAAGCCACTAGAAAACCATTGGCCCATTTGGCTGCAAATGACTTTTAACAACAACAAGATAATACTTTTTTATTTTCTTTTCGAGGAAGATTAGCCCTGAGCTAACTGCTGCCAATCCTCCTCTTTTTGCTGAGGAAGACTGGCCTTGAGCTAACATGGATGCCCATCTTCCTCTACTTTATATGTGGGACACCTAACACAGCATGGCGTGCCAAGCGGTTCCATGTCTGCACCCGAACCAGCAAACCCCTGGCCACCAAAGTGGAAGGTACAAACTTAACTGCTGTGCCACTGGGGCAGCCCCAAGATAATACTTTTTTTTTTTTTCACTATTTTAAGGACATGTGTTACACTAATGCACATTTTTTTATAAAAAAGTTGGGTAGAAGTCATGCCTAAAGTCAGGAAATGGACTTGGGAAAATCCAGGGCCTGAGGTTCACTTCTAGGGATCTCAGACTGTTGTTTCCTGAAGTTGCCTTAGTGCAGAGGCTCCCAGAGCTTGTCCTGCCCACAGACCTAGAATCGGAGCTGCCAGGGCTTGGAGGGAGTACAGCTAAGTGCACACACATTTCTAGCTCCACACCAGTTTGCAGACTCAACTGAGCCCTCCACTAAAACCTTCATTCTGAAAATTCTTAGCAAACTGGTCCACTATGGCCAAAGGGGTTTCTATCTGTACTGTATATATATATGGTATATATTGTATTGATATATCCAAATCTTGGGGATCATTTTCAGCTGAAGTGCCTCAATAGATTTATCTAGTATTTTATATGAACAGTAAATAATCTACATTCTTTAAATATTAATCTGTTTTATGAATATGTGATGATTTTTAAAAGAAGCCTATTGTTGTGTCTATGACAAGATGCCTGATAGGGTTGTCTATATGGGGACAAACTTCCCTCTGTAGACAAAACTTTTCTTCTGATTATCTTTCCATTCATTCATCTGTCTGTGCCTCTAGCCTTGCCTTTCTAAACTATCTATAGGGTCTCTTGATTCTCTCTGGATAAAACGTCACTGTTAACAAGCAAAAGGACAAAAGAATAAACCCACATTCCTCACTATCAGAATCATCCTCACAGAATGAATGTTTCTCTGGACCTACAAGATATAGTACAGTTAAAATTGTGTCACTGTTGTGCCCAAAGATCTAGGACAAAGTAAGCATTTTACTATTATAAGATAACACTTAGCACAGAATGAAAGCACCATAATATTCCTTTCAAATTTTCTATTATTGCTAAGGTAGTTCCTTATTCTGCTTTTCTCCAGTTTTATCGAGACATAATTGACATATAGCATTGTTTAATTTAAAGTGTACAACATAATGATTTGATATATGTATATATTGCAAAATAATTACCACAATAAGTTTAGTTAACATTTATCACCTCACATTGTTAACAAGTATTTTTTTTGTAATGAGAGCTTTTAAGTTTTATTCTCCTAACAACTTTTAAATATAATACAGTATTGTTAACTATAGTCACCATGCTGTACATTACATCCAGAACTTATTTATCTTATAATGGAAGTTCGTACCTTTTTGACCCCCTTCACCCATTTCCCACACCTCTGACCCCTTGCCTCTGGCAACAACTAATCTGTTCTCTGTTTTTATGAGTTTGCTTTTTTTAGATTTGTTATTTAAGTGAAATCATACAGTATTTGTCTTTTTCTGTCTCACTTTTCACAGAGCATAACACTCTCAAGGTCCATCCATGTTGTTGCAAATCGCAGGATTCCCTTCTTTTTTATGGCTGAATAATGTTTCTTGGTGTGTATATCCCACATTTTCTTTATCCGTCCATCTGCCAGTGGACTCTTAGGTTGTATCCATGTCTTGGCTATTGTAAATAATGCTGCAGTGAACTTGGGGGTGCAGTATCTCTTGGACATAGTGATGTCACTTACTTTGCAACCTAAGTATACACCTAATGAACAATTTAGATTGGGCACCTCTAGGGAGAGAAAAGGAACCCCAACACAAGAAGCAAAACAGTTAGCCAGCATTTTGCAAAAGTCTGGGAGAGAATATTCCTTTATAAATAAATTGAATAGAACATGCACCCACATGTAAATATGGGAGCTTAAAACAAGTGGCTCACAATTTAAAGAATAATTGAGATATTTATGTGGTTAGTAGCAAAGGCCCTGAAACAAGAGAATTGCTTAATAGTGTAGACTGGCATGAGGTAAAAGCAGAGTGTGATAGACAAAAAGGGTCAGGAGCTCAATGACAAGAGGATCCCGTCTGGCCCAGAGAAACATTGTTTCCCATGGTGCACAGGTCCAAGGGTTCTCCCTGAAGTTCCTAGGAAAGCATAACTAGCACCTATCCCAGAACCCCTCCACAGAGCCTTTGCATTTAAATGGACACACTTTTTAATGCCCATACATTCCAATTAACTCTCAGCTATAAGGTTCAATGGTTCCCAATATATTTTTATAGTTTTCCTAAGTTCCAGATTAGAAAAATCTAATACATTGAGAAGATCCTATCTGACTATTATTGTCAAAATCTTGGCGTTAATCGCAAACCTGGGTGAAAAGCATCTGTCCAGACATGGTTGAATTCTAAGGGCTCTTTTTCTGCTTTGACCTGCTACTCATTATAGATGACCTTTAGGGACGAATGGGCAACCCTACAGGAGAATATTTGTTAAGACCAAGCATGGAAAAGTCAAGAAATAAAGAAGATACCAAAAATCAAAATAAATTTTTTTTACTGATATTCCCTGATATTTGCATGATAATTTTTATCTATCCATATAATTTTCCTGCTTCTTATTCTATCCATTTCTTTCATTACCTCTTGGAAAGAGATGCTGCAAACACTATTTTCCTCATCTGATTGATGCGTCAACTAATGCCTAGAATAATTAAATGGGGTGCTCGTTGTGCCTTAGCATGAAGGTGGCAGAGAGGAAACTAGAACTCACTACCTTTTTCCTAATGTAGTTCTTACCCCCAGTAGCCTCATATTTAATTGCGCAGGTAATGCAAAGGAGCAGAATCCGATTAGACTTTAGGTAAGTGGGGACCCTCTCTTAGATTCAAATCAAAGAGTGTCTGTATAAATGGAGGCCCTTGTTTCTAAAGTCTGTATATCCCTTGGTTTTCTTTTGAAGAAATCTTTAAAATGTGCCCTTGGTATCCTTGGTGCTGACTGTTGGGAAGTTTCTAAGAAAGACATTGTTATTTGTTATGTTCAGGAGGATTTGTGGAGGGATAAATTGCATACACATAGTGTGATGGCATCTGGCATTCAACTGTGACTGCTGTTGTGCACTTCACAACATGTTTTATGTGGCTGGGAACATTTATAGTAAGGTCAATTAGGTTGCAAAAATGGAGAATCGCAGCTGAGGGATGCTTAGTGGAGTGCAGTGGTGTTTGGCAGGGGAAATGGAACTGATAAACCTACACGTACTTGGTCTTCCAGCTGGTGGGTGGTCCCAGCCATGTTGCTGGAAAGCTATTGAATTCAATTCAACAAATATTTATTGAGTAACTAGATGGTACAAAGCCCCAGGAAAAGTGCTGATGGGGTGGCAAGGCAGCACAAACCATGGCTCAGGTCTTAGAAGGTTTTCCAATAACAATAGATCTCAATATCTAGCAATGATTTCATGATCACCATATGCCAGACATTGTTCTAAATGTTCGACATGTATTAACCATTGTAATGTTCATAACAACCCTATGAGATAGGTGCTCTGAGATCCCTATTTTATCAATGAAGAAACTTGGTTGGTGAGGTATGGGAGTCACAAATTTGGTTGGTGAGATATGGTCCCCTTTTCATATTGTCCCCTTTTCTGGGCATATGATGGAGTTGCATTTCACTGCCACCTTGAAGATAGCCATGTAGCCATATGTCTTGCTTTAACCAAAGAAATGTGAGTAGCAGAGATACCTGTCACTTCTTGGGAAAATGTTTAAGAGCTACTGTGTAATTCTCCTGCTACCATGGTAAACACTGACCTTCGGGATGGTGGAGATTCTGTCAGCCTGGGTCTCTGAGCAAGTATGAATGAGAGCGGAGACCTCACTGACGTAAAATAGACATAAAGTAGAGTGTCATTTAACCCTCTGAGATTATAAGGTTGTTTATTATGGCAACATAGCCTAGCATAGACTAGTTAATAAAGGTAAAAGTAAGGATAACAGACATATGAAGTTAATTGAACAACAAAAAAAATAGCACATGATAAAGTCCCAATGAAAAATAGCAATAATAAAAGCAGCTACAATTTATTAAATTCTTAGGAAGGTGCTAAGTTTATTACATACATTTTCTCATCTCTCATACATTTTTTAAGCAATAGAAAACAAACCTGCATAACTGTAATCCACATTTTACAGACAAGAAGTGGAAGCTCAGGCAGGTTAACTGTACTACTTAAGATGACACAAGAAGATACAGAACTATGAATAAAACCAGGTCTTTGTGTCTCCAAAGCTCACGCTACCTACAGAGAGGCTGGAAAGGACCTCAGACAACCTTATCCTTCAACTCATCTGCTATAGAGTTCAAAGGATTGTAAGCCTCTTTTCTTTCACCCCTCCCTCCTTCTTTCTTCCCTACATCTTTTTTCTTCCATTTTCTCCTTCTCTTCATTTCTTCCTCATCTTTGTCCTTTAATTCTTCTCTTTCTCACTCCATTTCTCTTTTCCTAATTCTTACGTTCTTAATTTTTCTGGATATCCATTGTTCATTTTCTTCATGCCAATATAAGAGGCATAGGACTTTCTTCAAGTTTGCCTCCTCATTGCTATAACTTCTAGTGGGTAGAGGCCAGAGAAGTTACCAAATATCCAGGATATTTGGACAGCCTGATGCAACAAGGAGATATCCAGCCCCAAATGTCAATAGTGCTGAACTTGATAAACCCTGCTGAATGATCAGTAGTCTCATCACCAGCTCTTCTCCTTCAATTTGAATCTGGGACCGCCTGCCATACTTAAAGTCTCTTGGTTAATCAAAACTTGATTTCACCTCTTCCACGGTAGGAGGTAACACTTTGTTTCTTTCTTCCTGAGTCTTCAGTCTCAAAGGATTCCCTGCTTGTCTCTGTCCACACTCTGATTCTGGGTAGAGGAGGGTGCATGGGATCTTAAATTCTAGTTCAATCCTTCTAGTAAGATCATATTATACATTAGAATTCTCAGATTTGTTGGGGTTTTTTGGTTGAGGAAGATTGGCCCTGAGCTAACATCTGTTGCCAATCTTCCTCTTTTTGCTTGAGGAAGATTGTTCCTGAGCTAACGTCTGTGGCAGTCTTCCTCTATTTTGTATGTGGGACACCACCACAGCATGGCTTTATGAGCAGTGTGCAGGTCTGTGCCCAGGATCTGAACCTGTGAACCCCGGGCCAGCAAAGCGGAGAGTGTAAATTTAACCACTATGCCACAGGGCTGGCCCCTAGAATTCTAAGATTTTAAATCTCTACTGATATTCTTGCTTTTACGAAAATTAGGCCCACAGAAAATTATGTCGGTAAGAGGTTCATCTTCAATGGAACAACAAATATCAAAATATCTTACATTTGGAAAATGCTACAATAAAATTAAACAGATTTCTTTATATAGGGTTTTTTTTTTGAGCCTTTAATATGCAATATGTCTTCAGAATCTACAAGTTGGAAATGATGTATGAGTATTTTTCAATATATTTTGTCACAGAACTTTTTTTTCCAAGAGCATCTTTCTGGACTCTTGCTCTGTAGCACATAATTTGCAAATTGTGACTCATGTAACTTCCTCAGTTGACTGAGGTCTAGAAAGTGAAATGACTTATTCCACTTTAAAGGGCCAACGCTTACAAGAGCTGGACTCTGAATCTAAGAATGCTGACCCTAATTCACTGTTCTTTTCAACACATGTTGGATAATAAAATGACATATCAATTCCAGTTCATTCTCATATTGCAAGCATTTCCATTTAATTCAATCATTTCTTGGAAATCAAAATATACACACATTGACACAAGGATAACTATGCTACCCCCTTCACACATTTTTTCTCATGCAATATTTAGGTTTACAAATGTTTGTTAACACATTTATCCAGGGCTAAAATATCTATAATTTTGTTGAGACTTCCCTTCACATTATCTCTTATGCAAGAATTATACTTATGCTGATGGATTTACCTAGTTCTATGAACCCATAATATTTTATATTAATATAAGAATTAGTTGAGAATTTTTTATAGTGGAGTGTACCTTATTTCACTAAACCTTCTGGTCTTCCTTTATGATGTTCTGGATCATTAAACATAGGTTATTATTACCTTATCTTGGGTCCATTGAAAGCAGAACTTAAGACAAGGAATAAAGGTGAGGAAAAAGAGGAAGGGAGGCAAGAAGAGATGGGAACAGCACAATGCTGCGTATCCTTGTGTGGCCACCACTTTACCATGACCTGCAAAGAACTCTGATTGTCTTTTTACTCATTCTAGCTTCCTACATTAACCAACATGTGTTGCTTAATTTGGCAGATTTATAATCTTTAAAATTTCTCAAGATGTTCCGCTCTATTTCCAAATTCAAAGACCAAATTTTGGATGTTCCTGTACCTGACCAGAGCTGGACTTAATTTACCCTTTTTCTGAAATTTCTAAGCATTACATATATATATATATCCCTTAAACAGTTCAGTATATTTCATGTTTTACGACAGGATCTTCTTTAGACAAGTTTCATATTCCCGTTAGATTATAAAAGCCTTATCTGGGCAACTATGTTGCCTTTTAAAATCTTTGTATATCCCACAACCCCGGACATAGGGCCTCACACACTGTCCATCTTCAATATAAATTTGCTAAAGAATTGTCTGATAAACTTTGTTTATATTTTCCTTCAAGATACAAATGTACAGGCTTTCTCTTTTTCCAATCCTGACCTTTTTTTTCAGGAAATTCTTAACACCTGTTGCTGGAAGGCCATTGAATAAAATTCAAGTAAAAAAATTGTTTTCCTTACATAAAGCTTTAAAAAATTTTGCTGAAAGGAATAATGTGAGGTAGTTACAAGTACAGCAGACCAATGTTTCTAGTCTTTTCTCTGATGCTAATTAGCTAAGCAACCTTGAGAAAGTCATCTTACCTTGCTAAGCCTTCATTTTCTTATCTTTAAAATGAGCTATAGTATTTTCTATATGAGCTACCACACAGGACTGTTTGAAAGAACAAACACTATCACATAAATACATTTTGGAGAGCACTATATAATTGCAAACACTATCATGA
Organism: Equus caballus; assembly: GCF_041296265.1. Taxonomy (NCBI): domain Eukaryota; kingdom Metazoa; phylum Chordata; class Mammalia; order Perissodactyla; family Equidae; genus Equus; species Equus caballus. The sequence goes on along the minus strand of NC_091691.1, from coordinate 68,284,168 downwards.
ATAGAAAATAATAGTGTCTCTGAGTGGGGCAGTACTTTGAAAACATTTAGTCCTGTCCTATCACGTTAGTGATGAGGAAACTGGATATTAGAAGGTTATGGAACTTGTTCAAAGTCACAGAACTGGTTGACGCTAGAGTCAAAAAATGAACGCAAAGATTGAATCACCCATTTCTATTTCCTCTAATACTCTACTCCCAGAACCAGATCACCTGATCTCTTCAGATTATCAAATTGTTTCTATTTTCCCATTCCCAATGCATTCACTTTCTATGGCTAGTGATTATTCTTTCCCGAGTCCTTGAAGAGGTCAGAATCACTATGGTGGCCATTTGTGTAGACTCTCTTTACCCTTCAGTAATTCTAGGCTTCTAAAATTTGACTCTAAACTGGTGTCCTGGCAAGGTCTCTGAGTGGCTACGTGCCCATGTTGGCTGGCGTCTTCCTCCTCTGGCTTGTGTATACTCAGCCAACTTGCTTTGAAAATCATAAACAGGCTCTATGAGTTTTCTGATTTGATAACTTGCCCTCACACTTCATGCGAGTTGGTCCTTCAGGAGAGAAAGTGCCTCTCAGCTCTGTGTGTGTTAGTACAACAGAGGTAATTCTCGTGCCCTGCAATTACCACTGCCCAAGTTAGCTCATGTTGTAAGCCTTGCCAATACTCTGGGATATTCTTTGGTAATTTGTCACTCAGGTATTCCCAGAGATGGAAGATTAGTTCTAAGTTCTTTTAATTGTGTAATACAGTGCATGGTATTTTAAGAAGCAAAATTAAATATAATTTTTCAACAAATTCCGGACTCTGACTCTTAGGCAAGATTTTTTTTAACATACTACCGTACTTTACTGTTTCTTATCATTAGAGCTGCTATTATGTTCGAGAACGTGAAAAATGGAAATGATTCATTCATTAACTACTCAATTTGTAGTTTTTCTCATTCTTGAAGAGGATATTATACTAGCTGCCTTTGAATCTCATCAACCTATTATTTTCTTCGACAGTGAAAAAAAAGTCAGAAAATCCAAGCGCTTTCTGTTGGCCATAGTCAGATGAAACTCATATATACAAAATGGAATGAAAAACTATTTGAGGCAGAAGGACAGGCATCATATATCTCATCGTTTTATTTGCCTTCCTTGGTCCTCCAATAACTATTCCCAATTTTGTTTTGCATCATCTATTCCCCCAAAATACGCTCCTTAGGCTTTTATATTTATAGGTCCTTCTTTCCTTTTCATTCTCTTTATGCTCTTTTTTCCCCCTTTTTCTTCCTTCCCCAATTATTCTGTGGAGGTTTTTATTTTTAACCTTTGATAGCTCTATTTATTTGAAAACAGCCATTCACCACCTCCTCTGGAGAAGTACAATAAAGTGCAAAACCATTATCACAAAACTGTTTCTCAAAGTTTTGTCACATCCCAGACAGTTTCATGAAGATATGCTGAAAGGATTCGTTTTCTTTCTTTCTGCTTTGGGGATTGCTAAGGGCAACCGGCGATCCAGAAAGAGATTGTAAATCATGGATTATTGTGACACATCTTATTTGTTTCTGGGTGTTTTGTTTTCTTTGGGCCAAAAAATTCAAAGTTTTGTTCAAAACTATTTTCTGATGTCCTGTGCCATGAGAAAAAACTATCCATGTTTTCTTGCTTGAAATCTTGAAAACTCTCTAAATGATTTCCAATCGCAGGTCAATGAGCACTGCATTAAGTAGCTAGAGATTTTGATTTAAAAAATCAAGAGTTTGTAGAGTATGTGAAAGACAACAATTTCAGAAGCCTGTTATGAAGTAGAAAGAAGGAACTGGAGTCAGCCAAGTAGATCATCTAAATGTACTGATTCTAAAAGGACATTCGTTGTGCTATGTCTCCTCTTAGGAAAGCTGTGGTGTTAAGATGGGCCACTGGGAATTCTATTTCATGACTTTACTCTGACATTCTTGGTCTCTGGTCAGAAGTCCCAACAGTGCAGAGACTCAGTTATCAGGGTGCTTGCAATGAGGGAAGATGTTTGGATTTATTTTGAGTGGAAGATGATTTGGTTTTGATTGTTTATTTGTGTTTTAGAAAGCTTGATGGAGGAGCTTGAAGATACCCATGATGAGCATTAATCCACGCATCAGCAAGTCTGGCGCTCTAGAGGGAGATCAAGACTAAAAGCATAATCCTTCCCTACATTTTACTAAAATATATACATTAAGCTCCTAAACGAGGGCCACCTTGTGGTGGGACCAGAGAACACAGTGCATAGTGAAAAAAAAAAAAAAAACAGAACCCAAAACAATTCTTGACCCCATGGAGTTTAGGTCTAGTATCATAAATAAGAAAATTTTAAGTAATCCTTACTTTTCAGAGGGAGCTGAAGGAAAAAGAGTCAGAGGGACAGAAAATAAAAGAAAAGTGACATGGGATCCATTGAAGGGAGTGTAATGAATAAGCAGTGTTTCAACTGTATTCACCTTTGACAGCATGTTTTAGGAAGGTGAATATTAAGAGCGAGATCAAAGTCAGAGAAATTAAGTAGACATACTTTGTCTTGTGAAAATACAATTCTTTGTCCATACTAGGAAGATTCTATCAATAACGAAAACAACTATCCATAATATATCACAATTCTCTAAAAGATATTTACAATATAGATTGTTTTTCTGAATTCATGGATTCTTTTTTTCTGCATTCCTTTGGTGTTTATGTGCGAGTATACATTTTATCCTATACTATCTTGCACTTATATCATTCATTGAACATTCAATAAGTATTTTTTGATTCATTGATGAAATCAAAATGAATATCTGTTTCTCTTCATTTGGCTCAGATGTTTTCTATAAATTCAATAAAGATGTACTGAAGACTTCTTAACTATGCCCAATATACAAGGCATGATGCAAACACTGAAAGGAGGGTACAGATGTGTTAATATACATGAAAAAGTAAATAACAATTCAAAGCAATAATAGTATGGATGTATTTGTCGGACTCATAAAATCATTGCTTCTTTCATTCACTAGTCCAATTATTCACTCCATGTATGCCTATTGAGATGACCTCTAAATTTCCTTCCAAATTTAAGAATCTCTGATTGTAGAATTTGATGACTTCAAATCCGTGCACTGGCCTAAGTTTGTCTTGAATTATTTTTCTTTCTTTATGATATGTGTGAACCAAAGAGCCTTAAGAAAAGAGATCAGAGAATATAATTTCTCTTTGTAGATCTCCTAAAACTCCTGACAGCACACCACGAAAGCAAGTAATTTTCTCTCCACAACCATTTGCTAAATGACGTAAGTATAAATATGTACATAAACATACAGACAGACGGATATATATCAGTATATGTATCCTCTAAATGTAGAGTCAATATCTCACCGATATTTTGTGTTTTGTCCTAGATTCAGTTACTTGCCAAACTACAGAATGACGTATCATCCAGGGCATTTTGATATCCCCAATTTAACATTGCTGTTTTAATGTTACCATTTTTATTCAGAGGATAATTTGCAGAGCTTTTTTTGATCTGGCCCCACCAAAATGTAAATTCACTGTTCTGTATCTCTTTGCTTTTATTTACCAGGGAAGACACATATGTGAAATTTCTGATTATCAATTCATTCTTGATCCTAGTTACAACACAATTCCCATCCCTGAAGAGAAGTGGGAAAAAAGATTTTTACTTTTCTCATTGTGTACTCATTTTTCTTGTGTTTATGCCCATTCAAAGTTCTCCATATTTACAGTCCAAATTACAGAAGAAGCTACTCTTATTGATCTACTTAATTACCATTAACCCTACTGGGTAGAGCCACTTATGACTGAGCATGCTATGTTTCATCATTCAGAATCTGGCTTAGTTACCTTTGAATCACAAGGGCATTTGATTCTGATTCAATCAGTGGCCATTTCTGCTTGAACATCTATGTACTTATTTCATAAGCCCTGGCTTGTAGATAAGGTAGGTTCACAAAGAAAGAGATAACTGAGCATAGTTTGGCTGACCATAGCTGCTAATTTGCCTGAGAGACCTCCGGTTTGAATCTGCTCTTCTGTTCTCCCAGGTGTCCAGCTCACTAATTCTTCTCAAAAGTGATAATGCAGATACTCTACGTTTCATGTCATTGACTGCCATGTTCCTTCATATACATTTTCAAGGGCGCACCTGTCTAACATGACCCATAAGAACAAACATAAACACAATCATTACCTTCCAGCAGGGAGGCAATTCAAAGACGTCTCTGTTTGCTTTATCCACAGGGAATATTACAGACTCCTCTAAATACTCTTTGTCTTGGAATTCACAGTCTCCATATGTTGTATATTTCTCCTCTAATTCCATCATAATCCCACCCAGATGTTACCAGATCATCTATAAGCTATGGACTACATAGTAAATTTAGCTACTGATACAACATCTTTTGTGTAGTAAGTAGGGAATAATTAGAACACATGCGAACACATATGAACAACGGCAATAAGAACTGGATTAAGATAAAAGCAACATCCCTCATTTATACTGCATATCAAACCCCTTAGCTGGTATTTTTTCCTTATTTTCACCAAGGCATATTCTATAGTTTTTTGCCTTAATCCAGAATTCCACTTGGTCGCAACTCTTAGTACAAGGGTATAAAACAAACCCGTGATTATCAGGAATCCATGACCTAGGTGGTCTTGCCTGAGAATGTGTGATAGACTGCTGTTAATTTTTATCATTGGTCAGGATTATTTAAGAACCTCAACAGAGGATTCCTTAAGTCCCAAAGTACCTGATACCAAAATTCACTTCTAATATTTCTGCATAGCACCATAACATTTTTTTCCCCACCTATTTATATGAAACTAAGGAATTGTGAGATGGCTAACATGCAGTTTCAATTTCTAAGTTAATGAAGCACTTGTCTTTTTTCTGGGTTGCATTATTCTTCTTTTGGCTTTTATCACTATAAAGGAGCAGAAAGAAAATATTTTGAGATTATCCTTTAAGAATAATCACGAGAGATTCAAGCCAACATCTCTAAACCACAGTCTCAGGATTCCAGTGTTACTATAGGATAGAAACAGTAGCAAATACAAGATCATGTTTCAGAGCTCAGACCACATCTTGGAAGGCAAGTTCATGTGGGAAGAAGTGCCCATCTTCTCTGTAAGGAATCCTCCGGAAGTCTTTGTTTCATTTTGCTGTTTTCTAAATCTTATGTTTTATAATGACAATACACCTGTGTGTGGTATGTTACAAGACTTATGAATACCATTTGAATCAAGCCACTTTACTTCTGGAGCAAATACCGTTCATTGCCAATCCCAATACTCATTTTTCATCTTACTTTTGCGAAAGAATTCCACTTTTGTTCGGCTACATGCCCTTCAGGGAAGATGCTGCTATTCCAAGTTCTTTAACTAATCATGGTAATTCCATTACACTAACCAGTGATTGGTTTAGGGGTGAGCATATGCCCTCGTAGGTAGCTCTGTTGAGGAGCTTCTGAGGAAAAAATATTTCGTCACTCAAAAAGAGAGACAAGACGCAGACAAGGTTTTCTTCTGCTAGATGTTATTTTGTTGTCATGGGATATATGTAACTTCAGCAGTTTTCTGAAATTTAAAGGCAGGTAGCTGGCTTTACTTAGAGGAAAATGCTGAGGATGAGCCAGCAGACCCATATGGCAAGTCCACTGCCCTCCTGGGGATGGGCCCAAAGTGTGGACAAACACACAAGAAGAAATAGCAGCTGACTCTCTCTTGGGGAGTTGTTAAATGTTCAAGAGAAAGCAATTTTTTAAAATAAGAATTAATAGGTAAATAGAAGTTCATCAAGGGCAAGTCTGGCAGGAAAGGGTGATCCAGGTAGAAGGAATGGAATATGCAAAGGCTTAAAAGATCACGACATGTAGAAGGAAATTTTCCATGGATTATTTAGGGTAAGTAGTCAGGAAAAGAAGCTAGAAGATTTGATAAAGGCCAGATACTGAGGGTCATTTTGTGAGTTGCTTTAAGGAATATGAAATTCAAATGCAACTGATGAGGAGTAGCTGAAAGTGCTTAAAGATTACATGTTGAAATTCACTTTTAGAAAGATTTTTGAGAGGATGGATAGGCAACTGTGGAAGCAGGAAAACCATCAGCAGGCAGCTAAAGTAGTAAAGGGTGAGAGCAGTGAGACAGCTAATAAAAGACATTGGTTTCACTTAATTTAACGACCCTTTCCTTTCCTGCAGTTGACCCAATACAATGCAGATTTGAAACCTGGTTTTATTCCACCAGTTTCGATGGCAAGTCTTTTCATAAAATTTTCACAAATATTTTATGTTTTCAACCTAGGACCACTAACAACTCTAATTTCTGATGTCCTTTGTCCAGTCTTAAAGACCAGCATCAGTTGTCTTTTTGTTGTTTTCCCTCTTTCCTAAATTATATTGAAAAGTTTTGCCAACAGCATAAGATCATCACTAAAAAAAAATTCAATTGGCCCATCTGGTGCAGAAGTGCCACCTTCCCTGAAGACCGCTAACATGTTTTTCTTCAGCAGTCAATGTTACTTCTAAATTCCCCCAATAGGGTCTTTGAGAGAATCTCAAATTCTTCCCCAACCTTTTCAGTCTCACTTTCTAAAATGCGGATGAGATTTAGGGTTGGTAGATGGAAAGGCCTTATCATCACATCAATATTTGTTTCAAGTTTGGCCTAACTTAGTCTTTTAGACTCTCAAAATAGTCAACATATCTTCTCTCTCCTGAACCTTGCGTGAAATTTGCTCTCTATATAGGTTCATCTAGAAGGTGTTCATGAGCAGGGTCACATTGTCTCAGGCAAGAGGAATCCTAAGCCAGGACCCTGGCTTTGGAGTGCACCTTTCTGGCCTTCCTCATGCGTGTGCCTCTGTAGAATGGGAGGCATACATGAAAGTGTGCACATGTGCTCACTTGGAGCTCTTTTTACTCTTATAGACCATGCTCCAGGTATCTGGAACCTTAGAATTCTCTGCCAAAAGAGCCCCAAGCTCACTTCTAAGAACTGTGTAGGCCTCTTCCCAAGTCTTACTCTGAGGAAGTGGTCAGTGTGCTCATCTCTAGCGCCAAGAGATAGCCAAAGGGAAACTATTTACAATAGCTGTAGATGGAGATTGATGTGCAGTCTTGAGTGTCCACACATTTGTACACTGGCTTACTGGATACAGCCAGTGATAGGGAGAGGAAGGGTGGTTAGCTCTCCCCACACCGTCAAGTTTCTAGCCCAGAAGACTGAAGAGTAAAAGAATTCTAAATTCAAATGCATTCTTCCAGGTTATTATGCAGCTGTATTTTAAAAAGCAGGAAGATCAAATATCACTTAATAGTTTGTTGTCTTCACTTATAAAAATTTAGATATTTAAACATATGTTATGTGATCTCCATTTGCTCTTGACACAGGAACTACACATGTTAGGAAGAACACATGTTGAGGTACCATTTGATAGATCCTAGATAACTTCCTTATTCTAAGACATTCCTCTATGGCCAGTTGTTATGGCTGAAATCCCACCATTATTGTTCCTTGTTCAAATGCAAGTTCACCTGAGGGGATCACTTTGTTGGGATTGGCATTTCCAAATTCTCTCCAGATGGTAGGTTTGGAAAACAGATTTTAATAAGTGGAAAATTAAAATGCTATGAAAACAGATGGTAACCTGTAGGTCTGAGAAAAACTTGGGGGAAATTATAGAAGAAAGGATGGTAACAGGAACACACAGAGTGACCATGCACAATTTGGTGAGCTTCCTATGGTGCCAATTCCCAAAGGATTGCCAAGTTCCATTCCATCAGATCACCATCCCTGACCATTGGAACCCATGTGCATTTTGTCATATTCTGCTGGGGGCCTGGTCCAGGGCTAGCGCTCTTCTTGGATTCACAGTGATGTGAAACAGATGGGATAAGGAGTACGGTACCCAATGCCACCTCCGGCACTGGCAGGTGTCATGGCCTTAGAAATCTAACTCTCTGCATCCCAGTTTCTAGTTTCTAGGGTGGAGATAATAGTTCCTGACAAATCTCACTCATAAAATATTTTCTGATTGGTTTGACCTCTTCTTTTGTTTTCTTGTTTTGTTTTTATGAAACTCAGATAAGAATGACTTTAAATAGTTCTACAGAAGAAAATGTCTTGTACCTGAATAGGCTGTTAACATTCTTTTGTGCCTGGCCTTGCCTTGCTTTCCTCATTATTGTACTGGAGGGTGTGTCTGTGTGTGTGTGATGTAACCTTGGCGTTTTAATCACGGTAATGGCAGTGTGCAATAGGAACACTGGAAACCAATGGTGCTGTAATTGTTGTAGATTGACTCAAGAAGGGGACACTTAGGCCCACTTATACCACTCCTGAGGGAATAGTGCACAGAAACAGAATTAGAAGAGTTCATCAAAAACCAAGTCCTTGATCCTACTTCCCTGACAAGCTGGAGGTTCGACAGAGCTACAAGGTAATGAATGGTTTCAGGGCCAGAGGAGATTTTTTGGGTGGAATGTCTCTTTGAGATGATTGGAAGATACGGGATGTTACCCAGAAAGTGCTTTTTAAGGCTGTACTTAGTCTAATTCAAAATGATTCTAAAATCAGATAATATTCCAAACAATATTTATAATAAATATCATGGTTGAATGTTTATTCGGTACATCATATTAGGTAGCATATATATCGAGGGCTTACCGTGTGCCAGTCATGCATTAAACAAAACGTTATCTCATTTTAGCCTCATAATAATATAAAGAATTAAGAAAAATGTCTATTCTCATATATCAGTAAGGATCAGGCAAGAAAATAGATCCCAAGAAAGAGAGACTTTGACGTGGCAGGAGGAAATGAAATTAGAAGTAATCCCTGAATGAGGAATAGGTAGCTGGGGATGCTCTTTGGAAAGAAGAGAGCAAAGCAAATTGCCAAATTGCCAACCAAAATGTGCTGTTTCAATTCCTACTAAGAGTCATCTTTTCAAGTGAAAAAACAACAGCAACAGCAACAAAACATTGAACACTTAATATGTGCCAAGTCAAAGCCTACAGCCTTTACAGAAGGTCAAAATATAAAATAAACACAATCCAAACTTCTTATGTGAAAGGAAGCTGCTCAAACACAGAATCTACTATGGTGTAGTAAGTGCCCAATAGTGGGATGTGCAACCTTAAAGCGAGGGGCTGCATAACTCATCACATGGGGATTGGGGATGGTCCTACAGGGGAGGGGACAATGGGTCTAGATCTTGAGGAGAGCATAGGATAATAGCCACATATCTTAGAAAGGTAGTTAGAGAAATTATTGGTGGACTAAGCCACATTTAAACAAAGAAGCTTTTTGGGCCAGCCCGGTGGCATAGTGATTAAATTTGCACACTCTACTTTGCATACACCCGCGGATCCTGGGTGTGGACCTACACACTGCTCATTAAGCCATATTTGACCGCTTGTAGCAGCATCCCACATACAAAATAGAAGAGGATTGGGAGGGATATTGGCTCAGCTACAATCCTCTTCAAGCAAAAAGAGGAAGATTGGTAACAGATATTAGCTCAGGGCCAATCTTCCTCACCAAAAACAAAAAAGGAAACTTTTACAACACCTAACCAAAGCAGGACAGAAAATTCATGTTAGAAAATAATTGGACAAAAACTAAGTTTTTCTTCCATATCTTGCTGGCAAAAGAACTTTCTAATAGAATAAGATCTTTAGTTTTCAAAATATCAGCTACTGTATTTTGTGAGTCAAACTCTCAAAATTAGAAATAAAAATTAAGAAGAGGCACAGGAAGCTTGATTTTGGTTTTCTCCAACTACCTCTTTAAATACTTTTCTCCTCCCTCTTCAAAACCCTCTTCCCCCACATTATACAACCCCAAACACTATGATACCATTTCCAGATAAAGACATTCTCCCAAGCACTGAATAATAGTCACTATTTCTTCTCAGGTGAAATCTCTGATATCAGAACAGGTGGTGGGAGAAGAAAGTTGGAGTGCCACTTGTCACCATTTAGATCTTAACAGTCATGGAAGGTATGTACACCCTGAAGGGACAAATGAGGTCAAAATAGCACCTGAAAATAGCCAGAAGTGGAGAAGTCCCATCATAGGAAGCTGTAAAGTGCTATTCAAACAGAAGAGTAGAGAAATCAAGCAGAGAGAGAAGCAGAAATGCTGCTGATGACTTAGCTCTAACATAACTGATTCTGTCTGGGGCTTTGTTGGTATTGCAGTCTCTGGTGTGTGTGCTATGCTGGGAACCTCTGGTAGCATCTGATTAGAAAGATGCTGTTGTCAGTGCATTTCTACTCTTTGGAAATGTGAAATGATGAAATATCAAAGTCAATATTTTTGCCAATCTTCCCTGCCCTTTGCAATCTCGCATCTCTCCAGGGGCCTGAAATCTGCCAGTCCTGGAGCGGATCCATGTGTGACTGCCAACAAAGCCTCTCGGAGGAGAGGCTGAGTGTTTGATTCCACATTGGGCAGACAAACATGCTCCCCTGTGAGTGGAGGAAACTCCAAAGGCAGGCTCCGTGATGGAGCAAAACGATCGGCAGCAATGAAGCAAAAGGTTTTGTTGTGATTTTATTTCTTTATTTTGCTACGGTTTTCCTTCTCTACTTTTATTTTCCTTTATGAGAGAACTGAATAGAAAATGAATATGTTTTGAAGAAAATGATGAAAGAATTACTCAGTGCTTGAAGCATTGTTATAGAGGAAATTCTGCAAAACTCAGTGGAGTAAAATTTGCCCCTGCTGAAAGCACTTTCAGTTGAGTTTTGTTCCCTTCACTTTAATCTAAGTATTTTTACTAAAGCCTGGTTATCCTATTGGTGATCTTTGACCAGATATGTTCTCAGGAAATTTTGAGTTTTCTCCTATTGGTTTTCTTTCTCTTTTTCTTTTTCCACCACTGCTATTCCCTCAGTGTCTACTTTTCTTCTATACATTTGAAATATTAACCACAGATAAAAATTTCATGATCCTTACCGTTTTCTGCACTCTGAGATCCTTACATGATCTGGAAGGAGCTTGGATCTATGATGTAGAACTCTGGCTGTCTATAGTAGGCGAGGCAGACTTCAAGTCCAGACTTGAAAAAGATGAGTAAACTACACGATTATCACTCAGGAAGTGTGTTAAGTATACATGGTCCCAGAACAAATCCCCTGGATTCTGGTCCTGTGTGCCTATTCGGGGGCTCAACAATCTGATTTTTAACACATACCCTAACTAACTCTGCTGTAGGTGATTCAAACATCAAGAATGCTAGATTAGAGTATAATACTCAAATTCGTTAGCCAGTCATCCAAGGTCTTTTGCAATTGGCAAATAAAGTAAGGTTCTCAAAATTTCAAACTGCACCAAAAAGGTTCAGAGCTATTTCCCCACCCTTTCTTTCTCCCTAGGCCCTCCTCACTTTCTTCAGCTTATTTTATTATATCACGTGGTATGGTGTTTAGAACACAAGTTTTAGTGTCAGACATCCTTTAGAATCAGAAGCCTTCCTCTCCAGCTTCATGACTTTAGTTTTGTAACCTAATGGAAGATAATTTACATATTCTGCAGTTTCTTCATTTTTAAAATGGGGATAATTTAGGTTGCCATATGAATTTAGGGTCAGCTTCATAGAAATGCAACCTATGCAGTCACATATGACCTCAGCCTTAGAAGGACCCACACTTGGTTTAATGGTCTACTTTTGCAGTCTTGAAGTTCTTAATAATTATTGAACAAGCAAGAAGTGCTGCTTTTTAATTTTGCACTGGATCTTGGAAATAACGCAGTTGGTCCCGTATATATTGAATGAGATAATTAGATGATATTGAAATAGCCTTGACATATATTCAGCTGTTCTTTTATTCTTGCATGCCTCAGTATTCTATCTTGGATCTTGTTAAGGCCAATCCTGATTTGAGAAGGTTGCTTTATGGTTGCTCAAGGAAGGAAAGTGATGAGTAATTCAACCCAACAGCTCTCCAATATTGACCCAAGAGGCCTCTTCTGAAGAGACTGGGCACACTGATCTGTCATTTAAATTTTCTAAGACCCAGGGTCAATGCTACTGACCAGTCTCTGCCTTTAGAATGTGTTTCTTATACTACTTGTTGGATTGATAATTATTTATACCTGCTTTGAGATTTCCAGAACTTTTCATTCACTTGACTCCTAAAGTCAGAATAACCGTAATCTCTTCAACCCAAATTAGCAGGTACAGGATTAAACAAAGAATTAGGAAATTTAAAAAAAAATTATATTGCCAACTTCCTTTTTCGAATATTAATTATCAAAGTTTATAGCAATAATTAATAAGTACTCTGGTGTAAAAAGTTGAACCTGATTCCAACAAACTCTCCGTCTATTATGGTTAGTTTGCTGGACATATCAGGATAGAGTAGCACGTTCAGTAACACAAAGAAGACCTATGAAATAGACTTAAGCAAACTAATGCAATTATTGACCTGGTTTGGATCTTGATTTAAGCAAACCATTAAAACAATATGATTGATATAAAGATGGACATATAAATCAACAGATCAGACCTGAATGTCCAGAAGTAGACCAACTCATATATGGTTAAATGATTTTTGACACAACTGATGGAGTAATTCAATAGGTAAATGAAAGCTTTATGGATCAAATGGTGCTGGGACATTTGGGTATCTGTAGGGAAGAAACTAAACCTTGACTGCTACCTCACATGACATGCAAAATTTAACTTAAAATGGATGTAATAGGCAAAGATTCCTTAGGATACAAAAACCATGAACAATGAAAGAAAAAGTGAATAAATCAAACTTTCTCCAAATTAAAGACTTCTGTTCTTTGAAAAAGTTAATTATTAAAGCAAAAGAAAAAGCTAAAGAATTGTGTTGGTAACATTCTTCCAACTTCAAAATAAAAAGACAAAAGAACCCATAAAAATTGAGCAAAAGTTGGGAATAGATACTTCAGTTTTCTTTTGAAGATGTTTCAATAGCGAATAAACATTAAGATCTCATCATCTTTGATCATCAGAGAAATACAAATTAAAACCACGGTGAGATACCACTACGTAACGACTAGAATTGCCAAAATTGAAAAGAATGGCTATATACCTTGGTCAGTGTGTGGAGCAAATGGAACTTTTATATTTGTTAGTGGAAATGTAAGATGGTACAACCACTTAGAAAGACTGTTTGACAATTTCCCATAAAGTTAAATATATACATAGATTATAACTCAACAATTTCAATTTTAGGTATCTCACTAAGAGAAATAAAAACATCTTCAAACAAAGACTTGTTCTCAAATGTTCATAGGAGTTTTATTTATAATAAACATCAGACCCAAATATCTATCAACAGGTGACCACGTAAGCAAAATGTTGTACATCCACGTAATGGAACACTACTCAGCAATAACACAACAAACCACTGATACATGAAACAACATGGTTGTATCTTTAAATACGCTGAGTTAAAGAAGCCAGGTACAAAAATGTATAAACTATATGATTACATTTACATGAATTTCTAAAAAATGCAAACTGAGCACAATTAAGTCTATATTTGCCTGGCACAGGGTCTTCAGAGAGGGGGAGTGAGTGAATTTTTAAGTGCACATGAAAATTTGAGGGTTGAAGGAAATGTTCCATAAATTAATTATGATGGTAGTTAAATATATGTGTACAGTTGTCAAAATTCACCAAAATGTACATTTACCTTGCATGCATTTTATCATATTTACATTTTATCTTAATTAAGTTGAATTGGATTTCCTGTGATTGAGGAGTAGAATTCAAATTAATTGAATTAATTGACTGTTACACCAAATCAAAATTTTTTACTATAAAGCATACATGTGTCAATTGAATCTTTTATTCAGGGATGATGATATAATACTTACCTTAAGGGAAGTTTGAAGACATTTATGAATTTAGTCAAGAATAACAGGTTTGGTAAGATTTAAGACTAGGATATAGTACAACAAATAGAAGTCAGGTGTGTATGTGAGTGTGGGTTCTGTACTGGTCTACTAGTTGTATCAGAAATTGGATAATGGAAGGCAGGATATGAGAATTACAGACTAGAAAAATGCTAATGCTAGACAAAGAAAATGACAATAAAAAAATGCAAGCATGTCCCACCAATTGAAAATTAATTTGGATTAAGGAGTTCAATTTGAAGACATCAATTTTACCCATTCTGTAGCCATTTAGATTGTATTGCCAATGTTCAAATTAGCTAATGAAATGGATGCTATATGACTTAGTGAGCGAAAACACTGATTAGAGAGAGGGTAATATAGTAACTGCAGTTTTTGATGGGGAGTGCGGATATATGAATGGAATGGCACATACCTTGAATCTCAGAATTTCTTGTTGAGTGAAGGCAAAAAAGAGTTATAAACAGCGGTAGAAGAAACTAGATTATTCACATGCTGGTGTTTAGTTTTGCTGATTAATAACTTCACTTACATACTCACACTTTTCTGTTTAATTGATCTTTAAGTAATATTTCTCAAAATGTGCTCCCCACTGCCCCCGCAGAGAATCACAGCGTGTTACAACTGTGATTCCTGAGATTCCCTTCAGCTTAATCAACTGATATCTTCATGAGTTTTCTGTCTGAGAGACAACAAGCACCCCAGTTATTGATTTGTGGGTACCCTCAAGTTTGAAAACCTCAGTGAAGATTGCATTCATTTAAATACTGAGGGTATTTTGTAAAGTTCGGCAGCCCATATTATAAAAGTTAAGTCCTAGTTTTGGTCATTTAATTCATCCAATTTCCTGTAAAAGAAGTGTGAAAAAAGATGAAGGAACCCCAGGAAGAACACCTGAGGAGTCCACACGGTAAGAGAATGACTTTATAATTGTTTAATCTTGAGGCATGAAATGGCCTCAAGAAAGGGGAACTGAAAATACATATTATGATTCCTGAAACTGCAAAACAATATAAATGTGAAATTATATATATTTAATACAGCATATATAAATATGTTCATTAAAAAATAAAACTCATCCAATGATTACTTAATAAACAGCATTATTGCTTAATCCATTCCCTGTTTCAGCCATCCCTCATTCTATATTTACTGCCCACTCTGATACTCTGAGATTAGTCTTGTGAGGAATTCAAAGATGCAATAACCAATGGAGATTATAATCCATTTGATGAGACCAGACTAGTATACACCTCTTAGAAAACAATAAAAGCTACATGCAAAAGTCTATAGACCTCTGTATAAGTATTATACAAATAGAGGAGAAATGAGTAGACACAAAAATACCTGTGGAGAAATTTTCATGGAGAACATAAGAGATGACTTGTCCTTTAAGGTCGAGTAGAATTCCAAACAAGATACATATGACAGCTACTACTAGGGAACGGACAATATAAGCAAGACAGAGAATGCAGAAAACCATACCTCTTCAGGGCTTAGAGGGGGAAAGGTGGCATATATCAAAGGACCAGCATAAAGGGATTAAAATGAGACATGGAACTTATCCACTAAAAGTATTATTTCGGGGGAGACAAGTCTTAGACATCTCCAACACTGATGAACAATCAATGATCGTTTGCAGAAGAAAGGATATCATCGTGGGGAGAAAGTCTCCAACTTATCAAGGCTGGAGCAGAGCTTAGAAAAATGAGAAACCTATGTGAGCAGGAATAAAACAAAAAACTTGAGGGCAAACCAAATGGACGCTGAAAGAAAAAAATTCTGGAGATAAGGCCTCTACTCTAAGGTGTCCTAGGGGTCATAGTGGGGAGTTTACACTTATCTGGAAATCTAGATGTCCTGGAGGTTTTTCATGAGCAACTAAACACAATAGATCTGTATCATGGAAGGACAAATCTTACCACAGAGTTGGGGGTAAATTAAAGAGCCCCGAGTGGAGGTAGTTGGGCCAGATGGAAAAGTAATGTGGCATCCTAATTCATATCCGAAACGGCAGTGATTTCTCTCTGGTGGGAGTGAGTAGAAAGCAGGGAGGGATGTCGAGATGGCAGCAGAAATGAGTAGCATTTGCTATCATTCCCCTTCAGCTCACCCTGTGAGACTCTCATGTCATCCTCATCCTTCCTTCTACTGATAGCAGAGTACGGGTATATAAATAAGTCGATGTTCTCCTTTGATTCTTAATTTGTTTCACTATTAATTCCCTCGTGCCCATGTGTATGCTTAAATGTGTGTGTGTGTGTGTGTGTGCCTGTGGTGTGTGAAAGAAAGAGAGAGAGAGAGAGATGGGGTGGGGGTGGGGATGCCTGCTCCAAACACAGGGGCGTTTTCTTGGACTGATGTAACATCCTGTTGGCTAAACGGAGATGCCTGTCATCCTTCATTAATAAAAATTAACTGTAAATCTCCTTGCTTCCCACAGGAGGGCCTTTTAGACATTCCATCAGGGGCTTGCAGAGGACGTCTGGCGGTGAGTCAATCAAGAAGCAGCATGAACTGGCAGCAGAATCTATGCCGATTTTTAAAATATACATTTATATATACATTTATATACTTTTTTTGCCTATCTGCCAATCCTAGGTAGCGCTCATCTGAATTTGTTTCCATGGCCTCTACACAGACAGTTTCTTTTCCCCTCCTCCCCTCACTGCTCCCTTATTCTTCCCTCACCACCCCTACACCCCCATCCCCCGCTGTCCTCCTAGGGCTGGAGACCGGTGCAATATCATTTTCCGCATAATGAAATCTGGAGTGACATTAATATAAGTGTAATTTTATAGAAGGGAATGGGCCTGGCTGATAGTTTCTACCTGCTGTGTTTTGATGATAGACATCGGGATGTCACCATCTGTGTAATGAAATTTCACCTCCGTAATGGTTCAGATTATCAAACGTTCTTCCAAGCTGGCTCTGCGAATCTATTTATTTATTTATTTGCGTATTTATTTATCTGTGAACAGTGCTGTAGGCCTGTGTATCACAGAAGGTATGGCTGAAGAGGATTTTAAGTGCAGTAAGCAAAGTAAAGGAGAAGCGAATGTAAACATTTGCTATTGTCATATAGATACATCGATCATGAGGTGAAGTTACTATTTCTAGTCCTGGACCGAAGATCTTCTCTATATAAACCCCCACAGCTCTCTATCTAGAACATATCACATTGATGGGTTAATGTCAGGTGACTGAAAAATGAAGGCAAGAGAAATGCATTGAAAGTTTGCTATATTGATATTTATACATCATCTCATTTAATTTCTAAACAATATTGTCAGGATTCATTGAAGTAGCATGGCTAAAGCTCCAATAGACAAATACAAGACAAAATGTGTAATATTCACAAAAAGGTAGGTGCTATTCCCTTCTCATCAAAAAGCGAGACTCAGAGAGTCAGTTAACTTGTCTAGATGACATGGGATGAAGCATGTTTTAACTCAGATCTGTCCTGCTTCGCAAACTCATGGTCTTTTCCTCACTCCAAGTTCCTTCCCATACACTGAGACCAAGTCGGGGCAGGTGAGTTGGATTAAGTAGAGAGAATCTCAGATATGTCTAACCACCTCACTATAACTCAATACATTCAAGTTGTAATATCGACTATCTGTGTCTCTAGTTGCAAGCAATGGCCTAGAATTTGCTTCTTTTCTGTTTCCCTAATGTCTAGCTGACAATGTCATTGAGGGGATAAAGAAGATGGGAAAGAGAATAAATATCCATATATAATCATATCAGTTAGATTAAAAACTGCTTATTCTATTGTATTATAAATCTATTTTTATATGAATACTTAAAATTACATTTCAGATTATATCCAGAAACCTAGAACATATTTTTGACAATCAATGTTCAATATTTGGCTGATTATATCTTCTACCCTCTTTTTAAATAAGAAATGTTAGTCGTAGTATTTCATGATTATTCAGTGTTTTACACTATTTCTTAAGCTAAAATTTTCAAAGATTCAAAACGCTGTCTTAACTTTTTACAGTTGGTGTGGATTCCTTAACTTGCAATTTTCATATGATCTCTCGAGTAGGAAAGAAAGGGAGAGAGTTAGTATTGTTTGCCATTAAAATCCAAAGCCTCTTTACTTATGTCATGGCCTGCAGGAGAATGGAACACACACGAAAGTGATATATCAAGTCCTGGAGAAAGTCTGAGAATGGTGGAGCTGCTTTATTAGGTGCAACTGGCAGTTGAGCTCCTCCTCAACAATATCAGGTTTTCTCATCCTCTCTCTCATATCCCTTCCACACAGTTTCACTTTTTGGGATGACTTGGCTTAAATCTCATCCTGTGTACTTTTCTGACACCCTCAATTTTATTGAAAACTCTCCACGGTGAGGGACTACTTGTACCTATCTTTAAGTCTACTGTGACACCGAGCACGGTGCACTGTAAAACCAGGAACTCTGTTTACATGTATTCAATCACTCTCTTTTCACCAGTATTAAAGCTAAGAGACGTCCTTGGTTACATATTTGGGGAGCACACTTCTGCTAAAACTCAGATTTTCTGCCTCTAGCTCAGTCTACCTCCTTAGTGTTCTTATTGCTTTATGTCATTTCTGGTTCTCAGATTCTCTTGCAAAGAGCCTTAAGCCTTTCTTCATTTCCTCAGTCAGGAGTCTCTGTGGCTGGAGATTTCAAGAGATCGTCCTTGATCACCAGTTTATGTGGGCTGAGGGAAGAATCAAAATGCTTAATACCTGGACAGATGGCCCGAGAGTCACTGGAGTGTGAAACCAGCAATGTTTTGTTGGTGATGAGCACATGCTTATCCACTTTGGAAAAAACAAACCCAGTGGTATAGGTTTGTTTATCAATAGGGGGTAAGGATGGAAGTGGGGGACAAGTTTATTTTCTTGACATCTTCCATCTGGGTCTTGGGCAAAACCCCCTGCTAAATCAATATTGGAAGATTTCCCTTAAAAATATGCTTTTCATGGTCCTAAAACCTTTGCACGTACCAGAGACTGGAGCCTAGTATATTGACTCTGGGTTAATGAGAGCTTCCCTAATGACTTTGTCTATATCTGGATGAGATATAGCCTCCAAAATTCACATTGCACTTTACACTACTTCTTTTGATCTTCTCTCCAAATCAAACCTAACTCCACTCAGTTTGATCTAACCATTAAATAAGAAATAAAAGATACACATTTGATTGTCATTTACATCAAAAGAGATGTGATTATCCTAGTCAAGACTTGCTGGCAGAAGTCCAAATCTTACCTACCATTCTTTGTCTTAATTTCCAATTTTTTCAGAACCCCTTACATTTTCTTTTTGAGAAGATATCATTTTCCAAGACTCATCAAGAGAAATTATTCACCAATAATTCACCATAAAAATTAAGTTTGCTGGGGCCACCTCAGTGGCACAGCCGTTAAGTTTGCACGTTCTGCTTTGGTGGCCTGGGGTTCAGGGGTTCAGATCATGGGTGTGGACCTGTACACAGCTTGTCAAGCCATGTTGTGGCAGGTGTCCCACACAAAATGGAGGAAGATGGGCATGGATGTTAGCTCATGGCCAGTCTTCCTCAGCAAAAAGAGGAGGGTGGTGGCAGATGTTAGCTCAAAGCTAATCTTCCTCAAAAGAAAAAAGAAATTAAGATTGCTACATTCACTGTGCTTTTAATCCTGAAAATTCAAGTTCAAACACTAATATGTGCACACACACACATACAATACACAGGCATGCAGAGACTATTCCTTGTTCTTTCTGGTTACTTTTGGTGAGTCATCCTCCGGTGTGTAAAACTTCAGTTGCATTGATATTTGTTCTCTATAGGTTAGAGGTGGAAAGATACACAGTTCAGAGGCAGTCTATTTCTCTCATAGTGGATTTGGAGTCACATCAGCAAGAGAATTCCAGGCACAGGTTGGGCTTCAAGAAATTGGGGCTCTGAGTATATAAACTAAAGTTACAGAATTTTCTGTCAATAGAGATTGTGGACAGGAATGAGCAAGGAGTCAAGGTAACTCAGGAAAAGTTAGGAGAAACAGGAAGAGCCAGTGACCATAAACTATGTGAGCAGATAGGCTTCTAAGGAGCAAGAGGGTCTTGCATAGGAGAATAAGCAAGAGGCCAGCAATCAAGATACTATTCTGTGACAATGAAAGTTAAGCAAAGGGGTCAGAACTGGAGAGCCTCATTAACTTGCTGTGAAGTTAGAAATAAGAGCCCATTGTCACAGGTCTCAAACCCCTGGGAGTTTCTGAGTTCATACAAAGAGTGTTAGCTTTAAGAATAATCTAGTCATTGTTTTCTACTACTATGAATCTACAACGCAGGCAGAAGAATGAAGTCAGTTTCAGTAAACTAGGAATAAAGGAGAAATTCCTCAACTTGGTAACGAATATCTTAAAAAATCTACAGCTAATGTTATAGTAAATGATGAGAAACTTAAAGCTTTTCCACAAAGATCAGGAACAAGGTAAGAATTCCCCCTCTCACTGCTTCTTTTCATACTGAAAGTACTAGCTAATGCAATAAGACAAGAAAAGGAAATAGAAAGTATACAGATTGTGAAGGAAGAAATAAAACTGTCTTTGTTCACAGACGACCTGACCATCTATGTAGAAAATCTGAAAAGATCAACAAATAAACTTCTGGAACAAATAAGCAATGATAACAAAGTTGTAGGATACAAAATTCATATACAATAGTTAATCTATTTCCTATATACCAGCAATGAACACGTGGAATGTGAAATTAAATACACAATACCATTTACATTAGCATCTCCAAAACTGAAATACTAAGGTGTAAACCTAACAAAATATGGACAAGATCTATGTAAGGAAAATGACAAACTCTGATGAACGAAATAAAAGAAGAATTAATGGAGAGATATTTCATGTTCATGGATAGGAAGACTCAATATTATCAAGATGTCAGTTTTTCCCAACTTAATCAATAGATTCAATGCAATCCCTATCAAATTCCCAGAAAGTTACTTTGTGAACTTTGACAATTTGTTTCTAAAGTTTATATGAAGAATAGCCAACACATTATTGAAGGAGAAGAACAAAGTTAGAGGACTGACGTTATCTGACTTCAAGACTTACTATAATGATACAGTAATCAAGACAGCGTGTTATTGCTGAAAGCAAAGACAAATAGATCAATCGAACAGAATAGAGAGTCTGGAAATAGACCCACATAAATATAGTCAACTGATCTTTGACAAAAGAATGCAGTCAAATGCAGCATGTCTGTCTGTTCTCACCACTTTATTTTGTATAAATCTATTCAGACACCATTTGATAATGCTTTCCTATTTTGCAGAGAAAAGCCAGGATTCTAGTTATGATCATAATGTTGTGACTTCTATATACTGTGGATTAAAGTGAACAAGAAAAAATTTCAGATTCAACAGCAAAAAGAAAAGAAAGGCAATGACATATATATTGTTTGAAATTGCATCCTATACACTAAAACCTTGATTTTTTTTTAATTTGGCATTTGCTCATTCCTCGTAAAAAGCCCCAAATTCTTCCTTTGTCTTTTCTTTTTTTTGATTAAGCTGCATTTTTTCACTTCTATAAGCTAGAACAAATGGTCTCAAAATTCTATCATAATGGAGCATCTTGAAACTAGGCATTTTAGTGTGTGTGGGTGAAAATGATGCCTTTATTCAGTTTGCATGATCATTGAGGCTACAGTAGAATTAATTATGTTACAATAGGCAAGCAGTACTGTCAGTAGCAACACATATATTTCTTAAACAGCATCTGAGCCTCATGGATTATGTTGTTGTTGTTTTTTTTAAATCTTATATGCTAATTGGGAAGCAGTTAGAGGTCAATTTTGAATGCCAATATAAAACAAATTTCACTGAAAATACTGCCATGAGCATTGTAAGAAAAGCATAGATCATATTCTCCAGGATAGATCATATATTAGGGTACAAAGTGAATCTCGATAAATTTAAGAAAATTGAAATCATATTAAGCATGTTTTCTGACCTCAATGGTAGGAAACTAGAAATCAATTATATGAAGAAAAGTGGAAAATTCACAAATATGTGGAGATTAAACAATGCACTCCTAAACAACCAATGAGTCAAAGAAGAAATCAATAATATCTTGAGACAAATGAAATTGTAAATACAAGGTGCCAAAACTTATGAGATGCAGCAAAAGCAGTTCTAAAGGGAAGTTTATAACAATAATTGCTTTCATTAAGAAAAAGAAAGATTTCAACTAAACAACCTAACTTTGCATCTCAAACAACTAGAAAAAGAACAAAGTCCAAAGTTAGCTGTAGAAGGAAACAGCAAAGATCAGAGCAGAAACAAATAATACAGAGACCAGAAAAAGAGTAGGAAAGACTAATGAAACTAACAGCTGATTCTTTGAAAAGGTAAACAAAATAGGCAAACATTTGCTAGACTTACCGAGAAAAGAAGAGCAGGAACTCAAATAAGCAAGAGAGTTGACGTTACAGTGGATACAACAGAAATACAAAGGATTATAAGAGGCTACCATGAACAATTATATGCCAAGAAATTGGACAACACAGTAGAAATGGTTAAGTTCCTAGAAACATACAACCTACAAAGATTAAATCCAAAAGAAATAGAAAATCTGAATAGACTGAATACCAGTAAGGAG
This sequence comes from Equus caballus, assembly GCF_041296265.1. Classification (NCBI taxonomy): domain Eukaryota; kingdom Metazoa; phylum Chordata; class Mammalia; order Perissodactyla; family Equidae; genus Equus; species Equus caballus. The sequence goes on along the minus strand of NC_091691.1, from coordinate 68,261,617 downwards.
ATTGAATCAGTAATAAAAAAATCTCACAAAAAAGAAAAGCCCATGTCCAGATGGCTTTATAGGTGAACTCTACCAAACATTTAAAGAAGAATTAATACCAATATTTCTCATACTCTTTAAAAAAATAGAAGGAGATGGAACATTTACAAACTCATTTTATAAGTCCAGCGTTACTCTGATGCCAAAGCCAGAAAACAACACTATAAGAAAAGAAAATTGGAGGCCAATATATGGTTAACTGTTCAGTAAATGGGAAAGTGTTAGAGAAATATGAGTTAATATTGTACTTATTATCATTATTACTACACATTGAGGTACTCACAATTTGTATGATATAGCCAATATTTTCTCAGTAGTGAGTTTTTGATGGAGATTATTTGCTTTATTCAGCTATCAAATTATTATTTTCCAAGTGTTTTTAGATTCAGTTATCACTTCTTTAGCATTAGTTGCCACCATGTTAAAAAAATAGTAATTTAATAGCTCAAGTTTTCTGGAGGTATTTTTATACTTTTCATATTTGTCAACTTCACATACATATTACTGACTTGAATCTCAATAATGCTAATTTTATAACAATATGTCAGGAACAGTGCTAGCTACTCTGTGTGCTTCATCCCCCTTAAATCTCATAATTAATCCTATGGAGTGGTTATAATTACTTTCATTTCACAGATAAGGAAAATGAAGCTTAACGGAGTTATTGTAAATGCCCTGTGTCAAAGAGTTCATAACTGGCAGAGGTAAAGTTTGAGTCCAAAAACGTCTAATTTCAGGAACGACTGTTATACTTTACTGTTACTTTAACTAGACAGCATAGGTGCTCAATATTCATTTTTGAATGAAATGAATGAATATATGAATGAATGAATGAATATGTTTTTGGCTTAGATCTGATAACCTTACAAGCTCAAAATATTTCAGGAAGGGAAAAGTGTCTGGATTCGTATTATGTAGATTGCGTATACAATGCTTATCGATCTCAAACATTCCTCCGCTATCTCAAATTCAACAGGTCCAAATTGTAGCTCATTATCTTTGAAGATACGTTTGCTGCTTTTCGTATGTTTCCTGATTCACTAATAAGTATCACTATCCACCAGTTGCCTGTGTTAAATACCTAAATTCCTGTTTCTGCCTAATCCCTATTTATAATCCATTTGTAAATCATGTAAATTATTCTGGGAGGTATCTCAAACCCAGCCATTGCCCACCTTGGCTCCACCATCACTATCTCTCGGCTGGGTTACTGTAATAGATTACTAACTGGTCTCACCCACTCATGTACATTCTCCGTGCTGCTGCTGGAGGGTCCCTTCTACATGCAGATTTGATTACACCATATTTCTGCTTCAAACTTTAAAGGCCTTCCTATTGACTGAGGACAGAGATCAAACTTCCTAGCTGGGCCCTTCTCCAATTCACTTCATTGGCCTCTCTAATCCCCTCCTTACGCTTTCCACCATGGAACTAATCAACTAGTTGCACTTTCACAAATAGGACAAGCTTTCCGTGTGCTCATGGCTTTTGCCCTTACTTGGTCCTCTGCCTGGACAGCCTTTTCCCACACCTGGCAGAAGTTATTCCTTAACGGCAGGACTGAGTTAAATAGTAATCTTCCCATAAGCTTTACCAATCAAAATATACTCAACTCTCCCTATAAACTCTGGAATCTATCTCTATTATGACACTATCCCACTGTATTAATTGCTTTCTTGCCTTTGTCCCCACGAAGTGAAATCAGCTTGAAAACATGAATCATGTCTTTTTTATTTTTGTATCTTCGGAGTGTAGCATTTAGCAGAATTTTGGTGCTCAATAAACTGTTTCAAATAATGTAATAAATGAATGGATGAATGGAAAAGAAAGAAGGAAGGATAGAAGGATGTAAGGAAGGAAAGAAGGGAGGGAGGGAGAGAGAGAGAAGAAGGAAGAGAGGAAGGAGAAAAGTAAGAAAGGAAGGAAGAAAAATTTATGTCCTCTTGCCCAAGAGGAATATAAAAACTTAATACAGTTGGTTTCAGGGCTATGGGGATGGCATCAGAAGCACATGCTACTGTAAGATGCAAGTGTATTTTTAGAGAAAATAAATTATAGTGTGTTTCTTGTATAGCAAACTGTAAACCTATCACGTCCTGTTGTAAATCTGACCCTCCATGGAATAAATCTGTCCCGTAATCTCAGTGTTTTTCATAAGATAGTATTCTCTTCTTTAAAAGAGTAAAATGATCTAATCTGCAGTTCCAAAACTTCACTTTTCCAAAAAAAGAAAAAAAAAGGAAAGGATTATTGAAATTTATAGATTTGGCCACGGCAAAATGGCATTTATGTTTTTCAGAGTTAAAATAAAATAAAATATATAACTTGTTGGGTTTTGCTTTCATGACAAATAGGCACTGACAAATACATACCACATTACCATCCTTGATTGCTCTGATGGAACTCATTTTCATCTTGTGTTCCTCTAATTACATGAAAATTGCATACTTTTTATGCATGACACATTTTGCACAGCTTTAGCAAAAGGTTGTGAAGAGAGGGGAAAAAAAAAACATTTATCAGTTTTTTCCCCTTTCACAGCAGCAATTGATCATCTTCCCAGCAATCAATCTTGCTTTATGGGCCTACTTTTCTCCACTATTGTTGTAACCAAGTGGCAGCAGAAAGACACTGTACACAAAAAAATATGGTGGAGGTTTTTAGGTGTTTTTCTCTGCTCTTAATAGATGAGATTTAGGATGGCCTTGCTTTCCAACGATTGTTCTGAGCTATTTTCTCTGCTCCTCAGTCCCCATTCTGCTTGCATTTGAAGCTTTTCACCTTAGAAAGAGTGATAGGACTCCTGGCTAAGATCCTGACCCACCCCTTATTTCTCATTCAAACTACTTTACATTTACAGAGGATATTTAACATTTTAAAGCACTTTCTTATCATTTTTTTTTTCATTTTAGCTTCATAATTAAATGGGATATATTTAGAGAAGATCATTTTAATCCGCATTTTAAAGACTGGGAAATTGAATGATTATATGACTTGTGACTTGCTTAAATTGATGTGATTTGTTTGTTTTGAATGTTGAAGTTGACTCTGAAGTCCTGGCTTCCAGTTGTGGCTTTTCCCAGGGGCTTTGGCTTGTCTTTATTGAAGACCTGGGAAAATAATTTTTCTGCTACCTATCCCTAAAATGCATGCAAAGAATACATCAATAACAAATACCCGAGCAAATTACAGGCAATCAATTGGGTGTTTCTTTTCCCATTCTTTATTTCTATTCTTTCTGAGAAAGAAGCCATTGGCATTCACAGGAAGCTCAGCATCATTGTATTTAACTCGAAAGGGACTGTGGAAGGCACATCTCATTCCTTGAAAATAATGACAAATTATGCAATTTTTGTTTTACCCAGCTAGATTGAAAACGCCTGGGGAATAGCCAAGCTGCCTGGCAAAGGGAGGCATTTGATGTTTGGGGCTTTGGAGCTGAGGGAGAGGCATTGCTTTTTAAACAGGTGCAGGCTCCTAAAGCTTCGCTCGTTTCCCTTTTTTGGACAGGCACAGCACCTGACCAACTTCAGGAGAACAAAGCCTCCATCTGGACCTAAGGGAAAGAGAGCTGGTCGCCTGTGGAGCAGCAGAGAACAAGGCTCTGCATCCCTTTGAAGCGCTGGCATTCTTCTTAATCACCTGGCAAAGTCTTAATTTAAAGAGGGACCCTTAGAGAAGGGGGGATCTCAAGGATATTTGACTTTCATATCAAATCTGCTTACCTTTCATCAGGTTTATTAAAATTGGTGATGTGTTAATTGTGAACCCCATTTGTATCTGAATATGAAATACTGCCTTTAGGGTCTCCCTCGTTGCTCTCTTTGGTCCTGGGATGAGCTTACAGTGCCGCCTTCGCATTGGAGTAATTATTTCTGAGGATAAATACTGTGATGTCAGGCACACTGGATTTCAGTTGTTGCAGGGTAAACACAAGGGGACTTTAGGTTTTTAGAATGCCTAATTGGACAACAATAATTGTATTGTGGGATGGCTGAAAAATGCAAGCCTGGGAAGTACTGCATTTTTCACCATTAGATACTATATTCATTGATGCATTTCATATCTTTACTCCTATGAATTAAGTATCCTAAAGGAATTCTCTTACCTTTTTAGAAAGATAACCTGAAAGATTCACTGTGGAGAAATATGTAAAATCCATAAAGCTAGAGTCTTGGGAGGCATAGTTGGCTCCATACTGTGTGTGTGGACTATGGCAGTGAGTCTGGTACATGCACCACACCCAACTTCCACCATGGAGTGCTATTTAAAAAAATAAAGGGGACTGGCCAGGTGGTGCAGCAGGTAAGTGCGCACGTTCCGCTTCTCAGTGGCCCAGGGCTCGCAGGTTCGGATCCCGGGTGCGGACATGGCACCGCTTGGCACTCCATGCTGTGGTAGGCGTCCCACATATAAAGTAGAGGAAGATGGGCACAGATGTTACCTCAGGGCCAGTCTTCCTCAGCAAAAAGAGGAGGACTGGCGGTAGTTAGCTCAGGGCTAATCTTCCTTGGAAAAAAAGTAAGTAAATAAATAAAAAACTAGGAGATAAATGATTTCTTGATTTTAAACTTGGTATTGGGTCCTGGATACAGCCATATGTTGAGGATACAAGAAATGTAATATAGTTCTTGCAATAAAAGAGTTTGTAATCTGTATGAGGGAAATAAAATCATCTGCGAATACAACTGTAAAAACAGAACTAAGCATTAAAAATATCAATGGGAAATGAGGGTAAGACAATTTTAGTTAAAGAAATAGATAAAAAGCTTCATGGAATTTCAGTTAGCGATAAGCTTTAAAAGTTGCATAGAGTTAATGAAGGGAGGGCTGTGGATGGTGTGTTCTTATCATTGATGAATTACAAGGGAAATGTGTATAGAAATAAACTAGCACCTTCCAGTGGGAACTGTCACCATGTCATAATGGGAGTTTTGAAATGATATCTGGATAAATAGAGATATCTTTAGGCAGCTATCAGATTGGAAATTAAAGATGAATATCCACCTTAGATTGTGAGTGAAGTGTGTGTGTGTGTGTGTGTGCACGCACACACTTTCTCTAAACTTTTTGCTCTCTTCTGGCATCACTATAGATTTTCATGAAGTGCCACACCCAAGTATAACCCACTGGTCCATGATCTGTACTCCAAAATATGCCTCTCTTTCTTCATTACAGCAGCTTTCCCTTAGGGACCTGTTTCCAGCTGACAGTCAGGGTAGGAGAGTGGTCAACAAAATGAAGTTACACCAAATTGTAAATATATGACTGCAATAATGAATGACATTCCTCCCAAGATTGTTTATATTTGCAAAGGGTATTCCTAACTCAAAGAACCAGTGGAATGTCCCTTCAAAGAGTGGACAACTGATGGACACTTTTAGGGAACAGGAGGATATCTCAGTGTCCCTCAGTTCGCTCTACATGAGTTTCTGTCTACTCACTGAAATGCAGTTTAGGACAGCGAAGGACTTGTTCTTCAGGCCCAAAGACATTCACAGGCCTGTAAAAAATGATGCCCATCACATTGGGGGTTGGGAATAGAAAGATGAGTGGGGAGGTGGTGCTCGCAAAATCCCATTTAGGGAATTATTTATTATTCTAGTTTGTAGTTTATGCTTATAACGTCTGTAATAAATAAACAGGCTCTAGAAGAAAGCACAACTTAACAAGGAGTAGATGAGATTGAATGTGACGACTCCAGCCCCGTACAAGAGGCACTGGCCCATTAAATGAATGTGCACAGCTACTTCTTAATGCTCTCCCTAAGTAATCAATTTCTGAAAATACCAAATAATTTTAAAACAGCCCTGTCTGACCTCACTCTCCAGTGATGCTGGACCAGCCCTTGCTTATTTGCCTACCTAGTTTTTAATCAATCAGATTTGACATTTTTGTTTTCTTGTTTCTTTCCTTTGCCTACACCTGCACCTTTTCTCTTGCCTTGGCAATATTAAATGGTATGTGCCCTCCCTCAAGGTTAGGGCCCCAAAATGTAGCTTAATATTTATAAGTTTGAATGTCTTTTGAAACAGCAGCAGAGGAATCTAAATGCCATTGCAAGAGGCTAGAACATTCTGATGCTGTACTAGGATTTGATTTCTATCCAGATAAAAAGACCCAGGATGCCCAGAGTTTGAACACAGATGGAACGTGAGAAAGCAAAACTGTCAACCTGAAATATCTTCTATCAGACTTTTGAATAGAACATGATTCATGAAAAAGGGGTAAAAAAATCTGATTTGAGCCTCCTTTCTCTTTTTGAGTGATTAAATTCTCTAGGTCATTCTAAAAGTAATTTTTCCAGTTTCTCAGTTCATGGGAGATAATATTTGTGAAAGAGTTTCATAGATTCTTATAATCTATCTTATATAATACAACCTTCTTATTTGTTTTTTTTCTTTTGGTCTCTACTCCTTCTCACTGTTTTTCTCATCTTTATTCTCCTCATCCTCTTATTTTCCCTCCTTTTCTTCCTTCCTCTCGTCTTCATCCTTATTTGAATATAATCATATGTATTTGCTATCTATTGGAAGTTTGTGTCCTTCCCCAAATTTATATATTGAAACCTAACTCCCAATATGACAGTGTTTGGAGGTGAGACCTTTGGGAGGTGATTAGATCATGAGGGTAGAGGCCTCATGGATGGGATCAGTGCCCTTATAAGAGGCCCCAGAGAGTTCCTTCTGCCACGTAAGGACACAGAAAGAAGACGGCTGTCTATGAACCAGGAAGCAGAACCTCATCAGACCCTGAATCTGCCAGTAACTTGAACTTGGACTTCTCAGGCTCCAGAACTGTCGGAAATAAACCTCTGTTGTTTATAAGCCACCCAGTCTATGGTATTTTGTATAGCAGCCTGAATGGACTAAGTTGGAATAATAATGTATCTTAGTAAGTATGGAATATTGGGGATGTGGGAAAGGAAGTTACCATAGAGGGTTATGAGTGTTCACGATTTCATATCGGGGAGGAGGAGGAGGTAAGGTTAGTAAGATTAATTTAGTAATGTTAGTAAGATTAGAAGTGATGCTCTGCTTTAAAAAGAAACTAAATGCTTTAGATCAGGGAAGCAATTGCTTTGACAGATGAGAAGATGGCAATTCAAGAAAAAATTTAGATTCTCAGGAAGCAAGTTGATAGTTACTGAAAAATTAATTGTGACAATATGGGATGTGCTTAAGGAGTAAATGGTTCTTAAACACTGGATGATACTGAGGCTCTGTGTTTGCTCTAAAATTATTAGAAAGAATGGGCCAAGATCTTTGCCTGTTCAATATACACACTTGACAAGTGTTGGAGGTCAATAGCTCACATACTACTAGCAACAGAGGTATATCTAAACCAGGGCCCTGAGGGACTTTCTGGTTGACATGTAGCTAAAATGACTGCTAGAATAAGGCAATGACATGGATGTGAATTATGTTAAATAATAAATGTACTAGGCAAACTGTAGATAGCAAAATTTCAAATTAGGCTCACAAAAAGTGTTGACTAAGTAGGGAGCTGAAACAAGTGATGAGCTATAGCACGGATCAGAAAAAATGCAGCCTCTTGGCTAAATCCAGCTGGCTGAGAGTTTTTGTATGGTTCTTGTGCTAATTGTTTCAACAGTTTTAAATGGTTGAAAACAATCAAAAGAATATTATTTCTTGACACATAGGAATCACGGAATTCAAATTTCAAGGTCCATAAATAAAGTTTTATCGGATCACACTCATACTTGGTTTCTTTTGGTCCATGACTGCTTTCATGCTACAATGGAAGTTTAGTTCTTGGAACAGAGACTTAAAAGGTGCAAAGCCTAAAAAATTTACTATCTAGCTCTTTACAGAACAAGTTTTCAACTCCTCATCTGTACCTTCTGATTTTGGGGAGACTGAGTTCTTGTCCATATATTTAACTCAATTAAACAGATATTTATTGAATGTCTACTATTTCCAGTAATACTTACTGTAATGTTTGATATTACATTGTAAATGTCTGTCCCTTTGAGATTTCTTTGATCAACAAAAATTAGTATGAGATTTTACCATAAGCCCAGTATTAGGAATGATATGAAGAGGAAAGCATTAAGACTCTGTGAGTGTTTCAAGGTTCAAAAAAGGGAAGGAAATGCTGAAAGGAGAGCACGCCATGAGTTTGGATGACAGGGGTCAGCAAACATGACACATTCCAGGAATCAGGACACATTTGATATGGCCGCAACTGGGGCAATTTGTAAATGGGAAGTGGCAGAACCAAGGTTAAAAGGAAAAGTAGATTTAGCCAGATTATGAAGAACCTTCACGTGATGCTAAGAATTTGCATTTTCCTTTTGGTGAAGGATGATGAATTTTTTATCTCAGATTGATTGTGAAGGAGACTGAGTCCAACATCTATTTCAGAGAAAGAACCAATGAACACAGCTACCAACTGGATGTGGATGGTGAGCAGAGGTGCCTGAATGGATGGTGGTCTTCCTAAAATGATGAGAGGAGGCAGGGAGCCAGAGGGTGGAGAGAATGAGGTCTGTCATGGTACATTTGAGTGGCCCGTGGAAGATTCATTTGTACAGATTGAAGCACAGGGAAGAGGTATCTCTGAGTGGAAAAGAAGGTTTGAGAATTATCAGTGTACAGTGGGAGCTGAAGCCATGGAATGAATGAGACTACCCGGGGAAGACAGATCAAATGCAAAGCAAAGGGATCAAGGGCTGTGATTAGAACAATAACACTGTTAAAGACTTCTCAAAGGGATAGAATATCAAATCTTCCTTAAGCCTCCTTAAGACTTAAGACCTTGTGGAACTGAGAACTTGGCTATGCACCTGAGTATATGAGTAAAAGGGAAAAGGGTTTGTAAATGGGTACATACACATTGCCAGAGATGACTCTGGCCACACTCGTGGTTTTGGTGGGAGTCCTTTCAGTACTCCCAATTCCAAATTATGAGCTTGATTTCCTAAAGCTAAAATAAAAATAAAAACCTTACACAAAGCGGGCTGACGTCAACTTGCCCACTACCCCTGGGGCAGCAACCTCTCTTCCAGTCCCAATTAGTTACATTGTCATTTCTTGATTCCTCCTCCTGTTTCAGAGGCTGATCATATTTTGTTTTCCACCATCTCCCGTTATTTCTTCCTTTGCCAGTTGCTAAGCACTCCCTTGTTGCTAAGTGGGATATGAGCACTTAATTTACTCCATTCTTTTTTCTCCTACCAGATTTTAGAAATTGCAGATCCTGTTTAATCAATGTGTAAATGCAATGCTTTTGATGTATTTTTCCTAAGAGCAATATTTTGATCATTCTTAATGATACTTAATGAAGTCACCGCATGATTTCTGATTGTACCTAATTGAAGCTTGTGACTTGCATTTCAATATTATCATCTTACAGCTTTAGGTCTATGAGATGAATTTTTCCAGCGCCCAAAAATATTAGAAAACATGAAGAACTGATGTTTTATTTTAAATCAAAAATTATTCTAGAATAGATGTATGTGCATGTGAATGTATATATATGAAATTAAATGAAAAGTGAGACAAATTTCCCAAAATGAGTTCTGTAAAAGGAAGCAACCTCTTTGATAAAAAGGGAAGTTGAACCACTAGTGTTAAGTCTTACAAAGGACTCTAAAGGGACTTCATAATAATACCTTTATGTAAACTCTGTGCTGAACTACATATGGAACATGCAAGCAAATTCTGGCCCTTGAACAAGATAATAAATTGGGTATTTAGTTTTTTTGAAGCCTCTTCTAGAGACCCAGTCTCAATAATTTAGTGCCTGAAAGTCACGGCAACAAATTTTTAACTAGCCCCAAATTCAGTCTCTTTCATCAAAATGAGTCCATCATGTGCCCCATTCCCCCAGGGTCCATTTCTTTGCTACAGGACAGTGGGTGGTAATGGCTTAATCAGAGACAATAACCCCTGCTAATATGTTGACTAGCTAATATATGAACCCTCCTAGGATAACACATTAGCCTTGACCCAGATTTAAAAAAAAAAAGAACTATAGCTCCACTAGAAGCCCTTAGGGAATAATACTATTACAGCAACTTAACCCCATAGCAGGCCAGCAGGGTGGTATTTAAGGGCAGCGTTTAACATCCTTGATATCATACATTGTCTCCATGTTGGGTCAATGGTGGAAATAAACAGCAATTGTGGTGCTGACAGCAATCAGTTCCACTAGTTACTTCTAATACCTCTCTCAGGGATTTCCATGAAGAATCACAAAGCATATCCAAAGCATGGACTATGCACAGTGCCTTTGTAAGAGTAGAGAAGGCACCAAAGTCAAAGAAGGGAAATACTTCTATCATCAACATCACTTTCTTTCTTCTTCATGCTTTTCCTAGATATTAAGGGTTTACAGAGACATTTATAATGAACATTTATTTTTTATAGCCACCTGGTGAGAATGTTGACAATTCTTCCTATTTTATAAATAAGGAAATGAAGGCTCAGATAATGTAAATTGAATAAAGTTAAAAATTTGGTAAATATGAATGCTCAGATGCAAATCCAAGACTTTTAGTTCCAAAGCTGGGGATTTTATCTGTTTATACAGGTATTTGCCCCCCTTCCCCTCAGAGAGTTTGGGGGAAGCCAGGTATAACCAGTACATATGTGGAATCACATGAGCAGGATGTGCTTGATTTTTGGAGGACTGAACCTGATTCTCATCTCCTTCCAGCCTCTGTCTTCCCAACTCCCTGGAGCAGGACACTAATTCTATGGAGGCAGAAGTAGTCCACACAAGAACAGTAAATGGGTTATATTGTTATAAGAGGTGGGTAGACAGTATGGTATGACGAGTAGTGGGCATACTATATAGTGTGACTGTTATCAGCCTGGTCATTGATTGGATGTGCATTTGTGGATTACATTAAGATTCCACTGAAAAATGCATTCCAACTTCCAAATGGTCTCACGTATGGGCATTAGACCAATAGCCTGTTCATGGCTTAAGGAATACTGGCACAAAATACCATCCTTATCATCAAGGCACTCAGAGTATAAATATGCAGACAACGTATGAAAGTCAGTTTGAACCCAAACAAACTCTAAATAAGAGGCATTATAAGAATTAAGAAAAGGAAGGGAACACTTACCACATTAAAAGCACTTTGCTACATTATGTAAGTGGATTATCTTATATAATTTTCTCAATAAAGCTAGGAGACAGGTAATATTATATCCTCATTTTACAAATGAGGAAACTGAGACTTAGAAGGTGAGCAAGTGGCCCAAGTGACACTGGAAGTAAGTGGCCAAGGTGAGATTTGAATCCATCATCAACCTTCTGAACCCAGCCTGTGCTTGTCTTCCCCAATCTTGGACTATATTCACTTGAATAAGAGTTAGGATACAAATAGAAGGAAATAAAGAGGAACATTTGTTAAAAACTCTTACAGTCTATTTTGGGGGAGTGATCTCACATGGTTTAAATTACTAGCATTAGGTGTTCTGGTATTTCTTGAACATATACAAATAATTTCTTAACTGGTCACTACTGACTTAGAAGCAATTCTCCAATGTGCTATATTGGTTAATATTTTCCTCGGCTCTGTGGATAATGATTTAGGAGCAGTGATCCCAAAACTTTAATATTCTTCACCTGGATAATTTGTTAAACGCAACTTCTGATTCAGTAGGTCTGGAGTGGAGCCTAAGAGTCTGTACTCTAACAAGCTTCTGGGTGATGCTGACATTGCTGGTCCATGGATCATTCTTTAAGTATCAAGGATGTAGAAGACATATTATTCTTACAGGTAGATGATGAAAAGCTGATAGAAGAATGAATACTTGAAGCATTTCAATTATGAAAGCTTTGAAAGGTTTAACTGAGATTTTAAAATACCTTAAATATCTGCAATAAAGTGCCCAAACTGGAAAGACAACATTTAATTGAGAAAAATACAGAAAGGAGCGTTTAGTGCATTAGTTAAAAACAATGCATAAGTGAAAAAACTGACTGATTAATAAATTTTCTCAAAGTCTTTTAGCCTGTGAATGGTCTAACTGGGATCTAAATCCATTCGGATCTGACTCCAGAGTTAATTATCATACTAACTGGGCAAACTCTCTCTGAAAGGGTGTACAAGCTTCATTGTAAGGCATGGAAAGTAATTCAACCAGAGCTAACACCATGTGAATGGAGAAATGAGGTATAGTGTGAACAAAACATAAATAAAATATAAAATAAATTAATAGTCCTGTTGAGTCCTTGCACTCACACTTATCAGATTACATCTGGAGTGTTCTATTAGGTTATGAGACACAGTTTGGGTATGATGTTCATGACATGAAATAGGTCATATGAAAGGAAAAGTCACCTTAGAAGGTCTAGAAATTTGTTATAGGAGCTATTGAAAGAACAGTAAGATTCAGAGTAGAGAACATACTTACTGACAGATGTAAGAACAAACTTACTGATAATGTAATTTGGTGAGAGACAGTGAAGAAGGAAATAGAATTGTCCTGTGCATCTCCAGAGAACACCATTAGAACTAATCGGAAGTTGTAGTGAAGTAATTTTTCAGCTGAATATGAAATAATCAGCATTGGAAGTAGCCAACAAGAGGCCTGTCAAAAATCTTCAAGTAATCACGCAGTTGAGATCCAAGTGAGAGTTAGTAGATGACCTATAAAGATCCACCTCTAAGTCTTTGTGTATAAATACGATGAACTTAGGAATCACATGGTCATGTCTCTGCACAATACTCCGCTGAAGAAGCCGTTCAGCAGCCAGAAGAAATTTAAGAAAGAATTCCATTATTTAGTTACATATCTTGAAGGATGTCAAAGGACATCTAATGTATGACCCACTGAAAAAACTGTAAAGATCACTTTCTCCTATTGCTAGTTCTTTTATACCCCCCTTAGCTGTTAAAAACATCCCACATGCCCTGGGGCCGGCCGGTGGCGCAGTAGTTAAATGCGCATGTTCCACTTCTCGCTGGCCCGGGGTTTGCCGGACCGGATCCCGGACCGGATCCCGGGTGTGGACATGGCACCACTTCGCATGCCATGCTGTGGTAGGCATCCCACATATAAACTAGAGGAAAACGGGCACGGATGTTAGCTCAGGGCCAGGCTTCCTCGGTAAAAAGAGGAGGACTGGCAGTAGTTAGCTCAGGACTAATCTTCCTCAAAAAAAAAAAAAAAAAAATCCCACATGCCCTCAACATAGATATTTGTCCTCCAGACCAGCCACATGTGGCATTTGTTTTCCTTTTCTCCTTCTCCCTCCTTTCAGCAAGAAAGAATTCTTCCTTTTTAGAAGGAGGAAGAAGGAGAAAGAGATCTGGGAAAGTAAAAAAAAGTTTCCTATAGCTGGATTGGAGGGAGAAGCAGACATCAGTCGTGGCTCTTCACATGAGCCCAGAGTTGGAAGAATTGGGAAGCCTTTGTTCTGGGTCACTCTGATGGAAGTCCAGCTTGGCCCCAAGTGTATATACATTTGAGTGGAGCAATGGTATTGTAGGAGAGATTAAGAGGAGGAGCATGTGGGAGAGCTGGCTTCTTCTCTCTCAGATTTATGAGACAGGAACACAATTATCACTAAGGAAATCGAATTCCAATTCCCTTCAACTCTACCACCTTACAAATTGTCTGAAAAAAAAAAAAAAGACAAAATAGCAATCTAAAATCCTGCAACTGCTAAATCGCCTTCCTTTCCTTTAGGGTCTAACTCACTTCCTTAAAGAAATTGATCATCATTTGATGACCATAGAATTTCTCCCTGGCTATAAAACAGAATCTGCAGAGATTGTGACAGTTTAAAACAAAACAAAACAACACAACAAATATTTCAGTCAATTTTCTGAGCACCAATTATGTGCTCAGTCATTTAATTGGTGTTCTGAGAGGATACAAGAAAGAAGAGAACTGTGATCATCTGAGGGCTGTGTTTTGAGTTCAACACTAGCTTAGCAGTCTTAAATTCTAGTTCTAAGCCTTTGAAAGTGTGTATGTTCATGTGTGTTTTTGTTTGCTTATGTATCTATATGTGCGTAAGTTTGTGTACTTACAATGGTATTAATGATACAAAGGCAGAACTACGCTATAGGAGTCTTTTTATTAACAACTTGGTGCAAGACATCAGTTTAAGGGTTTGAATTAAAGGCACTAGTTCTGGGAATCTATTTGTCTCTTTAGCAAGAAGCTTCTACTCTTTTTTGTAAGTATAATAATGTCTAATAAACGGTTGCAGATTTCTACATCACATGCAACTATTTGGCAATGTACCAATGTATTCATCTCAGCAGAAGTTGGGGTAGTGTCTTTTGTAATGGCTCTATTGATAATAGCTAATGCACTATCACCAATGCATCATATAGACCGTGACAGATACACCTACTGTATACATAATGCTTATTGGGTATTGCACACTATAAGGAAAATGGCTCATAAAAACCCCAGATGTCTTTTTTGTCCTCTCCTCTTTCTCTTTTTCTCCACATGTGTTTGCTCACAGTGTCACTGTGCTATGTAAATAACTGCACTGGGGTATGTGATGGATGAATGAGCAGATGGATAGATATCCCTGTCATTTTTGTTGATAGTTCCAGGGACAATTCCCTTGAACAATGAAAAGTAGAAGTTTAGATGGCCCAATGAACAAAAATTGTGTGCCAAATTTAAAAGAAAAATGAAGACAATAGAAAACATATAACATTCCTGAGGCCTAATTTGTTAGGCTCTGTCAGACAGCTCATGATATAATGGAAGATACTGGATTGGGAGTTAGAACACCTGAGTTCTTGTCCTGGATGGCTACCAATTACTGGTGTGACCTTGGGCAAGTTGCTTAACTTTTCTGAATTTCAAAATGCGGTGTGGGATTTGTCTTAGTCTCTAAATCCACTTCTGGTTTTCGCATTCTTTGTTTTCGTTTGTTGATTCTATCAGGAAGTCATTCAGCAAGCATTTATTGATGTTTTTTTTAAGTAGTGTCCTTTATGATGTGGAGAATATAAAACGATAGAGGGCATTGTCCTTGCTTCACTTGAAATCAAATTCATTAGATAAAATATAAATCCAAGAATCACAAAGTATACAAGCAAAGGCTTGTGCCTGAGTCCAGACGGTATAATGAGCAAGCATTGAGGTATCAGAGGGTAATAAGACAGTAGAAATGTTTGTTAAAAAGAGATTGATGAGAATAATTCAGATGTACAAGTTTGTGACTTCCTCAGTCTAGACTACAGCGGGAGCCGTGAGAAGGTCAGGGAGCTGTATCTTCCCTGCCTCTGCTCTGACACCCAACCTCTCCTTGGAGTCTCACTTGTCCGCAAAGTAATTCTCTCTCTTTCTTCTTTCTCATACACGTACCTTGATCACCAAAATACCTGCCTTGACACTAAGTCGTTTATACTTTGTCCTGGAGTTTAGGAACAATTGTTCTAGCCTTATTTTTTTAAGACTTTATGTTTTTAGAGAAGTTTTAGGTTTATAACAAAATTGAGAAGACATAGATATTTCCCATGTACTCCCTGGTCTCCATACATGCATAGCCTCCTCTATTATCAACATCACTCAGCAGAATGATACATTTGTTACTGAGGAGACTACATTGACACATCATAATCATCCGAAGTCCAGTCTACCTTAGACTTTGCTTTTGGTGTTGTACGGTCTATGGGTTGCATAATTGTATATCCATGATTACAATATCATACAGAATATCTTCATTGACCTAAAAATCCTCTGTGCTCCACCTATTTGTCCTTCCTCTCCTGGTCCCCTAGAGACAATCATTGATATTTTTATTGTCTCCATAGTTTTGTCTTTTCCAGGATATCATGTGGTTGGGATCATGCAGTTAGGTAGTCTTTTCAGATTGAATTCTTCGATTCAGTAATGCACATTGAAGTTTCCTCCATGTTTTTGCATGGTTTTATAGCTCATTTATTTTTTTATTCCGAATACTATTCCATTGTCTGGATGTACCACAGTTTATCCTTTCACCTACTGAAACATCATGATTTTCTAGCCTTATCTTAAAGTGTGAAAGTTTAAACACTAACAAAGGATTAAGGATAGGACTTGGGAACACTGAATCACTGAAACTCTAGGAATCAACAGGCTATTCTTTGTATCATTACAACCTCTTATAAGGAAATAACTTTCTTGATTCCAAAATTATGAGTGTAAATTAAATCCTGTCCAGGATTTCAGTTCTCTCCCAGCTTGAACTGCTCACAAGCAGAGGCTTCTAACTTGGAGACATTTTATTATGTGGTAGAAATCCAGAAGGCTGGTCCTGTTGATGCAGAACCACTGGGAGGCCTTCAGTACAGCCCTAGAAGACTTCCTAAGGTTCCCCTTTGGTCAGAATCCTATGGAAACTCTTCCTCAGAACTCCTCAGAATTTTAGGAAACTGTGTAAGCTGCAGTAGTTTGTTAATAAAGCTATGTTGCTCCTGACAGTTTGGACAAACCTCTTTTCTCATCTGGCTAGGATGTTCACTGAAATTCCATCTCTTCTAGCATCTTATTCCTGGTTGGATCAACAAGGAAGTGTGAAAAAGCCCTGGAGATATCTCACAATGGAATTTCTAATATGAATGAGGATCTTTGCCTTTGCTCGAGAATCTTATAATCAGAAGAAATAGATCAAGTGCAAATTTCCGGCATTAGCCTGGCTTCAACTCTTCCCTCCTACACATATGAGCAGTGTGACATTGGAGAAATTATTTATATTTTCTACACTTCAATTTATTTATTGGTAGTAAGAATTAAACCCATCTTGTAGAGTTGTTATGAGGATTTACAAAGACTATTTATTTAAATAATTTATCACTGTACCAGAAATACCATAACTTTTCAATAAACATTTGTGGTAGTGGTACTTGTAATTTTCCCTGAGACTAGAGAATGATGAATCAAAAACAAAGCTTCTGTACGTATAGTGAAAGACACTAGGAAACACGTGTCTGGTGACTACTCTTCAATCTTCTTGGTTTTTGTAAATTTCATGGCGCAATGGCCCTCCTGAGACTGATGGGTGGATTTAGGGAGGTCAAGGAATGGAAAAGCTGAGAAAGCTGGGAGACCATTGAAATGGGTATGAGATTCCATATGTAAAAGAAGAAGAGACTATAAGTTAAACAAATAAATTATATATATATAAAGTTTCAAATATATATTTTTGTGATTAATTGAATGTACTTATGTATTATATGCTTATAGTACTTGACACTAAAACATATGATTAATAAAATATAAATTTACTTTGCTAACTACTGAATTATGCTATGTATGCTGTAAATCAAGATATAATAAACAAACACTTAGTACCATGTGGAGGCTCAGACAAATCTGGGATGTGCAAAAGGGATTCTTGCAGTGGATCTTCTGGGAAGGCCTACTAAAGGTAAATGTCCAACTGATCCCTAGCTGGGAGATCCATTGGACTGTTCTCCATATCATTAACACGCATTCCTCTGGAGACAAAAAGATATGATTAGAACTACGGCAAACACCAAGGTACAAAATTTGCTCCATAAAGATTCCAGCTATTATTAACCCAACATCTAAGCTGCCTAATACCTATGTTGGCCAGAGAAGAAGAAAACTGGAGAAAGTCGTTGTTTTGTTTTATTTTGTTTTGTTTTGGCTTCACAGAATTTTTTTTTGGTTTCCTCTGCTGACATATGACATCAGAAAATAAAGGGGGAGGATATGACTTATTCTTCTTCATTGCTGGATGGCCAGTGCAGAGATGAAACCTTGTGTAAGAGAAACAGCAAAAAATATTATGATACTTAGAGAAGAATTAAAATTTTATGGCAAAATTTTCCTGACTGAGATCCTGAGGCAGAAGACTAGAGTTGACTCCAATAAAGAGAGTTATCAAAGATTAAATGGTTTTCTCACATATGTGTTATACTGATCCGAATCAAGTGGTGAATTTTCTGCTTCTGAAGGTGTTCAAGCTGAGATTTGCTAATGATGTTGGTATGAAGCACATCCTACTCCAGGAGAGTCTGGGCTGGATGACATTTCAGTGAGATGGTTTTACTCTTTAAGTTGGAGAAAAGGATTGGGAAGGGGTCCTGAGGAAACACTTAATTTTTCTGTTTACCTTGGCCTGACTTTGGTGGCAGATTTTATGATTACCATCCATCACAGACAAAGTGAAGTATCGAGTCGGGGTAAAATCTCATAAAATTTAACCAAAAATGTAATCCAGTTCTTAGGAAAAAATCAGATTTACTGCTTACAATTTGGTCTGACTTAGATCAGTGGAACATCTCAAATTTACCAAGCGATAGTTTGAGATTCCCCTCAGGAGAATGTACACTTTTGCAAATCCTTTTATAAGTCCTTTTGTGGGAGACCATGGGCACTGAGCACTGTGAGATGGGATTAGAGGTCTTGCAAATGTCCTCCATGCCATGTTGAATCCAGCTGCCCTATTTCTACTTCTTTCAACTCTCTGAAGCCTTGTTGTTTCTTACTGACACCAGAGAGTCTAGAAAGGACCCTACCCACATATAAATTATGGTGTGTCGTACTTCCATGGGTCCTCATTCCCCAAAATAGTGAGAATCAATAGAAGCAGTAAAGCTCTCTGGGGGCATTTTTGCTATTAAAAATATTGGTCAGTGCTACTGGAATTTAGCAGTTGGAAAGTTAAAAAAGTTTCACCTATTGCCATGTGTAGAAAATCACACGCAAAAATATATGCCAGGTCCCACATAAATTTTGAATACCTCATCAGTCGTTCATGTATATAAGCCTAGACTCTACCCTTGTTTTATACATAAACAAAGTCAGTTTTAATATATTGTACATTGGCTCTTCCGTAAATGGAACTATCAAGTAAATCAAATGGTCATTTTTTGTTTTGTTCAGAACTTTGTCAAGAGTTTTTTGTCATTTTAGAAAATTGTTTCACTTAAAATACCACTCCTGGTATTTGAATATCAACAGCGCATGCTGAGTTAGCATGATTTATGGTTAAGTCATTCATGAAGATTCTGTGTATAGGTGAAAGCACCCAACTACTTTATTATGTTTCCTAGTATAATTCTACCTGTGCATTTAAATGTTTAAATACATATTATCTTATCATATATTATATTCCTTTTATTTATCTTAAAATTAAAGTTTGGATGTTATATTTTTAAAAGAACAAATTCTGTATGCTGTAAGTTACATTACTTGTGAATTTAATTTAAGGATACTACACTGGATCCTAGAAAGTATTAGTTTTAAGCAGGAGACATTTGTGGCTTTTGGTATTAAGAAGAACTGCTCTAAAGAATTTCCTTTTCCAGGTACAAGTCTTCCAAGCATCTAACTCCAGCACGAGAGTATATATCTCTATGATAATGGTACTTATGCTTCTCATCTCTAGACAACATATTTGTGGGAAGCCTATTTATATTAAGACCCTGCCCACGTGATCCTTCTAATTTGTTTAAATACTCCTTGAGAAATGATGTGGTGTAATTGGCCCAACGTACATTCCACACCATAGCAGCTCAACTAGAAGAACCAACGTGCTCATTGGTTGTTGGGTCATGTCATGCCTGAGTCCTAACTACTTAAAGTGTCAACTTCAGGTTAACTTTTGTTGAATGGAAAAGAGTAACTCTGAAGTGGGAAAAATGTTTCAAAACCAGAGCTGAAGCACCAACTAAACCACTTCTTCCATAACTTGTGGAAAGATGAGCTTAGGATAATAGTTAATGAAGTGAAGAGGAAGAGACAGAGGTGGGAAGGAAAGGAGAGAACACCTTCCACATTGACACTGAAATTGCACAAAAGTCGTTGGTTTCTTCAGCATGGAAAGCTATTGGCAGGCAGCGGGTATATGTATCCTCTCCTCTTCTATTTGGGACTTGTGCCTGCAGTGTTAGGAGAGAACAGCTACCCTCAGCATCCTTCTCTTATGGTGAACCTTAAGAGAAATTTTTTTCTTTCTTTTATATCTTTTTAAAATCAAGTTTCTCTCCCAGTTTTTAAGCCTTTGTCTTGTCTCTCTCTCAACACACATACGCACACCACAAATACACAAACACTTTGAATCAAGGCTCAATTCTTTTCTTTGGGATGATTTTAAGGTAACTTTTCTGTGTCTTGCATATTCTGTCTCTCTTCTGATTATCCTCATTCATGCCATGGAAACTTATTCAATCTGCAGCTCTGTTCATTAACGTATTTATTCAATATGTCAACTTAACCATCAGTAGATATTTATTGAGTATCTATTAGACACAAGACATTCTGCCAGATGCTGAAGGATTCTGAAATATATAACACTTCATTTTGTAAAGACCTCGTAGTTAATTTGGATAGACCAGAGCACATATAAGTGCAGTGAATTACTTTTTGTGGTTACTAAGAACTTTCACAGACCTTCTCTCTGTAGATCCTCATAATTGTGGGATAGGTACTGCTATTATCAGCATCTTTACTTTACAGGTTAGTATAATGAAGTTCAGAGAGTTTAAATGAGGTTCTTGAGAATGATGGAACAGCTCAATTGCCTTTCCGTTCATACTGCTTCCCAGCAAATAATAAACAATAAAAAAAATGATATTAACAGGCAATCTAAAATTAAGCTCCAACTGGGGGATGGTGCTCTAGGAGCTCAGAGAACAGAGACACTGCCTGTAGATTTGAAGGGTCAGGGAAAACCTCCTGAACACGAAGGAAATCAAACAAAGTGTAGGTTTCAAATATACAGGGCAGGGGAACTTTTCCAAAGCAGGCAAGAAAATGTAATAAAAACTATCAAGGCAGAAATGAGGCGGGGTCGGTGAGCCAGGAGTCGAAAGAAAGATTTCTTGGACTCTCAAGATCTGGTGGTAGTGCTCTTTTATTTAGAGAATAGTGTGGAATAGCATGGGGGCAGGACCCACGGGCAGTCAGAGCTGCTGCTGGCATGGGGAGCTGCTACTCCTGCAAACATGGGTGGAGAGTAAGTCTAAATTTAAGGCATAGGTATGTGAGTTATCTCTTTACAAGACAAAGGAAAGAATATGTAAAAAGAGTTGTTAAAATGGTATCAGTGCCAGTAGGGTTCTGGTTATTGGGTGGTCCTATAACTTATAGATAAGAATCAAACCGGATTGAGTAAATGGCAGAAGCCACCGATTAAATATTATTTTCAGCTAAAGACAAAGGAGGATGTTGGGGGGTGGGGGGTGGTTTAGTTACATGAGATTGCCAGACAGTAAACAACTTAAGTTCTTGCCTTTGGCATTGATTAAGAGTTTCTACAGATAAGGCCATCCCCCTTCTTCCTGGCACAGAGAGGAGGCATCTTTACAGATAGAGGTTTCCCTTACAAATGTAAATATTTCCCAACAAAGGGCAAGCAAATTCCACTCCTCTGAGCCTGCTTCTCATCTGCAGTTTTAAAATTAACCAGCCTAAATTAATCCTCATCAGAAATACATGAGACTTACTTGAAAAAAGAATACCTAATTCCAGGGCCGGCTCTGTGGCCGAGTGGTTAAGTTCACGCACTCTGCTGCGGCGGCCTAGGGTTTGGATCCTGGGCGGGGACATGGCACCGCTCGTCAGGCCACATTGAGGCGGTGTTCCACATCCCACAACTAGAAGGACGTGCAACTAAGATATACAACTGTGTACGGGGTGGGGTTTGGGGAGATATAGCAGAAAAAAACAAAAAAAGATTGGCAACAGTTGTTAGCCCAGGTGCCAATCTTTAGAAAGAAAAAAAAAAAAAAGAATACCTAATTCTAATTGTGCCAGCCCTAGTGGACTAGTGGTTAAGATTCAGAAGTATCACTGCTGCAGCCAGGGTTCATTTCCTGGTCAGAGAACCACACCACCCATTTGTCAGTTGTCATACTGTGAAGTCTGCATGTTGCTGTGGTGCTAAAAGCTATGAAACAACAGCATGGTGTGGACAGGTTTCAGCAGAGCTTCCAGACTAAGGCAGACTAGGAAGAAGGACCAGGTCACCCACTTCCAAAAAGAATTGACCATGAAAACCCCATGAACAGCAACAGAGCATTGTCTCACATGGCAGCAGAAAGTGAAAGAATGGAGCAAAAAGACCAGGATCTGCTTTGCTCTACACAGGGACACTAGGAGTCGAACTGACTCAATGGCATTAACAACAACAACGTCTGTCCAGGTAGCATTCCAAAAGTGCTCCAAAAATGATCACCTTCCTACAGACAAGGGATCTAAGGAAAAATAGCTCCCTCGACGTCTCACAGCAGAACAAGGGCTGGAATTCAGGAGGGCTGGCTCCAGATCCCGTGCCCTTGTTAACTAGAGCTGTGCCACACTACTTCTCCAATAGTTGGTAGGGTGGGACAGATATACATGTGAAAAAAAAATCTGAAAATACAGCCTCAGTTTACATAGTATTCCTTTTGCCTTCTGATTTTATTCGTGACTTTCAGTTATCTGTTCTTGCACTGTTTTAGATGTAGGAAAGTGATTGTTGACTCTTTATACCATTTACCCAGCACATCCATACTTAACAATGCATTTATTTCTTACTAGCATACTATAATACAGACAAATCAGATATTATTTCCATTTTAATGGAAAGCTGAATAAAATGACATATCCAGGGGTCACATAATACCAGCTTTGTTCTCTGCTTTTTACTACCTCTCACCCAATGCATGTTGGCTGAATCCCAGTCTACTTGGAGATGTCACCATCTCTGGGCTTCTCACTTTCTCTTCAGTCTCCATGTCTGCCTCTTACGTGGTCCTCCCAACATCTGGAGGATCTGAAAGAAGAGAGAGGTGAGTTCACTTATATTGTAATTCTAAGCAAGAGAGCATGGGAGAAGATGGGGGAAAAAGAAACCTCAATTTCCAGAGACTCGGCTTGCCAGCAGCTGTTGGGCCTGAGTGATTCAGAAGCTCTAAAATTCTCCTCTAAGTGTAAACCACCGCATCCCGTCACAGCCATTCCACCTGGCAGTGGACGGACCCTGCAGGAGCCTGCAGAAAAACAATCCAGTACTTATGAACAAAATAAGCTGCATGCCTAAGCTTTTGACTTGTTATCGACTCAATTGGCTAAATCCCCTAGAGAATTTTATATTTCAATTAAAAACAGAGAGAGAAAGAAGGAGGGAAAAAAACGTATGAAACCTTAGGAGATTTCAAGCAATAATAGACTTTTACCCTATTAGCAGGTCTAATTTTCGGGAACTTTATCACCTCCCCAATCTGTCAGGGCTGTTTTTCTTTCCTTTCTTCTCTAGAAACAATTATAGGAAAGCAGGCTGGAAGGGTGACCAGGCCCGGCTGAATTGCTCCTGGAGGCTGAGGCTCCATGTTTGGGGCAAGCCCCAAGCGCTTGGAATAGGACAAAGGTTTTCATCTTCACATTCCTTATGGCAGGAGTCTCTTTTAAAACAGACATGTCCACCAAGCCCCAAGTACACACATCCCGTAATGAAGACAAGTGTCCCCTTGAAGCGAGTTCAAACTGTGGAATTCATTTTGCTATGGAACTTTATTGCCTTCTAATTAGAGTGACATTTGGTCACTCTCATTAGATCTGGAATCAAACCCGAGACTTGGAAGGTAAAAGCCCCTCTACACACCGCCCCCCTTCCAGAACTGATTCAGTGAGTACAGGTGGAGAGCGTTCTTTGTTCATAGTTCCCATCCTTACAGCCTGACTATTACTGGGGTTGTTACTAGCAAAAGATGCCAGAACCAACAGCACTTTCTATGTTCTGATCTATCTTTTAAAATATGGTGAGTTTTTATGCAGCTCTCTCCCCTTTTCCTGAGCCAGCTTATGGGTGGGGGCCGGTGTAGGCTCTTTCCTCACCCCACTCCCTGCGTAAGCACAGCAATGAGAGTGCAGAGATGGCAGACATGCAATGAGTGGCATCCATTCCTTTGAGACATGACTGGCAGAAGGGAAGGAACACAAACCATTTAATTTTGTGCCCAGTCTTCTAGAGAGCACAAATCACAGCATTTAAGTTATGTGGAAATAAGTATTTACGGCCCTCTCTTGCACGTGGAATCCCTGTATTTTGTGGGATGTAAGCGCCGTGGGTGAAGGCAGTAGATCTTCAGATGGCCCTGAGAAGTCTCAGTGAAGAGGAAGGAAGTGAACTATCAGAGGCTTGACTAGATGGAGGAGGCACACTTCAATTCCTGTGGCTGGCAGCTTATTCCTACCCTTATGGCCCTCAGGTGGCGAGTGTCACCTCTAGGTTCACCTTGCATTTAACAGGATCATTTTGTCAGCAGGTCTCTGGTCTGTGAAGCCTGCTCTGCCTCAATAGCCTCACACTCTAGGATGATTTTGTCTTCGCCCACCCTTGAATAGCTCTTCTCCTTCCTTATCCAAATACCCTCCGTTCCTTCCGTAAGGTATCCAAAGTCAGCCAAAAATGCACAATGCACAATGTAGAAGGCAACAGGCTACCTCCCCAGTTCATACATTTCCACATGATTAAGCAAAATCTTTTTTCATTAGTGCCCTTAGACTATTAATCATAATTACTTTAAATTCTTAGTCTGCTGATTCCAACATCCCTGTCATATTTGACTCTGGTTCTGGTGCTTGCTCTGTTTCTTAAAACTTCAGCATTCCTTGCATTTTTTCTGTTGAAAGCTGGATATAATGTACTGGGTAAAAAGCACTCTAGTAAAAAGGCCTTTAGCGATGTGGTGGTAAAGGGTGGGGGGTGCCACGGAAGCATTCTCTAGTCCAGTGACTAGGTCTCAGTCTTTTAGTGAGCCTGTGTCCCTGGGCTGTGAACTTCACAAGTGCCTCTCAGTTTTGTTGTAGTTTGTTTTGTTTCTCACCCCCGTCAGTGAGATAGGATGGCTAGAGAGGGCTGGAGTTGGGCATTTCCCTTCTCCCAGGTTGGTTGAGCTCTGAGGAAACCCCTGAAGGTTAGTCTCTGGTAAATAGCTTCTCTTGAGGGCAGGCCTTGTTAAGATCAGAATGCTTTGGTGAATTTCAAACTGTTTACTCTTTCCCTCCCCCCAGAAAGAATAAGGAGCTTTTTGTCCAGACTTCACCGTGAGAACTTGATAGAGCTCATGGAGGGAAACAAAAGCTCTCCCAGAGGGCTCTCAAAAGTGTGCCCCTACCTCAAGACTGGGCCCTCCTGAAGCCTTTAACTCTCAGACTGGTCTACACTGAGCCTTTAGCAAATCATCAGTTACAGGTTAGGTTTTCTTCTCTTGGTGTTGGTCCCTGTGGAGTTTTTGGCTCATGGGTTTCTGCTTGGGTAAGTTGCTATTCTCTGTATCTGCCTGTCTGTTTCTGCAGTTTGGGGCCCACCCTTTGCACTGTTACCTCAAGTCTCTGACAGATTTAAGAAGAATTGCTTATTTTCATTTTTTACAGCTTTTTACTTGTTAGGAGGGAAGAACAACTTCAAGCTCCTTACGTGCTGGACTGGAAATTAGAAATGCAACATCTTGTATATTCATGTTGGTTTAGTCCTCTGTATCCTCCAGTATTCCTATATTTTGTCTAATATTGTTAAACGTTTCCACCATTATGGGTGGCGCTAGACTCCCCATAAGGATGCACTTGCATTTGTTCTTCACCTCCCTCTGTATCAACAGTTCTAGAAGTCTTCACTTGTGACCTGAGAATGATACCAGGTGTCTATATGATGGAATAAAGCCAAGCATATCTGAAGGGAGGAGACAAGAGGCCAAATGGGGCTCATATTACTTTTATGTAATATGAGGAATTTATATTCTCCAGGTGTCTTAACATTGCCATCACAGTAACCATTACCATTATTGGAGCACTTATCCAATATAGTATTAGATACAGACTTTTGTAAAGCTCTTTGTGACTTGAGTCCATGTGTGCCAAACTTAAATGCCTCCTGGGTCAAGGCAGATAATGATTTAAGTCGGTCAGAGTAGGTCTGGGAAAACCCTGGCACTCATACTCTTGTCTGAAGAGGGAAGTGCTACTCAGCTCCAGGGGCTATTGTCTTGAAGGAAGGCAGGCCAATTCTTGCTAGATTGCCAGGCTTTTCAACAGAAACTACAAGTACAGATTTGCATGTAAAATCTCTATATTAGTTATTGATGCCAACTACTTCGAATATTTTTAAAGTCATCAACACAAAACATGCCTGTAGACTAGAATTCCTTGATGGGTCCCCCATTGTGCATCCTCTGGCTTAAGGCACAGTAGCAAAGATGGAGGTGCTTTCCCTACTTAGTTACATACGCTATCAAAGGAAATGCTCTTTGGAGACAAATATATTTCTGTATGTTGAAAATAGTTAAATCAGCCACACTTCACTCTTAAGCACGTTACTTAATAATGGATGAGATGCTTATCTGATCACCAACCACACTGCCAAACAATCATGTCGTTAGACCATTGTGCACTGAGATGCTCATTCTGTGTAGATCTGCAAATGTTTATTGAAAAGTCCTGTGGGGCAATCTTTCCGCTATATATAGCTGGTTGAAGATTAGAAATAAAACATTGCCCTTTATTAAATACTTTGCATATATGCATAAATAGTGGAATATTATATAGCTATAAAAAAGAATGAGCAAGATTTTTTTAATATCTTGATATGGATCAATCTCCAAGATATAATGTTAAATGGGGGAAAAAAGTGAAGGGCAGTAAATATGCTGAAATTTGCATTAAATTTTGGACAAAACACGTAATTTTGGTTTTTGTAGACCAAAAAAATATCTTAGAGAACACACAGAAATCGACAAAACCATTGCCCTGGGCAGGAGAATTGGGAAGGTAAGGGAAAACATAGGAGGAAAACTCTTTAGACTTAATATAAATTTAACCCCTAAATTAGGTTTACTATATTGTCAATTATGCTAATAAAATGGGGTCACTGACTGAGTTAGATAACGTGAAAACAGACATAGAAAGACATACTGGGAGCATTTTCACCCTCACCCTAACAAACTCATACGTTTTTAAAAGTCAGTAAATAAACAGAAAATCAACAGTATGCAAATGTATTTCAGAAGAAAAACTCTCAAATGGCCCAGGCAGCTTTGTTTGCAAGAAGCCAGCCTAGTAAACTGTGAAGCAAATCCCAAATTGAATTTTCTTGGTCCCCAAAAATGTATGCTGGTTGACCTGCTGGTGGGAGACGAGGGGAACCACAGCAGAAATCTCTTAGTTATTCATCAGTTCTTTCTTTTAAAAACAGTTGTTGTTGTTGTTTTAAACACAAGAGTAGAGAGGAACTCCAGAGCTCAGAAACTATTTTCATGCAAAACCAGGCGGCTCAGTATACAGATAAAGACCTAACTGGGAAGCCTGAACAGAGCAACATAAATACTCACATCTGGTATAAATAAACAACAAGATACATTGTTTTACAATTAATGCCCAGCTCATGAATAAGTACACACAATGGAGATAGAAAAATTTAATTTTGTGTTGTAGAACATAATTAGAAATTATTAAACAAAGTCAGAATACAATAGAGGCTTCTCAAAATGCACAGGCCCCGGGTGCAGTGGGTGTGTTTGGAACCAGTTTTGTCCAACATGAGATTTTTTTTTTAAGGGAAAACAATCAAGAAAAGCTACAACCCTAGTGTTTCATTAACTAGTTCATGAGAGTCTCTCACTCATTCTCTTTTCCCACTTCCTTCTGGGAGTTTAATGCACTGTGATAAGATAAATATCTGCCTTTTAATGATGATCACACTGTATTAAAATGTCTCACCCTGTTACCGATAATGCATGAGATTATGAAAGATGAAAAAAATGTAAAAGTCCCATTTTCTCCTCCCTGCTGATGCTGTTTGTTTACCTTTTGCGTTTGCCTAGCTGAGACAGTGAAACTACAGCAGCTAATCTTACTGGATTTCTATTCGTTCCACTTTGATTTCTCACACAGATGAAATCCCTACCAGTTTTATATGTTATTGTCTTCTTAGATCAACAATTGTAATTTTGTTTCATTAAACTTGACTGGACATATCACTGCAGTTTGCTTTAATCAACTAGGATAGAATCAGGTAGAACTAGGATAAATTGCCAGAGTTCATTAAAATAACAGAAATTGCCCAATCCTGAGGTGGGGGGAGGGACAGGAGCAGATCAACTCACCATGGTTCCCAGACACATGTAATTATGTGCAGAGAACAACACATAGGAACAGCATTGCTCAGATAATCAGTGGAGTGATTTTTCTTCTGATTCTAATTTTTAAGAACTCCTCTGAATCTGAAGAGGGTGAGACCTTCATGCAGACTTTATTTTTAAATTTTAAGTGTAAGCAAGTCAAGAAGAAAGGCCAAAGGACAAACAGGTAGACAAGTAGAAAGAGTTCTATGACCAGATAAAATAGGCCCCAACAGCGTGATTCTCACCTTTGCTTTGTTAGATTATAGAAAGCAAAGACAGGGCTTTTGTCCTCAAAGAGAACTGTCCCCTGCTCTGACTTTCTGTCTGAATAACCTTTCTAGCTGATTTATCTCCTTCTTAGAGACCAAAATGATAAGAATGCTGAATCTCTTCTTCCCGGCTTTTTCTTCTACTCTCCTGCCACCGACTTAACTCTTATTTGTTTTGAAAATGAGCCATTTAACAGAGTATTGCCTTAACTAGCTATTTGTTCTGCTGACCTATGGGGGAAGCTGGAATTGGTGCCACAAATGTGCTCCTCTAACAGGTCTGTTATTGCATTATTCCTTTATGGGGGCTTCCACGTAATTACACCAAATGTTGTTATAAATCCCACCGGAAGCCACCTCTCAGCTGAAGTCTAGAGGACACTTTCGGCGTATATCTCCCTCATCTGCCATTAGCACGTTCAGTGTTCTTCCCAGTATATTAGAGGACACGCTGAATGGGGACAAGGACTACATGATCCAAATGGAGAGTGAGTGATTTGACAAGGAGCCAACCAGCACTTTGAGCAAAACTAACTACCGTCAAAACACTTCCTTCGCAACAAAGGTTGAATCAAAACCCTATTCCCTTAGCATATGAATTAGAAGAACAATTGTCTGATTATGATTAAAAAAAGAGCATTACATTTTATGTTCAGCCATAATTGGTATTTATGACAATTTATGTAAACAGTAATGAAGCCTATGTGATTTTTGCGGGGAAATTGCATTATGACACCAATGATCGTTACTGTTAATTTTCCTGAAGATGATGGCAATCAGCAGGCATAGTTTCATTGTAAATAGGTTAATTTAAAATTCAAACACTGCTGGTATTTCAAAATGAGTTCACATTTGATTTCTGAAAGCTTTGGCCCAGTCTTTTTGGTGTCAAGATAAAAATGCATGGATGATGTATGTCAATACATAAAACTTTGTTCTTCAGGAATGTGTGTATACAAACGTGTGTGATATGTATATGAATGTATGCCTTACATTCTACTCATCCTTTCAGTTTTTCTTCTGTTTTTGTGCTACAGAAATGTGTTTCAAAAACTTACTACTAATGTAATTGGATATAGTAATAATATAGTTATCACAAACTAATTCGCTGGCTTTGGAGTATAAGTGAGGAGTGACGTACCATCATATTCTATTATTTCTAATGTGTATTTGAAGATTACCTAATCAAATTTTTAACAAGATAGAAAAACATAAATCTATCTCTCTTTATTGACCTTGGGTTCCTGGCTGGTTACTGAATTAAATTGATGTTCTGCCAGTACATATTTTCAGACCACATCAACCAGTTAACAATTTCTTTTTCCTTTTAAGATATATGCTTCCTAGGATTTAGATCAATTCCTGCCAACTTGTCCAAGCAAAGTGAAAGTGTCTAATTTTCACCTTTGACACTTTAAAAAAAAATAACTACTGGGGCTGGCCCCGTGGCCGAGTGGTTAAGTTTGCGCGCTCCGCTGCAGGCGGCCCAGTGTTTCGTTGGTTCGAATCCTGGGCGCGGACGTGACACTGCTCGTCGAACCACGCTGAGGCAGCGTCCCACATACCACAACTAGAAGGACCCACAACGAAGAATATACAACTATGTACTGGGGGGCTTTGGGGAGAAAAAGGAAAAAATAAAATCTTAAAAAAAAAAATAACTACTTTCATATTCTTGCTTATGTATATGTATATATATACATCTATCTATCTCAACAAATGTCATCGCACAAAGGTATTTGGAATTATAAAAACGAAGCAGACGAAACATTTTAAATGCTATCCTGCATCTACTTATTTTAAACAATATTTAATCACCCAATGTATTTTCACATCTTTTGTAATTGTAATAATATGAAAATTGTACTAATGTAAGCTACTAATTTTTCTTGAGAAAATAAAATATTATAGACTATGATTGTGCATTGTTACAATAGATTTATTGACAATAGAAATAAACCATGCCTGTAAATAGCTTCCTTCTCTCTCTCTTTCTTCCTGTCTCTTTGTCTATTTCTCTTAAGGGCAATTTCTGGATGGTCAATCAATTGCTCATAGTTTGTTTTTCTAATGAGAGAAAATGTAAGCATGAATATTCAAAATGTATTATAATTTTGATTATATTACTCCTACTAGTTTGATCTTGAAAATATCATTCTTTTAGGAAAAGTGGTATGACTATGCCCATCTTTATATGTAGCTTTTTTGTGTCTGTGAAGAAGATTGGCCCTGAGCTAACGTCTGTGCCAATCTTTCTCTACTTTGTATGTGGGATGCCACCACAGTGTGACTTGATGAGCAGTGTGTAGGTCTGCACCCGGGATCTGAACCCGCAAACCCTGGGCATCTGAAGCAGAATGCGCAAACTTAACCACTATGCCACATGGCCGGCTCTTACATGTAGCATTTTTAATTAAAATGCCATTTGTAAAAGAACATACTCAGATAGTTTTACCCTGGACTACTCATTTAAAGGAATTGAAAAACGTATTTTAGATAAGCAAAATTGGAAAGCTAGAACATATACTTTCAAACTTAGATGTTTACAGACGTGAATTCATTTTGCTTTGTATTGTATGTAGCAAAAAAATGATAATTCTTATATGAACTAAAAGTACATATATGTGAACAGAAAATATACACACGGCTATATATTAGGTAGATGTACTTTATAATCTCAACCAAGTACTCATGCTTCCCTCAAGAGAGGGAAATACAAGATGTTCAAGAGGCTGGTTCTGATGTTTTCTATGTTTTGTCTCAATATTCATTTGTAACTTGTTCCTTCACTTGCATAGCTATTGTTAGCAGACTAGTAGTAGCCACTTGAATGTTTCAAGGAGAAAATTATGGAAAAGAATCTCAAAATTAAGAAAATTATGTACATTTATTAAAGGATCTGGGAATTAGATGAGGGCCATTATTTGAATTACTTCCTGTAGCAGATATCCCTTCTATAGGAGTTAATATTGAGAATTACTGCTCTAAATTATAATCAAAATGATATAGGTCTGTTGCTGAATAGATTTTTTTAACCACTTTTAATATGATCGGCAATTCTCTGCTGATGAGGTCAAATTTCTGTTTGGTTCCTGGGTGATTCCATTTATTGTCCTTCCATTCCCCCACAGACAGAATAATTTCTAAATCCAGACAAGCTCTTTAGTCAAAAGGAGTGAATTGCTTTACACAAACCCTTCCACATATTTTAAAAACAGAATCAATACAAGAAAACAAAACAAACTAAAACATATATCCTATCACTGATAATTCAGTAGCACTGGGTCTTCATTTTTCATATGAACAGTGAGAATCTCTAGTTACACAGAACTGTTTTGCAATAAAACCTCAGGATTCTTTAACTTTGAAAGCTTTTGTAATTCTATATCCCATAGGGGTTAGCTATTAATAAAACCTAGTTATGTGACATTAAAATGAGTAGCAAATTGATTTAGTTAATGTATTCAAACAAATGGTGAGTTATTACTAAAAGAGAAGGGGTTCAATCAAATTGACCTGTCTATTAAGTAAATGTGAATTAGTTTGGGGTGGGGATATTCATCTCAAGCCTATCATCAAAAAAAAAAAAAGGAATAAGAAAACAAGAAAGAAAAAAAAAAATCACCTAAAACAAAATGTCAATGTTAAACTGTCAAACTAACCTTAGAAAGTGATCATCACGTTAGTTGACGGGACTTCTTTGTGTGTTCTTATGACTGAGAATTTGATTTGGATACAGGATAGCATAAATGGGTTCTGAATCTTGTATTTAATATCAGTACAGCTACTATGATTCAGTTTATAGACTACATCTCTAGTTTCAGCCAAAACGTATTTCTAAGCTTCAATACGAGTTATGCCTATAAAACTGGCCTTTAACCCAGCCTGAAATCGCACAGAAGTGTATGGGTCAACAAGAGAAGAAAGTATGGTATTATCTACGTCTATCCCTTCAATTAAAAAACCAAAACCCAACAAAAATCAAACAAACAAAATCTCACTGCTTGTACTATATAGAATATAAAGAGATATTTTTCTATGTAAATTTGCTTATGCATGATATCACCTCCCAGGGCATTTAGTTCTTTGTGAGTATTTAACCAGCATACTACAGCTATGTGAGCATATTTGAGCTCTGCACCATCCTGCATCCACAAGGTTCTTACCTTATAGGCTGCGCTCTATGACATGATTGGTAGAAACCAAAAAGTATGCACAAAGATTTTCTTCATCTATATATGTCTTAATGATTTGCCTATCATTAAGATTTCAAAACTGTTTACTGAATATGGTGATGAATTACACAAGTGTTAAAGGTTTTGGCTCATGATAGACCTTTTAAAATCCTATATTTTGGTGAAAAGAAGGTAACATGCCACCAGTTATCAGGTCCTCACCTTCTTGAAAGCACGTACGTCAATGCATTGGATGCAGCATGCAGGCAGGGTTATGGACCCCTTCCACAGATCACGTCCACACTGTAGAGCTGAGCAACCGTTATTCATAATCCTAATTATGTAGGAGGGGGGAGCTTACTAGGAATTATGCAAGCCTTATGCTCTCGGTCCTAACGAGGGAAAATGGCTGACAAACTGATTTAC
This sequence comes from Equus caballus, assembly GCF_041296265.1. Lineage (NCBI taxonomy): Eukaryota > Metazoa > Chordata > Mammalia > Perissodactyla > Equidae > Equus > Equus caballus. The sequence continues at coordinate 68,228,636 of NC_091691.1, read as the reverse complement.
CTCTGGAGTTTTTGATCTAAGGATAGGCTCAGAGTCTAATTCTGTTTGTTAGTATCTGTCTTTCATCACTCAGGGCTGATGAGAAAGAAAGAAAATCACACTCAAAGAGCATTCTTTTATTTCTGAGAGAAAAAGGAATTTGACCACAAAGATCACAGAGTTACGATTGTTTCCCTTTAAGGGGCAACCTTTGGAGGACGGCTCTCTCATTCTAAAAATGCAGGAGTTGCTTTTTTCTTTTGTACTCTATTAAGAATTGTGCATGAAACCACTCAGAGTAGATGGGGACTAAGGGTCAACAGAACAGTTAGAAAGGTGACAAATAGCAATTCATTTCACTGTTTGTTTTCTAGATGATGGCTGCCTCTTTCTCCTGGTGTTCCCATGTTTCTGGGGTGCTACACAATAAGTTCTATGTCCTTTCAAATAGGGGCAGATCTGCCACAGTGTAAACTAATAAATAGCACAATTGAAGTTTTCATGGCCATGAAATACAATGGATTCCTCTCAGTTGCTTTATTCTTTCTCACAATTATCTTTTCTAAAGAAAAAAGAGAAGTTATTTTGTGGCTTGATTCTAACAACAAGGGATTAATTTTTTTAAACTAGTGCTGCTTCTCTATACCTTTCATGAAGTACATATTTAAGCTAAATTTGTATTGTGTTTTCTGACTTAGATTCAAAATCTCATGCCTTAAGAATATTTCTCGTTAGTCTTTTATTTAGTAATCAGATTATTTCTGATGGATTACCTTCATATTTTACTTTTATTTTTAAAAAGTGACAACTGAGTAAGAAAAAAATAGAAAATTTTCAACATGAACACTTTCTAGAGATTTCTGTAGGATCAACCCAATCAGGATGCCAAATGTACCTCAAAGATGAAAAAGAATTCTACCTGATCAATACACTAATTTCAGTTGTCTTTACAATTAATATCTGTCAATGTATTGAAACAAATATTCTGTGGTCCATATTGATCTCTAAGATTTCCTGAAAATGACTAGGGAAAAACAACAGCAGGCCAATGTGCATTAACTGCACTCATATGACATTTTCTAAGTGCCAGAATTTCTAACATAGCGGCAAGTCAAAAATTAGTATGCCAAATCCAAGAAAAGTGATATTATGATATTGACTTAATCAGAAAATATTTCCTCCAAAAATGCTAATCATCTTTTTTCCTAATCAAATTCTCATATATTTCCTAGCTCCTTTTCCCAAATAGCCCTCTTACAACATCTGCTGATTGTAGGACCAATACAGTTCTCAAATACATTGGGTTAAGACTTCTCTTCCTGATTGCTTTATATCCTTTCTTGCCCAACTTCAATTCCATATTCTATCACTGCAATCATGGGATGTTCTGTCTTCCATAACAACCTGTGGTAGATTGCATAACAGTTCAAGATATTTGCTGACCCTCCCAAGATAATGATTATATTTTATTTCCCTTTCTCCTTTAATGTCCAGCTAAGTTATGTGATTTATTTTGACCAATGAATGGAAACTGAAGTGGCCTGTAGCACTTCTAAGTGGAAACATTTATGCATATTTTCTATTGTACTCTTTTTTCTTTAGCAATGAACCTAGCAATGTCATAGACAGAGATATTTCTGTCAACTGAGTGAAGAAGTGAAGCACATCCACCCTCATCTACAGTGAAGAAGTAAGCTGGGCAAGAAATACACCTTTGTTGTTGCAGACTCCTGAGCATTAGGAGCTGTTGGCCACTAAAGGATAACTTAGCCTTTGCTTACTGCTACATAAATTGATGCCAGGAGAAGAATGCTCTTGTGCTATAATAAAATACTTAAAACCTAAGATATTGCTCTCAGGACATGGTAACAATGGTAAGGAAACAATTATTGAAGATATAAACATGATTATGAAATAGCAAAACTTCTGATAAAATTTTTACCTGCAAAAACTTGGAAGACAAGAAATGTACCAAGTGATCCTGGGCTTGAGCTAAGCTACTTCTGGGAACGAGTATTTTATTAGCATTTTTTGGTTGCTATGGACTTTATTTGAAAAGTGACTACCAGAAAGAGATGACTTAAGAAAGAAACAAACAAACAGAAAAGGGCTAAGCGGAAAAAAAAGAGACTAAAAAGTGTCAAAAAATTCAGGAGATTGTAATGTTGAAAGCTGCAACTGGCTGCCAATTTCCACCAATGCAAGAAAAAGCTGAGTAGGTCTCTGAAAAGCAAAATGTACTCATGACTAAGTGAGAAGAGAGAAATGTTGCAAAAACAGTTGTGGATGTGACTGTTGTTAAACAGAGTGTCTAGAATCAGAGTTAAGAGACAGAACAAGTTTTTGAAAAGAACCACCACTTAAAGAAACACTGATTATTTGAGGCTGAAAAAGACCTTTGGGTCTCCTGACTTTCTAAATGCAAGAAGCAGGATAAGACAGCTTAAGTCAACAATAAGGACATGTTCCTCAAAGAAAAGTGGATTGAGGGGAGACTTTTCTAGGCAGCAAAATCACCTATCAAGAACACTCCCAAAGCCTGGGGTAGGAGCTCCTTCATAATTCTGCCCAACAGAACGTCATAACTACTACAGAGCAGGGGAACTACAAAAGTGCCTCTACTTTTCCCTCTCCAAATGGGAATGTTTCTTGCAGTTATGATGTCCCTGTTTCAATAATGCATATTCTACATGAAGGGGCTAGATAACTTGACTTCTGAGGTCATAAATCTCTGGAACTAACAGAAACACATCTGGGTCTAACATAGATACCATCCTAAGAGCTGCACTTCAGTCTGACACTGTAATTGGATAGGACTGTTGTGGTTTCTTCCTTGAGGTGGGGCAAGTAAATAGTCTTTATTGAAAGAGAAGATTGGGCTTAAACACGTGTTCTGCCATGCCCTGTAGTTATTTATATATCCCTGCCACTCTGGCATTAAATTTGGCTATTTGACTTGTGATGCTCCATCCTGTGAGTTTGTATTTATCTTTCTCCTTGATGTCAGGCTTAACCAGTTGACTTGTACTGGCAAATAACATGAGAGCAGAAGTGACATGCCACTTCTGAGCAAAAGCTTTAAGAATACTCTTCACCACAATCTCTTTTAACTTCTGTCAGAACACAAGAAATCTCCCCAGTGGAAGCTGCTCCATCAGTCTGGATATTACACTATCTACCAGCTATTATTGTAAGCCGTTGATTTATCTACACTGCCTTATAGAAATCCTAATGCATGAACCCGTTGTCCTTCTCTTGCCAGGTTTCAATCTGTTTCTCTGTACTAGAGAGATGTAAACTATGCATTTTGCCATCACCGTAAAATTCATGAACACCAACCTAAACTGGGTGACTAGCACTGTGGAAATAATCTTACTATGGGATTCTAGTAGGCTCATTCTCTCACTCTACAAAGCAGCTATTGTTCTGTGTATTTCTTTTACTTTTTAAAAAAGTAGCTTCATTGAGGTATAATTGATATACACTCAACTGTACATAGTTAGCATGCACAATTTAATGTCTTAACACATGTATATAATTTTGAAACCATCACCACAACCAAAGTAATGAATGATTCATCACTCACAGAAGTTTCCTTGTGATCATTTGTAATTGTTCCCTCCTGCCCCTCTCCTAATCCAAAGGAGACACTTATCTGCTTTCTGTCAACATAGATTAGTTTGAATTATCTCTTTTTTGAAATAAACTCTTTTTTTGTTTGGTTTCTTTTACTGAATTATTGTGAGATTGACTTATGTCGTAGTATATAACAACAGCTAATTCCTTTTTATTACTGAATAGTATTCCATTGTATGGCTATACCACAATTTTTTCATCTATTCGTCTGTCAATAGACATTATGGGTTTCTTCTTCAGGCTTTGTCTTTTAAAAATAAAGCTACTATAAACATGCATATACAAGTCTTTGGAAGTATTTTTTTTTTCACTCTTGAGTAAATACCCAGGAATGGACCAGGTGAATCATGTGGTAGATATGGATTTAACTTCTTAAGAAACTATCAAACTATTTTTCAGAGTAGTTATAAAGGTCACACAATTTTACATTCCCATCAGCAGTATATGAGAGTGCCAGTTCCTTGATGCCGTCTTCAGTAGTTGGTAGGGTCAGTTTTTAATTTTAGGCATTCTAGTAGGTGTGTAGTGATACTTCCTTGTGCCATTAATTGTATTTCCTTAATGGCTAATGATGTTGAGCATCTATCTTTTTTGGAGCAGGATTTATTCAAATCTTTTGAACGTTTATTTGCTGGATTATTTGCTTTCTTGTTATTGAGTTTTGAGAGATCTTTATAGATTCTGAACACAAGCCATTTTTTTGAAATATTCTCTCCCAGCCTGGGCCTTGTCTTTTCAGTCTTCTAAAAGTGTTAAAAGACCGTAAGTTTTTGATTTTGATGAATTCCTGTTTATCAATATTTTCTTTTATGGATCATGCTTTTGGTGTCATAGCTAAGAAATCTTTTCCTAACCCATGGGTATAAAGACTCTTTTTTGTTCTAAGACTGTTATTTATTTATTTACTTAGTTATTTTTTGTGCGAAAGATTATCCCTGAGCTAACATCTGCGCCAGTCTTCCTCTATTTTGTATGTGGGATGCCACCACAGTGTGGCTTGATGAACGGTGTGTAGGTCCACACCTGGAATATGAACCCATGAAACCTGAGCCACTGAAGTGGAGCATGTGAACTTAACCACTATGCTACCAGGATGGCCCCTAGGATTTTTTTTTTTTTTTGAGGAAGATTAGCCCTCAGCTAACTACTGCCGGTCCTCTTCTTTTTGCTGAGGAAGCCTGGCCCTGAGCTAACATCCGTGCCCATCTTCCTCTACTTTATATGTGGGATGCCTACCACAGCATGGCGTGCCAAGCAATGCCATGTCTGCACCCTGGATCCAAACCAGTGAACCCCGGACCGCCGAGAAGCGGAACGTGCGAACTTAACCGCTGTGCCACCGGGCCGCCTCCCCCACCCCCAGGAGTTTTATACTTTAGTTTTACTTTTAGGTCTATGATTGATGTTGAGTTAATCTTTAGTACATAATGCAAGATATGGATTAAAGTTTATTATTTTGTGTATTAATACATGATTATTCGAACATCATTTGTTGAAAGAACTAACCAGTCTCCACTGAGTTGCTATTGCAGTATCAGCAAAATTCAGTTGTTGTATATGTGTGGGACTATTTCTGGATTTTATATTTTGTTGAAATGTTCTATATTTCTATCTTGCTACCAGTAATGTACTGTATTCGTTACTCTAGCTTTATAATAAGGCTTGAAATCAAGCACTGTTAGCCCTCCAATCCTGTTGTTTATCAAATTTGCTTTGACTATTCTGTACCCTTTCAATTTTTGTGTGTATTTTAGAAACAGCTTATCAGTTTCTAAAAAAAAAAAAAAGGCTGCTGATATTTTGATAGGGATTGTGCTGAAACTATGGATCAATTTGGGAAGATCAACATCAAAATGATACTGAGCCTTGTCATTCATGAACAAGATATATCTCTCCATTAATTTAGGACTTTTAAAATTCTTATCAAAGTTTTGAAGTTTTCAATATACAGTTTTGCACATCAGATTTATTCCTAGTACTTCATATTTTTTATATTATAAACAATATTTTATTTCAATTTGTTTCTTCATTCCCAGTATGCAGAAATGAAATTGTATTTTGTATATTAAACTTAGTTCCTATAATCTTGCTAATTTCGCATATTAGTTCCAGTTACTTTTATGTAGTAATATCATATTTTCTTTATAAGTAACTACTTTCCTGCAAATGAAGGCACTTTTATTTATTTCTCTCTAATCTGGATTCCTTTTATTTCTTTTTCTTGGCATTTTGCACTGGTTAGACCTTCTGCTAACATGTTGAACAGATGTGGTGAGAGCAGGCATCTTTTCCTTATTTTTGATTGCCAGAGGAAATAGTCTTTAAACAAGTATTAGTCTTTGGGCTGGCCCCATGGCCGAGTTGTTAAATTCGCACTCTCCACTGCGGAGGCCCAGGGTTCAGATCCTGGGCGCGGACATGGCACTGCTTGTCAGGCCATGTTGAGGCAGCGTCCCATATGCCACAACTAGAAGGACCTGCAACTAAGATATACAACTATGTACCAGGGGGATTTGGGGAGATAAAGCAGAAAAAAAGAAAAAAGAGATTGGCCACAGTTGTTAGCTCAGGTGTCAATCTTTAAACAAAACAAAACAAAACAAGTATTAGTCCTTAAATGCTCTTAAAAGAGCAATTGTCTTTAAACATTCAATATAATTTTAGATGTCGGTTTTTAAGAGACTCATTAGCAAGTTGATGAAATTTTCTCCTATTCCTAAGATGCAGAGAGTTTTTATCATTAATGGATGTTGAATTTTATCAAATAATTTTTTGCATCTATTGAAATAATCATATTTTTCTTTTTTAATTTGTTAATTTTGTGAATTAACTTGATTGATTTTACAAATATTAAGCAAACTCTGAATTCTTGGAATAGAGCTTACTTGGTCATACTGTATTACCATTTTTGTGTATTTTTGGTTTTGATTTTCTAAAATTTTGTTTAAAATCTTCTCATCTGTGTTTGTGAGGGATATTGCTCTGTATTTTACTTTACTTGTAGTATCTTTGTCTGCTTTTACTACCAAGGCAATGCCAGCCTCATGGAATAAGTTGTGAATTATTCTCTTCTCTTTATTTTTTGGAAGTTTGTATAGAATTGATATTACATCTATCTCAAATGTTTGGTAGAGTTTGCCAATGAACTCTGGACTTGGAATATGTTTATGGCATAGTTTCAAACTGAAAATTCAATTTATTTAATAGAAATAGGGCTATTCAGGTTTAGCCTCCCATTTATTTTTTGAGTGAACTTTGATATCTTGGATCTTTCAAGGAATTTGTTCATTGCACGTACATTGTTGAATGTATTGTCTTAACGTTGATCATCACATTCCCTATCCTTTTAATAACCATAGAGTGATTTTGTGTGTATTTGTGGCTACAAGAAATTCTAGAATGATTATTGATGTTCTATTTCTCATCCATGATATTGGCAATCTATGTCTTGTAATTGAAAAAAAATAGATTATTCTGACTAGAGGTGTATCAGTTTTATTGATTCTTTTCAAAGAATCAATCAGCTTTTGGTTTCATTGATTTTCTCTATTGTTTTCTACTTTCTATTTCATATTTCTGGTTTGATTTTTATTATTTGCTTTGTCCTATTTATTTTTAATTTGTTCTTTTTTTTTATCTTAAGGGGGGAGCTGAGCTCACTAATTTGAGACCATGATTTTGCTCTAATAAGGTTATTTAATGCTATACATATTCTCATGTTTTAAAAGATGTTTTTGTTGATTATAAAGTTCTAGCTTGACAGTTTTCTTCCAGTACTTTAAAAATGCTTCTCCTTGTTTTCTCACTTGCTTTATTTCTTAAGAAAAATATCTGTTATCCTTTTCATTTTTCCTCTGTGTAAGAAGTGACTTTTTGTTTGGCTGCTTTTTAGGATTTGGTCTTTATAAGTGGTTTTGAACAATTTGTTGATCATATGTTTCAATGCAGTTTTTTTCAGGTTTCTTTTGCTTGGGGTTCATTGAGCTTTTTGAATTTGTGGCTTTATAATTTTGAAAAAATTGGGGACAATTCTGGCCACTATTTCTTCAAATATTTCTTTTACTTCCCTTTCTCTTTTCTCTCCTTTGGGTGCTCCAGTTACATATATATTAGGCCACCTGAAGAGGTCCTATAGCTCACTTACTCTTTTTTTGGTTTTTGATTCTTTTTTCTTTCTGTGTTTCATTGTTGATTGGTTCTATTACAATACATTTAATCACCTAGAGTACTTATAACTCTATCCTTCTTTCTAACTCTTACCTACCTTTCAGATCTCAGCTCAGGGCCAGTTTTCAGAGAAGCACCATCTGAACCCCCAATCTCAATCACTCTTTTCAATTATAATATTGTATTTCAACATGTATGTTTATAACATAATATTTATCATAGTTTACGTATCAGTTAAAGCTATAATAGAAGCTGTTTTTTTATGAACAAGTCTTCAAAATATAATAGATCAAATGATAGAGGTAGTTCTTAATTAGTGTCTGATTTTGTTTCTTGGGAGGAATTCTTTATATTATTCTTCAAGTATCGTGGGCCTCTGCTCTGGGAGATAAATCTGTATTCATTAATTTCTGTAGCCATATCAGAAGTAGGTATTTTGCAAAAAGTCATCCTAAGGATACACAGATTTCACATTCCACAATTTTGATGGCCTAAGATTTGTTGTTATTTGTTTTCTTGTTTTGTTTGTTTTTTTCTAACGACTCAAAATCTTTTTTTTTTAAATCTTCATTCCAGGCTTGTGGCTTCTTTGTTAACATAATCCTTCAAAAAGCTGTAGGTTTCTGATCTATTTGCTTTTTGAGAGTTTTATGCACCGTTAAACATTTGGACATAATTTTCCCTGAGACTATCACAATTGTGTACATCTTGCAATAAGAGGCATGACCTGCCTTTGTTTCTGGACTATCTTTTCAAGGATGATTGTGTACCAAAGAGCCTTGGAAGTTCAAGAAAGTATCTAGCTTTGAAGCAAGGAGTAGGTTTATTTACAGCCTTAAGATAGAGATGGTATCTCCTTCCAGGCAGAAGTCCAGCATGCTCAGTACCCATTATAAAATGTTTGGATTCTCAAAGCTCAGGGTTCCTGTACTGTAATGCAACCCAGTTTGTGTGCAGATGTCTTCACGTTGCCCTGTGGGAACTGAGACACAGAGAATTGGTGCCAAAAAAAATGCCAAATCGTCAGCTATAGCTATTGCTGTGAGTATGCATTTCTTTGTCTTTGGCCTAGAATTCTTATATCTTTTGCCAAGCATCCATGAAAATGTGTCAGGCCAAATTGTTAGCTTCCAAGTAAGACAAAACTTCAAATCCCTTCACAGTTATTGACAGTACCTATGCTCAACATTTTCCTATAACATATCTCTCATGCCTATTCATTTATTTACTTCCTTATCCCCATAACTCTGTCTCTTAGTTTAATGGTGACTTAGACTATCTGAAATAAAAGGCTTATTATGAAAATAATACTCATTTTGGTTTTTGATGCAGAGCTGAGTCATTTACTTCAGCTTAAAAGTCTTACTATGCCACATTTATTTTCAATTTTTCTTCTTTCTCTTTGGAGTTCGGAAGTTATTGGCTTCCCCAACCCTTTAAGGAGGGTAATCTCTGTATTCTTTTGCAATTCTGTTTAAAAATCAGTAATTTTTTTCTTGAACTCATCTTTCCTGTAACATCTTATTTAAAGCAGACAACAATAGGCATGCCACACTAGCTCTCTGGCCCTTTTTAAGCACTTGCCTTATAGCTATAGTCTCAATACCCAAATTATCTTCCTTCTGAGTTATTGCCAGGACAGTTTTATCAAATATTTTGCCACTGCACTGTGTGGATCTCCATATTTTTAGCCTGTGAAACATATTCTTTCACTCCCCACTACTCAAGTGCTCAACTACTAAGCCAATTTCACACATTTTGTTATTATTATTTTTCGTTCATGGCTGATACTCACTTGAAGGGATAAACTTCTGTATTTGCTAGGTAATATTAACTACTGAATCAATCTAACTCAAAAATGTGCAATAACACATTAATTCTCACTAATATGAAGTCCAGGATAGATGTTCCTATCAGCAGATGGCCTTTCTCCAGGCAGTGATTCAATGACCCAGGCTTATTCCATTTTGTGACCATACTATCTTCAACACACGATTTCCAAAATCACTGTATCTTCTATATCAATGTAGTAAATACCGAGAGATCATCAAAAATCACAATCATGCATGGGAGATTTTTATGGGCCAGGACTGGAAGTTGTGCATATTGTTTTCAATTATATTATACTGGCCACTTAACTGCAGGATAATATGGAAAACAAAGTCAAGCTGTTGGTTTAGTAAGACTGAAAACTGTTTGGTGTATAGTTTGTCAGTCTCTGCAATAGCATACTTGTACATTTATTGGTATGGTTGTTAAATGTCTGTCTCCATCACCAGATCATAAGCTCCATAAAGACAAATTTTATGTATATTTGTTTTGTAATTATGCTCAGTACTTAGTGTTCAATAAAATATTTGTTAAAGAAATGGGTGAAAGAATTAAGAAGATTTAATATGACTATGTAATTTTAGTGGTAACAAAATGGAGGCTACAGTATAATTTACTTTCCCGTTTCACACACAGTTGTGCATCACTCAGAATGGGGATACGTTCTGAGAAATGCGTGGCTAGGTGATTTCATCGTTGTGTGAACATCATAGAGTGTATTTACACAAACCTATGTGGTATAGCCTACCACACACCTAGGCTATATAGTACTAATCTAGTGGAACCACTGTCACATAGGTGGTCCGTCTTTTACCAAAATTTCATTATGGGACACCTGACTGTAGTTCTTTTTTTGTTGTTGTTAAAGATTGGCACCTGAGCTAACAATGGTTGCCAATCTTATTTTTTTTTCCTTCTTCTTCTCCCTAAACCCCCCCAGTACATAGTTGTATATTCTAGATATGAGTGCCTCTGGTGGTTGTAATTTTAAAGTTTGGAAAAGGTACTAAACTCAGCTCTGCAGACTACTTTTTCAATGTTCTAGGTAATTTTATAAATATTTATCAAGAAGTTTCAGAATCTAAAATTATATTCAGATGCACATTGGTGTTTAGAAATATACCAACATGAAAATAGTTAGCATATTAAAAAAATACGCACGGCTTCCATTTATAAAGGATTTAGTTTTCAACTTGTGTAAATCATGCCTCAGATTTATCTTCCTCTAATATGTCTGAGTCTGTGCTCTGCCCAAAAACTTAAATGCCAGTCATGAAAAACCATTTTATACCCAATTTTCTTTCCCCATTGTACTACATGTTCAGCCCAAGCATGATGACCATCTTAAAATTTTTTCTGTTATAAACCCTTCCCTTTAACATTAAGCTGACTGTATGTTAAATATGAGGTTTATTTTCCTTCACAATATAATCCTATAATATATTCAAAGAGTTTTCCATAGATAGAATTAATTTTTTATTTTGGTATTTGACAAAACCCTCCTTCAAAGACAATGTCCTCTCCAGGCCATTGTAGCCACAGTAGTTGTATTGGTATGAAAAACTATGTGTTTGATATGTTTTAAACATTACTTAGAAGGAGTGATGGATGTATTTCCAACCTGGGAGAAGGGTGATGAGAAAGTCTGGAAGATAGTTCCGACTGAAGATCATGGAGCACTCTCTACATTTCTTTCTGACAAGGTCGACTTCAAGGGCAACATTAAAACTTGTTCTCCATCTAATGACACATTTAGATTAGAGTTCCCAATGTACACAGCCTCCATTTTGCTCTTCTATTCATGGCCAGATAAGATGCTTGATAGGTATCTCCACAGTAACCTTTCACAACTCATTTATTTAGATGAACCAAAATAATGAACTGCCAAGCAAATTAAGAATGATAATTTTTATATCAAGTGAAAACAGTTTAAACAGTCTATATGCACAAGCTCTGTGGCATGAATGATCTTTTCATTTCATGGTTTAAAAAAAGGAGGAATTTGTTAGTTACTATTGCCGTGCTTTTGCGTATGGACGAGAGGAGAAATGACTGCATACTGGGAATTTATAGCTACCCTTTTCCCTAGGAGTCTCATTAGACCTACCATAGACAGGAATACAGTAAGAATACACAACTGGAAGGTTGATTTAAATTTCTAATATTTAATAAAGTACAATTACAGAAAGTTATATTTTCCTTTGTTTTCTTTCCTTTTGAAAATGTTTAGCTTGGATTTCAGGAACATGCAAAGTAAAAACAAAGCCAACAGTTTTAAAGTTACTGTCTTTTTGTGATTTACACAAAAAAACTAAGGTATCATTATTTTCATCTTTTCGCTTCTACAGTTCTGCCCCAGTTCTCTTTTCCTCATGAATCCTACCTAGGACAGAGAGTAACTCAGGAGTTGCTCTCTAGATTTCTGGCAGAGAATCCTCTGTGAAAGCTCTGACAAAAATATTCTGCATGTACTTCTTCTTGGCGAAGTCCTAGTAAGTGAACCACAGATTCGAGCATCTAGTTATTGTCTTCAAACTGCTTCACATGTATGCGTCTTTAAAATCTCACATGAATTTCCTTAGGTAGAAACTATGTAATGTGTGTCTTTTAAATCTCTCATATAATGCTACATGCATGGTAAGCATCCAGTAAAGTGATATTGAATTGGATAAGTTAAATAAAATTGCTATTTATGACCCGGAATTGTCTGCCTTATTGACAAGAAGACACTGGAATAAATGAAGCCTGATATTTGTTGAAAGGTTTCTGAATGCCATTTTGTCTAACTTTCCATTTATTCAAGATGGCTCCAAGCATTCTTTCATGTTCAGTGGATAACTAACGTGGGACTACAACAGAGAAGCATGGGCAGATGAAATGCCATACTCATTATCATGTGTAAATGTCAACAGAGTTCATGTTTAAAAAAACACCTTTTAATGTGAGAATAGGCATTGGGCCATGCTTCCTCATGTACCATCTGTCACATCACCTTTGAAGTCCTACTAAATCCTCATCCTTTGAAGTCAGACACTCATCCTTCTACACAAAGGAAGCTGCTACATGCAGCAGCAGCAAAGAGATGAAAGAGTGTGCCTTAGCTATGCTGAATATGCTGTCGATGTTTTAATTTAAAGAGCTAATATTCACCTTTGGCATAGAGAATTGGCCTCTGGTTACAGTTCTTCTGGAAGTGTGTTTGGGAGCACATAGATGCAAACTTTACGATATTTTCTCCCCATGTAAAAGTTTCAACTGTAAACTTTTCTCATTGATACTTATTATAATATGATAGCAGCTACGATAAACACCATTAAAAAAATCAGTAAAGGCTGAAAAAAACTCTCTCCTTGACCAAACTTTAGAAAGACTTCTCTAAGTCCTCTTTTCGACTAGGACTTGTCCTTGGGCCATATGTCCAGCCTGCTGAGTACAGTTTAGTGAGAATCCTGCTAAGTAAGTTTGACGAGAATCCCCCACCCTTGAGGTCTGATCGCCCTCCATATCTGATCAAATCCTCATCTCCCACTCTGGATATCTGATGACCCTGGCCTGTCTTCAGCAAGAATCTTGTTAAATCTGGTTCATAAGAATTCCCCCACCCACGATGTCTGCTCTTAGCAATTTTTTTATCCACTGACCCGCTCATTCTGCTTGTTGGTATAATCTCTACATGTCCCTGCTATATTCAGAATTTCTCCCAGTTCTATACTGAGGTCTCTTTTTTCCCTGTTGAAATAGTTTATAATAATGTTTTTTTATACTTTAACTACTGTCTGACTATGATTCTCTTTAACAAAGCAAATACTTCCGTTGTATAGATCAGATGGGTAAAGATAGATATGGCGTACACTTTGTCATGGGTTATAAACAATAGGATTAGGATCTCCTTCTGTAGCTGTGTCTATGATATTAAAATTGCTCCAATTTGTGAGAATAGAGTTAAGGTTCTAAATAATGAAATACTTCCTTATTTGTCAATCAGAAGAGGTATTGCCAATCAATTGCATTTGTGGGGTGCCTGGGATGCATTATGCAATGTGCTAAACCTGGATGACAGAAAATAAATACAAGGAAATCCAGTTCTTTTATGAATACTTTGCCAGGTGATACACCAAATTAATAAACATATAAATAAAATCTATGATAGCACAATAAGGTGCTATAGAAATTAATATCACTTTTTGGAAAGGGTTGAAAGAAAGTATTCTGGAGGTGGTGGCATTTGAGGTAAGGTATCAGGTAAGTAGAATTAACCACAAAAAAATCAAATGGTTATGAGTTAGGAAGAACAAAAGAGAAAGGAGGAGATGGAATTCAGGGTATTCTGGGCACAGGAACAGCAAAAGAAAGCACAAGTGTAAGATAGGTATAAGCTGGTGGCACTCAAGGTATGGTCTCTGGACAAAAATTGGGTTAGAATCACCTGTGTATTGAAAAGTCCACATTTTCAAGTTGTCCTTAAAGAACAATTCTCTGGTTACCAAAAATCAGGAATTTAAATGCACCTTTTGTTTAATTTGTATGCAAATAAAGCTTGAATCTTTGGCTTAAGACACAGAAAGTGCACTTGTGTCCTCATTTCAATTCAAGATACACAGATTTTCCACAGATATCAAATTTAGCACGCAAAAGTACTGAGGGTGCTTCAAGGACCATAAGATTAAGACTATTTTTTAGAGAGAAAGGGGAGAAGCTTCTATATTTAGAAAGAGCATGAATTTGTATAAAAGTATGGTAGAAATATGAAGGACTAAGAACTTTGAAGGAACATGAGGGAAAAATTTCTGTAAACTTAACTCTGAAAATGTTACTGAGCTCACAAGAAAGCGAAAGGAGTGTCTAAGAAAAAATAAATGTTTAAAAACGAACTAAATAAATAGGAGTGACTTGAAGCAAGAAGGAATTGTAGACAAAGGAGACAATAATCCTAGGGTAAATGACACCACTTCTAAGATCCACAGAAAAAAGTTTATGGCTGTGACATTAAGGAGCTGAATTTGAGACAAAAAATACTCAAAGGGAATTAAAATAGTGGCAGGTCAGTGTCACACCCTGGCTCCCAATAGAACCCAAAGCAAACTTCTCTGGATTAAAAAGTACAGCATTCCATAGATAAATTTCAATAAAATATAATTCCTAACTGAAAATCACCAAATATGCAAGTCATAAGCAGTAAAAACCATAATAATAGTAAGAATAAAAAGAACCAAATTAGATTCTGAGGACTTCATATATTAAAGTTATTAAAATATTATAAATTATGCTTTAAAGTTTTACAGAAATAAAATATGAAATAAAAAATTTTACCCAAATTATATTTAACATTGTGCTATAATTGCTATTCCTAGACAGAGACATAAGCAAATAAAATAATTAGTTATAAGAATTAAAAAGAAAACAACAAACCTGTCATAAATAAAAAATAATAAATCTATATAAAATCTTACGAATGACCTACAGAAAAAGTTGCACTGATAAGAGCAGTATTTAGCATGATGGCTAGATATAAGACCAATTACACAACTTATAGACACTTTAGTATACCTGTAACTAAGTAACTCTAACATATTGATATCATTTATAGCAGAATTAAAAAAAAATAGAGTCAGAAATCTAGGAATACATTTACCATAAAATGTGCATGGCCTTTATAGAGGAATTTGAAAATTTGATGGAAAATCATTACAGGAGACCTAAATATATAGAGAGATATACCATGGTTATGAAGAAAATAACATCAAATCATGTCAATTCTTCTCAATTAAATTAATACAATTCCAGTCAAAATATCAATGAGTCTATAATTTACACCAAGAGATTTATAATTTGCCAAGCTCTCCTAATATATATAAGGAAGAATAAAGTCCCATCAGTAGCCAAGACACTCCTGAAGGAAAGATATATTAAGGCACAGCAATTATAGCAATTTATTCATTCTAGGACAGACAAATTGATAAATTGACAAACTAACCAATGGAACAGAACTGAAAGGCCCCCAAAAAAAGCCCAGACAGAGATAGAAGCTTGATTTGTGACAGAGATAATATTGTAGATAACTGGCAAAAAATCTTTTCAACTCTGAAAAAGTAGATAGGTATGGCATCTTTTTATTTTCAAAACTTTTTAATCTTAACTTCATACCATACTTTGTTTCAGATGAATAAAGGCTAACGTAAATGTTAAAAATGACTCTTGGAAGAAGATATAGAAGTATAGATTTATGGCATCAGATTATGAAAGAATTTCTTCAACTAGGTATAATTTCCACAAAACGTAACAGAAACAATATAATTGACTATATGAAAATTAACAAATTTTATTTGTCGGAAAACTACCATAAAGTAGAGGCAAGCTACAACTTGCAGAACATGGTTCCAACCCATAAAACTCACAGAAAATTTGTGTCTAGAATATAAAATAATTGCAAGTTACTATTGGCAAAAAAAAAAAAAAAAATTCAAGGCATTTCAGAAAAGATAAAAATTAAAATGGGCAATAAATATACAAGAAGATAGTGTTTTTTTAACCCTCAAATCAACAAAAATTTCTTCTGAAGCTATCAAAAATTTACGAGAATGTGGAGCAACAAGAATCTTCCACTGCAGCTGGTGTCAGTGTTAATTAAGTACAACACCTTGGGAAACCATTTGGCATACTCTCGTAAAGTCATATGTGTGCAAGAATATTACTCATCAATTCCTCTCTTAGGTGCCTACAAGAACCTCTGTAGCTTGTGCACACAAGAGATACACACAAGAACATTCAGTCTATAAAGTGGCAACAGCAACATTACAATACAAAAACATGAAAACAACCCAACTGCCCATAAGCAAGAGAATGGATAAATGCAATATATTTACTCAATAAATGTTAGAGAGTAGAGAAAATGTGCAAACAATAACTCACAAATACGACAATAAAAATCAGAAACATATTTAATGAAACCCATCACAGACAATATAGAATCAACAGGTTAAACAACATGATTTAAGGGTCCATTGCTGGTGAGAGGCTCTCATAGTCTCTATTTAATTGAATTCAGAAAACAGTTGTAAAGTGTGAGGTTTGTATAAAGCTTAATTCTAATTCTTAAGCACATTTGTGTGTTTGTTCCTCCCTCAGTGGTTTGCTGAGACCTGGTCAATGCAGATTTTCTGACAAATAATTCCCCTTAAAAACGCAGACCAAAACAGCTTGTGGCACATGGACAGAATTGAATGCTCTAACCAATTAATAATCTCCTATAGTTAGCGAAAATAAGAATCAGGGCGAAGCGGACACATTTATTTTCAAAGCAGGAGACTATTTTTCAATCACAATGTCCAATTTCATTTTCATTAATGTTATTAGAAGAAAACAATTTATGGCAAGAAATGAAAAGTAAACAAATAAAATTAACGAGAGCCCAGTGTTGTGGACCTCCTTGGGTTTCAGACTTAGGGGTTAAGTGTTCCTAGCTGATAACCATCTTAGTTAGAAAAAGTAGAATTACAAAAGTCTATAGATTGCAAGAAATTTTGCATTTAGATTTTTCATAAATGTTGTGCTTAGAGATTGACTTCCTTTAGGATTTATTTTGGTAGATTTTAAAGGGTCTGTAGTCCTATTGACCAAAAATTATGATTTTTCACTAGTGCCTAACTGAAGAGACAAAATTTAATCGCCTATTGAAAGAGATGCAAATCATTTGAAGTGATTAGACAGTCAACCTAAAAATGCCTGTTTTAAACTCTATTTGTGGCTTCTTGTCCTTCCTTTTGTTTCGTCTCAAATACTGAGCATTGCTTCCGCTTTTCACTTTGATGCTTGTGTAGATATAGCCTTAGAAATGCTGAGCAATTCTCGGATGGAAGCACAATTGAACAGTGAGAAGTGTACTCTTCTTCTGACACAGGTAGATATTGTGCTGAAAGGCATTTGCGTTCTAATATCTGGTTCTCACTAATGTTTATCCATTGTTAGCAGAGACTGTGGAATTTGGAAATTAGTCCTGAGGTTTCTAAAAGTCTAAATCAAATGCCACAGTTCTCAATGGTTTATTGGGAGGTGTGTGAAGGAAAAAACAAGCAATACTTCCCATCCTCCAAGAAGATCTCACATGTCATTAGGCCCTTTTTGAAAACATATAATTATCCAACTCTCACACTTCATGTTTAATTGCACAATTCTAAGAAACAGTTCATGTTGAATCACTATATTCTTAACTTAGGAATTTCTTTTCAGGTCTTTACATTCTTTTCATGCATCTTTTAAAAGGCGCTCAATTTGGCTTTCATTAATCCATAGAATCCTGTTATGCCATGATGGTGATGTTTAAACTTACTTTCCTTAATGTTAATAAGACATCCATACTGTATCTCACTCTTATTCCTGCTTCTTATCACTCTTATTCTTTTCAAGCACCTCTTGCCATCTTCTCCTCCAAATCCAGAATGATCTCTCTCCACCTTTCAAATCAAATCCATGTTTCAAAGTCAACATGAGGTCCACCTTCTCCATGTTATTCTCCATATTTCTCTGCCCCTGGCACGTCTCTCTTGGCTGATGGTGTTGATTTCACATTGTTGGGCAGATGGTTGATGTGTTTGTGTCTGATCTCACTAGTTAAGTAAGAACCTCCTCAGGAGTGGGTCATATCTGAGAACTTTGTTCTATGGCCCTCACAGCATCTAACTCAGGTAAGGTCACATATTCGGACATACTTACTTGAGGAATTGAATCAAATGAAAATGAAGGAAATATAATTGAATTGACTGGAAACATTTATTTTCCAAAATATTTTTCAAGTTGTTTTCCAGATTATATTTTTTAGAGTAATAGTGCTTTTTACAAAAGAAATTCTGTTGTTTACCATTTGATATCATGAGTGATTTTTGAATCGATTCTTTCACCATCGGATCAAAGTCCCTAGAGAAATCCGCAACCCAAGAATATAGCTAAATGAGAAAATATTTGTGTTGAGTGGAAATTTAACTCAAACATCTGTGCATTACATGAGATTTAGAAGTCAGCCAGTCTGTCCTTTCATTTCTCTGATATTGACTTGAGATGACCTTTTATAGGATGCCGGTTATTCAATGCCTGTGTGGTGATCCCCATCTCCCCAACATGTGGCCTCTGATCTTTCAACCTTGAGAGCAGCTGAAAGAAAAAAGGGAGCCCCAGGACTTGAAACCTTTCAATACTTGATTTCTGGTATTATGATCATAGGGTGCTGCTCAAATCCTTTTCATCTGAGGCTCTTCCAATGCAGTCAACACTAATTACTAATTAATAATGAACAGAACATCCACTATGTCAATTATTTTCTTTCTCTGCCTGTCTCTCTTTATTTTATTGCACCTATTTACTTTTTTCTTCCTCATTATCTTCCTCCAATATTTATGCTGAAAATTTGAAAGAAAAAAATAACCGTAATTATGTGAATGGACTTGGATGGTTAGAAAGACTAGAAGCATTTAGAGTCCTCTTTCTCTGGAATCCTTATCTATACCACTCCTACGAGTAGTTAACTTACTTTATCAGAGTTTCAGTTTCTTCTGTAATTATAACTGAATTTCATGGTCTCTACTGTCATATTTACCTCTAATAGTCCGTGAGTCTAAGTTGTCTCTTTGTTCTAGAATAGGTCTTAAGGAAGGATTTGCCCCTGGGAAAATCTGAAAACCAGGTGGAATTTATTCTTAGGAACACCTCTCCCATTTCTATCTGTCTCTTGTTCGGAAATCATTGTCATGGAAGCAATGGCTGTCTGCTCTTTGATCCTGCCCAAGGGCCCATATGTTACCACCAAAGCAGGACTTACTATTTCTGAGCAACTTCCCATGTTTTTCCTCTAGAGTAGTCTCCATCATAATCTTCTCATTTTTTATTTCTTGACATCCGAACAATTCTAGAAATTTGCTAATCTAAAAATCTAATTTATGATAAGGTGATAAAATGCAAATTCTCATGGAGAAGTTACAATCAAAATATTACCAACCAGGTAGAGGGGAATCCTGCAGATAACGTGTATTTCCCTAAGAACCCAGCCCCAGCTGGTGAATTTTCAAGTATTGTGTCAGACCAGTGGGGGAGATAGTTTTGCTAACAAGTGTCTTCCCTTGAGGCCACTGACCTCTTCTTCTCCCAACAGATCAAATGGGTACATTTCTACTGTAGTCACTGCCTAAAGTGCTTTAGGATCTTTAATGCGTGCAGGGAAGACTGAAGGACACGATGCTCTCGGAAGCCTGAGAGCCTCTGAAAGGAGATATTGGAGTCAACTTTCCCCAGGTGAGAGACGCGCTTTTATCAGGGATATTTGTGGGGTGGTTAAGTGCATGAGCTTTGTAGACAGGTCTGGGTACAAACTAGGCAGCAATGGCTCAAGCGGTGGCTTGGAGCTTTGAAAATTTTCAAGTCTTTATCAATTCTTTTCTCATAATCAAATCAAACTCAAATGAAAATACAAACTAAGTAAAATCAGTATGATTGTTATGCAAATATAGTTTTAAGGCACATGCACCAATACAACATTCCTTATATAGAATCATGGAACCACTATTAAAACCTATGTTTTAATTGACTGCAATGTGCCATCCATTTATCTGGAGGCTTGCCACATCAGTGCCTATGGGAAGATTGACAGCTCCTAGGATCTACATCATTTGTTCGGAGGATTTCTCTGAAGCAGAGAAAGGTCACTCTGACTATGGCTGCAAGGAATTGCCACTCCTCTGAGCAGCCCTCAGTTAATGACTGGGAAGAACTGATGCATACATTTCCCAGCTCCCATCCACCTGGATTGGGATAAGTCTGAGAAACGTAGTCTGCTGTTTCTAAGAGTTTCCCCACAAGATAAAACTCCAGTCAACAATAGTGATACTCGTCTAGATAATGAACCTAGTATTAGCCACCTTTCCTTCAACTTCTCAATTCCCTTCTCCTACTGCTATTCCTGTACTTCCCAATTCACTACTTTTACGCAAATCCTTGACTAGGCTCTCCTTCTAAGGGAACCCAAACTAAGATAACCTAGACTTCCCAGTTATCAGGAAAGAGCCCTTGAGATGATTGCTTATTCTCTCTTAGCGTCCATTTCCTTATCTTTAAAATGGACCTAACAATAATACTTTCCTCCTAGATTATTTTGTGAAGACTTAGTAAAGCAGCACTTGTAAAGCACTTAGCACAATAAATGGCAAATATACGCTAAGAGTTCAGCGAATGTTAGACTGGATGGTAATTATTAATGTTATCGCTCTCATCATTAGAAGTTGGGCACGGCAAACTGACTAAGGGCATTCAGGAGTGCATTTAAAAAATACACATAATGTAAATATGAACAACTGTATTGTCTGCAATTGTAGGCTTTTGTAGGATTTAATTATTCGTGTTATCCGCACTCACTGTCCAATGAACACGTTTGGGATGAAAATATTCCTGGGTACACCCTACTGTACTGATCAAGATATTGAAAGGTGTTTTCCTCTCACTGAAGCTGCATAGGAAGTGGCAAGTACTGCAATGTATCCCAAACTCTAGGGTGCAATGTTTCCTATGCTTCTGGAGTGAAATGGGGAAATCATACTGTTATTGTCAAGGATGAACAAAAAATATTGACAAGTCTGTGAATTCCTTTTGTGTTCTGGCTTACGTTCCCAGATTTGTATGTCAGGATCTGTTTAAACTGACAATACTTCTTAGAGTTCAGGAGAATAAAGGAAGAGCCCCACTTCTGGCAAATTTATCCTGCTAACCAGTCTTGTGTAAAATTATATTCAACATAATGCAGTAGGACAACAATAGAAATGATATTGAGTTGTTAAAATTTTCAACAATTCTAAGAACTTTGAGCCAGTGTGCATAATCCCAAGATATGTATATGTGTGTCCACCTGTGAAAAATTCATAATACCTTCACAGAAATTAACTGGCCCTTTCAAACCTCCATTAAAAACCTAACCCTGATGGAAATATCAAAATACAAATTATTGTCATTGTGATTGTTGTTATGATTTCTTTGAATTATCCATATAACTGCATGAATTTTCCAGAATATTCTTGTTATAGAGGTATACCTATTTAAATTGTCTAATCAGAGAATATTTATAGTCGTGTACAATTAAATTTACATGGCAGTCAATGGAACATTCTCTTAAGAAAACACAATGGTGGGAAACTAAATTTTAAAAAATATATATATTTCATTTTAAAAACAGTAAAGAAGGGCCAGCCCGGTGGTGCAGCAGTTAAGTGCACATGGTCTGCTTAGTTGGCCCGGGGTTCGCCGGTTCGGATCCCGGGTGCGGACATGGCCCCGCTTGGCAAGCCATGCTGTGATAGGCGTCCCACATAGAAAGTAGAGGAAGGTGGGCACGGACGTTAGCTCAGGGCCAGTCTTCCTCAGTGAAGAGAGGGGGATTGGCAGCAGTTAGCTCAGGGCTGATCTTCCTAAAAAAAATAAAATAAAATAAAAATTAAAAAAATAAAATAAAAAAACAGTAAACATTTATTAAATAGCAAGTGTCAAGACTAAGGTGGGATATTGTTTTGAATAAAATTTAATTTGGTCAGTATTTTTGTCAATATGATTTAAAGGACATTTTGAAAAAATGAAATCAAACAAACTTTAGTTTTGTAACAAATGCAAATCTTTCCAATTTGTTTTCTAGAGGGCATCATTAATCTGTATTGATATACCCGGTACCACCCCTTCATGTCACAATCTCATTATTTTATAGTCACACACAGTTGAGAGAACTGACTTATTATTCTTTAATAAGAAATACTGAAGAGCTAACACACAAACAAACGTAATTCTTGTGGAGCATGATACAATGAAGTGTGTGTGTGTGTTTGACAGAAATAGAGAGGAATCAGATAATTTGAGTTTGTACCATGATCTGTACACACAAGGCAACAGAAAAAGAAGATTATAATCAAATGGTGATGATGTGTGGCTTATAGCTCATCTGTATGGCCATATGTAAAATCAAAGAAAGAAATGAGGCCAGCTTCCGATTCAAAAGCCACTTTCACCTGATATATTCAGGTCAATCGCTGAAGCAAAAGGAGTGCTTTTATTTGAAAAATATAAATAATAGCATGGACTCTCCTTATCACTACATACAGGGCCTTAACCGTGGTGTGTGGGATTGATAGAAATTCATTGGAATTATATATATAAAGAATAAACGTGTAGTGAAATGTTTGTATGTCTGCAAAGGCCTGTTGTCTTGGTTTACACTGTCTTCACTATTGTGTTTTCATTTGCATGGGTTGGCTTCTGTGTGTGTGTATGTTTTATGGGGATGAGGGCAACAGAGTCGTTACAAAAGAAACACATATGTTTGTGGGTGATTAGATGAATAATAGTTTTATTACTATCCGTTAGAGAGAGTTCTCTGCCTTGTCCCCCCAAGGTGTGAGTGGGAATTAAAGTGAGTTGGCAATTACAAAGCTCCTGCTGCTGAATGTGAGAAGAGGCACTGCAGTTACTGGCAGAGATTTTGCCCCCCTTCCTTCTTTCTTGAGGCTTAAGACAAGTTTGGAGGCCAGTCGTTTCTCCTCTGCACTCTACTGGCTGTTGCAGCCCGGAGCTAGCTTGTTATAACCTACTTAGGCAGTGGGGAACTGTCACTCACCACTTCAGAATCAATGGTTGCAGATGGAAGCTTGGATGCAATGCCTTTTCCCCCTGCAGTAACAAGCAGTTAATAGATTTTATTATAATTATTTTAACTGCACAAGCTCAGAAGGAAACTTATAGGAGGTGTGCAGGTTTGCTAATCAAAACACATACACTCGCACACAACAAAGGCCGGTGGAATCTTTTGAAGGCATCGTTCTCAGAGCTGAGTAATATTAATAACGATACAAATAATAAATTCATTCTATGGGGAATTTGTTTGCATCAACCTGAAATGTCGGTTCATCAGAATTTTGCTAAAGGACCGAAATATTCAACAAGCTGTCATCAAGGGAGTGACATTTTGTTGGTATGTGTACACAGGACTATGTCTCTGTGGATATGCGTATATATATATGGTTGCACTCATATAGTTAAATTTTTTATTTCTCTCAGGGAGTACAGAATATTTACATATTTTCAAAAGTGGAGGGTCAAATCTCAACTCAAAGGAAGACAATTCACAGATACTGTCTCTCTTTATTAAATGTATCAGCTATAGTTCCTAATCTGGAATTTGCCTTAATGCAGAGACTCTTCTGTTGGGTGAGGCAAGGGTGAGTTTTTTAAGGGTGAGTCATAATTTTAAGCCTATATTTACCTATAACTGCCTGCTACGGTTTGCTAATCACATTGATTTCTTTTACTTTTTCATTTTCTGTGGTAATATTTAAAAGGAGTCAGAGAAAAATTCATGAAATGAAAATCAGTATTAGAAAGGAAAGAATTCGTAGAAGATCGTCTGTAATACATACTTTTAGGGTTATTAGGAAGTCTTCCTTACTAAAAGAGATTTCCCTGATCTTTGAATTTTAATTTCCACCAGTAGTTACTTCATTGTTACAAATAATACCTTTCGTTTTAAGAAATGTGAGTTTCTACTATTAGCCAGTTTTGTAGACACCATTCCCTTCTCTCTTCTTCTCAAAGTCTGCCTCCCAAGATGGAGGCTGAAAATACCTGATACTCATGTTCCCAGCCCTTTCTTTCTATAGTAGTGGCCATATGACCCAATTCTAACCAATAAAATGTGGAGGAAAGTATGCTGGGGACTTCTGAGAAACATTTATCTTCATTAGATAATACAAGATGAGAACTCTTGCCCCATGCTCCTTTCTTAGGACATTTTCACATAGCCTCTATGAGGGTTGTTGTAGAGTCTGTCTAGTAACCAAGAGAAGTTATCACTCATTCATTGATTAGGATAAAATGGGAAGATAGGACAAGATCCTAGCAAGGATATTGGTGAACCAGTAAACAAATTCTGGAACTATCTATATCCAGGGTCATTTTTGTAGAAAAACATTCCACAAAGCTTTTCTAGATTTTCTTTCTCAAAACTGAACAAGCTAGAAGAACAATCAGAACTATAACGTTTAATAGCTATCAGTTAAAAATACCATCGTACACACTTTTGATAACAATGTCTTTTAATTCAAAAATTAATTGAATTAATATGAAGTCAGTGTATCTCTGTATGTTACATTAAATTGTAATTTTTTTCTGGCTTTTTTTCCATAGTATGGCCATCTCTCTTTTTGACTTCTTCTGGACTTAATGTGATGCAGGCTATTTCATAATTAAAATGTTTAAAAATATTGAGAAAGATAAATGAAACTGAGGAACAGCAAACAGTATTTATTGATATAATGTCATTAAATAGTAACGCTATCACGTGATTTCTCAGCACTTACATTCCTTTTGTTTGAGAAAGAGGAGGGAGTGTTGACTAAGAGAACCAACTATGATTTGATTGTCAAATGTAAGGTGATTATTTCCCCTTTGCTTACACCACCACACAACTCAACTCACTGAAAAAAGAACCAGGCAATGGACAGATTAAGATAATAATATGCTTAAGAGGTAAAATATTTCTTAGTAATATTTCTTTTTGTTCTGCCTTTGAGAAAATAGGAGTATTATAATTAAAAAACAAATAATTTACCCTTTAAGCCTGAGTAGATATTACCTAATTGAGAGTATATGTTCAATTTTTTTCATTGTAGCTTTGACTCTATAATAAATTACATTAAATAGTACATCTATATTTTATATTACTAAGAGGAAGTTTTACAGAACTTCTTTATTGATAAACAGAACCCTGGTTATATGTGACAGCATTTGGGTGGCAGAGTCCCAAGTCTGATTGGATCTCAGATCCACCTCTGAGTGGTCAAACTCTCTTCCTTCATCATCCTTCCTCTCATACAGGTGACACACTGTCTGGAGAGAAAGGCGAGAGAAACCCAAAGTGTCTGCCTTTTGATTTATCCTCAATAGAGGAAGGCTCTTGTGCAGATACTACCAGGTTTCATGCATTTATTCATTATTCACAACTTACCTATCTTCCAAGATTATCATAAATAGACCACCAGGCCCAGTCAATGGGAGATGTTTTCTTTGTTTCCTGAGAAGGTTATAAGTTCCCAGTCAGAAATTCATCACTCACACACGGGCATACTCACTCACTTATTCACTTGCTAAATCATTCAATGATTCATCTGACACATATTTATTGATGACCCACTGTGAGTGTTATACTCTGAAGAATACAATAATCATACAGACACAGCCTTTGTTGTCAAAAAGAACATCATCCAAAAGGAGAAACTGACAACTGAAAAGATGATATAGTTAACATCCTGAGAGTGGTATAGACTAAGACAAAAGTCAAAAAGGACTAGAGAAATTATACTGGACCAGGCCTTGCTAATTTACTTGCAAGTCATTGTCTTGCAGATTTAGAAAATTCTCCTATGGTAAAGGTGAATAGCTCTAAATGACAGCCAGAATAGAGTAGAGAAAGCTTCTAAACGTTTCTCATATCTCAGTAGTTCTCAAACTCAAGTGTGCATCGGAATCCCTGGAGCTTACACACAGATTGCTACGCTGTGCCCCCTTTTCCCACTCCAAGAATTTCTGATTCAGTAGGTCTAGGATGAGGTCTAAGAGTTGCATATCTAACAAGTCCCCCAGATGCTGCTGCTGGTTTGGGTACTACATTTTGAGAAGTACATTTATGTGATTGCTTGCTGTGGTTCTTCTGATGAGCTTTAGGGCTTTGGAGACATAGGTAGACATGCAGGGGAATGAAGTCTGTAGGAAGGCGTTCTTTCCAGGCTACTCTAACCAGGCTGGACCTACGCACTCCTTCTGTTTCTGAGAAACTCCCTAGAAGCTAAGTTAGACTACCAGTGATCTGGTAGGACAGTGAAAGGGGAAGACAATTGTTAACAGGATTCATTGACTGGTGGTGTCCCTGAAAAGAGGGTCATCCAAATATGCCAAATGATACCTACATTTCAGAATTAGCATCATTACCATGCACTGCGTTGTCTGAATTTCCCATATTATTATGCTCTCAGATGGGAGTATTATCCATTCTTATGTTACCTAGTTCCACAGTAAAAGAAACAGAAAATAGATTATACATTCTTTCCATCCAGTATCTGTACCCTATTACACTGTTGCTCTTCTATGTACTCATTCCATTCCATGTAGATTCCTTATTACCCAGAATAAGAATTGCTTTTTTTGTTTGTTTGTTTTCATTTAATCCATTTGTATTTCAGTTTCTTCAACTGTAAAGTGAGGATAATAACAGAATCCACCCCAAACTATTCTTGTAAGGATTAAAAGTGCTTATATATGTAAAACATTTAGAGTAGTGATGGGCACGTGGGAATCTCTTGATTAATAATAGCTACAGCTATATATTTAGCTTTTTAAAAATAAATTTTAGTGTAAATATTTTTAAATATATAGAAAACTTGAAAGGGTTTTTAACATGGATTCCTCATATCAACCATTGAGATTTTTGATGCATTTCAAAGTAAATTTCAAATATCAATACACTTTCCCCTAAATATCTCATCATGCAAATGATTAATTATAGTTCAAATTTTTAAATATATTTTTCGTTTTGAGCTAAAATTTAGATCTAAAGAAATCTTAACTGTATATTAACTGGGTTTTGATGAATGCACACACCTCTGTCATCCAAACTCCTATCCTATCAAAACATGGAACCTCGCCTGCAACTGAAAATGCTCCCCCATGTCCCTTCTCAGTCAATTCCTGCCTCTATCCCAACCCTCCCCTGCCTCCCACCTTCCAACCCAGGAGTTCTGGCTGTTCCATATCTTTGCCAACATTTGCTGTTGACTATTTCTTTAATGTTAGTGCTTAGGTACCGGTGTTTCATTATGATTTTAATTTTAATTTCTCTGATGACAAATATATGTCGAGCACTTTTCCATGTGCTTATAGGTCATTTGCATATCTTCTTTTGTGAAGGTTCTGTTCCAATATTTTGCCATCTAATGAATTGTTTGTCCTTTTCTTTTTTTTTAACATATGTTTTTGGTGAGGAAGATTAGCCCTGAGCTGACATCTGTTGCCAATCTTCCTCTTTTTTCTTTTTCTTTCTCCCTAAAGCCCCAGTACATAGTTGTATATCCTAGTTGTAAGTCGTTCTAGTTCTTCTATGTGGGATCCCACCACAGCATGGCTTGATAAGCCTTGTGTAGGTCCACACCCAGGATCTGAACCAGTGAACCCTGGGCCAACGAAGGAGAGTACATGAACTTAACCATTAGGCCATGGGGCTGGCCCCTGTCTGTCTTTTTATTTTTAGTGGTAGAGTTCTTTATTCTTGACACCAGTAGTTTGGCAGATATCTATCTAGTGAATATTTTACCCCAGTTTCTGACTTGCTGATTCATTTTGTTAACAGTATATCTTGATGAATAGAACTTTTAAATTTTGATAAATGCTAAGTGATCATTGTTTTTGTATCTTATGGTTATTGTTATGTGTCCTGCTTAAGAAAACTTTCCCTGGGCCGGCCTGGTGATGCAGCGGTTAAGTGCGCGCATTCTGCTTTGGCGGCCTGATTCCCAAGTCAGGAAGATAGTCTTTTCTAGTTTTTCCAAAATCATTGTGGTCTTAGCTGTTATGCTTAAGTTTAAAATCCCTTTTCAATTAATTATTATATATTGTATGTGGTATGTACACCTATATTTTTTTTCTTATAAGGATATTTAGTTATTCCAGCATTGTTTGTTGACAATAATTTTCATCATCCATTGAAATGCTTTGATTCCTCAATTGCAAAGTAAATGACCACATAAATATGAACCAATCACTCATTCTCTGTTCTAGTACTTTCATCTATTAGTTAACGTTTATGCTGTATCACACTTTCTTGAATGCTGCAGCTTTATATAAAGTCTTGGAATCAGACAGTGTAAATTCTCCTAGTTCTTTTATTTTTCAGGTTTGTTTTGGGAATTCTAGGCTCCTTGTTTTGCCATGTCAATTTTCTAATAAACTTGTCAATTTCTATAATCCTATTGGAATCTTGATAAAGATTGTGTTAAATCTGTACCCATATTAAGGCAGAATTGTCATCTGAATGATATTGAACCTTCTCATACTTAAATATAGTATATTTTACCATTTATTTAGGCCTTGTTAATTTATTTTAATAATATAGTTCTCAGTATAGAGGTCTTGTACATCTTTTGGTAAATTGATTCATACATGCTTGATGTATACTGATGCTATTATAAATAGAATCATTTTATGTTTATTTTCTATGTTTTTAGTACTAGTATAAAAATCTTCATTTAATTTTTATATAATAAGCTTATATCCTATAACCTTGATAAATTCATTTAGTAGTTCTGATAGTTGTTTTGTAGATCCTCTTGGATTTTCTGCATCAATAAGCATATCATCTGTAAATGGAAACAGTTTTAATTCTTTGTTTTGAATGTTTATGCACTAATATCTTTTTCTTATCTTATTGCAATAGCTAAGACCTCCACGGCAGTGGAGAATAGTAGTAAGAAGGCACATAATTGCCTTGTTCTAGGTGTTAGAATAAAAGCATTAAATATTTCAAGATAAAGTATGGTGTTAGCTGTAGTTTTTTTTTTTTTTTGGCTGAGGAAGATATGCCCTGAGCCAACATCTGTTGCCAATCTTCCTCTTTTTGCTTGAGGAAGATTTGCCCTGAGCTAACATCTGTGCCAATGCTTCTCTATTTTGTAAGCATAGTGTGGTTGCCGACGAGAGGTGTAGGTCTGTTCTGGGAACTGAACCTAGCTTCCAAAGCATAGCGCACCAAACTTAACCACTAGGCCATGGGGCCAGACCTGTAGATTATTTTAAAGGTATTTTTTATCAGGTAGTGATAGTTCCATTCTATTTCTAGTTTGCTCAGAATTTTTATCATGAATTGGTGTTAAATTATATCAAAATTTGATAATAAAATTAATTTAGGCATATTCAGAATTTTTGTTTCATCCTGTATTAATTTTCATAAGTTTTCAAGGAAATTTTCTGTTTCATCAAGACTGTTAATTTTGTTGGTGTAAAGTTGTTCTAATAATTCCCTGTTATCCTTCAGTGATCTGACAAATGTGTACAGATGTCCTTTCTCTTATTGTTGATATTGGCAATTTGTGTTCTTTCTCTTTAATTAAACTTTGTTAATATTTTCAAAGAATAAACTATTATTTTAATACTTGTCTTTATTATTTTTCTGTTTTTAATTTTATTTATTTCTACTTTTATATTCATTATTTTCTTCTGTTTGCTCAATTTAAGAATGCTTTGCTCTTTGTTTTCTAGCTTCTTAAGTTGAATCCTTTGAATATAGACATATTTTTCTTTTGAATATAAATATTTAAAGCTATAAATATCACTTTAGGCACAGCATCTATCTCCTGTAACCCACAAATTTTAATAAGTTGTGTTTTTGTTATAATTCATCTGAAATGTTGTCTACATTCTCTTGTGGTTTGTTTAATTAATTTATTTATTTTACCTATGGATTATTGAGAAGATTTCTCTTTATTTTCTAACATATGTTACTTTTCTAGATTACTACATAATTGATTCCTAATATAACTCCATTTGGTTAGATAATGTATTCAGCATGATTTCAAAACTTTTTTTTTTTTTAAGATTTTAGTTTTTCCTTTGTCTCCCCAAAGCCCCCCGGTACATAGTTGTATATTCTTCGTTGTGGGTCCTTCTAGTGGTGGCATGTGGGACGCTGCCTCAGCGTGGTTTGATGAGCAGTGCCATATCTGCGCCCAGGATTCGAACCGACGAAACACTGGGCCGCCTGCAGTGGAGTGTGCAAACTTAACCACTCGGCCACAGGGCCAGCCCCTGATTTCAAAACTTTTAAGTTTGTTGAAACCTGTTTTGTTGCTTAGAATATGGTCTAAGTTGGTAAACATACAATCTGCAATTGGTTTATAATTATCAATGAGGTCAAGGGTTTGATAGCATTGCTCAAGTTATGTAGTTTTTTACTAATTTTGTTTTGTTGTTTTATTAATATCTAAGTGAGAAATTCAACTTTGATTGTGAAATTGATTATTTATTTAATTTGTCAATTTCTGCTTCATGAATTTTGACTGTCTTTTATTAGGATCATAAATATTTATGATTTTATTTTCTTTCTCATGAATTGAAACTTTACCATTATGGATGAATCTAAAATGAAACTGTCTTTTGGGTGACATTCAAATCTCAATTCAGTACTTCTATGCTTAGCTAGGAGACTTGGAGTCAGCCTCATACATGTGGGGTTCAGAAGTAAGACAGAAATTCAGGAAAAGTTCTTTTACAGAATTTAGATATCTCCCTGTCTGGCTCTCTTCTTTTGGAGTATTCCTTACTTTCCAGTGGTTATAGTTGCCAGAAATTCTGTCTGCTGGTTCTTCATGCCAGTAAAATTGTAAGTTTTCTATCAGAGTTTTAACTGCCCTACACAGTAAAGACTAGGCTCAGCCCTCAGGCTAGAATGTGAAAATGAGAATCTCACATTGAGCAGCTCCAAGTGCAGTTCTTCCAAGTCTTGAGTCCCTTCTGGAACCTGCTTGCTTTTAATCTCCGTCCAGTACCTTCCAATAAGTATTTCTTTGCCTCCAGAGTGTATAGTTGTTTTCTGCAGGAAGGTTAGACTCATAGGAGCTTGTTCAGTCATTCTTAGATATGGAACCCTTAATTTTGATTTATAATCATGATTCATTCTAAAGTATTATTTCCCTTTCTCTCCGCTTTTCTCTCTTTCTCCATTTTTAGAGCTTTATTTTAATCCCTTTGCCCAAGGCTGAGATTTCAGACCTCTCTGCCTTGCCCTTTATACTCACACATTTTCGCCAGTGTGACTCTTGCTTGTTTTCCCAGTGAAGACAGCTGTCAGGCTTGCAAGAAAATCAGGAATGAAAGAGGGAGACATTACAACTGATGACACAGAATTTTCAAGAGATCATAAGAGACTATTATGAACAATTATACACCAACAAATTAGATAATCTTAAAAAAATAGATAAATTCTTAGAAACATGCAACCTACCAAGATTAAATCAAGAATAAATAGAAAACCTGAAGAGAACTATAACAAGTAAGGAGATTGAACCAGGAATCAAAAGTGTACCAACAAGAAAAAGCCTAGGACTAAATGGTTCACTGGTGAATTCTACCAAACTTTTAAAGAAGAATTATTCATACCAATCCTTCTTAAACTCTTCCAAAAGATAAAAAAGGGAATGCTTCCAAAGTAAGACCAGCATCACCCTGATACCAAAGAAAGATACAGACACCACACACACACAAAATCTACAGGCCAATATCCCCGATGAACAAAATATTAGCAAATTGAATCCAACAGCACATTAAAGATCATACACCATGACCAAGTGAGATTTATCCCTGGAGCTGCAAGGATGCTTCGACATATTCAAGTCAATCAATGTAATACATCGCATTAACAGAATACAGGATAAAAATCACGATCATCTCAATAGATACAGAAAAAGTATTTGACAAAATTCAGCACCCTTTCGTGATAAAAACTCTTACAAATTAGGTATAGAGGAAACTTACCTCAACAAAATAAAGACCATATATAAAAAGCCCACAGCAAACATCATACTTAATGATGAAAAACTGAAAGCTTCTCTTCTATTATCTGGAACAAAGCAAGGATGCCTGCTCTCACCACTTCTATTCACATAGTACTGGAAATCCTAGCCAGAGCAATTAGGCAAGAAAAAAAAGAGGCATTCAAATCAGAAAGAAAGAAGTAAAATTCTTTCTGTTGGAAGATGACATGATCTTATATGTAGAAAACCCTAAAGACTCTACACAAAAATAATAACAAAAAAACCTGTTAGAGCTAATAAATGAATTCAGCAACATTACAAGATACAAAATCAAAATACAAACATCAGTTAAATTTTCTATGCACTAACAATGGACTATCTGTAAAGTAAATTAGGAAAACAATCCCCTTTACAATAGAATCAAAAAGAATAAACTTAGCCAAAGAAGTAAAAAAACTTGTATACTTAAAACTATAAAGCAATGATAAGTGAAGCAGATACAAATAAATGGAAATACATCCCATGTTCATGGATTGGAAGAACTAGCATTGTTAAAATGTCCATACTACCCAAAGCAATCTACAGATTTAATTCAATGGATATGGGGAGTTATAAGTCAAAGGGAAAAAAAATTGAGTTATACAAGATGATTAAGAGCTAGAGATCTACTGTACAGGATAGTGCCTATAGTTATTGGTACTGTATTGTTTACTTAAACTTTTGCTAAAAATGTAGATCTTATATTAACTGTTCTTATCATTATCATCATCACCATCATCACAAATAAAGAAGGTAGCAGGAAACTTTTGGAGATGATGGATATGTTTATGGCATAAATTGTGATGATCGTCTCATTGATATGTACTTATCTCCAAACTCAACAAGTTGTATAAATTAAGTATGTACAGCATTTTGCATGTCAATCATGCTTCAATAAAATGGTTTAATAAAAAAGAACTAAAGTGAAAGAGGGTGAACTTGGAGACCTAGAGTTCCTTAATGTTAAAGGATCTTATATAAGAAAAGGTAGATTCTTCCCAACCCTGGTACTCCCCTAGTAGGAATCAGCAGCCCCACTCAGAAGTTGGAACTGTTGCTGATTTACACAGACATGCAAAATGCCATCTCCTTTTATTCAATTATGATAATCGTGGTTAGAATTATGAAATAATATGAAATTTTTAGTGACGCAATGTCTTTAGAAGTTTGATTGTCTAGTATAATGCCTTCTTTTCAATAACTGTTTAACTGGTTTCTAACCACAACCATTAAAAACTTCATGCATTTTGTGTACATTGTATTTCAAAATAGCCTTTATTCTTCTACTTCATATACAGATAATTTTTTACTTTCTTTTCTTGCCCCAGACCCAATTTCATATTTCCTTAAGATTTCACTTTACCTAAATGAAAAGGTTAACTTTCTGCATAATTATTTTCTGGATTGCATTTTCTCCAAAATGGAAGTGAAGTAAATTGTATTTGAATGATCTCCTGTTCATCCAAGTGGAGATTCAGCGCATATTTACAGAGATGAGGTATTCAAAAGTAAATATCTATTCCTTTGAGATGTTTAAAATTTTGTCTTCCATTATTAGCATATTCTAGGAAGAAATTTCTTAAATCAAAGTTGTATTTTAAATTGTTCTATATCTTCTGTACTTTGTTTGAGTGAGTGTTTGGGTAGTTGTTAGGATGCTTTCCAAATGCATTCAGTTCTCTTTCTTCCTATGCGCATGGTAGGATAGTACTTCTGGCTTTGTGGCTCAGTAGGATCATGTGACTAGCTCTGGCCACTGAGTAGTGAAGGCCAGAGCAGTCAATTACACATCTGAGACCCAACAGAGCTTTCTCTCCTTCATTATATCACAGGGATAGCAATGTTTCAAATAGTGGCTTCTCTGTCAGCCTGGTTCCAAGTAGGAATGCCACTCAGCAGAGCCTCCAGTCATAGTGAGGAAGATGAAGAATAAGTAAAAATACATCTGCATTGTTTGTATCCACTGAGATTTGAGGGCTGTTTGTTGTTACATCATGGTGTAGGTGATCCCGGTTAGTACAGGTGTAAGCTTAGCTTATAGTTAGCCTATAACTGAGAGAGGGAAAATGTTTATATACATACATATATATCTCCAAAATAAATAAATGTCAGAGTTTCACATGTCTATGTAGGCTAAATTAATAACATAATCACAAAATTTTCTTCTAATTTTGATAAAAAATCAAGAATTTTTTAAACCTATTACGTACAGACATTATGTTAGAGTTTCAAAAAAAGGTAATGAGCGAAAGCCAGACATGGTACCTGGCCCTAGGGAAATTATAGTCTGGTTGGAGAAACAGATAGATATTAAATGACATTATATAATCTTAATTTCTGTGTCCCTTTATTTTTGGGCTGTATTTCAATTGAATCAGACTAAGCAGAGGACACAAACTCCACCCATGTTTCCTTTGTGTTGATAGGGGTGTGCCATGAGGCAGGAAATTCATATTTCTGGAGAGAAATATCACATGAGACAATATGGAAACAAGTAGGCAAAGTTCTAGTTCTGGATGATGTTTCTATTTAAATTAAGACAACAAGGGCAGGGGTTGTGGGAAGCCAACTCAGATGCAAGGGAGTGAGTCAAGTTCACGGGGTTTCAACACAGGTCAGCAACTCCAGTGGAAACCTGTGAGCTATAGAGAAAATTCAGGTCGGAGACAGTATGGCAAAGGCTCCAGAAGCCAAGAAACATCCGGTGCTCAAAATCGAAGCAGATTCCATGTTTAAGGAGGCAAAAGTAATTCAGTTAACACATATTTTTTACTATATTTGTCAACATGCCCTCTGAAGTCTGCAGATTTGTTACAGACCAGGATAGCCTGAGCCTCCTTCTAAATACAGCAGAAACTACAGCTTAGCAGAGATAGGAGACAAAGACTTACATTTCAGACGCAGCCTTCTGTGAAAAACTACTGTACGGAATCACTGTCAAAAGTTGCTGCTCTCTATATATTCAATGAAGGAGTAAATGAAAAATCAGAAAAGTGGGGTCAAGGCTATGCAAAAACCATGAATGTAATAGGACAAGTTGATTTTTCTGTCTGTTTGATGCACTAATCAACTATTAAAACTTGTGTTAATACTTCAAGGCCAGATACATTCCCCTTAGAACAGCAGACACTTGGATCTCTCCCTTGAATCTTTCATTTCCAGAAGAACGGAAGCTTGGACTTCATACAGTTATCTCCAGGGCACTGTGCTTGATGTCATTAGACATCTCTCTGGAAGCTGGGAAACTTGGATGGCAGAAAAGTCATTAAACCACTACAAAATGAGCCAAAGTTTATGGTGTTTAAAGTTTTTTTTCCTCAAGAAATGTATTTATTTTAATTTACATTTAGATGAGGTTTACAGCAGCAGATGGCAGGAATTTCAGTCAATTTGTAAGAAGCGACAGGCATTTTAGCCAATGAGATAGCAAAAAGCAATAGCACCTATCATTCTCTTTACCTTTTAGGACGACCATGTTAGAAAAAAATGTAAACCATTGAAAATTCCCAAGCCAGATTTTAAAAAAAGTATGTATATTTCCTTAAATTCAGATGGAAGAAGTTCAAAATTTTTCCGAAGAGACCATTTAAACATATAGGATTCAAATCTCTAAGGAAACATTTAAGAACTAGGTGGAATAACTGTTATTTCACCTATATTGCAAACATTATTGCTTTTATTCCAAAGGCTAACTTGTAACTATGAAAATGCATATGATACGGAACCAGGATACCTACCTATCTTTGAGTTTATCTCCATAACTGATTCTCTATAATGACTTTCTGAGCTTTAGTTACCTTTTGTCAAACACACAGCAGATAACATTTTCTCTATAGAAAATTTACATGAAGTATATGTGCAAATTTTAAAATAATTGCCCAATCTTTATTGTTATGGTTATGCATAAAAATGAAGAATTCTGTCAAAGAACTTAAGGGAACATGAAAAGATATTTTCAGAACCACTGTTAACAATACTTTTAAAATTATTAGGATGATTGCTGTAATGAACAGAAAAAAAAAAAAAGGAGCTAATCAGGGTATACCAACAAATTTATCCAAACTAGTTTGCTTTTATTCATATGGTTACCAAGCTGATGACCAGGTGAGGGCCTCAGCCATAGTAAATCTTGGTTTTAATAAAGATTTGCCACAACTTCTCATAATATCAGGCATAAGATTTTAGAAATATTGACATATAAATTTAGCTTCTTTAAAAGTAGCTGAATAGTTACTTACAAACAATATTGGTTATGTATTCTGTAGTTGGAGGAGTATTAGGATATAAAAACTGCTTAGAGGACATTCCATATCTACCAGACGTATATATATATACCGGAAGTATATATAAGAAGAAACAGACATGTCAGTATCTGGGTAAATTATTGAAAACCTGCACATAAAAGTGTCTGGTACCCACTCCTTTACTACTGCGT
The DNA here is from genome assembly GCF_041296265.1 of Equus caballus. Lineage (NCBI taxonomy): Eukaryota > Metazoa > Chordata > Mammalia > Perissodactyla > Equidae > Equus > Equus caballus. The sequence goes on along the minus strand of NC_091691.1, from coordinate 68,191,967 downwards.
TCGTTATTATGACTGCGTGACCTTAGAGGCTTTTGGAGGGAGAGGAGTTTCATAACTGGCATAAACCCCATACGAGGATCATTAAAATGATCCGATTTCCTTTTCCACTTCTAGAGTAGAACTGGTTAGAAGAAAATAATACTTTGATTTGAACAGTTTTGCAGGTAATTTTAATATGTAGTCATGTTTGGAAACTAGTAAAAAAGTGTAATTCCTTTATTTTGCATTGGCAGAGAAGTAAAATGAGTTGTTAACAGATGATGGTTAACTATAAACTGAACTGAGATTCAAGCTTATGTCTTTTTCCTATTGTACAAGAAATTATATCAAATTATACACTTGTTTACTGATGCTCTGTTATTAGATAAATATTCTATGGATAGTCAAATTTTATAAGGTTTGATTTAATGGGATGGTAGAAGGTCGCCAATGTCACCATCCCACAACAGGAATGTTTCTGACTATCATATAGCCAATAAACCTCAATGATATGCAGGCTTTTGAGACATCAAGAATTCACTAATCCAATCAAAATAAATTTGTGGGGTGGGGAAGGAGGTCATGTCTCATATCTTTATTAGATAAGAGTTTTATATCTAATGACACTTTAGTTGTTAACAGTGCTGTGATGGCAAATGTTTAACAACTGGTTTGGCTCCTCTACTCCCCAAAAATCCAGCTCTGTGTGTGTGTGTACACACATACATATTTGTATTATAAATTTTAAAAAGTAAAAAATGTGACATGATTTAAAAATAATAACAAAATATACAATACTTATCACCAATTCCATATAGCCAATTGATACTCTTAGAATGTTTTGTTGATTTTTGCTGAGCTCAACCTATGATTGGAAATGACTAATAAGTACAGTTTGGACTTAATGTTGGTTGATATTTTGTGTCTGTTTACAAGTAAGAAAAAAGTAAAATAAAGAAGAAATGCAGACACTTCACTTATTCAAAAAAGACGTTCTTTACCTAAGTAGATAACAGTTTTCAAATATTGGAAAAAGTATTTTCTCAGTTTTTGTGCTATTCACAATGTAAGGGCTACTGACACAATGTATTTTTACATTTAATTTGCATTAATAACACTTGTTCCATCAGTTCTTAAGTCAAGACAATCAACAAAGCAATAAATCAAGCCCTAATTTGTAATGTTTGGTAGTTTCTGTAAATTTCAAGCTACCAATGTGATGCAACTGAATGTGGGATTGGAAAGAGATCTGTGGTAACACACCATTATATCACATTTCCGTGATAAATAGACATAAACATAACTATCATCCAAAGCATAGATAATAGCAATATGTAGTAAAATATTTAGAAAGATATGGTTGAGTATTCTTTTTTTTGTTTTAATATATTTAAGTAAACTGAATGTAATTTAACTTTTAATGATAGTTCTTTTAGTGACTGGCTTTTAATACTCCTTAAAATTTAAAAATCGGTGCTTATGAGCCAGTACGTCCAGTACACCCCTGGTTCAGTTAATATTTTGGTTGAAAGTATAAAGAAAAGGGAGAACACTAGTATGACAGATGAATTCCAGTAGAGGAGAAAAATTAAGCTCCAATTAAAAGTTGCATACTTTAATATGATGCAGTGCAAATTTGGAGGTAAAATTTCAGCATAAGCATTTCTCTTTTAGAGTCTTTTTCTCTTCATATTTGGTGTTAAAGTGAGGTCACTCTACTAAACATGGGAAATCACATTTCCTTTCTGGAAGAATGATTTCACAGCAAGTCATGGAGTCAGAAAAACTAACTGTAAGAAAGGTGGAGATAAACATGGTACAAATAATGCCCGGCAACCATGCTAGGCTTAATAAGTTGACCATCATGCCTGGAACCCCCTCTATTGTTCTGTTTTGAGATCCTATTTCAGTTTGAGAACAGGAAGTTTAATTACAGGTGAACTTTACCGATACCCTCCACCCCTATGCTTTTCTGCCTGGGCCAATTCTTAGCAAAAATGGGCATAGCTTGTGAGATAACTTTTGTTATGAGTGTTATCAAATTTCAAAAGAGTTGCTGTGAGTTTATAGTCCATAAAAAGAATATTAAAAAGAAGCAGAACATAGAGGAAAGATACATGTTTCTAAAGTTTCCCGTCAATTTCTTATCTCTACGCCAGAAAATTGTTTTAGCCTCCAAAATTCATTTAGCAACTATCTACATGGCTCAGGAAAGTTCACAGTGAAGGTAAATATTTAATCAAGTTATAAAGAGTGAATTCCACAAATATGAGGCAACTTTGGACATAAAACCCATGGAAAAGTTAATGATAGGTTTTTTTTCCTATTCCAGTCAGAGGTATCTGTTTATTCACTCAAGAGTTTGAGCTGTACATTGCTAGAAATTCCAGCAGTCTTGGGAGGTTACGAAAGATGATCCAAGAGAAGAGAAAATCATATTTCCTGCCACAGAGGAGCTAATAATCGAGTTCGGAAATTCAGTTAATTCACAAGAAACTACTAGAAAGATTTTAGGCCAAGATATAACCATACCCTAAATTAAATGCTTAAAGATAGAAATTATATGGTACGGATGATATAGTTTAAAATATATGAGCGTTTTAAAGACCCTCATAAAGAGAGAAAATAGGTATGTGAGGCAATAAGTGTATGTATAAAATTCATAGGTAAAAATTCATAGGGGGGAGTTAAAACCTAAGATATGTTCTCTGTCCTTAGGGATTTTACCAGCTGGTTGGAGAAAAAAAAATAAAGTAGAACAAATACGCAGAATGGTTGAGCCATGATAGAAAACTGATGTACTTAGCTCCTACACTATGACGCAGCATTCACTGTGTATACTAGGAACGGAGGTCACCTTGGCTGGAATCAGTCGGTAAGGTCTAGCAGAGAAGTACGGATTGAGTTGAAACCTGTAGGCCAGTTTCTAGTTTTCTCTGCTGATAGGAAAAAGAAATTCCAGGAAGTAAGAAAAAAGGAGTCAAGGACTTGGAATCTAGAATGAGAGTGGAATGTTTGAGCAGAGCAGTATTGATAAGTAACTGAATGGACAGATCAATTACAGATTTAAGAATTAATACTAAATGGGCAGCAGAGGCATATACTGTAGTGGATTTTGGAAACTAGGCTAAGAAGTTGGTACTTCATCCTCATGGGCAATGAGAGGCTAGGAGAAGTAGTAATTTCTTCTGGAGAGGGATTCAGAATTAAATATGTCATAGCATCAGTATTCTTTTCTAAATGTCCTAGGGTGCCAATGTTTCTTCTGGGCTGACCAAGATATCAAGTGCACTCAGTAGCTCTCTTCAACTATCTTTCCCCATGATATCTGGTTGGTTGAACCCTTTTACTGCTACACCACCATATAGCGCTTGCTCGGGTTGAAGACTAGTGTGAGGCAAATAAGGCATTCATTTCAGGAGCAAAATTTAAGGTGCAAAAAACTCAATAATCAAGATAAATATTTATTTTAATGTAATTTAAAAAAATAAAAATTGACACAGAATTTCATATGAACAAAGTATAAAAAATTAAAGACAGGATAAATATTGACCATGTGTATTTGCATATCTATCTTTTTTGAGCCTAACAATCACCACATAAGGGACCACAAGACAATAATTGTTGCTCTCACATGATTACCATGGGCAATTGAAACTTAGAGACCTTCACTCACTTACTTAAAATATGGGGAACTGCCATTCAAACCTAGATAATCCATCGAAAAGTAGTACATTTCCAACTTTGGGAAACTAGCATGTCCATTGCTGAATAGCTTTTGGGGGCGGGCAACTCAGAGACTCAGAATATTCATGATGCTCACTAATGTAAGCTTAGGAGTTTTGCTGGGCATGATGCTGATTTCGTGATACATTCTGCCACCTGAGTATTTCTGTTAAGAATTGGAGAGAGAAACAAAGCTTGGGAAGATATAGACAATATCATCCCCAAAGAAGAAGATTCAATAAATTTTCATTTGAAAAGAGACTGAGAATAAACTACAGTCTTAATAGATAAGTGTAAATTACATGAAAATCATATGCAAATAATGTATGGCCCTATTTCATACACCTGCCTATGACCCTCAGGGATCAAAATTCGCTGAATCTATTGCATTTTGGCACAGTCTCTAAATTACATGTACTAGTAAAACCAATGCAGATAAATTTGCATTTATCACTTAGCCAATAAGGATGGTTCCAAGGTCACTATTAGCAGAGTTAATCTCCTAAACTCCCATCATATTTGGATCCAGGGTTCTGGTCTACACCTTGTGTTCCCATCTGCACTTGCTTTGATTTGCCACTTAGGCATTCATACTGACCCCATCTGCATGAAGGTCTCTGCCAGCCCAGAAACTGGTCAGTTGCCCTAGGGGGATGGATGCTGGGCCTGAAGATGGCAATGAGGACTGTGGGCAGCAGCATCAGCGTGTAAGAGTCCAAGGTCCAAAGCCAGAGCCGATATTCAGTCTATTGGGCCTAGGAGTCGGGACTCAAGTGCTAGGATCACGGCAGGTGGACTGATGAGATTGCCGGGCAGCAGCAGTTTGAAGTTGGCAAGCTTCTGCTCACAGTGTGAATACAGGAGCCTTATTAGCATGGTTGAAGCAGTGGCTTAATCCACTGAAGTTTCCTGACAAAAAAAAATCATTGTCCCACTTTCAAAACTCAAATAAAATCTCAACAGGAAATCAAGCCTCCTGCTTGTGGAAAGGTATTGCTCTTTGACCAAGCACTTTGCTCCTAATGGGACAGAGAAGGAAGGAGAGGGCATTACCTGCTCCATCAGGTTAGCAATAAACCTCTACTCGGCTCAGCTAACCAACCCACAAAATGGAAGTAATGGCCTTATCTATATCACAGATATGTTATGAAAATTAAATGAAATAATGTTCATGGCACGGCTTTAAAAATGAATAAAGGCTCATATCTTAGAGGTTCCCTTTTACTAAAAATAGTTTTGGCTTTGAATACACTAGAATGTGTCTTTTTTATTTCTCTTGAGAAGGGGATTTAGAAAGTAATCCGAGTTACTATTAATTTTGCACCATTTACTTCTTGCCCTTAAATTCCAGCTAAGTTTTGGTTTTGCTATTCCCCAGTCATAATCTTTTGTATCTTTTCCTGTTTCCATGCTGCAACTCACTCTGTTTTTTTCTGCCTGGAAAATTTCTTGCCTTCTGTTTGTCTAAGTCAGAACTTTACCCATCTCTTCAAATCTCACCTTAAATATCATTTTCTCCATGAAAAATTTCTGTCTCCTTCTTGCTACTTTAAACTTTGAAAATACAATCTTTGAATTTTGTTACACTACGACTTGCCTCCTCCTTACAACACAGTCATTTATGTTCTTGCATTATTCCTTCTCACAGATTTTAATTTTCTTTGGGACAAGATACCTAAAAGGCCTATGGAAGGTCTCCATCCATATATCTCTTCGAAAGCTTTTGTCATTATGAACTAAAGACTCATCCTGGACTCTTTCTCTACAAATTTCCTTTGGTAAAATATTTCTAAGAAAATGTGAGTGTGTCTTCACTGTTCTGAAATAAAAGTACTGAAGTATAGCAGGAATTTCATTTTTTGCTTCCTTTTTGTGAGAGAAAATGGAAATATAACAGGAGTTATTTCTGAAACAGAAATCTTGGTAACTCTTTCACTGACCATGAGCAAACTGGCAGAGTTCTGCAGAGGGCTTCCTGTGTAACCTTAGGACGCATAGCGAAGTGAGTAGCCTATGAAATGAAATACAAATTCATCTGACTCACTTGGTAAGACGAATTACTCAAATCTCAAAACACAATAATGAACAGTGACATATGTGAAATCTCCTAGCATATCTCTGGTACCCATAGGTGTTCAGTATATGTTAAACTAAAGACAAAGAAGCAAGAATAGTGAGCATGCCTTTCATATTCCATAGTGCTAAATAGGGCAACAGGGATCATGATGGATGAAAACCCACCTTAATTGATCATTCCTCCCTGTATCAGACCAAGGACACACCCACCCCATACCCAGGGAGTTGGCAAGATGAGTACATATGTACAGAAGGTCATCATGCCTCTCATTGATGAGTTGGCCAAATCAGAGTGGATCATGTCATCCTGGTTTGGTTTGCCCAAGGGAAGCCATGCTGTCAGAATCCTTTACCATCTCAAGTCCAGTGCAAGTTTGGGAGAATGCAGTTGCAACATTAATTCCATTTATCTTAGGTCAGCAGTTTGACGTGACTCATCTTCAGACCTTGGGCGAAATAATCAATGTAGATTTTAAGATTACAGCTAACTCATTTGTTCCAGTGCATTCCTGATGGGGCACTAGGAAACCTGGTTTCTGGTGTTGTGGCACTTACAAGGCATGTGACCAAGCCGCTTAACTCCCTTATGCCTTAAGACAAGGGTGACCGTTTACCCCTCATTGCCTGTCCTAGTCCCTGTTTATGCCTGTTGTCACAGCCTAATTATTAATAGCATCCCTTTTCGCGTTCAAAAGTGTCCACATTTGGACAATAAATTATATGGTCACCCAGTTTTTCAAATAAAGATTGTGGACAAATGATTTATAAAGTCTTTTGCTCCTGTAGATTTCTATATTAACTAGTTGAAGAAAACACATCTAAAATGAGACACAATTAAATATATATATATATATTTGAATGTCATGCTGTACCCACACCTTTATATTCCATAGGCACTAAATGCACAATACCTCAAACAGCTTTGCAGAGTTAGACTCAACTCAGAAAGCGTATTGACATTTCCAATGCTCTGCCCATGCTTTTTGATAGATAGATGAGAATAGACAGAGCAACTTCACAGACTGAGGTAAAACATTATCCTATTTTTCTTTTCTTTTATTTCTTCTCATCTTTTCTAGTCTATAAAGAAGGTAGTGCTTTTCCTTCTGAAAGTCTTGTCTTTGGGAGTTCAATGGGCTTCAGTCTTCTTGAAGTAATGTTTCTCAACAAAATGAAATTTATAACAGCAAGAAATGTAAATTCAGTTTGTGGATAAGAGTGGGAGCATTAAAATAAGAAGAGTTGCCATGGATAGAGGCAGATTGACAAATGCTACTGAACGAAAGAGAGATAAATGCTAAAATATGAGAAAAATGAGAGAGTGCATTCAGATCTGCTAGGTCATATCCTTGGCTATGGATATTTGTCAGATATTGTGACAGCTGTGCCTTATAGCATGACTTTTAGAAATATGCTACTGTATCTGTGTAAAGAGGAATTCATATGCTTAGTCAACATATTGGAGGTAGATCTATCGGGGAACAGTTAAGATAGAGGAAAGAAATCTAAGGAAATGATAAGGCCAAGCTGTGAGAGCAAAACACCCTCTCCACCTCACACACACACAATGACCCCCATAGCACATTCTTTGGAGGCACGTTTGAATGGATGACAGGCTTTAGTAAGTTGGGAGGAAAAGTAATCACAAAGACAATGATGTATGATGTCTTTAAAATTGCTTTGACTTTAGCCTATGTCTTTGTCTCTTAGATTTCTCTGTTTAATGATGTTAAATAATCTCAAGTACACTTTGAAGTTGGGTAACCCACAAAGCTCTTCTGAATAGCTTTGAAGTTAGATTCTGAAAAGCCTCCAATTGAAGGATATTTCAGGCATCTTGAATGTGGCATCCATCTTCAGTCACTGTGATATGAAAAGTTGTCAGATAGAGGTTGCATCTGAGAAGCACAAAGTCAAATGGGCAGTTGAAAAGTTTGCCCTTGGAGATGACCACTTTTAATACTTTCCTCATTTTCCTTATTATTAAAAATAAAATTATTATTAATATGTTCAAAATATGTGTTAAGGTTGTCTCAATTTTTTGAGAAGTATAAATGAAAATTACACTACACCTCCACTTTGAGCAGAATAAAACAAAACTTGGAATTAAACAATAAACTGACAATTGGTAGGCAAAACGGTGAGGGTTTAAATCAATGTTCAGGATTTCAAGTTCCTAAAAAGTAGGAATTAGATAATGTGTATTTATTCTCGCTTTGTGCCCAGCACAGCATCATATAAACTCTAAGTTTTCCTATGGGCTTTCCAATTGAGGAGACACAGGAAGTCAGAGGAGCCATTCATCTTATAGAGGAAACTGCCACTGGCAAGACGTTTGTGGACACTATTTGGGAAACTCCAAAGAAATGAAAATGAGTTTCTAGGCTTTTGTAACCCAGACTGACTGTACCAAGAAAGAGCACTAGACCTGAAGACAATTTGGCATACCTATTGAAAAATAGGTTCATATGAGAAAACACGTATGGACATTAAATATATGAAGAGGTGCTCAAATCCTTTAGTAATGAGGGTAATGCAAATGAAACCCACATCAGGGTAATATTTAATGCCATTTGATTGGCAACAATTAATGTCTATATTACCAAATGTTGAAAAGTCAGTAGGCTCTTTTAAATACTACTGGTGGGAGTATAACCTGGTACAACCACTTTGGAACACAGTTTGATATTATCACGTGAAATTTAACATTCATATAACCTCTAAGTCAGCAATTTGACTCCCTCATACATCCCTGGAGAAAACACTAGCACGTATTCACTGGAAGATATATAACAGAATGTTCATAGCGGCAACATTTATAAGAGCAAAATCTTGGGGGGAAAAACCATACCTACAAATTCTCATCAACAAGAAAATAGTAATATAATTTGTCATATAATGACACTGTGGAATATTATACATCTGTTAAAATGAATGGCAGCCACATTTAACCGAATCTACTTAATAAGGATATTGACTGAAAAAGTAAATTCCTCAAAATTATGTAATAAGAAGTTAAGAAAATAGCAAATACTAAACTTTTTATTATTTAGGTATGCTTAATCTTAGCTGTTTTTGTGTATGTGTGTGTATATATACAGATATTTTAGATATATTTATATATGTATATACCAGTGTGTACAGACATTTTGTATATGTTTATACATATGTATATAAAATGTCCATACACATACACGTACTCTGGGATCTGGTATTTCACCAAGCAAATATCATCTTTGTGTGTCTTATAAAAGTTCAGCCTTCTAGAAGACCTTGTTAATGTGCATATGCCCCTGGGATGAAGAGCATCCAACGATTCTTGAAGGAAGTGTCATTAAGACAGCCCAGAGAAAGCAATGTCAGGCTAGAATAAGGCAGGTGATCATTTACTGGGGTGTCTAGGCCCCAGAACATTAGGGCAAGGCCAGTGAAAAGAAAATTAGAAAGGCATCATAGTCAACCATTCTCTCCATTTTTATTCTCCCCAGAGCTGCACTGAAACACGGCTTTAAGAGGTGAACTTGGATATACTTCAGCAGTCCAATCTCTCCCCATCAGGGTGAGCCAGGCCATTTCTCTATTTTGGTGCTTAACCTAATTTGGAATCCTCCTTTGCAAAATGCCTTTACCACCTGCCTGAGGTGAAAGGAACAAAGCTCATGCCAACTGACAGGAATGTTTTCTGCAAGGCTGAGTTAACAGGGCAACCTTACATTATCTTTTGCTGAATAAGGAGATTTTTCCCAACAGTGAAGGCTGAAAATGTACTTTTCTTTATTCTTTTAAATGAAACTCAGGTTAAGTGGAGAGCAGCCAAAGCAGCAGATTTCATATATTGAGGGTGATAGTGATGTTCTTATATCCTGAGGAATGAAGGGGTACAAGGGAAAGAAAACTGTTTTCTTGTAGGCCATTACCAGAAAACAACGTGAATCCCCCAGTGCAATATCTTCTATGGAGCAAATAATTTCCATGTGATAGTAGCCATGTTATTACTGCTCATTATTCATTAGGGAGCAAACCCTCAGAATTCTCCTGGACCACTGCAACAATCTTCAAACTCCCATACCTAAAACATAACCTTCACTCTATCACAGAGTTCATCTTCTCTCAGCGTGATCTTCATCATGTCTCTCTAGGGCTCAAACACTTTCAGGGCCTCTCCAGCACCTATGGAATGATGCTTGAAGTTAATTTGACATTGAAAGTCTTCCACATGCAGGCCCTGGTTCACCTTTATAAACCAAAGCCTCGCTAATCTCTTCACAAATCCTCTTCTATGGCCAGGCCTCTGTGACCAGACCATTCTATTGACTGACACTGCTTTGTCAACTCTACAGCTTCTTCTTGTAGTTCCTCCAATTGCATATAATAAGCATTCTTTCATAAAATCCCACCTACACTTTATGTCTTCCTCCTCCTCCCTAAAATCTTCCTGATCACTTCACCGTGTCCCCCTTTGCCTCTCTCTAGATCTTTTTGATGGCCAAGAGAACTCCACACTATACACTATGTCATAATATATCTTGACTTATTGTGTGTATCAAGTATGTTCATTTCATTCATTTAATCAGCTAGCGAGACCAGATTATTACCTTCCTGAGTTCAATTCCTGGGTCTTAAGCTCCCACCAAATTTCTCTCCTCCCACCAACTGCCAGTGCAATGGCCATGTTCATTCTGACATTTAAAAATGATTTTACACTACTTTAAGCCATCAAGAAAAATAATGAAATGAAAATCATCTTCATTCAATGTACTATAAAAAATTCACATTGAGTGCAAGAAAGATCAATTATGAGCGCAATTAAAAAAAATCATTGATGTTTTCAGCTTCAGGACAAGTAGCACAAAGGATGATGTAGTACACTGAATAGTATCCACTCAAATTTTGTGTCTACTTAGAACCTCAGAAGATGACCTTATTTGTAAATAGAATCTTTGCAGCTGTAATTAGTGAAGTTAGAATGAGTCCACTCTGCCTTACAGTAGGCCCTAAGTCCAATGACTGGTGTTCTTCCAAGAAGGGAAGATACATAGACATGCTCAGCAATGAAAGCCACATGACAGTGGATGCAGAAATTGGAGTGATACAGCTACAAGACAAGGAAATCAAGCATTTCTGAGAGTCACCAGAAGCTAGGAAGAGACAAAGAAGGACTCTTTGCTAGAGCCGTCAGAGGGAGCATGGCCCTGCTGACACCTTGCCTTCAGACTTCTGGCCTCCAGAACTGTGAGAGGATAAACGTCTGTGTTTAAAGCTCTCTAGTTTGTGGTAATTTGTTATGGCAACCCTAGGAAACTCATACAAATGCTGCGTGTTATATTAAATGTCCTGAATGCGAGTGAGGCATCTAATACAGAATAGAGATTTTTAACACTAGCTGAAAAACAGTTCTGTCAGGGAAAATCTCTTTCTATAGAAAGCTTTAAAAATAGAATATCTTCTCATTTTTCTGGGATGGTTTTGATGTGATCCGACTTGAAAGGAGGTGAGTGAACCAAGTGACCTTTGAAGATCTTCCTCAATCCTTTGATGCTAGGATTTGATGAACTCTGCTCACTTGATAATCCGGGCCAGCTTTACTTATGCGTTTATATTTCCAGAACAGTTCTCCAGCTGAAAACTTCTACTAGAGGCAGATAGATTCCTTCATGGCCCCCTCCTCCTCTTTCTACACAGATACACTAAAGTACAGCCATATCTTTGTTTATACTGACGTATTTGTTCTTACTAATATCCTTTGAAGGATGCCCCTATGGAAGTTCCTCTATGCTGTTTTTGTTCACTGTTTTAGGTGATGAGGTTTGATAAGGTTTTTGTTTGTTTGTTTCTTTCTTTCTTTTCATCCAGTGAGATTTAAAGTGTTCCATCAGACTAGACAGTGGCAGTCTTCATCAGTTTGTCAGTTACAGCCTTTGTCAGCTGTAACAAATCACCATAGACTGGGTGGCTTATTAACAACAGAAATTTAATTCTCACAGTTCTGGAGATTGGAAATCTGAGCTCAGGGTCCCAGCAAGTTTGGGTTGTGATGAGAACCGGCTTTCTGCTTTGTAGATGGCTATCTTCTTTTTATATCCCGAAACAGCAGAGAACAAATAAAGTGGAAGCAAGCGCTCACGGCTCTTCTTTTAAAGGCACTAATCTCACTCATGAAGTTTCCAACCTCATGACCTAATTACCTCCCAAAAACCCCATCTCCTAATACCATCACATCAGGGGTTAGGATTTCAACATTTGAGTTTTGTAGAAACACAAACATTCAGTCCATAACAGTGCTATTTCTTAAAACTTCTGTATTAGTCATAATGGGGTAGCTTACACTAATAAACAACCCAAAATTGCAGTGACTTAAAACAAATGTTTTTCCCCCTCATTTACCTAATATGTCCATCTCAGGTGAGAGGCTCTATTCCACACTCTTGTTGTTTGAGAAGGCAGACCAAGGGATTGCCAACATGGAGAACATCCTGGAAGTTGGAAGGGAATGTGAGGTATTGTGCACTATTTCTAAAGGCTTCAACTTCGACATGGCAGGTATCACCATCACATTTCACTGGCCAGAGCAAGTAACATGTCCATATCAACTTAAAAAAGGCGTGGAACTGAAATCCTACCACATCTTTAGAAGGAGAACTATAAATATTGGTAATCAGCATAAACGATGGCCAGCATTCCCAGCCACAATTCAGATTATTTGTTGTTTGACTTTATATACAGCACAATAGGTACTCAGCTAAGGTCCCCTCCTAGGCTTAAAGGAATTTATATTCCAGCAAAGAAAATTATTAATTCTGTTTGAGGGAGGAGTCACAGATATAGACATGCGTTTGAGTTGACCTACTAAAGAGGAAGTAGGAGTCTCAAGATGGAGACTGGGATAGGAATGTTCTGGGTAGACTGAACAGAAAAAGTAGAGGTCCAAGTCCAGAGCCATGGAAGCACCTGAAATGTCCGGGGCCAGGGAGGAGGAGATAGGAAGATCAATCTGACTAGATATATCAGCTTCAAGAACACTTGGATAGTTACAATAATTAATTCTGTTCTCAAATTCTTATGTTTGCATTTTTGCATACAGTTCCACATCCCAGTCCCTACGTGACTGTGATTCTGAGTTCTCAGACAGAATCCATCTATCAGACCCGCTCCAGCTTGACTCTACCTATATCACTACTTCGTTCCACAATGTAGCAACTAAGATGAAGCAAGGGAGGGACCTAGGATGCAAAATTTAAAGAGGCATTCCCTCTCGGATGCTGACCAGAGAATAAGCACCTCCTTTCAGGTGAAGCATTCAGGCCCTTGTGCAAATAAAAAAAAAAAGTTTAAAAAATTAAAATCATAAACTAGAAATTCATTACCTTTGAGTTCCCTTTTCATATAGAGAAAAAGAAATCTATCTGGAACTATTGTTAATTCGTATATTCATTTTTTTTTTTTTTTTTTTTTTTATTTTTTATTAATGTTATGATAGATTACAACCTTGTGAGATTTCAGTTGTACATTTTTGTTAGTCATGTTGTGGGTACACCACTTCCCCCTCCGTACCCTCCCCCCACCCCCCCTTTTCCCTGGTAACCACCGATCAGGTCTCCTTATCAATATGCTAATTTCCACCTATGAGTGGAGTCATATAGAGTTCGTCTTTCTCTGACTGACTTATTTCGCTTAACATAATGCCCTCGAGGTCCATCCACATTGTTGTGAATGGGCCAATTTCGTCTTTTTTTATGGCTGAGTAGTATTCCATTGTGTATATATACCACATCTTCTTTATCCAATCATCAGTTTCTGGGCATGTAGGCTGGTTCCACGTCTTGGCTATTGTAAATAATGCTGCGATGAACATAGGGGTGCAACGGACTCTTGAGATATCTGATATCAGGTTCTTAGGATAGATACCCAGTAATGGGATGGCTGGGTCATAGGGTATTTCTATTTTTAACTTTTTGAGAAATCTCCATACTGTTTTCCATAGTGGCTGTACCAGTTTGCATTCCCACCAACAGTGTATGAGGGTTCCTCTTTCTCCACAACCTCTCCAACATTTGTCGTTCTTGGTTTTGGATGTTTTTGCCAATCTAACGGGGGTAAGGTGATATCTTAGTGTAGTTTTGATTTGCATTTCCCTGATGATTAGCGATGATGAACATCTTTTCATGTGTCTATTGGCCATATTCATATCTTCTTTTGAGAAATGTCTGTTCATGTCCTCTGCCCATTTTTTGATCGGGTTGTTTGTTTTTTTGTTGTTAAGCAGTGTGAGTTCTTTGTATATTATGGAGATTAACCCTTTGTCGGATAAGTGGCTTGTAAATATTTTTTCCCAATTAGTGAGCTGTTTTTTTGTTTCAATCCTGTTTTCCCTTGCCTTGAAGAAGCTCTTTAGTCTGATGAAGTCCCAATTGTTTATTCTTTCTATTGTTTCCCTCAACTGAGGAGTTACAGTGTCCGAAAAGATTCTTTTGAAACTGATGTCAAAGAGTGTACTGCCTATATTCTCTTCCAAAAGACTTATTGTCTCAGGCCTAATCTTTAGGTCTTTGATCCATTTTGAGTTTATTTTGGTGTGTGGTGAAAAAGAATGGTCAATTTTCAATCTTTTGCATGTGGCTGTCCAGTTTTCCCAGCACCATTTGTTGAAGAGACTTTCTTTTCTCCATTGTAGGCCCTCTGCTCCTTTGTCGAAGATTAGCTGTCCATAGATGTGTGGTTTTATCTCTGGGCTTTCAATTCTGTTCCATTGATCTGTGGACCTATTTTTGTACCAGTACCATGCTGTTTTGATCACTGTAGCTTTGTAGTATGTTTTGAAATCGGGGATTGTGATTCCGCCGGCTTTGTTTTTCTTGCTCAGGATTGCTTTAGCAATTCGCGGTCTTTTGTTGCCCCATATGAATTTTAGGATTGTTTGTTCAATTTCTGTGAAGAATGTTCTTGGGATTCTGATTGGGATAGCATTGAACCTGTATATTGCTTTAGGTAGTATGGACATTTTAACTATGTTTATTCTTCCAATCCATGTGCAAGGAATGTTTTTCCATCTCTTTATGTCATCGCCTATTTCTTTCAAGAAAGTCTTGTAGTTTTCATTGTATAGATCCTTCACTTCCTTGGTTAAGTTTATCCCAAGGTATTTTATTCTTTTCGTTGCGATTGTGAATGGGATAGAGTTCTTGAGTTCTTTTTCTGTTAGTTTATTGTTAGTGTATAGAAATGCTACTGATTTATGCACGTTAATTTTATACCCTGCTACTTTGCTGTAGTTGTTGATTATTTCTAATAGTTTTTCTGTGGATTCTTTGGGGTTTTCTATGTATAATATCATGTCGTCTGCAAACAACGAGAGTTTTACTTCTTCGTTACCTATTTGGATTCCTTTTATTTCTTTTTCCTGCCGAATTGCTCTGGCCAGCACCTCCAGAACTATGTTGAATAGGAGTGGTGAAAGTGGGCACCCTTGTCTTGTTCCTGTCCTCAGAGGGATGGCTTTCAGCTTTTGTCCATTGAGTATGATGTTGGCTGTGGGTCTATCATATATGGCCTTTATTATGTTGAGGTACTTTCCTTCTATACCCATTTTACTGAGGGTTTTTATCATAAATGGGTGTTGGATCTTGTCGAATGCTTTCTCTGCATCTATTGAGATGATCATGTGGTTTTTGGTTTTCATTTTGTTGATGTAGTGTATCACGTTGATTGACTTGCGGATGTTGAACCATCCCTGTGTCCCTGGTATAAATCCCACTTGATCATGGTGTATAATCTTTTTGATGTATTGCTGTAATCGGTTTGCCAAAATTTTGTTGAGGATTTTTGCATCTATGTTCATCAGTGATATCGGCCTGTAGTTCTCCTTCTTTGTGTTGTCCTTGTCAGGTTTGGGGATCAGAGTGATGTTGGCTTCATAGAATGTGTTAGGGAGTTCTCCATCTTTCTCAATTTTCTGGAACAGTTTGAGGAGAATAGGTATTAAGTCTTCTTTGAATGTTTGGTAGAATTCTCCAGAGAAGCCGTCTGGTCCTGGACTCTTGTTTTTGGGGAGGTTTTTGATTACCGTTTCTATTTCCTTACTTGTGATTGGTCTATTCAGATTCTCCATTTCTTCCTGATTCAGTTTGGGGAGATTGTAGGAGTCTAGGAATTTGTCCATTTCTTCCAGGTTGTTCAATTTGTTGGCATATAGTTTTTCATAGTATTCTCTTATGATCTCTTGTATTTCATTGGTATCTGTTGTGATTTCTCCTCTGTCATTCCTGATTTTATTAATTTGCGATTTCTCTCTTCTTTTCTTGGTGAGTCTGGCTAGGGGTTTGTCAATTTTGTTAATTCTTTCGAAGAACCAACTCTTTGTTTCATTGATCCTTTCTATTGTCTTTTTTGTTTCAATATCGTTTATTTCTGCTCTTATTTTTATTATTTCCCTCCTTCTACTGACTCTGGGCCTTGTTTGTTCTTCTTTTTCTAGTTCTGTTAGGTGTCGTTTGAGGTTGCTTACGTGAGCTTTTTCTTGTTTAGTGAGGTGAGCCTGTATTGCGATGAATTTCCCTCTTAGGACTGCTTTTGCTGCATCCCAAATGATTTGGTATGTCGTGTTCTCATTTTCATTTGTCTCCAGATAATATTTGATTTCTTCTTTAATTTCTTCAATGATCCATTGTTTGTTGAGAAGCGTGTTGTTTAGTCTCCACATTTTTGCACCTTTCTCTGCTTTTTTCTTGTAGTTGATTTCTATTTTAATAGCGTTATGATCAGAAAAGATGCTTGATATTATTTCAACTCTCTTGTATTTATTGATGTTTGCTTTGGTTCCCAAAATATGGTCAATCCTTGAGAATGTTCCATGTGCACTTGAGAAGAATGTGTAACCTGCTGTTTTTGGATGAAGTGTTCTATATATATCTATTAAGTCCATCTGGTCTAATTTTTCATTTAATTCTATTATTTCCTTGTTGATTTTCTGTCTGGATGTTCTGTCCATTGGTGTTAATGGTGTGTTGAGGTCCCCTACTATTATTGTATTGTTGTTGATGTCTTCTTTTAGTTCTATTAAGAGTTGCTTTACAAATTTTGGTGCTCCTGTGTTGGGTGCGTATATATTTATAAGTGTTATGTCTTCTTGGTGGAGAGTCCCTTTTATCATTATATACTGTCCCTCTTTGTCTTTCTTTATCTGTTTTGCTTTGAAATCTACCTTGTCTGATATTAGTATAGCGACACCTGCTTTCTTTTGTTCATTATTAGCTTGGAGTATTGTTCTCCATCCCTTCACTCTGAGTCTGTGTTTGTCTTTGGGGCTGAGGTGTGTTTCCTGGAGGCAGCATATTGTTGGATCTTGTTCTTTGATCCATCCTGCCACTCTGTGTCTTTTGATTGGGGAGTTCAATCCATTTACATTTAGAGTGATTATTGAGACGTGGGGACCTACCACTACCATTTTGTGTCTTGTTTTCCGGTTTTCTTCAGTTTCCTTTGTTTCTCGTCCCATGGTTTAATCTGTTCTGATGTAGAGCTGCTACTCTCTGTTGTTGTCCTTCTACTTATCTCCTCTGCTCTTGGTTTTGTAGCCCCTTTCCTTTTTTGGATTTTTCAGGAATGAGGGTTTTCCTGAGGATTTCCTGAAGAGGAGGTTTTGTGGCAATGAACTCCCTTAATTTTTGTTTATCTGGGAAAGTTTTTATTTCTCCATCGTATTTGAAGGATATTTTCGCTGGGTAGAGAATTCTCGGCTGTAGGTTTTTGTCCTTCAGATTTTTGAATATATCATTCCACTCTCTTCTAGCCTGTAAAGTTTCTGCTGAGAAATCTGCTGATAGCCTGATGGGGGTTCCTTTGTAGGTTAGTTTCTTTTGCCTGGCTGTCCTTAATATTTTCTCCTTGTCGTTGACTTTTGCTAGCTTCACTACTATATGCCGTGGAGTTGGTCTTCTTGCATTGATAAAGTTTGGAGATCTATTGGCTTCTGTCACCTGAAGATCCATCTCCCTCACCAGATTTGGGAAGTTCTCAGCCATTATTTCTTTGAATAGGTTTTCTGCCCCTTTCTCCTTCTCTTCTCCCTCTGGTATACCTATAATCCTTACGTTGCATCTCCTAATTGTGTCTGATAATTCTCGGAGAGTTTCTTCATTTCTTTTAAGTCTTGCTTCTCTCTCCTCCTCTGCCTGCAACAATTCTATATTGCCATCTTCCAAATTGCTGATTCTTTCCTCCATATTATCGGCCCTACTGTTCAGAGCATCTAGATTTTTCTTAATCTCCTCTATTGTGTTCTTCATTTCCAATATTTCTGTTTGGTTCTTCTTTATCGTATCAAACTCTTTTGTGACATAGCTCCTGAACTCGTTGAGTTGTCGGTCAGAATTCTCTCTTAACTCAGTGAGTATTTTAATGATGGCTGTTTTGAAGTCATCATCATTTAGGTTATATATCTCATTTTCTTTGGGATTGTTTTCTGTGTATTTGTTACTTTCTTTCTGTTCTGGAGATTTAATGTATTTTTTCATATTGCTTGATGATGTTGATTTGTGCCTCCGCATGGAGATAGAGTTTAGTTGCTCCTTTCACTTGTTTCAGCTGCTGCGGTGGGGGGAGCAGCTGTTTATACTTCACCAACCAGGAACCCTGTCCGTAGTTGCTAACTGGGCCTGGGCCCCTCTTCGTAGCCACAGTGACCCTTTGGATTCCCTCCTCTGCCGTGGGGGCCGTCACGGGGGGCTTCAGGCTGCAGGGGCCTACTGTTGTTGCCCACCTAGATGCGCTCTCTCCTTGGGGTCTGCAACGGTGTTATGGGCTTTTCCAGCGGCCAGGGGTGGGATCACTTATATTTGTCGCTCCGTTGCTGTCGGCACCCACCAAATCTCACTTGTCCTCTATGGGTCGCAGGAGAGCTATTGGCATCTTCTACAGTCTGTGGTTAGTACACCTAGCTATGCTGCTTTTGCCCTGGGGTCTTCCAGCCTTGTGGCTGGCGGCTGGGTGCCTTCTACTGGTGCTGTGCAGAGGCTTTCCCTAAGGCTTCTGTGAGCCTGTAGGGTTTCCCCCTAGGCTACTAAGCTGGGTCTCTGGAACTCTCTCCAGCCCCAGTCCTCTCCGAGATCTCCGGCAATCCCTAGCCTCACCGGGTGGGCAACGGCAGCTGGGGGTCGCCCCGTCCTCTGGGCTTCTCTCCGGGCCTCTGCCGGGAGCTCTGAATGCTCAGCGTGGCCCCTCTGCTACCGGCAGACAGAGAGTTTTGTCTGCTGCCTGGCGGAGCTCCGGCGCTTCCCCTCCGGGTCGCCGGACCCGCCTTTGAAAGTTCCCCCGCCCCGGTCCTCTCCGAGATCTCCGGCAATCCCTAGTCCCCCGGGGCGGGCAACGGCAGCTGGGGGACGCCCCGCCCACTGGGCTTCTGTCCGAGCCTCTGCCGGGAGCCCTGAATGCTGGGCGTGGCCCCTCTGCTAATGGCAGACAGAGAGTTTTGTCTGCTGCCTGGCGGAGCTCCGGCGCTTCCCCTCCGGGTCGCCGGACCCGCCTTTGAAAGTTCCCCCGCCCCGGTCTTCTCCGAGATCTCCGGCAATCCCTAGTCCCGCGGGGCGGGCACCGGCAGCTGGGGGTCGCCCCGCCCTCTGGGCTTCTCTCCGGGCCTCTGCCGGGAGCCCTGAGTGCTCAGCGTGGCCCCTCTGCTACCGGCAGACAGAGAGTTTTGTCTGCTGCCTGGCGGAGCTCCGGCGCTTCCCCACCGGGTCGCCGGATGCGCCTTTGAAAGTTCCCCCGCCCCGGTCCTCTCCGAGATCTCCGGCAATCCCTAGTCCCCCGGGGCGGGCAACGGCAGCTGGGGGTCGCCCCGCCCTCTGGGCTTCTCTCCGGGCCTCTGCCGGGAGCCCTGAGTGCTCAGCGTGGCCCCTCTGCTACTGGCAGAAAGAGAGTTTTGTCTGCTGCCTGGCGGAGCTCCGGCGCTTCCCCACCGGGTCGCCGGATGCGCCTTTGAAAGTTCCCCCGCCCCGGTCCTCTCCGAGATCTCCGGCAATCCCTAGTCCCCCGGGGCGGGCGTCTCTCTGGGACCCTCCGGGCGCCCCGAGCACCAGGCTGGGTCTCCCCGCCAATGGCGGGGAGAGACTCTCCCCGCGGGCTCAGGTGTGCAACTCCAAAGTTTCCCTCTGCGTTTAGGAGTAATTGCAGGGGGTTTAAGTAGGGTTCTGGTCACCTGTTTCCACCGTCGCTCCTCTGTTGTGTTCTCGCTCCTGCCCTAGATGTGTGTGGATCCTCTGGGGGCGTCCGTTGGAAGAAAGCCGCTTGCGGGTACTAGGCTGCCCGTCGGGGTCGGAGAGTTTTCACCTATTTCCACATCCTCCCGGAGGAAAGTCCGTCCGCCTTCCGATGTATAGTCGCGTGGGTGTCCGTATATTCATTTTTTGAGAGGTGCTTGTTCTCCATTTGCATCGCCCTCCGCTACACGCTTACTTTCCTGTCCTTGTCTGTGCTCCTACTGTGTGTTCCTTCTCCCATATTTCCAGTTTACAAAGGGCACCAGTAGCACTGTTGCCTCCCTGAAGTACTTTGGCCCTAAGGATGGGTTGCTAGTCTCTGAGTGCCTTACTATCTTCTCTTTGCTCCCCTCAATCTGCCCACACCTTATAAAGTCCCTTCATTAGTCTCATTTGAAGGTGGGATTAATTCTATTTCCTGATAAGATTTTGACCGATATCACCTATTTAATCCCAAGCTTTGTTCATATTATAGAATTGAATTTGCATATTTTCCATAGGTGAAAGGTATGGAAAAAGACAGATTCCTGCTGTACTTACCCAGCATGATTCATGTAGACCTTTGCCTGAAGTGAATTTCTAGATAGATCACATTTGTATTATCAGTTATTATAATGTTTTCCTGACTTCAGTATTATGGAGAAACCTATCTTTCAGCTCACCCTTTGAAATAGCACACAAACTCAAGATTTAAAATAATAAGAAAATTAAGAAGCTCATTCTTTCCTCAATACCATCCTTAAGTGTCTCATGAGAGACAAAAAAAGCTGTTTCCCTGGTGATAGGAACCCACCAAAAAGTTTATAAAAGAAACAAATTCCCCTTGGGCAGTAATCAGTGGTCAGACAGTATCTGACAAGCACAGCAGAATTTCAGCTATCGCTCTAGGGCTATTCTTAGTTCTGGTCAATTCCTTTGTTAACTGGGATATGAAAGGAACCCAAGTGAAAATAGACCAGAGGAAAACAAAATAAGCAAGATAATGTAAAACAAACTCATTATATCTGGAATATTAAGGCTTTTCCTGAGAAGATTTTCTTCTTTTTGCCCTAGGGCCTTTGAAAGTTCTGAAGATCCATTTAATATAAAGTCAAAATAATATTTTACATAACGCTTATTTAGGTTTAAAGGCTTGCTACAATGAAAGTGGAACTATAGTGAACTTAAAACAGGAAAATAAACTTCAGAAGACCCATAAAAATATATAGGCAGTAGGCAACCGATGCAAGCAAATAAGCTTTATGGTATGAGACGACTGACGTGCGTTATCACCTAAATTCCGTCTGCCTCTTTCTGGAGTTCTCATGTGGTAGTAGCATCTCTTGTTAGACTTTTTACTCAAAAAGGAACAGCAGTCCCATTTCTTGACTAATTAGAATGGTTTATAATTAGATTTTGGCCTGTAAGAAGGGATTAATCTCTGTAAGAGGTGTGGGAGATTCAGCAGCTGCTGTCAGCAAGGGTGTTCACTCCAACTTTTATTTATTTATTTTTATTTTCAGTTTCATTTAATAGGAGGTTTCGTTCCACAGATTTCCTTTTGATGTGAGGATTAAAGGAAATTTTCAAATTCACTCCCTCTTGTTCACACAGATTTTAAAGAAAATTTTCAAATTCACTCTCTTTCCCTCACAAATCTCCAGGTTTGGAGTAGCCACTGAATGCCTCAAGATTAAGAATCTGCTGATTCTCACATCTTCATCCAAAAGCAAGTAATTTGGATCTCCTCTTCTGCTTCCCAACATCAGTCAATTAATCAAATGCACTGACTGGGTGCGAGAGACTCAGCTAGACACTATGGAGTATGAAAACGTGAGGGTAGATTCTTTCTGGAGTTACAGGATCACTGAAAACTATCCGTTATCAATAACAATGCCGGCTAAAACTGAGTGTCAGGGTCATTACGCAAGGCATGCATGAGTAAATGACATATGAGCTCTACTTTCAGTAAAAAATATACTTTCAGAGGAAATTGTGCCAATCACGCCCCTGCCAGAGTTAGGGAACTAGATCTTCGATTTAGGGAAATCTCATTCCTCATTAATATAACAAATAACATTATTCCTGCGGTTTATTTCTGGTTTAAAAGTTCGTGGTTCTATGATTATTTTAGACCAGGTTTCCTGGGCATGAAGTGGACTCCATTGCTCTTACGCGGCACTGTGGCCACAGTGTCAATGAAGAGGTTGGAGTACGGGAGGATAACTTTTGCTATAGAAAGCACATTCTGACAGAGTTCCTTTTCTCTCCCTCTTCCCACAGTTGATAAAGTACATAAATTTAACTCCTTGTGAGAACTTTTCTTCGTTTTGTATTTTAAAAATATGAAATTAAAAGTTTTAGTTAGATGTCATTTATTACTGAAATTGTATAAAGTAGAAGCAAAAGTTCTAGAGCCCGTAGTTTTCGTATTCCTATTCCTCCGGACTCAGTTCCTCCTATCAGGATGATGAAAAAGAGGGTAGAGGCTCTCGTACCCGCCTGCCCTCCTCAGCCTCCAGCAGTTCAGATCATTCCTCATGACTCAGATCTTCACTCTGCTGCTGTGACTAGACTTATACTCAAACCGAAAGTGAGAAGAAGATATGGAATGATGCGAATGGCTGGAGGAAGATGGATGGTCAGATTTCAAAACAATGAACGCTTACAAAATGGCAATTTTTATCCTCCAAGTAGGTCAATGGCGTTGTCCCCCTCCTACTGTGCCAACTTAAATGTCAACATATCTATCCATCCTTAAAAGTCTGGTAGAAATTCTTCCTTTCAAAGTCATTTGTGCAAGACTCAGTTCACTGGGACCTAATACTCCTGCTTCTAAAGCAGCCATTGTCCCCCGCACTAAAAGCACTCTTCAGTCAAACTTCCTGAACTCACACCCTAGCAAGCCTCTTCACTAGCAGCGTGACCTTAGATATGTTACTGAAACTGACAATGCCTCAGTTTCTCCATATGTAAAAAGGAGCAATAACATTACTTTATAGGGTTGTGGTAACAATTAAATGAGTAATACTTGGAACTCACAGCAAATAGACCTTGGCACACAGTAAACATTAAATTTCCAATAATATTAGCTATCTTTATTTGACACCTAATAATATCCTAAGGTGTATGTCCTTTTACGTAACTTGACTGTAAGCTCCTTAAAACTAGCTTTCATAGTCGTGCTTCTGGAGGTTTCTCCCAGCATCTGGTAGGGTACACCTCACAGAGCAGACACTATGCAAATGTTACCCCATCAACGCTTAGCTATGGTGATCTTGTTTCCCTAAAGCATAGGGTAAATTGCAGGTGAATAAACAGTGGAATAAGTTTTGGAAATGTAGTTCAGAGACATACTGATTAATTTGGAGACCAAATTAGGCCAGAGCTGAGTACACCTCCATCTGAACTCCCCCACTGGAAGTTATGTTCTGTGCATCTGAGACAACTGCCCTCCCCAACTCCTTCTAGCTGTGCCCTATTTGAGAGAGAAGAAAAAACAGCTCAAATTTAGCCCTAACCATAAACGTATATGTTGAAACAAGTATGTCATAGTTTCCACATATTCTCCTCCTATGCATCCACCAGCATGACAGTCATCTGCTTTACCCACATCTTTGACAGTGAATCCACAGAAGCACTGCAATGGATCAGCACTTCTTGGCCTCTTAAAACAGTTTTCCTCTGAGCAGAACCAAAAACATGATAGTTACTTTTCTAAAAGCCCAGAGTCCAAATACAATTTCCACTAAAATCCTTTAATTTTAAGTATGTTTATCCCAAGAGAGCTAGAGGAACACTTAGCCCTGGTCTCAGCTGAAGACCAGACAGTGGAACCAAACTCAAGGAACGTTCTGTCCTCCCTGGCGCTGATATCTATGGCTCCAATCCACCTTAGTAAACAAGAGAAGCACATTTGCGTTGACACGGTACACAATCAATTAAGCTTTACCTCCTGAAGTAGATGATACCAACCTCTGGACCCGACTTCTGTCCAAGTGGCCAGAGAGACATCACCATGGCCAAAGGCTGAAAAGCACAGATAAGAGGAATGAAGTAACTGGAATGAGGCTAACATACACTTCTCTCTATAGATGACAAGAAGTAATCAATGTAGCAAAATGCTCTATTTTACAGAAAACTACTGTTGTAGACACACACACACACACACACACGCAGACAGGCACACCTTCAAAAAATGAAGCCCGGGGGGGCTGGCTCCGTGGCTGAGTGGTTAAGTCCGTGCGCTTCGCTGCAGGCGGCCCAGTGTTTCGTTCGTTCGAATCCTGGGAGCGGACATGGCACTGCTCATCAAACCACGCTGAGGCAGCATCCCACATGCCACAACTAGAAGGACCCACAGTGAAGAATATACAACTATGTACCGGGGGGCTTTGGGGAGAAAAAGGAAAAAATAAAATCTTAAAAAAATAAAAAATTAAAAAAAAAAATGAAGCCTGGGGACAGTTGTTTCCAAAAATAATAGTAATCCCTACTATTTTGTAAGTTGTAATTAGATATGAGGCATTTATGTGTTTTATCTCCAATACTTTAAACAATCTCCTAGGAAGGTGCTGTTTTCTTTATTATACGAATGTGACAATAAAGCTCAATGGCCTGCCCAGGTCACAATTCTGACACATGGCTGAGCCAGATGCCTATCTGCTCAGTCAGATCTGTATCCTGTTTGGCACTTTTACACCGAGTCATCCTTTTACTTTCATTGTCTGTGACTTACAGATCCAGCCACACTCATAAGCAGCCATTCAAACACCTCAGAGACCATAAAATCATTTCAGGCTACCTTACCCTTGTCCAAACACTCTACAGCACTCTCATCTGAAACCTATAGGACAACGACTCTTGTTTTCTCAATAGATAGATAGATAGACAAATAGATAGGTATCCATATATCCATATCTATCTAAATCTATATTTATTTAACTATCTAAAATTGCCCATTGCTTGCTTTGGGTGTTATAATCTATCTCATCACCAAGACTGTAAACTACTTGAGTTCATCTTTCATGTGAGGTGGAACAACTCATAGATAATCTAAATGGATATTTCATCTTGCTTCCAAAACTTGATTTATATATTAAGTATTAACAAAATGTCCCACAAAATCTGTACCTTTTTGTTGAAATAATCTCACTATCCCCTCTATATTTTAGGGGTACTTGCTTTTCCAAGTACAATACTAAAGTGTTATCAAAAGCAACAATATATAAACAAAAATATAATTAGAGTTATCTGTGAGAAAAAGACAAGCTGCTAAAGTCACAGAAACAAGGGTTACATAGAGAAAAAAAATAATAGAAAGAGCACATTAGATAAGAATACCAAGATAATTTATAGATACTTAAATCAGCAAGGCCTAGTAAAAATCATCCCAAATTACAGAAAAAGTTGGCATAAGAAGTACCAGAATTGTTAGCAATTATTTTTGAGAACTCATGCAGGACAGGTGAGGTTAGGCAAACAGGACACTCAGTCATTCAGATGAGGACCTAGCCAGAGGGACAATGCTGAAAGCAACATGCAACAGACAAATGCTGTGTTCCTACTTAGCAAATCACTCCTCCAATTAATAAAGGGATTTTTTTAATCACTTACAAAGAAAGAAAACGTATTTCATTTAATATAAAATTGTCATCCACACTTCAGTACGTAATCACAATGATAAAGTTTTTTTGCACTTAATTTTTTCATTACTGTTAATATTGTTTGTTAACAATCTTTAAGAAGTGACTAAGGGCAGATCCAGAATGTTGATAATGATCAGTTGCATCTGCCATTTGTATAGTACTATTATATATAACATAATATTCAGGAAAATATAATATCGAGACTTTCCTACAGATGTAAAAATAAACATATGTTAAAGTATTGACTTTTCTCATAAGAGGAAATCAGGGATATATTACAACCAGTTCAAAGGAAAAGTCAAAATAACACACATTGATATGGAATAAACAAATTGAATTGTAAATAAACTGGTATTTTCATCAATAAACATAAAATAAACATAAAAAGTAACATGATCACAAAGAACCTTGAGGAATCTCTTGGCTTTTTAAATAACGAAGTTCATAAGAAAGCAAACACAAAATACAGAAAATTATCCCAGTAAAACACGAAATCTGCTCAGATTACACAAACTAACACACCATAGGCCAAGACAATGCACAGTAAACGAAGAAAACAAGCCCATCAAAACTGCATCACCTTTGCTAAGATTTTATCATATTTCCTAGCTTTTTCATACACATTATTTGTACACACTATAATCTAAAGCAAATAAACTTCCCTTTCTATGAACCTTCTACAACTTTCTATATTCATTGAACTTTTGTCCTTCCCCACCCTCTTTCTTATTCTGGAATAGTCATTTTGGAACAAAACTATTCTCTTTTTCTCCTACTTAACAAGAACATGTCCCCTCATATACAAAGTTGTATGTTGCTGCCGTTTTTGCTCCAAGTATACTCTCATTTACTTACAGTAACTATAGCTTTTAACTAAAATAACTTTTATTTGACTGAGAAAAATGGAGTGGCTGATTGTGAACTGTCTGTCAGACACCAGCAATTTGCAGCAGACCAGCAGAGATCATGCATACACATAACCTAGTTTCTAGAGCTACACACATCCGTTAGACTGCAGCTTCTCAAAGTGGCAACAATGAACACGGTCATTAACAGACCCAAAGATTTAGCCGCTAGGTAGCATCTAAAGATACGAAGCAAAAGCATATGAACTTAAAATCATGCTTTGTAGTCAATGTTTCAGTGTTATCTTACTTAGAAATGATCTAAGTATCCAATGACTGTGCACTAATTAACTCAATTTAATATCAGCCCAAGGATTTAAGTCACCTAAAGATCTTGGAAATTTTCTTCAAGCTGACAGCTACAAAGCACAATTACTGTTAGAATAAAATTAATCTGCATAGAGATTCAAAACACAGATTTACATTTCTCATAATCTTGAACATTAAGCAGAAGTAATGGTAGCTTATTTGATCAGAAACTTGTATTAGTTTAGGAAAAACATACACACAAAGAAGAAAAATGTATGCTTGTACTGTATTTAACACAGATAAATCAAAGAACATATAGCTGTTTTCATTAAACCAAAAATACTTAAGTAGTCTCACTTGCCACACTTATCTAAATTATGTTCCCTTGAATTCTTAAAATATTTCTAAATTATTTCTTGTAAAAATACACTTTTTTGCCCATTTGAAGTATTAACGTTCAATTTCCTTACTTTTTGGAAGTTTTGGGAATATTCAGTTTATCTAAGTGATTATTTATCTCTATAAGCCAACCAAAGCAAGTTTCTTTAAGAGACTTTATAGTTTAATTTATCAGTATCACCTGGAGGTAGGAAAACATTACGCATTTATACATCAGAGGTAAAGGCCTGATGTCTGAGTTAGAGACACAAGGACATACAGACAAAAATAGAGAGCTTCAGGTCTAAAACACAGCCAAGGATAAGAATAAATAAAGAACCACAAAATCTTACCAGTCTACAATAACACTGATTTCCTTCTGAGTGCAAAAAGTTTGTAGTTGATTGGAGCTCAAGGCAGACAAATAGAAAAGATTTACAAACTAGATTTCCTGTCATTTCTCACCTAACAGACACTAGAAATTACCAAATGGTCAGACTGTGAAATTTAACTCCTAATCAAAAAGGTTCATAAACCTCAGTCTCTATTTGTCTCTCACCCAAAAGAGGATAGATTCCTATAAACAATTAATGCTTGTAGAGAGATCATAATTAATACTTGTACAGAGATCATCAAACAATCAAACTATAAAACTAAATTCCCAAGGGGCTTGCCCCGTGGCCGAGCGGTTGGGTTCGCGCGCTCCGCTGCGGGCGGCCCATTGTTTCGTTGGTTCGAGTCCTGGGCGCGGACGTGACACTGCTCATCGAGCCACGCTGGGGCAGCGTCCCACGTGCCACAACTACAAGGACCCACAACGAAGAATGTACAACTATGTACCGGGGGGCTTTGGGGAGAAAAAGGAAAAAATAAAATCTTTAAAAAACAAACAAACAAACAAACAAAACTTTAAAATATTAAAAAAAAAAAAAAAAAACTAAATTCCCAAGCATCGCTTCTAGCAATACGGAATAACTTATTGGCCAAAAAAAAAGTCAAACAAAATTATTAGAGAAACAGAAAGTCATTGAAGTTCTGTTGCCTCTTTGGAGTCACCTCTGGGAGCTAAGAAAATATACGTCTGGGCATAAACCATCCCCCAGGATGCCCTCCTCTGGTGAGGAGGGTTACCTGCCTCTGGTAGGTGAATGCATGAAGCATCTCAGCAGATCTCTGAAACTGTTAAAAGATAATTTTCAGAAAAAGGTAAAATTATGACTCTCTTACAGATGTAAAACATGAAGATATGTTAAAGATTCGATATTTCTCATATTAGAGAATCAGGCAGATATTATAACCTGTTCAAAGGGAAAGTGAAAAAACCACAAATTTACGTTGAATAGCAAATTGACCCAAAACTGTTTTTTCCACAGTGGGGAAGGAAGTTTCAATGGAAAATCAACTGGAAAAGATAGTTTTCCTATTTATCAGTTACATGCAATTTACAAAGGGGTTTCAAATGGCTCAAAAATAATGAACAGGGCTGGAATCTGAGAGATCAGAAGGGCATGCTATAGCTAAGGCAGAGCTTTATGTTGAAGTACAAGCTCACCTGTATTATTTTCTGAGCTCCTCAGCTCCTCAGTGAGGTCTGACATCACTGTCATCCCCATTTTATAGATGATAGAACAGAGTAAATAAAGTAAGAGCTTATAAGTATTAGAAAAACAATTTACATTCAGGTGTTCAAACACAGTGATTGGTGCTTTTTGTCCCTCTCTTCTAGACGTACATCTATACTATGCACTGTGGAGAATATAAGAGAAGTGAAAACTCTGGATTGATGAACTTTGCAAGTTTAAATAACGCAAGTCATACGAACTTGCAAGAGAAAACATAATATAAATAATTGTCAAATGACAGAGTTAAAGGGCTCAGAGAAAGATGGCATCACTTAAAATCTAAATGCGCCTTTTATCTAAGCACTGTAATTCAGGATAGAGTCTCCAATTAATTTAATGCATTTACCTTCATAACAGAAACAGAAAACTAACACAATGTGTGCATATATATACCATCTTACTTTCAACATTAGCTTAAGTTTTGGTTTTGACTCTAACATTTATCTACTCAAATAAGAGGAGCATTTGACCGCAACCACCCAGAAATATGGCTGCAAATAGTTATTTCCACAAACCACAAACTCCTGTGTCCAAAGAAGCATCTTCAGTTTGCCCTCCAGTCAGTTCCTCCGGTACCAGGTCACACAGTAATAGGGACTGTTTGACCCAGAGGTCACTGAAACTGGCATCAACTATGAATGATTCCTGAAGAGGAACAAACTGTAATCTGGAGAAAGACTTTAAAACAGGGATTGTGCTAGTTGGTAAATCCAACTTGAATTGTCAATGAGCTGGCCTCTTTCTAGCTTTCCTTCTGTAAAAATGAAACCTATGTTTCTTTGTTCTATAAGCAAGACTATTTTCCATGCTTATTTTAGAATTTTATATCCAAGTGTTCGGAGGTTATCATCACAATGATGGAAAGTAAATGGAGAGAATTGCAAATTACATTTTAAGAAGGCTCAGAATAAAGAGAATACACTTAATGTAAGCTGTGATAGGACTGAGTGAGAAGGTGGTCCAGCAAAAATTAAGACAAACACGTCCAAGACTAACTGAGCTCTCATACATTGAGAACAGTACCCGATCTCTCTCTTTATATTTCTTATGTCTAATTCTTTTGTCTTTCCCCATCTTGTACAAACTTTCTCTTTATGGTTTTGACATAGCTCTCAATAGCTCCCAGGGCTATATGCTTCCTTGTTTCTAGTTCAGAAAAGATTGTGAAATCCACTCAGTTTGAAGCAGCTTAGATCATGAGTGACCTTCTGTCCCATTCATCATGGACTTTGTGATGGGATATCTTGAGACATTAAGCTAGTCATGGTCAACTCTGGAGTTGGTAGTTGGATAAAACCCATCTAAACTTCTAGTACAAAAATGAAATAAGGATGACTTTCCATAGAAAACATTGGTCCTATTTTCTGGGTGGAGAAGCACTGGATGCTGGACAGATAAGCACCAACTACATCTTCTAATTTGATTTATCTTAATTTTGCTCTGGCAGAGTAGAATGCTCACTTTCTTGACATCAGAAGCCTTGAGTACTAGTTCTGTTGTTATTACTCAGCAGCCTATATAAAATCATTCAATCTCTCTGTTTCCTTACCTGTCACATGGAATTAATATTTATCTCACATGAGGAGGGAAGAAATAATTTGAAAATTTTTTTGTAAAGTGTCTATTTCTATGCAAATTACTTATTCTGGTTAAGATGTGATTGCTTTCTTCTTTCATTTCTCTTCTATCGCTTTAAGTAAGAAGACTGTAGGGGAGGAAGACATTTCCTTTACCATCTCTGGGTTCCTCTGGCTGGAGAACGAATTAAATTCACATGAGACAGAATAGCAGGAGAATTAAATAAAGCTTTATGAGGACCATGGCCCGGGGTCTTTCTTCCTGAAGGAAGAAAGGGCACCGAAGAAGTGGGGTCCACAGAGTGGTTATATACCCCCAAACAGGATGTTTCACTTATGATTGAAATGTCCCTCCCACAATAGTCACAAGATTGCCCAGTCAGCACAGTGCTTGATGGACACAACAGGTAGTGGGTCTGCTATCTCTGTGGGCGTAGCAGGAGGCAAGTCTATTGTCTCCAGCTGGGTGGTCACAGGTAAGCAAAGCAATCAGTTCCTAGCCTAAGGAAAGATGCTTAATCCTTAAGGAAATGTCTACGTTGGGAGGGGGAGGGAAGTTGCACCTTTATCTCAAGGGCCTTTGTTCTTGCCATAGGGAATATCTAAAGCAGATATACAACGCATGCTCAACAGCCTCGGTCAGGCCCTTTTGGAAAAAATAGCAAAGTCAGGCCGAATTAGGTTTACACCAAATGGCTTCCTCATGTACTCCCATATATCCTATTACTTGCCATTTCTATTTGTCAATGTATACATGGGAGTTGCTCGGGCAAGCTGAGTAACTCACCAAAATGGCTGAAACCACCACCTCAAACATATCCAGCTAAAGACAAAGGAGGATGTTGGGGGTGGGGGGAGTCAGTTACAGGAGGTTACCAGACAAGCACAATAAACAAACGCAGATTTAAGTCCTTGCCTTCCCCATTGATTAAGAGTTTCTAAGGATAAGGTCATCCCCCCTTCTTCCTGGTAGAGATGGAGATATCTTTACAGAGGGAGAGTTCCTTTACAATGTAAATGTCTCTTATAAAGGGTAAGTAAATTCTACTTTTCAGTTGCTTTCCTGTCTGCAAAGTAACAAGCCCCAAATAATCATCATGCCAAAGAGACATATCTTGGGGTGGCCAGTTCCAGACCCCCACAAGACTATGGCTTGTTTTAGACTTGCCAGATTTAGCAAATAAAAATAAAAGTAAATATTTTGCCTGTCAACTCTTCTTGTATGCGTGGCTCTTAAAATATATCAGAGAAGATCTGAGTGGCCTGAGATGACCCTGCCTCCTGAGATGGAGAATCTCTATCCTTCCTGTCTCTTCTGCCAATAAAACCCTGACTTTGTTCTGGAAAGTGTCTCAGACTCTCAGCAGGACTCAAGTGTGGGCTCAAGCTTTGATCACTTTGATCATTTATTAAAATAGCATTCATTAGATTCTTATAGTCAGCTAGGTACTTTTTGACCAGAGAACACTTAGTGACTAGTTAAGAGACATTCTTTTCAATTGCCTCAAAATAGAGAATTAGTCACATTTATAGGTTGCCATGATGTGTACTCTCTTTTTGCTTGCTTGTGCATCCTTATCTCTGACTGTCTCAAAGATACTTTAAAATGAATCATAGAAATCACCAAATGAATCTGATTGCAAACACAAAGCCTCAGAACTGACCACTATCTTACCCTGCAGCTCTGCAGTGATGACACTGTGGGGAAGAAGAGTGATTCTGTCCTTTTCAAAGTTCCTTTCTTCACTGTGGGGGAGGAACGAGCTGCAGTGAATCGGCTGGAAACTACGCTGATTGTGGCTTATTTACAAGCAATGCACCTCCTTAAGCTGGTGCCGGTGACTCACACTATTAAGAAGAGAACATAGTGTAATGTACTGAAGCTACATCAGGGAAAATGTTAGTTAAATATTGGAAACAGCTCTGCAAGGCTAAGCTCTGATTGGCCAGAAGAGTTGCCAAGGCAAGCAGAGCAGAGTCAGCCGTGAATGGAGAGAAGCCGCTCTCCTTGCAGCTGACTGATGCTTCAATCTGGTCTATCAGGACACCCTGGCCCTGAGAAGATGACTCAGTTTTGAAGAGTCTTGGGGATTGCCAGTGTCACAGATGGTGCCTTCTCAGACCAAGAGGTCAGCAAGACAAGCTAATATATCAGCTTCCGTTAAAGACTTTGGCATTCCAGCTGATGCATAAAGAAAGAAGTTTTCTATCATTCAAACCCCAGAACATATAAATTTCTGGATTTTTCTCTTCCTTAAAACAATTGTCCAGTAATGGAGCCAGAATTATGGTGGTTATATATACACAAGACTGCTTCATCATTCTGCCAGAATTATCCTTCAGTGAAAGCTAGCAGAAAAATGTGGGGCTGGACAGAGTTTTAAAAATCATCTAGTTCAAGACTCTTTTTTCTTTTAGTTGAGAAAACTTAGGCCTAAAGAAAAATATTGTCTTCCAGAAAGTCACACAAATTTTTACACAATTTTCTATCTTTTAATCTAGTTTACTAAATTGCTTCCAAATTAGATTATTTTACATGAGAAATAGTTTAATATTTTGACCTGTAAATGAAAATCCTTGGATAAAATATATATTGTTATTGCATATATTTTAAAAATCAGCCAGAAAGGAAAAATACAGCGTACAATGCTTTTTAAATGTACCAAGCTTAGTTATTTTGTGATGGAGAGTGAGGTAAATGTCATTTCCTATTTATGTGCAGATAAAATCTTAATAGTAGGTTTCAATGGTTCTACATCTTTAGAGTTCGTAAGAGTCGCCTTGTTAAAAAAGAGAGCAGGGATCAAACCACAATATTCCTGATTTGGTAGGTCTGGACTAGGACCCAAGAATTTTCATATTTAACATCTTTCCAGGTGATCCTGATGCTACTCTTGTGGATGTCACACTTTGAGAACCTCTCGTATTTATCAAACAAAATTCTAACCCAAGTGTGGGGAAGTTTGGATTCTATTTATGGCTCAGGAAATATCCAGCCATATGATTTCCAGAAAAGGAACTGGACTTTTCAACTATGAGGGGAGAAATTTAAATTGATTCGGTCCAATATACTGGGGTTGGAGTTTTCTAGTAAGCAGGGTATTGAGATAAACTTAATCTATCACTAGATTTAAACTCTCTACTGGAAATTAACTCAGGTCTTTTTATCAATTCATATGCTTGAGATCTCACCTGATCCAAGAAGACTGTTTCAGTGGACTCAGCTTATCCTGATGTAGCTAGCTGTCCGTGTTCAACCATATCCTCTCAACAGTCACCTCTGCCCACAGAAGGCAGATGGCTGTGAAGTCCTGACAATCTGCCTGCTGGGCACTTTCTGGCCATAAGAGCATGCTCAGATCAAGCCCAGGGCAAGCTGGGACTGCTGAAGAGTGAGGGCTCTGGGAATCGCCCTCGTTCAATGACTGAGGAGAGGAGAGGCATAAATATGCTGCTGCCTTGCACCTGGGTCCGAATAATTCGGAGGTATGTTCTACACAGGCCCTTAGAGTTCCCCAGTGGGATGGAGCTCCACTTGCCACAGTAGTAAGTGGTCCAATTTTACATGTGTGATTAACTTCCATTCATTCTCTGCTCCCTGCTCCCTCCTGAGATCACCTCCAAAATGAACTGCTTTCACTTAAACCTTTGTTTTAAGATCTGATCCTAGAGAACACAAACCAGGACATTATTTTTTATTTGTTTGTTTGTTATTTTTAATTATTTTTAGTATCATGTATAACAATTCACTTTTATTTCTGCTCTTGCTCTGTGTGACTTTAACCTATTGATTTATTGATAATTAAAAATATTCATCAGCAGTTTCGTATTTGTATTTTTGATCAGTGGTATTTCAAGCGATAAGATTCCTAGAAAAAAGTGATATTGGTGTTTACTTTTTGACCTTTATGTTTGACGTGCAACAAGCTTTATATAGGACAGTGACACCGTCACTGGGGAAAATCAAACTCATTAAACATTATTCAATACATGGTTTACCTTGACTCATAAAGTATTTATGTACAGTGTGCACATGTAGAGGCTTTAGGTGTGGATTGCTTTATCCCACTTTTAAACTTCAACCATGCTAAGCACACACTTATATTGGAGCCTGAAAGGACCCTAGTTTTATTTTTAATACCACTATTTCTCTATGTACGAGAAAACCACTTTCTAAGAAGTTCTGCTGGGAAGGACTCTTTGGTATAACTGGGAAGAGCAGCTAGGTGTCCTAATTTCTAGGGCGTTGTTCTCACTGAGCTTCTAGAAAGTACATTAAAAACTATTCACTTTAATTCTCACTAAAACTCAGAATCACTTAAATGAGTGAGAATTCTTCCATAGAGTAGAATGTTTTACATTTAAAAAAAGTGCTATCAGTATTCATTCCCCAAATATGGTGACTTGAGTACAACATGGTAGTGCTGTGCCTTCTGGGCTGAACTGACAGCAATATGAGGGACGAATATACCAAAACATTGAAGGGGTTGGTGAAGATATGAAGAAAGAGAATTGCAAGTACAGGTGGTAATAAGCTAGAGCTACAAAGCATCATGTGGTAGAGGAAGAGGAGAAATCCAGAAAAGGCATGTCAAGCTATATTTAGTAGTTAAGAGAAACTTGGCTACATTTCAATAGCTCAAGGATGATCACGAGGTTTCATTGTTCATAATCCACTTTATAATTGAAATATTAATATTGTGCTTTAGACCAAACCCCATTAGAACTTTTATTCAAAATTTGTGATATATATTTGATAAAAATTAGTATTCACTCACATAGAGAAACCCATAATAATTTCCAAAAATTCCTTGACATAATACATACACATTCTATAAAATAAAGAGAAAATCTTTCAATTCATTCACCAAAGAGTAAACGGAAGATAAAATGTCAAAGTGTCTAATAACTAGCCCTGTACGGGTTTCAGTGTGAGCCAAGTACAAATAGAAAAACAATTATGGATGTTAATTTTTATTAGGATAAAATTTACATACAGCAAACTGTCATATCTCAACTGTACTATCTAACAAATTCATATCAAGACACAGAGCATTTCTAATAACACAGAATGCTCTCTTGTGTTTCTTCCAAGTCAAACACCTCACCACAGAAGCAGCCACTGACCTGAGTTCAGCCACCATAGGTTAGTTTCACTTATTCTAGAATGTTATATAAATGGAATGATACATTATTTACTCTTTTGTGCCCAACTTCTTTGATTCAAAACAATATTTTTGTGTGTGTTATTATATATATCAGTAGTCTTTTCTTTTTTATTGTTGAGTAGTATTCCATTGTTTTACTATACCAAGAATTTTTCATTCTTTCTCCTGTTTATACACATTTGTGTTCTTTCCTATTTCAGGTTAATATGAATGAAACATTCTTATATAAGGATATTATGAATTTATGCTTTAATATCTATTGGATAAATATCTAGAAATAGAATATCTGAGAAAATCCATAAATTGTGAATTTTAATTTAACAGACAGATCTTGTGTATCCTATAGAAGAGCAACTGAGAACATATGCCTGATGATTGGACAGTCACTGTCGCTATTTATCTCACTTTAGTGTAATGTCTGCACTGATATTGGTTTTTCCAGCATATTTTAAATACATGTATTTAAATATTGATATAAAGGTAATAAAAATAGTCATTATTTAAACTAAGTACTTCCAAGATATTTAAATAGTCCAATCAAGGAAACCTTAGGTGGCTAGCTGATTACATTCTGTCAGTTGATATCATGGTAAAAAAGGTGCCCAACTATTATTTAAAGTTAAATTTAATATGAAGATCCATGTAGCCCAGGATTCTGACAGAGTAACCAAAGAAAGTTTTAGCACACTAACTTACAATATCCCACAAAAATCCTGTCCCCCTTAATAATCTACTAGATATCGATCATATGTTCAAAACAAACCTCTCCAGTAGGTTCCTTGGCTGCCTAGCTACCTGCCTTTCTACTGCTTATTCTGAATGTCTTCAGTACATATTTTCTCCAAACTGGGCTGTCTTCATTGTGCCCTTCTGCTGCCCTAGGCATTTCTACCTCCTCAATCTTTCCCATTCTCTTTCCCTCCTTGGAATATTCTCCTTTCTCCCTTCATTTATGTTTTTACCAGTCCCCACTCAAAACTGCTCTGGTTGCATCCTTTCGTGAGGCTGATTTTAGCTATTTGGATAAGCTTCTTTAGAATCACAGTGACTCTAATAAAATAATGTCACGTGAATTGGCAGGTATTTAGAACTCTTTCACAATTTTTTCATTTTTATTTTTTTAGTTTGGTTCCACCAATCTATTGTAAGCCTGTGGACATACACTCATATCACCATTAAATAGAGTGCTAAGCGCATCATAGCATCAACCACTGCTGATTAATGGATCCTTGTACTTGGATATCCTTTACCATTAAAGTAATAGGTGTACTCGCCTCCAGGGAAAGTCATGTTTGCCTCCAATTAAGTTATTTCATGTTTTAAAATTGCTCTTTTTTGTATTAGTCTAGAATGGAGTAGAAAAATAAAAACCCCTTCTCTGCTGCCTCTCTGTTTTCATAGTTTTTCATCTGGCCCTGTTAGTCTTCAACTTCATGTACATAATTTTGGCATTTTTAAAATATTCTCTCATAGTAGGTGGAACTCACCCTCTTACTCTAATTTTTGGTATGATTGACGTTTCTTATTCTTGATCTTTATTCTATTCGTATGACTCTCTTCTAGGTTGATGACCAAGACTAACGTTTGATAGAGAGCACACTAAATTAGAAATCAGAAATGTTGAGTCTCATTTTTTATTTTGCCACCAGTGTCACTTCTTGGGGCTTTAGATTCTTCATCTATATATTAAATTGTTTGCAATTAGTCCCTATTTTTCCAAATACTCTAATATTCTGACTAAGGATATATGAATAATATGTAAAGACATTATGGCAAATGAAATGATCAATGGCAAATTGAATATAAGATTTTCTTGCTGCTGTTGATAATAGACATAACATAAAAGGTGATGCATAGATTATAAAACAACAATCCTAAACTTCCTTTGGTTCAGTAACATCTATCACACAGTATTTAAAAGAAAGAATAGGCATTTTTTAAAATTCTAAGTTACTTTAAGAATAACAACATATATTTGTTATTATTATTATTATTACTATTGTTATAGAAATAACCCTTTAGATTGACTATATGACAAATGGCCTGCTGTTAAAATGAGGGCTTGTTAGCAAAGCTATGCTTGAGAAGGCCCCATTTTGAAAGTAAAGCTCAGTTTGTCTGACAGGTTTTCATGAATATGGTGGTCGGAAAGTTTGGGACAATCTAATCATTCATCAAGGGAATAATTTATATTTATTGACACATACTTATTTGTTCAAATTTTCTTTGGAATCATATACAGCTATAGTTGTGATAAAAAGAGCTTTGGGGGCTAACTCCAATGGCCTAGTGGTTGAAGTTTGGCGTACCCTGCTCCGCTGGGCCAGATTCACTTCCTGGACACGGAGCCACAACACTCATCTGTCAGCGGCCATGCTGTGGTGGTGGCTTACGTAAAAACAGAAAA
Source organism: Equus caballus (assembly GCF_041296265.1). Classification (NCBI taxonomy): domain Eukaryota; kingdom Metazoa; phylum Chordata; class Mammalia; order Perissodactyla; family Equidae; genus Equus; species Equus caballus. The sequence goes on along the minus strand of NC_091691.1, from coordinate 68,154,004 downwards.
GAGAGAGATTGTCAACAGATGTTAGCTCAGGGTGAATCTTCCCCAGCCAAAAAAAAAGGTAAATAAAATAAAAAGAGTTTAAGAAGCCCTACCATATCACTTGCTTTAATGTGCTTTTGCCCAATCATCTACCCCGTATTCTGAGGATGTAAAATTATAAACAACCATTAGCATAATTATTTTCTCTTTCACATTGTCTGTGTCAAAAAATGGCGAAATGAATTGTTTGGCTAAATCAGTACAGTGGAAAAGAAAACTTTGTACAGGTTTTTGGTATAACTCAATAAAACTTACAATTAATAGACAAAAATTTAACTTTTTGCTGGCAATGTTTCTATTTTGCCTCCATAGTCAGAAAGTTATTTGCTCTTTTCTCATTATCAGTGGTAAATCTCCTGACTGAGGACATCACTCTTATGTGCACATTGTAGCAATGGATTATGCAGAAGGAAAATAAACTTCAAAACCTATGACCTGCTTTTTCTGGGTGCATTTTTAATTTTGAGTGTTCATTATGAATCTGTCTGTTCTGGTTTCTTAGAACGGCTCTCACTTTACTGCATGCAGAAATTAGAAGGAGCAGGGTTAGGAGACATAAAATGAAGAATCTTCCAACCAATTACCCAATCCTGGGCTTTGAAAAGCTTGCACTGAGATGAACCCTCACTAAAAGGAAAAAAAAAAATGAAAAAGAAATAAAGAGAAAAACCAACCAAGAAATTATGTATCTCATTAAAATGAATCTGGGTTGATTTACTGCCGTTGTAATCAAGGGTTGCATGACCTTATAAGCTTTGCTACTCCATTTATAATAAATCTGGGCAGTTAAAAATAGATGAGCTTTAGGACAGATAATAAAAGGAACACTTTGAAAAAGTGCATGATTATAAGTGAAAGGTCTGCCATGCCATCACTGACCATATCTTCTTAATGATCGGGCCTGGTGGGCTAGTTGGTTCAGCAGGCACTTTGGTCATGTTAAAGAACAGGATTGTCCACTTTTTTTTTACTGGCTCTAAATGTTGAAGAAGCAGATAGCTCGATATTAGCAGCCTTTGGCTCCTCCTCAGCAGTAACTGCTGTAATTGGAACTGAGTCCGTCTGCTAGTATAAAGCAACACACCTAGATTTAGATCATAAATACCGATGTCATCCACAATCATGGGTGGAGAAAATTTCAAGTCATCCAAGTCTATGCATTTTAAGAATGCCTGTGTCACCCACTTATAATTAGGGGGAAAATAAATTGTTGCTCTCAAGCCTTGCTCATAAGAGAAACAATAGTGGTCTGTTTGCTTCTTTAAACAAAGGTTGGAGGCAGGGAGCTTGTCTGTACAAGAGAGGAGTAAAATTGGTCCAAATTAATTAACAAAAGTGTAATTTCTTGAGGTGTGGTAGATTGCATTATAGTTAACAAACATGTGTTTTCCTTCCTCATGGGACTATAGTGTTTCCCTATTGCATAGATGTTCTGAGTGGCATGTAACTTATTTTACCAAATGAATTATTATCTGAGGAATCTACAGTGATTTTTCATTCTGTTATTGTTTATCTGTACCATCTTTCAAGGTCTCTCTCTTTTCTTTTTGCCTTTAAATAATCCTACCGGAAGTTAATCAGATTTTTTCAAATAACTAACTGGTGGCATTATTCAGTCCAGGTATTATATGTTTGTTTTCTACATAAAATTTTTATTCTGAAATGTATTACTATTATTTGGTTATTACCTCTTTTATATCAGTTTTGCTGTTATTTTTCTAGATCCTTGAAAGACAGAAATTGCATTGATTTTCAGCCTTTATTTTTCTAAAATATGCATACATATATAGTAACATGCTGCATAACAATGGTTCTGTCAACAACAGACCACATATATGACAGTGGTCCCATAAGATTAGTACCATAGAGCCTAGGGTTATAGTAGGCTACACCATGTAGGTTCATTATAAGTATGCTCTATGATGTTGCCCAAACTGCAAAATCACCTAGCGACACATTTCTCAGAACATACATTGGTGGTTAAGCAATGCATGTATATGCACATATATACATATATATGTATATACACAAGGCTGCATAAATGTCAGTCTGAGGGCTGCATTGGCTGTCCATAATTTTTGAATCATGGCATTTTCATTAGCATTTAGCTTAAAATATTTTCTAACTTTGATTTCCATTTCTTTAATCCATGGGCTAGAAGAAATGTTTCTTAATTTCCAAATATATGCAGGTACTCCATCATTTGTCATCTATGATATTTACATAGTAGTTAGAGATAACATTCTGTATGCTATAAATCCATTGAAATTTGTTAACGCTTGTTTTATAATAAAGTTTCTGGAGAAGTTTTGTAAATGTACTTTTTATGTTTGGAAAAAAATTTCTACTTTGCAATAGTTGGGGAAATTGTCTACGTATGTTCCTTAGAAGAGCTCTACTTCCTTACCAATTTTCCAACTTGCTATATCAGTTACTGGGTTACATATTTCACAATGATTGTAAGTTTGCTACTTTTTAAGGCAGTAAACTTTGGTCTATAAATTGAGGTTATATATTTAATGGCATACATATTAAACATTTATATCTTCTTGGTTATTTGAAACTTTTAACATTATAAAGTAATTATCTCCATTGCCAGTGTGTGTTATTCTATAAAATCTATTTTGTAGGTTGGAGTATTTGAATCTCAACCTTTCTGTTTCTTATGCTTTAAATGTATCTCTTTTAAATAGCATTTGCTTTTTCATTCTAGTGTGAACATGATTGTCTTTTACCTGGATTGTCTTTCATATTTAATACAATGTAGGTTTACATCTGCTATTCTATCTTGTGATTTTTACCTATTCCATCTAAAGTTATGCCCTCTCTTCCTTTTATGGCTAAGTCTGGAAAAAAAATAACATCCATAACTAACCAAAGTATAAAATTAATAAAATTTTATATCTTCTGTTTGGATTATCATTAATCTCATTTAGCCCCATGAGATTTGTGTCTCATGGCAGTACATCTGGCATTTTAATTCTATTTAGAAATGTGCACTACACATTATTATTAATGTTTTATGTAATCAATATCAATATACATTTGTCCATATGTGTACTATTTTCATTATTTTTGCATCACAGATAAAATGTCACTGAAATTTTTGTCAAGAATCACATTGTCAGGGGCCAGCCTGGTGGCACAGTGGTTAAGTGCGCACGTTCCACTTCTCAGCGGCCCAGGGTTCTCTGGTTCGAATCCTGGGCATGGGCATGGCACTGCTTGGCACGCCATGCTGTGATAGGCGTCCCACATATAAAGTAGAGGAAGATGGGCACAGATGTTAGCTCAGGGCCAGGCTTCCTCAGCAAAAAAGAGGAGGACTGGCAGTAGTTAGCTCAGGGCTAATCTTCCTCGGGGGGGAAAAAAAGAAAAAGAATCACATTGTCTCCATCTAGAATCAATACTTTAACAGTCCTTTAAGAAAGATCTCTGTTGATTAATTCTTTCAGCTTTTGTTTTAAAATGCCCTGAATTTCACTTCTATCATTACAGATATTTTCACTACAATAGAATCAATGGGCAGTTGATCTTTTTGGTATTTTAAAGACACCAGTCCATGTTTTTTTCACTTTAATCGTTGCATTGGTGAAGATAGCTGTCAGTCTATCTGCCAATCTTTATAGGAAATCTGTGTTTCATTTTCTGGCTGACTTGGTTTCCCTCTGACTTTCATTTTCAACAATTTCTCTATGATGTTTCTCTGTATGAATTTCTATTTAATTTATCTTGCTTGTGGCTGAATCTGTGGAATGGTTTATTATCAGGTCTAAAGAATTCTCAGCTATTACCTTTCTGCATATTTTCTCTCCTTAGGCCTCTCTCCACTGTTTTTCTTGGACTCATTCTATTCCCTAAAACCATATTCTCTCTCATGAATTTTATGTTTGGTCTCTCCCTGTGCTTTAGGATAAACAATATCTTCTTATCTCTCTTCTAGTATATTAATTGTCAATTGGGATGTATCATTTCTACTGTGAAACATTTTGAATGAGTTTTGAATTTCCTTTATTGTATTTTATATTTCTTTAATCCTATTTTGTTTTCTTCAAATCTGCCATCACATATTCTCTTTTGTTCTGCAGATATTGTCAGCTTGCTGTTTATTTCTTTAAACATAGTAAGCTTGGCCATTTTGTAATCTGTGTTAGTCATTGTCAGTATTTGAAGTATGAGTAGGTATCTTTCTGCTATCTGTGCTTTTTACTACTTACTCATATTGCTTTGTCCTTTTGAGTGATGTGTTATTTTTAACTGCATGCTAGACACCTTCTTCAAGGAGTTTTGATATCATTTAAAAATTTTTTTTTTCCAGTCCATTTCTTTGTTTTTCAAAAGGAGTTCTTTTTGAATAGCCTAGCTCACCATTACTCATCAGAAAAGTCTTATCCATGTTCTCTTTAAAATTCGCTTAGTACATTTCAGTCAATATGGAAAAAGAGGTAATAAAGGAGGAAATATTGTATTTTAGAGGGTAACATCTCCTTTTTATCATATTTCTTTAAACTTAGTAAACGGCTATTTTGTAAACTGTTGATCCCCTTAAAAGAAATTTATTTATAATTATATTTAAATATGGGAAAAGATGTATAAACAATATTTTGTATTTGATTTATATTATTCGACAAAACTTTAAAACAAACAATATCCAATATTGATGAAAAAACATATGAAACATTACGTAGCAATTGATTGAGATTTATAAAGCATTCTTAATGATGTAGAGAACTATTCATGAGATGATATTTAGTTTTACAGTGTGGCGTATAAAATTATTGACAGCATGCCTTTGACTAATCAAGAAAGACATAGAATGTTGCTTCTTCTCCTAATTGGAGAAATTTCCATATTTTCAAATTTTCCAATAAGATTATATATGACTTAAGAAAAAAGAAGAATCTCTGATAAATAAAGTAAAATCAAATGAAAGTATCTGTGTGTTTATTTCCTGTCTTCACATAGCAAAGGCTGCATTTTCCTGTTTTGTTTTTTGTCTAACAATTCTGATCTGAAAACTCCTCTTTTAGGGAACAGCAGCAATATAAAAGAAAACGAACACAAACAGCAATAATGATAACGACAATCAGAAAAAAACAGTGATGGAGTTCTATCTTGTCATTGTCTTCTGTCAGCATTAAGCCATCTGACTTCAGCCATAGCTTATTTTCCCTGCAGTCTTTTCTCAAAACATGGTATCCAATATCCTTCCTGCTTCCTGTAACATCTTGGGAGCTCAGCACACTTTGCACTGCAGCCTTCCCAACTTGAGCCTCCCATGTACAGACTTCTTGTTTGTATTCCTCTTGGTCGAGTGTCCTTCCTTTCATCACTTGTGCAAACACTTTTTAAGGATCAGAGCCCATAGGAAAGATTCCCGGGACACAGAGCTGGCTTCTTTCAAATGTTATGTAACTTCCGCATTTCAATTGTTGAGAAAGATCTTGTCAAGATATCACTTTTTTAGTTTCCCATCCTTTAACCATTTATAGAATGTCTGCTCATGGGTGAAAAATGTTCTTTTCTCCGAATTTGCTAAATCCAATGCTCCTCTAAAATAAAGTTCTAGCTAAACCCCAAGTTTCAGATTGGCTCTTTTTATCCTATAAGGGAATCCAGCGTGGCACTCAGTCTAAGATTCTTATCATTCCTACATTGCCACCAGTCCTTCCCCATGGGTGAGAATTAGGTCCAGAAAAGAATGCTTCTCACTGCTTTTGCCATCCACCAAGCATTAAAGTTGTCAGTGAGGCAAGTCAAAATGAGCCTTTCGGCAGATATCATGATAAAAACCAAAGCTGCCATTCTGAAAGTTTAAGGACAATGTGTCCAAGATGGATGGAATATATCCTTTTCTTTTTTTTTTTGGCTATCTGAGATCCCAATATTGTCATTGATCTTCACCTTCATAAATGAAGACGGATTCCTCAAACTTCCCGTCTTCCTTCTTCTTCCCATAGTGTTCCAGCAATTAAATATAAAAGCATGGGCTTTTGTGTAGAATAGCCTAATTTAAAAACTAGTTCTATATACTATCAATATCCCAGAGCTGTGACTATTTTCATGTCTCAAGAATATTTTAAATACCACTGCATACCTGTCTATATGTGCAAGCAGCCAGAATTATGCACAAATATTGCCGCTCACATAGTCTTTTCTCATTAATTTAATTGGCCTATAGTTATCTAGTCTCCCATGGGGAAACAAAATAGCATGAAACCCTTCACCATTTGTATTTTAAGAGGAGGGGAAAAATGCTTTATTTGGAATATTGCAACTTTTATTTGATGAAAGTTACTATTAACATATTTTCATAATCTTCTCAGCCTAGCAACAGCAGGAGTAAAAGGTGTGAGGGCCATGTAATATTCATGAAATTAAGACGACTTGAGATGAAAGGGAGTTCCATTAGAGAGACCAAGTGTGACAATATGACACATATTTGCATATTTTACACTTTAAATCTTTTCAGCACATCCAAGTTGATATATGGATGTAAACATGCATTGCCAGTTTTTAGCATATTATAAGCCCTCAAGACTTTGCATGCATTTTAATACGTTTCATTATTGCTGTAGATTTTAATTTCCAAACTGCACGGCTTTGATGGAAGGAAGCTGGAAGTTAAGGCATCTGGCCTCTGCCCCAGGCAAGCACAGCCTTTTCCTTGAGTATTTTGGGTAGAAACCAGGCTATTTATTTGTGGGACAGTGGGGGGAATAAAAAAAAAAACGTGCTGCCCAGAAGCATGTTTTGTTTGGTACACATACTAATTAAGTGTTAACTTAACCATCCTGGCAGGAAAGCTAAAGCATTCAACTGTAGATGTGCCAAATGAGACAAGTTGTGTGCAGCTTTTATAATCCCTTTTTCCTTCCTCTCAGCCAGTCTCAGTTCCTATACTTTGAAAGTGGAGATTATTGAAAGCAGCTAAAAAAAAAATTACTTTGAAACTGTTTGTTCTTTAAAACAACTGAAAATATTTTTTAGTTGCCCATTTTATTTTCTGGAACAAGGGGTCTCTTGTTAGTAGAGAAAGAATTCTTCAGTAAACTTACAAGGACACATTTGGCCCAAAGAATATGGCAACTAAATAATTTTCTTAGCATTCTTTTTGAGAAATCTTTGTATTTAAATAGCTAAAGAAATGTGACCTTATTTTGCACATCATTGCCTAAGAATAGTTCAAATAAGTTAAAGATGAGAAAAAAATTATTAAAAGTTGTCTTTTAATCCATTTTCTTGGCCTTTAATGAAGACAGATGACCTTTAAAGATCATTTCTAATGATCATATCAAAATTTATTTTCATTGATATTGAACCATCACGCTTCACCTATTCCCTTCTCTCAAGTGTTCAATAGCGTTTGATTTTAATTTTCAGTGCTACATTAAGCCATTGAGTTCAAGGAGTATTCTAGTTATGTATCTTCTCATAAATGGTGAAAGTACATAGCAATTATCAACTATTCAGGAACATATTTGGATATTCTGCACTTACAAAATGGTGTAAGAAACATAACAATGGAGAAAAAATCAAAAACTATATAGTTACTCTAAAGGAGTTTTTAAACAAATAAGGTAAAGGTAATGCTTAAATTTTTAAAACATGTTTTATCATCATAAGAACACAGACATTCATTTGCAAATGAAATAAATAAGAAAAAACAGTTCTTTGGCTTTCTCTAGTCATTTCTTCTTTTCTAAAACTTTATATGTAATTATAAGATGACCAGAATAATGTTTCCAGGAACTGCCTGCGCTTAAGTATTATAGTTCAATCAGAAACATTTGAAGCTCTCATTTCATTTTCAAGCCAACATACAATTTACCAAAAAATTGCCAGTACTCAGAACACTAGAGGGTGGATACGGTTGTTTCCATCCCTTCCTCAGTGACTAATGTGGTCTTGCCTTATTGTGCATAGGTCTCACTATGATCACTTGTACAATGGAGGTTTCTAGTCACTGTTTCAATTCTCGTAGTTGTGCCATTTTTCAGGCCCCCAAAGTTGAGCTTTCTTATGGATAGAATCATAGGCCCATGGTCCCATTTTCTGAGCTAATATTGACAGGGGTGGGAAGTTTATCAGTTAAGAATTGTGAAGTTACCAATTTCTGACATACTGATGGCCCTTCATAGTTGTGCCACCAAATGTTTGCAATACTTGATGGAATTAGTATGGGCTTTAGATTCTATGAGGGTATTCCATTGAAATACGTGGTCCATCCTTCCACTAAGTCACATTTAATTCCTACACATTTCTCTTTTTTATCTTGCCTAGTAACAAAAACAGGTTCTTTCTTAGTCTGTGACGCTAGATGTCAATCAACCTGGATGGCATCCTATTTCCCTAGGTAGTTCCTGCTAGATCTATTCCCAAGAGGCTGGATTCCTCTCCTCATAGCCCCAGGCATTGGCTGGGACTCTGCCATGAATTAATTGCTCTCCCATAACAAAATGGTATTCTGCCTAATTACAATCAACATTGTTTTCATGGACTCTGTTCTGCACAACCACGGACTTTCTTGTACTGGTGCATAACGACCTGAGGCTGAGCTTGCTACTTCCTTTGGGAACATTGACTTGGAAAAAAAACATCCTTGTCAGAGCCAATCTCTCCTGTCAACTTTGTTTACCTTGCTCTTCTGGGTTCCAGCCTTCTCAGCCTCACCACAGAACCTCCAGTTTCACAGTGTCTATCCCAGAGCATGCTTCTGTTAATTCATCTCTATGCGGCCCCATATGTGGCTCTGCTTTGAGGGCTAAACAGGCTGTGTATGTTTGTCTGCCTTCATTGATGCTTTTGTGTGCTGTGTGAATCACATTTGTCATAAATGAATAGAGAACATTTGTTGATTTATCGTCGTTGAATATTTGATCAAATAAGTTAACTCACTTACTAATTCACAGAATATCAAGTTCTTCTGAATGTCTCACAGTCCTTCAGGTGAATTAGACAGTGACACAAATGGTAAAATTTTCCTCATTTGTGTTCTGCGGTTCTTTTGTGTGTAACATCTTGTCTGCATGATTATTTATTTCTACTTTGAATCTTACATGACATTTAATCAAAAACCACAATCAGAAAACTAATTTAACAAGGGTACATAACTCACGCTGAACCTTTTTACCTTAGAATGGAAACTGTGAACACAAAATAATAAAAAGAAGGACAATATGTCATGAAAATATAGGTACTTTCATGGAATGTTTGCTGTGAGTCAAGCACTTTACCTGAATTGGATTACCTCTTCCTCATGACAAGCTTCTGAGGTAGGTTCGATTATTTGAATCCCCATTTTTAGAGGAGAAAACTGAGGTTTAGGGAGGTTAGATAACTTTCCTAATATTATCCAGCTGGGACATAGAAGCACATTGCTTTAGACTTATCCATCAGACTACAGGGCTTGGAAAAAAACTCATGTTTTATAGCATCCTGCCTGCCAATCACATAAAAAAAAAATCCTCTTCCACTTCAAGGATTGTAGAAAGAGGATGTCTTGCTGCTCTCATAGCTGAATCTGGAAAAAATAGAGCTTCAGTGCCCTTCACACAAGCTTTCTTCCTTCCATCTCTGACAAGTTCCAGATACTAGGAGAAATATTTAAAATTTTCATGTTTATTACCTCATCAGGTACAAAGTCTTTCCTGTTGTCAAGGTCTTCTATGCTCTTAACTAAACCCATCCTCCTCAAATCCAGGTCAAGTTCCCAATTTTTCTAACATCCACCTACTGCTTCTATCAGACATGTGGTCTCTCCACTATCATTATCTCTTTCCTAACGCTTTTCCTCACATGGTTTCCCAAAATGGAATGCTCTCTGTGACTCTCTCAAACCCCATCCAAACTCAATCCTTTCCTACTGGTTTATAGATCAGAGTTACCCTTCTCTCATACCACTTTACCTTTGCCTTTATCCAGTCCCACATTTATTCACTCAACTACTAATTATTGGTCATTTACTTAACGTCAGGGACAGATCTAGCCTCAGACGGTAAGTTAAAGAATAAGTCAAACCAAGCCCTACTCTTGCTGAAATACAGTTGTGGACAAAGACTAGACTAACAATCACAACACATTCATGACTGTTATAGTGACGGCAAAACACAATGGAATTACAGAGTAATGGTGCCAGGCTTTCCAAAGATGGAGATAACAAGTGAACCATGGCTGGATTGAGGCTGGGGCTTGTAGTCAGGGGAGAGGCAGAAGCAGAGGGTTCAGATTGCACCTCCTTCTGTTGAGTGTCGGAGAAATGTCCTGTGAGTCAAGCTGGAACCAGAGAAACAAGTGTCTTAGAGCTGCAACAAAGAACCCAGGCTCTGTCTGGGTGAATGATGGAACGACTCTAAACAGGATGCTTTAAGTAGGTATGAGGAAAAGAGGTATGAAAGATTGGGGCTGCGTGTGGACTTGAGGACATTGTTATAGTTGGCATTTAGAAAGAGCACTCTGGCTCATTTTGTGGAATCGATTGGTACAGTGTGTGGCTGGAAGTCAGGGAACCAGTTGTCAAACTATTGCTGTATTCCAGGTAAGAGTAGGTAGTGGCTTCAATAGGATCATGGAAACATGACCAGAGGTTAAGTGGACACATTCCTGAGGTATTTAGGGGTAAAAATGATAGGACTTCACCATTGATGAGACATGGGAGACCAGAAAAAGGGAGGAATCAAGGATTCCTCCCAGGTCTGGGACTATGGGACCTGGGTGGATGGATACAGGAGGCTAACAAGTCAGGGAGTGAAAATATAAGTAGAGATAGTACTTAAATATCTATGATCATGTATTTTTCTTTATTGTCAAGCATGCAGTCGAATCATGCCTTTCCCAACCAACTAGGCTGTAAACTCATAAGTCTAGCAACTGTCTAGTTTTATTTCTTCTGCATCTCCCAAATAGCTCAGCATTAAGCTAAAAATTCAATAAGGGATCAATAAATACTTTTCAATGGTTTACTTGATTAGTGCTGAGAGGTAAGACATTGAGTTCTGGCTCAAAGATATCATTATGGGATGTATTTTCTCCAATTATAAAATAACAATTGAACTTTCTCTGTGTATATAGTGCTTTACTTTCATATACCTGGTCTCAGAATGGGATTTATAAAATCTGCTTCACAGAAGACGTGCAGTTACACAGTGAAGGTGGATAGAAAAAGAAATCTGTTTTCAGTATCTGGAAAGATGAAGGTATATTAAATGTATTCCTGTGGAATTGGGGGAGGTAAAAAAAATAACCAGGATGACCAAGCTTCTTTTTGTGTAGAAATTCAGTCAGACATCAGTGTTCTTGTCCCCTGGGTTTGTACTTTTCCTCTCTCCATGACTATCTATCACTGCTTGTAAAACTCCTCCACTAAAAGATCTTAAAGTTCACAGTAAAGCAATGCAATTATTCTGAGTCATTCCTTCTTACCTTTTAACCTAATCTTCAGAGGTGCCGGCACTGAAGAAGTGCGGCTCCTGCCCAAAATGAGCCTAATCTTGTCTCTGAAAATAGCACTTCCTTGCCAAGAAGAACTTTCTCCTTTTGAATGGCTGCAATGATGAGAAAAAGGAGGCAGGCTTCATTAACGGCCCCGGGCATGGTGGGCACTAAGTCAGAGCGCCCTTCCTCTCTACAGAGAATAGCACTGTCTACTTACTGAAGCTCTTTCTTTTTTCTTTTTTATCTTTACAATGGCTGTTGGCAGAAAGCTTTGAAACAGCTCATTACTGATTTCTAATTCAATAGCTAAAAGGGTGAGGTGGAGGGCAATGTAGATACAGATTTAACTATAATTTTTTGCAATGCCTACTATGTGGCAGGCCCTTGGTTAGGTGTTGCCATGACAACACTCTAAGTTGGGAGATAGGAACCTGGGTTAGCAGCTAAGAGAGGCCAGCTCAGATACTGTAAGAAAATCATCAAAGCTGGGGGATTTGAACTCAGATCTTTAGATTACAAATGCCTTGATCCTTTTATTACCTCAAACATCTGACTATCAGCAAATGAGCTCACCCCTTACAACCAAGCTGGTCTGGCCCTGGCTTGACTCATAAGACTTTTCTCTGATCACTCAACAGAAAGATGTACAACCTGAGTCCACTGCTTCTACTTCTGCCCTGACTACCAGCCCCAACCTCACCCTGGCCATATTTCACATTCTCCCTCAAATGAATCTGTTAGGAAGAAAAGGCTTCATCGTCTACCTGTCCACTTCTAGGCAGCCACATGCATTCATCCAGCCCCTGCTCGGCTGAACATGAAAGGTGTTGTGGTCTTCCTGGTACTGGCTAATACTCACCCCTTCACTTGGGTTTTGCATCCATTCCCTCCTGCCCTCTTGGCTGAATTACTCTCTCTACCATTTCTTCTCTCTTTTGCAACTCCTCATTCTCTACAGGTCCTAGTAATCAGCATTATAGTTTGCCCAAACCTCTCCCAACATGAAAAAAAGAAGCTCCACAAAACAAACAGAAAGACAGCTCTTTTTACCCTATATCTCGCTAAGCTTCTCACTTCACTCCCATACTCCTTCACAGGCAGCAGTCTATCTCGCTGGATTAGAAAATGTAAATGAACTCTCATGGGTCAAGTGTTTGGCATATAGTAAACTCTCAACACGTTTGACCTGTTCCTCTTCACAAATGTTGTGATACGTTTCATCTCAGTCCTTATCTGCATTGGCTCTGCTTTCAGGATTGGGCATTGTAAATCCTATTTTATATCACTTTTTTCTCTTACCTCTTATGATACCCGTTAGATTGGTTTTCTTTCTTTCTCTGGCTTCTCCTTCTCAGATTCAGTTTATTAAATGTTAGGTATCTTGGGAGTTCTGCCTTATACCCTCTTCCTGATACACTCTAAACTTTGTTCCTTGTTGTTGTCATCTATCCCTATGACTAACAATTTGACAGTGATTCCCATTTTATTTTTTACACCAGAATTTGCTTAACCAAATTCATATTCTAAATACGCATTTTGATAACACTGAATCACTTCAAACTCAGCACTTTATTTTAGAAAACCACTCAGGACAGGAGGAGGGTAAGTGACTATTCCAGGAAGGAGTCAACGTTGCTATGTTCTAAATTAGTAGCAATGGGGATGGGGACAAACGGGCAGATTCTAAAGATATTTAGCAGGTAGAAATGCAAGGATTTGATGGCTGATTGTACATAGGACTGGAGGCAAGAATCTAAAGTCAGTAAAGTAAATCTGCTTCCTTAAAGCTTGAAGGAGAGGAATCTGTAAACACAGTTACAGATGAAGCTAGAGAGGTGGGCAGGAGTGACGTAGAGAAGGGCCTTATGAGCATTTGGGCTTTATCCTAGCTGCAATGGGGAGCTGTTGGAGAGTTTTAGGCAAAGGAAAGATACAATGAGATATGTCTTATCGGGAGCTTACTCTGACTGCTTCATGGGACTTACCATACAGCTGGGTAAACAAAAGAGATGCATATAAAAAAAATAACTAGAATCACTAGTGATTAAGTTGTGCCAACATGATTAATGCAAGTAATAAATGTGGCTGGAGATAAGAGGAGGGAAATTCTTTTAGATTGCTAAAGAAGGCTTCACAGAGAAATAAAAATTGCAAATTTGAGTTAAGACTTGGATGATGCATTAGATCTAAGTAGAAAAAAAAATCCAAAAGTAGAACTTTTCAGGCAGATGGAATTGATGTGGATATGAGTCGCATACTGAAGCTGAAACCCAAGAGGAAATTTTGGGGGGACAGTGTACTGACCAACCTGCCTGGTACAGAGGATTCACGTGGGGGAACATATGAAAAAAAACAGAGCTGAACTCAAGACTGCACAGATCTCTTACAAGGCAATTGGAAGCCATTTCAGGGTCCTGAACTGGGAACTTAGATGAAAAATCTGTGGTTTAGGACAGTAAACACCATGAAAGGAAAGCCTGTAGTTAAGGTTAGAGGGATTAGAAGCAGAAAAACAAGTCTTGAGGGTGTTGTTGGGGTCTAAGATCATGCTGTATTAAACTAAGTTAGCTTCAAAGGATGGAATGAAATTGTTGGAAGTGAGGGTATCAAGGAAGAACGAACATCATGACTTTCAGAACAAGAGGCCAACAATATAGGCATTGCTCTAGTTATTTAATATCCCTTCAAGATGTAAGTAGGAAATAAATTTGGCTCTAGTAGAATACAGCTCAGCATCTCTCTTTAAACGGAGGGTTTGCACTCTGCAAAGGGAATAGGGGTGGTTCCTATTTGCAGTTTTTCTTCTAATCTTGCACTAGAGTCTTTATCTTAGCCCTATGATGCATGAAAATTTAGGAGGAACTATTCAAAAATGACTGCAAAGTTGGAAATAAATCCATAATTCCTGCCCAATAGCTACTAAGAGTTTTGAATAGGAAATGCTAATGAGAGAACAACAATCAATGGAGAAACATTGCAATTCTGTTGGCAGAAATGTAAAAGTGGATAGAAGAGGTGGGAGAGACAATGGGAAAAGTTTTTAAATATGGTATGTAAGTAGGATTTAATATCTTCCACTAAGCAAGCCAAAATTAATCTCAAGGGCCCAGACTATTTGACTGGATAAAATAACTTCTAAGAGTAGTTATTGCAGACCATCAAGAGCTGATTGCCAGCCAACGTTAAGATGTTGTGCTGTGTGATACATACCTTAAAAATAAATGGTAGACAGTGTTGGATCACAGATTGAGGAAGAGGAACTCAGATCTTAGCTATTTCTTATTGAAGGAGCGAGCCAAGAAATAGTACAGGCCATAGAAGCCAAAGTCAATAAACTGGAGAAAGTCAAGAATTAGGGGTATTTGGACTCACAGTTTGTGGGTACTAGACTAATAAATGCCAGCAAAAAAACCAAATAGGCTATTTCTTAAATTTTCTTTAAGAGATTTAGCTAATTTTGTTTATGTGTGTGTTATTAGTGGTGATAATAGGGGATATTTAGGTCTTAATGTAGAGTTATTCACAAGACTCTAGCCAGGCTCAACAAACACTGAGAGTTTAAGAAAATTACAGGCTATTCAGAGAATATGCAACTTTCTTTGGGCTATGAGTCTTTATTTGAGAATATACAGCAAAAAGAGTGATACAGAAAGCAAAGTTAAATAAATATTTTCTTGCTTCCTTACAATTCAAACTCTATTCATTATGCCACTCCCCAAACACCCATGGATCCTGATGACACCATTTGGAAATGTAACCAGTAGAGATTTATCCCTTTTAAGGAAACAATGCCATCTTCCTCAAGCACTCTTAAAGTGAAAATCCTAAAAGAGTAATTATGTGAATTATTGAACATCTGGAGAGGTTAAATAGCTTTTTCCTGCCCTACAGAGAAGGCCTGAGGAAGCACAAGAATCTGAGAATTCAGACAAATAGTACAATTAGGGGAAATATTATAGAAGGAGAAAGTGACAGGACACTCAAAATGAGCTTCGCTTTTACCCAGGACCAATTCCAACGTTTTTTCTCCCAAAAATGTTTGGTTAAGAAGTTCCAATTAACAAATGGTGCTGAAACAAATGGGTATCCACATACGACAAAATAAATGTAAAGACAGAACTCAAAATGGATCGCAGACCTAAATATAAAATGTAAAACTAATAAATTTCTAGAAGATAGCATGGGAGAAAACCTAGATGACTTTGAGTATGTGATGACTTTAGATACCAAATCAAAAGCACCATCTGTGAAAAAAAGAATTGATAAGCTAGACTTCTTTAAAATTAAAAACTTCCATTCTGTAAAAGATTCTGTCAAGAGAATGAGAAGACAAGCCACAGACTGGGAAAAAATATTTGCAAAAGATACATGCAAGATAAAGGGCTGGTATCCAAAATATACAAAGAATTCTTAAACTCAATAATAAGAAAGTAAACAGCAAATTGAAAAATAAGCCAAAGGTCTTAACAGATATCTCATCAAAGAAGATATACAGATGGCAAATAGGCACACAAAAAGATGTTCCCCATCATACGTCACCAGGAAAATGCAAATTAAAACAACGAGATACCACTATACATCTATTACAGTGGCCCAAATCCAGAACACTGACTACACCAAATACTGGTGAGAATGTGGAGCAACAGGAACTCTCATTCATTGCTGGTGGAAATACAAAATGGTACAGCCACTTTGAAAGATAATTTTTCACTTTCTTACAAAACTAAACATATTCCTGTCATATGATCCAGCAATCACGCCCCTTGGTATTTACCCAGAGGAGAGAACTATGCCCGCATGAAAACCTACACATGGATGTTTATAGCAGCTTTATTTATATTTGTCAAAAGTTGGAAGCAACTAAGATGATTTTCAATAGGTGAATGGATAAATAAACCATGGTACATCCAGACAATGGAATATTACTCAGCACTAAAAAACATGACCTATCAATCCATGAAAAGACATGGAGGAATCTTAAATGTGTATTACTAAGTGAAAGAAGCCAACATGAAAAGACTACATACTGTATGATTCCAACTATATGACATTGTGGAAAAAGCAAAAGTATGGAGACAATAAGAAGATCAGTGGTCGCCAGGGGTTATGAGAGAGAGATGCATAGACAGAGCACAGAGGATATTTAGGGCAGTGAAACTACTCTGTATATCATAATGGTAAATACATATGATTATACATTTGTCAAAACCCATAGAATATATAACACCAAGAGTGAACCTTCGTGTAAACTATGATCTTTGGATGGCAAAGATATGTCAATGTAAGTTCATCGATTGTAGCTAATATACCACCCTGGTGGCAGATGTTGATAACTGGGGACTATGCATGTATATATGGGATACCTCTGTTCCTTCTTCTCAATTTTACTGTGAACCTAAAACTCGTCTAAAAAAGTTAAATCATCAAAAAAAGACAGCCCATGTATTTTTCTTCTATTATGGCTCTTTTCTAAACTTTATGAGGGGATCTAAGTTAAGAGGAAGAGGATTTCCATTCTTTTTCTTAATGTCAGTGTGTGATTCAGTGACACTTGGAGACATCCATACTCAGCACCATTCAAAACAGCTTTATTTGCGATGAGTTGGTTTGACCCTTAGAGAAAGACTAGACCCTTAATACTGTGGAAAGAGAGGAGCCAGGTACCCATTTGTAAAAACACTTCCTTAGTGCCCCAACAAGGGGCTTGGAGAGCATCCTTCCCAAGAAAAGAGTTCTCAGGAAATAAAAGAAATTTATATCTTTACATACCCTCCCCTACTTTCTAATCATCACCTCTCTCCAGGGGCCAAAACGCAGCTTTTGTGCTTTCTCCCCAAACAGTTGTTAAACAAGCTCCAGGCCAGCAAAATCCTTCTTGCACAAATTCTGCTGTGGAGAGAGGGAATCAAGGATACCACGGTCCTCTCAGAGGCATGAACATCAAAGTCAGAGCAGTGTGCTGTGAGGGGACAAACACGGGAAAATGGCATGGACAGTTAACAGGCCAATTCGGAGTACCTGTTCTCCCACTGATGACCAGAATAAACTTGGGCAGATCATTCAAAACTTCCCTCTGTGTCTGGAGAGTTTGCAAAGTGGGGGTGGGGAAAAGTTGGTTTTTATGATCGCTTCTGGCTCTAACATTCTGTGATCTTTCTGTCTCTTTTTTTAGGCTTTTTGAGGTAATCCCATTGATGTTTAGGCCTCTAGGGGGTTTGAGGGATTAATCAGTATCCCTTTCATTCTGGAACTATTCCAGTTAAGCTCAGAGAAAGGAAGAAAGCAATTCCAACCTGCTTGTGGAAATCTATAACACAGATATCTGCATGCTGGTAGGCAGAAATATTAAGTCTAACTGTAAGTATGCATAGACTCATATATGAAAGAAAATACCATAGCGTGGAGATTTGAGATGAATGATATTCATCTTTTTTTGTGCTGTCAAAACTATTTTTTGCCCTCTAATGAAATTCTTTTCAATTCCTTTTTTTCTTTTCTTTTTTGGTATTAAAATGCATTCATACTAAATATCAGACACATAGTACAGATGCTTTCATATACATTATCCCATTTACTTTTAGTAAGGGCTCCATAAGGAAAACAATGTAAGGTATTATTTTCTCAATTTAACAAAACAAGAAACCAAAACCCAGATAGAATAAGTGATTTAGCTGTACTCATGCAACTACTAAGAGGAAGAACTGGAATTTGAACCCAGCCCTTTCTGAAGTTATGATTGCTTATATTTACTGATGTATCATGTCGCAGAAAGTTAAAGAGAACACTTAAAGAATTATATATTTAAAGTGCATCCTCTCTGATTCCATAAACTTACCAAATCACTTTGATATGATGGAACAAAAAAAACTCTTGCTTTCTTCCCAAATTTAAGAGGAAAAAAGCCTTCATAAAACAAGAAAAGCTGAAAAGCTAATTTGACATGCACATAAATTAAATATTTTGCTTTTTAAGGTCCAGTGAAGTGGTTGCTCTGTGGTCAATAAATTCATCATGAGACTTCACAGAACTCTGCTCTGCAGAGCATGCTGGGATTACCTGTGGAGCTTGCATCATGGCACTGGGCATTTTTTATTCTAAAAAGAAAATGTACACTACCTTTAAATTTTAAAGCATTTTTTCTTCTCTTCCAATTAAATTTCCTCATCACAAATATATATGTATTAGGGTTCTCCAGAGAAACAGAACCAATAGGATGCATATTTGTGTGTGTGCGTATACACACACATATATACATAAAGAGATTTATTATAAGGAATTAGCTCATGCAATTATGGAGGCTGATGAATCCCATAATCTCCAGGATAAGTGGACAAGTTGGAGATTCAGGAGAAGCAACTGAATAGTGCCAATTCAAGTCTGAAGATCAGAGAAGCCGGAGAGCTGATGGTGTAGTTCCAGTCTGAAGGCCATCATGCTTGAAACCTGGGAAGAGCCAATGCTTCAGTTCAGATCCAAAGGTGAGAAAAAAGCTGGGATCCTAGTTCATGGGCAGTCAGGCAAGAAGAATTCTCTCTTACTCAATGAGGGTCAGCCCTTTTCTTCCATTTAGATCTTCAACTGATTGGATGAGACCTATGCACATAAAGGAGGGCAATCTGCTTTACTCAGTTTACCAATTTAAGTCTTAATCTCAACCAAAAACACCTTTAAAGAAATGCCCAGAATAATGTTTGACCAAATATTGGGGCACTCCATGGCCTGATCAAGTTGACACACAAAATTAACCATCACAATATACTTAGTGAGGGAAGCCTACTGTGGATCGTCTGAGTTATAACATGTCAGAAGGACAATTGGTGGATGTTGAAGATATTGTACATTATCAATAGAGAACTTTCCATAAAGTCCCAAAAAACAAGGTAAGCCTCCATACAGCTATATTTCTATATTCCTTCTCATAGTCACTCTTACGAGCTGAAATTTTTAGAAGTTCACTTGTTCATTAGAACAGAAAGGAAAAAACATGCTAACAGTGACTTAAAATAACTTTTGCCTACAGTAGCTTCAAATGATCTTTTTCAAAAGCATATTTTAGAACTCCTGGGGAAAAAAGTTAGTCTTTCTAGTTCTTATATACAAAAAAGTAAAATTTGAGGTGGGTGCTTTTCAGAATATAGTTCTACTATTACTAAAATAAAATAATCAATAAACTTCTGGGGTTCTCAGACTGGATTCAGAAGGTCTGCAAATGCCTTAAAAGTGCATGTGGACATTTTTGTGTAAGAGAATTATTTTTAGGAGATGGTTTATTACTTTAGTGAAATTTTTTAAGGAATGTGTGGCTCCCTCACAAAATAATATTTAAAATTTTCCATTCAATAATGAGGAATAAAAATAAGACATGGAGTGTGAGCAGGGTGAACCAGGGTGATAAGGGTAACGCACACATGGCACAATCTGAAGATATTTTTTTCGAGGTCATCAGGAGCTCTGCTCACATAGGTTAACAGGGTTTCAAGGACCAAAGCAAAATGGAGCCTCTAACTATTTGTGGCCTATGAGGCCCAGGGAGGAAATCCATACTTCAATTGTTGAAACTACCTCTTGCACATGCCTCTGTTGTGTGCTATGCTCATCCTGCACCCAAAGACAAATAGAAAGAATCCTTCACAAAACCTCTGAGAGCAGGCAGCAGATGGTCATAGTGTTGGCTTAAAATGCATTGTTCTGTTTCTTAATAGCCAGGCCACTTAGGCAAGGCATATAAACTCTGTAAGTCTCAGTTTCCTTGGGTAAAAAATGGAGATAATTTGAGTTCTTTCCTCAGATGGTTGTTGTGGACATAATGAAATAGTACATGAAAGGAATTTATCATAGCAGTTAAAGACAGCAGGTAGAACGTGCCCATTAGTTTCCATTACTTGCTGAAACTCCACTAAAATGACAATAAGGGAATCTTTTTAAAACTCTACAAACTCACAAAGAGAAACAAGAAAAGGAAACAATAGCAATAATATTCTGGAAGTCGGGAAGTCAATGGATATCAAATTATTTACTGGATCCCCAAAAGCTGAATTCAAACCTGGCAGTGAATGAGTCAATGAAGCAATTCAATTTACACTGGAAAAACCCTAAAAACCTCCAGAATTGCTGGCACTATGGCAGAAATGTTAAAAATCTCAAGAATTGTTGGTGTCTCTGAGAGGGGACTTATACAGGGCTTAAAGCAAGAAAAGTAGACAAAAGTGTATTTAGAAATCACTTCTCAATCTAGTCAGTTTCATCTCCAGGGAGGGCTAATATGGGAGTGCATTGTGGGGTGCTATGATGACTAACGGGTGCTTCTTGCATTATGTCGGCTGGGATCAGCAATGATATATTTCTGCACTATGTGTGACAATCCCACACAACAAAAAATTATCCAGTCCAAAATGTCAACAAACTTCTCCCTTTGAGAAACACTGAATTAGACTCTTTTCAGATTCCTTCTCCTACTTGACATAGGCAAGTAACAATCACCTCTCACCCCATCAGAAAACTGTAATTTTATGCCTTGAAGAGGGTATGTAGTGGTCTCTAGACAAGACCTTGTCAAGCTCAGTGGTGGGAGGGTATACCATACCACAGACCATGATGTTAGTGATTTATTAAGACTCCTAGTCTTCTTTTCCAATCTAACCACCAGACTTTCAGCCAAGATACTACCCTGCAGGCAGATAAAATCAAGAGACTTCTCTGAAAAGATGATCAGCTTCTGGGAAATGTTCTAAATGTGCTGACATAGATGATTGCTCAGTGAAATAGTAAAGTTAGACTACCCTGAGTGAACATTACAGTTGATGATTCCCACCCATGAATCAGAGCTTCCAGTAAGTGTCTTAGATTATACTCATAAATGTAAGTAGACAGCAATTGACAACCAAGAGAGAAGACAGAACAAATAAACAAGTGAGAATAAATATGTGTAAAAAGAGACTACACAGGAAAAATAAATTAAAAAAATATATATCTTTAATGTCCTAAGAGAGGAAAATGAAGATCAATGTCCAGGTAACCTCAAAGAGATAGATAATCTACGAAACAAGAAGAGGATAACATAAAAAGAACATTGACGTAACAAGTATGAGCTTTAGGGAATGAAAGTTATAATAAAAGAAATGAAAAATATAATTAAAAAATTGAAAGATAAATTTGAAAAAAAAATTTTCTGAAAGAAGACAAAAGACTGGGATAAAAAATAATAGAGAAACAACATGAAAATTGCAAGACTAGTACAGGAGACCTAGTATCTGCATAACAGAGTTCAAGAGAGAATGAGCCAAGGAAATGCAGAAAGGGCTTCAATAAAAACAGCTCAAGAACGATTCTTAGAACCAAAGAAATTAAAGTGCCAGAGTGAAAGAGCCCACGGAGGGCCGAAGAAAATGAATGAAGATACAACTATACAAGTATACAACATCTTCAATTTCCGAATGATAGGGGCAAGTAGATTATTTTTAAGCTTGCAGAGAATAAGAAGCTTGCTTACTAAGATTTAGAATCAAAATGGCATCAGATTTCTTAAAACAAAACAAAACTGAAAATTAAAAAACAGTGGAGAAATGCTTTCAAAATTCTAAGATTAAATTATTTCCCACCTAGGCTTCCATACCTAGTCACCGTCAATAGGGAATGAAGGAAGAATAAAGACATCTTAGACAGGTGAGATGGCCAAACTTTCCCTCCAGTGCACCGTTTCTTACAAAATGACAGTGTAATATGCTCTGCCAAAAACAAGGAAATAAACGAAAAAAAGAGATGGCAAAATAGAATCACAAGTTCTGACACCCTAGAAAGGCAAAGGCTCTCTCCTGCACGATGATGAAGGGAAATTTCAAAAGACAGGGAGACAGCAGTTCTCAAGATCAGTCCATCCAGACTGAAGCAAGTCAGAACAGGCCTGGAAAGACTGCTTCAAAAGATGACGTAGATAGAAAAATACCTTAATCTATTGCAATAAAATTTCAACAAAAGGATGAAAGTATGAAACTAGTGAAAAGCAATAAAAAATGTCAGTAAACAAAAAAGAAACTGGGCAATTATTAACTTCAAAGAATACAAAAGTGTTACTCAATGTGTAAAATGTTAAATATAGATTTCATCCAAATTATGACCTGATCACTTTTGATGATAGGGATATAGGATGAGTGCATATATTTGAGATAAAATGGTGTGAGAAAGATTGCTAAGATCTCATTTTCCTAAATAATTATGATGTAACTATATGAGTATATTATTTAGAAGCATAGGAAAAAATAGCAAATAGACCTATTAAAAGACCAAAAGGTGATTTTCTTTCAGTAACAGGAAATGTGAGGATGGAAGTGAGGTCAGGAAACTTACTCTTTTCATAATAAATTCTACAAAACTTTTTGCATGTTTATTATGATTTAAAAAATAAAAACTAGAAGCATGTATAACTTTGATAAAATAAACACGAAGTTAAAAATTTAGTATAGTGCCTACATATTATAAACTCTCAATACTATTTCTACTGATAAGAAAAGGTAAGAACCGCAAGCATTTGTTCTCTTAAGCACTTTAAATTTTTCATTTTGGTACTATTTATTTTATCTATTTTGTCAGTAAACACTTTCCTTCCATGGTGAAGAAGTGTATTCCAATATACCACTGTCTGAATTATCACAAAATCCCAGTCAATCTGAGATTGAATTAATATGTTTGACAGGACTACACTTTATGTACAGTTAAAAGTGTTGAATTAGGTTTTTTTGTGGTGAGAGAATAAGACGTGTTTAAGTAAATACTGAGATAATACAAAGTGTGGCCATAATGTAACTGACTCATCTTTTAATAATATCACCAGAGAATAGTTAAGATCTAACCATATTTTAGTGTATCAAATGTGAAATAATAGGCTTATCTCATTTAATTCTTACGATATTCTATTTTTACAGCCACTATTCCTATTTTGGTTTAGAAATTACTAATAATATCATTAGCTTATATTTATTGAATATTTTCTATGTGCTGGACTCTGTATTAATATTTCCTCTAAATTACCTCATTTAAACCATTTTACAAATGAATTAACTTAGATTCAAGAAAGCTAAGTAATTTGTCCATGCTCAAAGCTAATATAGGATGTAACCCGTTTCAAAATCATAATTTTGGACCCTATATCCTGTGTTAAGTTCTGTATACATACATACATATATATATATATATATATATATATATATATATAGCCTTGCTATAACTAACTCTTCAATCCTATATTCTTGAGAACAAAATGAGTGTTCAGTGGACCCTATTCTCCCAAATAAAAGTATAGAAATAGTTTCAAGAACATATACAGTGATTCCAGTAAGAGAGTTGAGAAGTATAATTAAAGACTTTTATCAAATTCCTTAACCTTTGCACCTTCTCTATCCTTTCTACCTTGGATATCTCTTGCCTGTTTTTCCATAATGGTTGTCATAATGATCAGAGTGGGAAAGAGGCTGCTGAGGAGATGGAATCCCACTGTGCAACCAATGTTGTTGTACCCAAATGAATGTTGACCTAATCAAAATAATGGACTTAAGACAAGAGGCATTGATAGATAATAGACAGATTGAAGAAACTGGTAAATCCTAATTTGTTCTTTCTGGGTCTGATTTCTTTCTAAATCTCCAGATGCATTAGGACAGCCAATGACCAAAGGTGGCTGATATCAACCAGGTTACTCTGTCTACTTGGTTTTGTAGTGACTTTTCTGAAATGAATGTTCTCTTATTGACATTAGCATATATTGCAAAAAATATTCACACATTCACACCACACAAGTAGGTCTTTCCACATGCCTCTTCCTCAGACTTACTTCTCCCTGATATTCTAATCTTTCCCCTTCCAGTTCTGTGGCTCCAACCAGCCAAGTCATTTTCCACTGCCTGTGTGTGTATATATATATATCTATCTATATGTACATATATATAGGTACATATAGATAGATAGATAGATATACTTACCTCAGGCTAAATGTCTTTGCATACATGTTGAATAGCTAGGTGCACCACACTAACCTCTAACTATTGGAGGGATTGCCACTCACCACTGTTTAATGGCAAACTTTGAGAAGGAATGTATTGCATTTGCAATCTATTTTTGGTTTGTGCCTGTAGACTGAGCCAATCAACCTATGAAATAAGCAGCCTTTTTCCTCCCTTGTTAGTCATATGGGGTCAGCCTCATACTATCATAGGTGTGGGCTGAGAAGGAGGCACTGGTGCAACCATAGAGGATGACACAGGGGTCTGGGACACCTGCTAATTCAACTTACTTGTGACCTCCACACCAATTTATGACTTTTTCTAGATGTACTACTTCTATCTTAAAATGGATCACTGTTGATAATGCCCAGTTTTACTAGTTGATGGTACTGCAGAATCAAGCTCTTCATGAACACGTCTGGTGCCAAGCCCACTTCATGACACATGGTCAAGTCGTTTATCTCTTGCCTTCTATCAAGCCAGAAGTTTTCTGAAAGGCATATAATTCTCCGTTATGGCTGATGTGGTCCTGCTCTAGAAACTTAGTGGTCTACATTGTAATTCTGCTACTAGAGCTTTCCATATACTCCATGCAGCATCTGTTTCCAGCAGAAATACTGCTTATCCCATAGCCTAGATATGCTGCAGAGTCACTTCCAATTCTGGACTCCACCAAAACTGGCACCCTTTAATGTTATCTGACACACTTGTGAAAGGTATATTCTCAAATGTAGAAAATGTTTCCAGAACCCAAAGAGACCTACAAGGTATTATATCTCCTTTTTAGTACAGACAGATGAGGAATGTAATGATGTCTTATGCCCCAGAGTATTGGACCCTAAAGACTTCACTCATTTGACAAGTTTCTGAATCTTACGAATGCCTGGTTAAGAATTGTAGAGGATACAAGATTTTATCCTACTTGCAAGCTAAAATCATTAGCCTGTAACAATTTTGTGGATATTGGATGAAACATAAAACTCCTGGATCAATGATGAAGGACTGTGTTACTCACAACATAGCAATCAGCATAAGCATCATTTTTGCCTCAGTTTTTCTTGCCACCACAACATACTGGGGGTGGTGTGAAGGGAATGAGGTAAATGTTACACACACAGTGGGTTTGCACCACTGTTGATGAACCCTGAGCTTAGTGAATTGAAATCTTTTGAAATGAGTAGAAAGCCTGGCAAATCTATATACCAGAGGGAGACTTTTTATTATCATGGACAGTAAACAAACCTACCCTATGCTCTGGAGATAGACTATATTTTCCAAGTCTCATTGGAACACAAGCATTCTTGAAAAGATAGTCCAGAACAAATGAAGTCAGTGCCTTTGCTTGTAAACATGTGGAAACACTAGAGACCCATGGAGAATTGTCTCCCAAAAGACCTTCAATGTACTTGCCACTTCTTGTTCATCTGGTCTAATCTCTTTGGGGAAAGACCAAAGGCATCATTACCATATATATTTCCCATGGTATTGTAGGGTTGTTTTCCCTAGAGATCCAGTTTCTCTTTCACTTAATGGATTACATGAGAAAAAAAGTAGATGAAGTTTGAAATTTTGGTAAGGTGATCATGACTTTTTATTGAGGTGGCAGCCATTACCTTCCTGATTATCCATACTTGATTTCTTCTTTTTGTATACATTAAGCAATATTTTTGTTGTCAGCCTGTCTAACTTACACATAGGGATGTCTTGGTCTACGAACCATCTCCATAGCTCACTACAGATATGGATTCCCTGGCTGTCACTATGACTTTGGTGCTTATTTTAATAATTGTACCCACTTGTCTTCTGACTGTTGAAAACTGACAACCACTACTGTGCTTCTCAGTGATGCTGAGATCGTTTTCACCAGTGTACTCTTTATTGCTTTGATAAAGAGAGGGTTTCTCTCTGGGTCCTCCTGCAAAACATGGATATCTAATAGTCTTTCTATCTTTATGTAGAATATCCAATGTCTGAGCTTATTTATCCCCTCCTCACCCATCTGCCATGGTATTTTCATCATTCCTATATCATTTGCTACGGGCATTTCTTTTTCCAAGTTTCCAAAGGCCATCTTAGCAATATGTTAGCGTTGTATTCCAGGACCCTTTCCATGGTATTAAATTCTATGTTATAGAAGAGTGTTCCTATATCAATAAAGTCTCACTTATCCAAAATTACACTCTATGCCCCAGAAACATCACTCTCAGGATCTGTCCCATACATGCTTTCCTGACTCCTGCCTGTGTATGGAGGTTAGGTCCTTCAGCTCCTTTAAGGTATGATCTCTTTTCTCTCCTAGCAGTCCCAGCAGTTCCCTGAATAGATTATGTTGTAATTTAATGCTTTTTTTTTTTTTTTGGTCTATTGGTCAGTAAAAGAAACAAAGTAAGAGCTTGTTGTCTTTCAAGGAGGAAGCCTCTGCATCATCTTCAGGTCTGGGAGGATTGTTAGCCTTTAACAGATAGGAGTAGACCACTTCTAGAGTCAGAAGATTCAGAGGAATCTGGAGATTCAAGTTCGAGTGCATTAACTCTGACTTCCCCATCTCCTCATTCACAAACTGCTTCTACTACTTTTCTATTAAAGTTGAGAATTCAACCTCTGCTATGCTTATAATTAAGTCTTAGGCCTGATTTTCAGTCTTTTCTGCTATTATGACAAGGCTGCTGCCGCGGATTTATGCTTTGCCTTTGGTGATGAATTACCCTTAGCCTTTTCTTGTCTTTCTCCAAGGCATAAATATTTCCCAGTATCAGCCATTAAATTCCATAGCTCTTATAATTATCATTTCCCCATAATTTTCAAACATTGCTAGTTCATTCTCTTCTATCAATATACCATCTCCATTCAACATCTACGAAAGTTTTAACAATTGCTGTGATGCCATGCCAGAAGCCACCCCCCAGTGCTTTCATGACTACTACAAGTGGTGGAATACTCATTTCCAGATTACCTGCAGTGTCAAAATTTCTCAAGGACTTTCTTTTTTAAGTCCTTCCTCGTACAAGCTGTCATAGGATGGCTTTCAAGGAAACAGACTCAGGGATAGAGATTTACATATAAAAATTTATTGGAGGGTATTCTCAGGATGAATATTCATGGGTGATTAAAGGAGCAGTGTTTGACAAAAGTTGGCCTGTTAGTTATTAGAAAAGGCCTTTGCTGAATCTGTGGAGAACTCAGAGAGAAGATATTGTGCTACAGAGTTGTTCAAATGGGGGGCAAATGAGGTAGACTTTTAACCAGTCATTGGATGCTTGTTACCCAACAGCAAGGGGACAAGACCTTAGTTGAATTAGACTCTTCAGATGAGGGCAATCTATGGAGTAGATCTCGGTTGAAAACTGCCAATCATTGACTCTTCCAGCATCTGTGGGAATGAGTACTTTATTCCTAGAGAGGAAAATCTGAGCAACACCATACAACATCCAAAATACCATAATTTATTCGTGTTCTATAGCCTGAAAGGAAGACAAATATTACAGAAACAAATAATGGATGAATGCCCATGTTCCTATAAGACTCGATACTTCCACTCTATGCTCTGGATTCCATGTCATCTTGCCATCAAAAGAACTTTGCTCCTTAATGAGGCTTCCTACTCCAGCATCATGACTGTCACCACTTTATCCCTAATCTTTATTCCTAATGACTATTATTCTAATGAGCATGAAAGCATATTTTGGTGTCTTTTATCTTCTGTCAATAAAAGAAAAAAAAGAAAAGAAAGAAAAAAGAAGCAAAGAGAGAGAGAGAAACAAATCAAAAGAAAAAATGAAAAACTTGCATACATCCTTTGCAGCCATTTCTACATTTCTCTGCTAAATTCTTGAAAGAGTTATCTAGAATCTGTCTCTTCTTCCTCCTCCTCTCTCTTACTACCTTCTTTCTTCAATCTACTCTAAAGAATTGATTACCCTCCATGTCATTGAAACTGCTCCTAAGAACGTCTCTAACAACAAACCTATTGCCTATATCAGTGGTTATTTGTCTTTACTTACTTTAATTAATCTCTCATTTAAAATAGTTAACTATTCCCTTCTTCTTGAAACATTGTCTTCATTCCAATCAGTGACAATACATTCTCCTGATTTTCCTTATATCTCAATGACTAATTTTTTAAATCTATTTTCTTGGATATTCCTCTTGGGATGGGCCATTAATGGTGGAATGCCCTGGGGCTTAGTCTTGACACTGTTCTATTTGATATATTTATTTATCTTTTAGAAATATCATCTAATTATTTGACTTTAAATATCCTCTAAATACTTTTAACATACAAATCTCCATGTCTAGATCTGACAACTCCTCTAAATTACAAAACTATTTATTTTTTTAACTCCTTGGCATCTCCACTTAGGTGTCTATTAGGCACCTCAAACTCAATATGACTAAAACAGAACTGCTGTAAGTCATATAAATGTTCCTTTTTGAAGAAATTTCATAAGTTTCTTAAGCCAAAATCTGTGTCATCCTTTATTCTAATCTTTCTTTCACCTACCATGTTGAATTCATTACAAGCCGTATTGATTTTTCTTCCAAATCAAAACCTAACATCTTCACATTTTCTTCTATTTTCTCTGACCATCTCATTTCATCATCACTATCTCCTTGACTATTTCAGTGACCTTTTCACCAGACTTTGTTCTTCAAATTTTACTCCCTCCTGTAAATTATTCCATGCACAAACCCAAAATGATTTTGGAATTGCAAATCAGATAATGCTTTTTCTCGGCTTAAAATCTTCCAATAGTATCTTCTTGCAATTAGAATAAAATATAAACTCATACCTTGGAACACACAACTCTATATGATCAAATGATGCCTATCTTTTCTATATCATCTATGTGTCACTCTCTTTATTGGCTTCTCTCCAGTCAGAGCCACATTGGCCTGTAGTCCGTTCTTACATCACCCCATGCTTGTTCTTTCCCAGGGTCACTTCACTGTCTGTGCCATCTGTTTTGAATGACTTCTCCGTTTTGATCACTATGAGCTCTTACAATTCAGTTTCTCTTTAGCCACCCAATATACGGGAGCTATCTCATTACCCTCTACCAAATCATGCTGTTTATTTTATGCACTGAGCTCATTAATATCTGATTTTTTTCTTTATTCTGTTTTCCTCTATAATACAATATAAGCTCAATTATCTGGTACCTTACCAGGTCTATTTATGGTTTCATCTTTACTGCTTTAGAATGTGTCATGCACATAATAAGGACTCAATATTTGTTTCAGGCAAGAATAGAATGAGGAAGAGAGGGAGGTCTGGCAGAAAAAAGAAAAGAAAGGAAGAATATAGTTTATTCACTAAATTATGTCTGCTGAAGTTAGTTGCAGCAAAAGGCTAAAGTAAGGTACATATCATTGAAGATATTGAAATATATTTGATTTTACTGCCTTAAATTTTTCCCTGTAGAATTACCTTAAAGATTAGCAAAGAGGGACTTTTTCTGGCAATGAACACATTATTATATTATGCATATGTGTTACTATGTTCAATGAAAGCATTGAATATAGCATTGCATTTAAAATAATTTTCAAGTTAAAGTATCTATGT
Organism: Equus caballus; assembly: GCF_041296265.1. Lineage (NCBI taxonomy): Eukaryota > Metazoa > Chordata > Mammalia > Perissodactyla > Equidae > Equus > Equus caballus. Next base: position 68,123,977 of record NC_091691.1, on the reverse strand, counting down.
TGAATATGACTTCTTAAGTGTCATTTTCTGAGATAAGAGATGATATTAATTTTTTTCTTTATACTCACACTGCCTGGCAAGTAAGTATGCTTAAAAATATTTCCTTAAAAACTAAATGACTATATAAACTCAAACAACTTTTACAAAGTTCACTCAGTCTTTTTGAGAAATTCACTATATAGGTTTGAGCATTTTTCTGCCAAATTGATACACAAAGTTTCTCTTCCAGTATAGTGGAATGAATCCCTACTAGACTGAAGGTCATATAGGGAACAACTATAAATTCTGGACACACACACACACTGAAATTTAACACTTTGGGGAAAGGAATAAACTTTTAGAAGAAGAAACAAGGTATTTCCTCTTAAAACAGCTTTAGCATTATGGAAGTCTACTTTGCAGAAAGGCACAACATAACTGAAATTCCTTTTAAAACCCTGACATCTTTGTGTTGGTAAAAACCAGAGAACAAAACCCTGGACAACAATAGACACCAGAAAATGAGGAGGAAATCCTAGAAAGAAGAGAATTCAAAACTGATAATTCAAAATTTGTGTAGAAACTCTAGCTGAATCTTGAACTACACATGTGTGGGAAGAATCAAATTGGCTCTCAGCTGAGGCTGGAGTAACTGAACTGCAATTTGAGCAGACATCCACTGAAAACAAGAGAGAGTTTGTAGTTTGAGACTAACCAAGTTACTTACCTTATAAAACAAAAATGAATACATCCACATCGATCAGAGGAATGTAACAGAATCTATGTTCTCAACAACATAACATTTACAATGTCTAGTAGATAATCCAAAATTAATCAACATATGATGATATGGAAACAAGAAAATGTGGCCCATTTCAAATGAAAAGACAATCAACAAAAGCCAATTTTTAGATGACATAGATCTAGGAATTATCAAATTAGGACTTTATAGAAACTATTATAATTATACTCACTTAAGTATAAGAAAATATGCTTGAAATGAATGAAAGAGTAGGAAACCACAAAAGAGAAATAAAAAATATATATTAAAAAGCGAAAATTGTATAAAGTATAATATGCGAAATAAAAATTAAAGCTGACAAGATGGGATTAACTCTAGAAAGGATATGTCAGAACAAACAGCAGTAAACTAGAAGGCAGACTAGTAGAAATTATCCAGTCTGAATAAATAAGAAAAAATAAAAGATTTTGAAGAGTTTAATGCACTGTAGAAAAACATCAAAAGTTCTACACATGCGTCCCTGAAAGAGGAGAGAGAGAAAAGAGAAGAAAAATAGTAAAATAAATGATAACCAAAAACATCTCAATCTGGGGGAAAGTAGAAATTCTCAGATGTTTGAAGGTTAGATAAATCCAAGCATAATAAATGTGGAGAAAAATCACACTTAGTAAAACTAATGGACATTTCAAAAAAATGAAAATAAAATCTTAAAAGCATGTAGAGGAAAACAACATATTACATATGGTTAAACATGGTTAAGCAACAGCTTAATGCAAATTACTGTAAACATTCCATCAGAAAAAATGGGTACCAGAATGGGGTGAGACAGAATATTTAAAGTGCTCAAAAAATAATAATAATAAGCTTGCAAATCCAGAATTTTATAACTAGTGAAAATATCGCTTAAGAATAAAGGTGAAATAAGACACTTTCAGATAAAACAAAACTCCGAGGGTTCATTGCAAGTAGGCCTGTACTACAAGAAATTCTATCAGAAGAGGTTTAGGCTGAAAGACGAATAGGAAGAAAACTCAGGTCTCCAGGAATTATGAAAGCTTTGTTAAGTAACTGAGTAAATATATTTTAAAAACAATTATTTTCTTTATTTAAAATTCAAATGGCGGTTAAATACATATAACATTTTTTATGAAGTTTATAACTAATATAGATCCAATCTATTTGACAACTATAACAAAAAGATGGAGAAAGGAGCTAAATAGTTTCAATGTTTCAATATTTCAGTTGAAGTGGTAAAATATCAAATCAGCATGTAAAAGGTTAAAGGTGCATACTATAAGATCTAAAGTAATCATTAAAAATAACGCAAGGAGTTATATCTAAAAAGCCAAAGATAAATTAAAATGCAATTCTGAAAAATATTTCTCTGTTTCAAAGAAAGGTAGGAAAGGGGTTGCAGATGAACAACAACAAAAAAATACAGGGGCCAATAGGAAAACTAATAATAAAACTGTAGATCAAAATTCAGCCACACCAGTAATTGCATTGCATATGCCATGAAGCACTAAGCCTGAGAAGTTTGGAGTGGCTATCTAAACATAACATAAAATAAACTTCAACACAAAGACCATTATCAGAGATAAAACGGCTCTTCATAATAATAAAGAGTCAATTCATCGGGAAGACATAGAAATCATAAATGTATATGGCACTAAATAGTGCTTCAAAATACATGAAGTGAAAATGGACAGAATTAAAAAAAAAGACAATTTAACAATTATAGTAGAAGGTTTTAATACCTTTATTCCAATAATTAATAGAAAAATAGATAAAAATAATCAGTAAATACAAAAATCATCTGAACAATAGGAAACACCTTAGCCTAATTAGTATTTACAAAACACTACACCCAACAAATGCAGTATTTTCAAGGGTACACAGTATGTTTACTGTGATTAACCATATGTTCACAAATGAGGAAGATAAATTTTCCTTTAAAAGAATGGAAACTATTGTAAAATATTGGAGTTGGAGAAAGACAAACAAAATAAAGAATTGAAAAAACAGGTTACAACATAAAAGGAAAACGAAATAAAAGAGATTGTGAGTAAAAAGTGAGTGAAAGGAAAGCTAAATATATAAATATAAAAAATTGATTCGTCTATGTCAGTCGTTGGACTATTTCTCCGTATTGGAAGAAGACCATTATATTAAGTACATGAAATACACAAAATAACTGGTCAATAGAGCGGATGTGTTTTCCTTATGATCATTAACTTGCTGAGGACATGTTATTTTATTTTCTTCACTTAGTGTAGCTCCCATTTAGGGATGTATTCTATTCATCTAAACAGGCCAGTGTTTTTTCCATGAGTTTTTTTTTACACATAGCACTATGGGACTCGAGAGTTATTTGGAATTTATTAGCCAAGTGGACATATATTCTAGCATCTTGCAAAGAGTAGGCCATAAAAGACAGTCACGTAGCTCTGAACAGACTGATATTACTTGTCTGCATCTGCTATTTTTCTCCCTAAGTCTTCCCTTCTATTTAGAAGTTCTTGCCTTGCTATGTGGAAACTATAACAGAGGAACAAATATAAAACATGTCAGCCAAGAGGACAACTTAAAAAAATTTGTTTTTAATGAGAAGGCAATCAGAAAGTGTTTGTGAAGTCTGTTCATAATCTTAATGACAGCATTTGCTACCAAGAATATCATAACATGACTGATGAGGAAGGCTTTAAGCCCAATGGCAACAAGCTGTTCTACAGATTTCAGAATTCTGCTGCTGAGCAAGGCATTTATAGGCACTTTGGGAAAGTGCAGGTGTAGCCATGCCCCATTTTTACTATCAGTTCTATAGATAATAGCTGACTGTTTATGTCTGATCAAGACACAGCAAATGCGTTTATCATACTAAATGGCTTGATGTTCCCTTTGCAATAAATAAAAGCATCAGCCAATTACTAGACTAGTTTTCTTTGACTGGAGATAGATGGATAAATTGAATACATATATATAGAGAGAGAGACAGAGAGATAATAAATAGAAAGTTATTATTAATAGAAAGACAAGTAACAAACACATATAATGATAAGCTTGTTCTTCTCTCAATTCCTTCTCACAGAGGCTTTTACCAATCACTTACCCAAGGAGATACTCCAGAGGGACTCCTGGATTTGATTGCTTAGGACACATGTAAGCGTGTGGTTGTCTGTGTAATTAAAGGGGTGAATAGGTAGATTAAAATATACCCTGATTTTGATTACATACTTTTCAAACACAGATTTTTAAGCAACTTCCCAAGAGACTCTGGTGTAAAAGCAACAGGGAGGTAGGTCTCTATGTGGTGTGTGTAGTAGACTTGGTGAAAACCCAAACACCAAGCCCCACACTTGTGTGTCCTGGCATGTATGTGTGGAAAGTGTAACAATTATTGTCTGCTGCCTTAATAATCAGCCTAAAACCAAATGACTTAAACAACAACCATTTTATTTTTATCACAATTCTACTGGTCAACACTTTTGTATAGGTTTAGCTGGGCTTTTCTTCTCTTGGTATTTCCTGAGGTCACTTATGTGGATGCAGTCTATTGGCAAACAGAGGTTAAAAACAAAAACAAAATGTTCCCTTGTGGATGCAAAATAACTAACAACTATTTTGTAGATAAGAGAGATAAGGTGAGTTTTACTTGAGCCAGGGTGAGGATTATAATCCAAGAAGGCCTTTTCCAGAAAGGAAGAAAGCCTTCCCAAGAAGTATGGTTTTCTGTACTGTTTTATATCTTTTTAGAACAAGGAACATACATTAAACAAGGCCAGGGTACCTATTCATCAAAGTTTCAAAGAGGTATTCAGTTGCAAGTTAGCAAGTCAACAAGACCCTGGTGTGGGGTGAGGGGAGAGACTAATACAGACATTACCAATAGAGCAGAGAAGGGGAAGTACATATGCTTATCTTAAGAGAGTACTTTACTTAAGAGAGTCCTTCTTTATTTTAATGCTTAAAGCAGATGTACAATGTATGTTTGATAGGCCGTAACTCAAACTTCTTTAGTTCAAGCCAAATCAATTTTTTGAACCTGAATATATACTCCATTTACCTCAATACATGAAAATCTCTTGCACCCTAATATACTCCCTGGACTATTCAAATTTAGCAGTTACAGCATATAAGCTTTTAATTAAATTCTATTTGTTTGAACAACAGGAATCAAATGTATTTTAGGCCCAAATTCCCTTCTTCAACCAAAGCATTCACGTTTCCCAGAGTCAAACTCTGGACCTATAGCATATTTGTCCTGTAAGAAAACATATTCCTGGCGAAAGATCTTTCAAGTCACAGTTGATATAAACATCTTTCATCTTGGTTCTGGCTGGCTGATCTTCTTTCCTTGTACCTTTAAGTCTTGTCCATTGCGTTCATTCCATAACCACAGTAATCTCTACCTTCTAACAACTAATGAAGCAACTTGTTTAAAGGCTGGTGTATTTATTGCAAGGAATTTTCATATTCTTGTTCAACAACTTTTCAAACATCATTCTTTGAAGCACATATAACCCACTGATCATATTTTATAGCACAACAACATAGTTTTACTAACCAGTAGTGGATACGTCTGGGCTCCACTCAGATCCCCTGGGATCCCTTTTAGAGTTTTTGTTTGCTTTTTCTTCTAATGGTCTGCACCTCTGACTCTTCTTAGAGGATGCCCTCTAGAAAGAGGAGGAGCTTTTTTTGTGCTCACAAAGAGTCAGGATGACCTGAGAGATCCATGGGGCAACGCTTAGCAAATAACTTGATGGCATGAAGGCTCAGCTCCCTTACCTTTAGAAGCAACAACTGAGACGTACCTTATACACCCTGATCCCATTGTGGATTCAGCCTGAATCACTTTCTGCATGACTTTGCCTAAGACTGCACACTTGCTTGGCTTCCTTTCCTTTACTGCTGGCATCCCTCACTCTATTACCTATTTCTCCTGAAACACATTCCTTAGGAGATCACTTTGCACTTATCTCAGGTTTCTAAGTAATATGACTTAAGACAACAATCCAAAGATCTACATACTTTTTGAGCTTAAAAAAGTTCGCTCTCCTCAATTTTATCATCTATCACTTTACCAGCTAGATTAGCCTGATAATACCTAGTGTTACCGCCTTTACATCCTTTCTCTACTGGTGATACCTACCCTGATATCAGTTTCCCCACGTTAAACCCAGCATATATGGGGCTAAAACCAAAACACTCATTCCCTGCTTACTCTCTGGCTTCCTGGGTCCAGAATCTACTATCCTCCATGGATACAGACACCGTCAAGGACAAGCACCTGGATTATCTCCTCCCCACAAAGAGGGTGGTGGGAAAGCTGCTGACCAGCAAGGTCACAGGCTTCTTCATCTTTGCAAGTGTCTCAAGGCCAAAGACAGGCTGGTGGGAAAGCTCCGACCAGCAAGACCATATACTCCCCCTCCCCTACCTAAAACCCCAAATAAAAACCCTTCCTTTTAGCTTTTCAGGGAGTTTAGGATTTCAGCGTTAGCTGCCCTCTCTCCTTGCTCAGCACTGTGCAAAATTAAAATTCCTACTTTCTTCCACTACACCCGGAGTCAGAGATTGGCTTGCTGTGCAACGGGTGAACAAACTCACTTAAGGTTCGGTATCACTAGTGCATAGAGTTGAACTTTAAGATCCATGCAAACTTGTAAGCAAAATATAAGCTTTTCTTTGCATATGATGTTAAAGAGCCTTTAATACTAAAAAATTCTGAAGAGCTACTTTCAGTATAGTGCAGAAATTTTGTAAGACAATATAAAATATCCACTAAATTATGTTACATTAGCACACAAAACTAAAATAAATGATTGAGGTAACCATAAGGATTATTTCAGGTACATGGAACAATTCTTAAATCTAAAATATTTAATTCAGACTCAGAATTTCCATAAGTCTGCCCTTCCTAGGTCTTCATAGAAAATTCAACCAAGGTTCTTACAGAATCCAATAGATTTCCTTTTTCCACATTCATTTCACAAACAGTTGGTGCTTATTATATGCAAACCACAGAAAAAATTGGCCAAAATAGTCTTTTTCAGTGCTTAGGCAGTCCAATAATAATTATCCAGGATATTTCTGGACAACCGCTATACATCATCAAACATAGTTAGATCAATTGCTAATAGATCTTCCTGGTTCACTATTAATCCAATCAGTTTCTTGGCTGGCCATTAACATAAAAGCATTGATTGAGTGCCGAGGTAGTGCTGAGTATTATGAAAACATGACAAGATTTTAGAAGAAAAAGGCAATCACAGCCTTTGTGCTAAAATAAGCAAGTAATTTAACTGAGAAATTACTAATATTTGACATAATAATAAACAATCCAAATGAGGATTCTGCAAAGTCCTTAAATTCTTTGGTATTGAAGAGATTTCAGAGTAGAAGAAAAGCAATGAGAGGCAAATTAGGGAAGTTTTTATTGAGAATAGAAAATAGTAGTGTGTTAAGGATCCCCAAACCCACCCTCAGATCTTGATGATTCTCTAGAAGAACTCACATAACTCAAGGAAAGCTGTTATATTCATGGTTATGGTTTATTACAGCTAAAGGATACAGATGAAAATAAGTGAAAGGAAAGGTACATGGGCAAAACCCAGGAGAAACCGGTGTAAGCTTCCAGGTGTGCAAGGCCAGTGGGAGCGAGTTTAGTTCTCCCAGCAAAACTGTGTGAGGATACATGAGAAGTGTTGCCAAACAGGGAAACTAATCCATCCCTAGTGTCCAGGGATTTTAGGGGGTTTAGTCATATGGGCATGCATCTCCCTGGTGTCTGAGCTCACCTGCTCAGACTCTAGTCCCCCTCCCTTCCAGAGGAAAAACAAGCATTTACCAGAAATCACACTGTCAGAATAAACTTATATGGCTAAACTGGTCTGCATAGCCCAAGGCCTCAGGCATATAAAAACAATCTTATTATCAGGAAGAATATTCCACAGGCTCACAGGTTATCTCTCAGGAGCTGGCCAAGGGTCAATCCTAAAGACAATCCTTTCTTTGGAATGTCCAGAGTTTGAGAAACACAGGCCTACCGAATTAACCCTTTCCTGACAAATTAGTTTGCAAAGAAAAGCTCACAAATCAAAGTGCAATTTCAATTTAAAACATTTAGATCAACATCTAAGTTACTGCATATTCCACTACCAAGTGCATATGCACAAGCACTCTCTATTTCCTGAAAAAGAAAAATGTATTATTATTGCAGAAATAAGTTACAGGGGTAGATATCTGTGTGTTTGCCATGAGGAGCAAGGTTTGGAAACGTGTTTTTCTTATTTTTATGTGCTAAAACTTCTTGGCAAATTTGAGCTGTTTTATTATGTCACCTCTATCCTACTTACCCTATCTCATCAAATCTTGTTTTCAATATTTAGTACCTTTTAGAGGATGCAATATTTGTGCTTAGCAAGTTGACATGTTGTAAGTGATGAAAATCCCAAAGTGTGGGGGACATGAAACAAGCTCATTTGGCTTCCAAATGTGCCACTCTCAGCTAAATCCTAAGCTTATCTTTATTTCCTGGTCTTCAAAAATACACTACAAATGCGTACGTGACCAAAAAAAAGATCATCTAATTCTATAAGGAGAAATAGAGTAAGAAAGTCCTAGTGTCAATAGAGAATGTACATATTTTATAACTCCATACATTAGAAATGCATTCTGAATTATTAAGACTTTAAGAAAACAATTAAATATTGCCATTTTAATGGTTGCATTTAGGTTAGTATAACTCAGTAAACAAATAATAAATGAAAATATATTAAGGATCTGGCATGCATTTTATATTTGATAACTGAAAAACAAACGGCAATTTAAGTTAGCAGTATTTTTAAGGAAGTAATGCATCTCCCAGTGAAGAAGATAACTACATCTGTTAGTTGATAAAATATAGAATGGCATAAGATTAAGATTATTAAATTTATTCTCATTGTATTAGTCCCACTTATACATATTTAAAACATATATATATATATATATATATATACATTGCAAATATATCCATTATTTAGTAGATGCATGTTTCAGTGTTTACATAGAGCCACATGAACATGCAGCTTTATTTTCACAGCCTCTCTGGACTCTTAAAAACCAAAGCATGGAAGCACTGCCTTTGATTAATCTACCTAAAATAATACTTGTCATCAATTATTTTATAAACTTCAGTTCATCATTATTCCCTACTGCATTGTGTCTTTAATTGAATTCAGTTCCTTACTGTCCCATAAACATGCAATATTTAATCCTGACATCATGGCTTTTATTATGCTTTACTTCCATTTGGTATTTAGTCTCTTCTCGCTATAAATTCATTATTACCTAATAGTAAAAATGCAAGTCAACAGCTATCAGTTTCATGATATTCTACTGGATTGTTCCAGTTTCCAATCATACTTCTTTAATTTGAATTCTTATAAAGCCTAGAATTAATACCATGTGATTTAGCAATTAGCCCTACTATCATTTTTCTAAATCATTCACTATTGTTTCACACGCTAATCTTCTTTAAAGATCTAGAACACAAGTCTTTATAACTTTTATTTGTTATGTCTTCCCTCCTTCAAGAACAAGTTTTATTCCTGGTGCAGAGTATTATTGCTTGTCACATTACTACCCATGAGGACATCTTTAGTGGCTATTGTTTTGATAAGTGTTGAGTCTTCTTGCTACACTCCCACATACTCTGGTCCAGAATTTCTTTACTCTGGAGTATACCATTCCTAGAGGAATTGCACCTGTTTTGCTCTCTCTAATGGTAATCCTACTCTCAGCCATTGATCTCCCATTACATATCTTGTCTGTATTTTTCATTTGGAATTAGATTTTATTGCATTCAATAATTCTTCATCTTTTTGCATAGAAATTTTATTTCATTAATTATATTAAGGTAAAGAATAGGGCAAAAGATTGTGTTTTATGCTTTCAAATATTACCTATAGCAACTAGTACAGTTATGTAAGGGAAGAGTGCAGTGAGCATGTCAGTCAATGATGATGCCGATGGACAGACCTAATAAAGCACAGTAGTGAGGATTACATTTCATGGTTTATCAAGTAAAATTCCACAATTTTTATTAATAATAAAAGTTAACATTATTGTCTTTTATAATCTATTGGATGAAGCTACACTGAATAAACCATCTAATTTCTTGGTAGGTACATGTTCATCCTATAGTGGTGAAAATAGGCAGTAAAATATGTAATACTTTCAGAGAATCATTCATTTTTAATACTTTCTCAGGAATGCTAATATAAGGAGAAAGAAGAAAATCATTCTTTTTCTTCTTCCTTCAAAAGATAACTTTTGCTTTCAATGTGACAACATAAGAATCCTTCAGACCTGGAAGTTCATCTGTAGCCTGGCAGATAATGACTTCTCTAGCCAGGAGTCTCTGCCTTAGGAACAGCTATGATGTGAAATCTCTGGCAAAGAGGGACTGTGCTTGCTAGCATTGTCACGGTTCTTGGATTTTTCTGTCTTTTTCACACACCAAGATGGTTTGTCAGTGCGTTGTGATTGTGTGTCAGGAGGCGCCTCATTACTGGTCTGTACAGAGACGAGAAGGAAGTGAGGGAGGCTGACATAGTTTGCATTAATTACATAGCTATCTGTTGTTCTTGCAGCCATCCAAGCATATAATAACTTAAGTAGAGTTTCGGTGAGTTAGAAGCTTCAGCCTCTTGTGATGTTTTGGCAAGCTGATTCTCTATTATAGCACAGTCAGTACTTTTGTGTAAAGCCTTGACAAAGAGCAATGGTGGCCACAGACCTTTGTTTTTTCCTGCCAGTCAGAGCTACTAGGATATTATCAGTGTGCATACACAGGAGAGGAGATCATTGATTGAGCCTTTGGAGACAGAGTTAATTTCTCTAATTATTTAAATTCCAGTACTAGTTGATTCTCTTTCCAAGTAGAAATTTGATCCAACAGGAAATGGGGTACACTAGCTATGAGAAAGGGGCTCAATCATTTTTACAAAATATATAAACAAAAGTCGTCAAAAGTAACCAATACTTCTTTCACAAAAGGTACATGGTAGGTGCTCAAAAATCATTGGCTAATGGTAATTCGAGACTCAGTGGCACAATGTGGAGAATGGTAGTCTTTTCTACTCACAGAACAATGTTGTCACTCACAGAGTTTAACAAAAATTATAGCAAAAGTTATTTCTCTCTCAAAAGAAATAAAGTAATGCATTACTCAATATGTAAACAAGCATCTTTTAAAATTTTTAAAATTGACATTAACCTTCTTCCATTGTGGTATAGCTTAAGTTATTTTTGAAAGATAGGAATAAGAGAATTACCTTGGAGACAGCAAAAGTCAACTTTGAAAATAAAAATTTTGTTAAGTGGAGAGGCCTAAGGAAGTAGGGTCCAAATGATATTCTATCCAGACATAATAACAACAATGTATGGCATTTGTGTAGTCTCATTGTGTCAGAGAACCTCAAAGTAGTCATCAAATGAGAGTTAACACTGATTAATTAACCCATCTGGCCATTCCCTTTCTGTTTCTCTAAAAATTGAGCAGCAGTTTCTCAATTAGAGACATTTTTAATTGCATTTATTACACTAATTAAGCATTTCTTGTGCTTTAATTAAGTACAGAAATGTTGGGGCATAGCAACCATCTCCCCCAGAATGGGAAATTATCACCACCAAGCTGAATGGATAAACTTGAAATACTTACTAGCACTTTGAAGAAGAAAGAATTGAGTAAATTTCTAATGGGGGAAAGAAGTAATAGATTTCAGATCCACATAAGTAATGAAAAGTTCCAAATGTATACATCAATCAAGACATACTTATTAAGCGTGTTATTATGTTCAAAGAATTGTGATGAAGAAAGTAAAGATGACAGATATGCACAGTCCACATTGAAGCCCAACTTTTGGAGGAGGAAATACTAATTTCATTATTGCATTTCTATCCCAAAATACATCCCCAAAATATATGAGGCAGCTTATAAGCTAATGTGATCAAATAAAACAAATGAAGAAATGGAGACCTATGGGTGCAGAATGAGCTAATTTAAAAATATTTAAACCCTCTAGAGCCAGAAGGGAGAATATATAAAAAGCATGAAAGAGTTGGAATCAACATTTCCAAGTCTGGATGTTTTATGAGTGTTTAATTGAATTATCCTCTTATGGTTATGTTGGGGCACATTTATCAAGATTTCAGCAATTACTGATTATTGAGAGCCTAGCCAGTTATAATGCGCAAAAAACAGCTGTCCTTGGTTCTGAACTTTGTAGACAATCAGAGAACTAGAGCACCCTATTCAACCAAGATGTTATAATTAGAATCACGGACCCTGCTTTAACATTGGAAAGCTCTGCACCTTAACCATCCTGGGCTCTCTATCCCCTAAATACTCACCGGACCAGCAGCCTAAGAATTTCCTGATAGCTTGTTAGAAATACAAAATGTCAGGTCCTAGCTGGGACCTGCTTCATCAATATCTACAATTTAACAAGAATCCCAGGTGATTTACATACTCGTGATTACACTCCACAACCACCATTTATTCTTCTCCATGGGAGGTAGAAGCATGTTTTGATTTGAGAATGTGGAAGAAGAATCTGAGAGTGCCTGACTCAACACCTCTGGATTGTCCTTTCTGTTCCCCTGCTTGTGGAAAGGGGGTTTTCTGGTCTATACTTCACCATGATGTCAACTTCTTGAGGCAGACTCATGCTGAAGAGACCAATAATTAATCCTCTCTGTCTGCAATGGATGGGGTAGGTAAAATACTAAGATAACTTATTAGGAAACTAATGTGGCTGCACATCTAACCCCAGTGTTCCCATCAGTTTTGTAAAATAAGTTGATAGTTTTATTCTACATGTCTGATTATTAGAGAATAATAGCAGCGTCTAGCACAGATACTTGCAGAGTACAGTATTTTTTTTTCTCTGAAATGTCTTTTAACTCATCCCCTCCTCTACAATTCTTTTCTGATTGCCTTGGCTCACAGACCTTCGTGTTATGAAGTATTTCAACAACCTCCCACTCCCAGTCTCCTTCATCTATAATTTCTCATTTTCAATAACACCATATTTTTCTTCTAAAGTATGCAACTTACTTGGCACTTTGGTTTTAATTACTTTCTTTTGCTTACAGCAGAAGTTTCTATTTTAAGATGAATTTCAAAACCTTTAAGTTACTTGATACAGCTTACTTTCTCATTTCTTCTCCCATCATAGTGCCAAATGTGCTTTATTCTCTAGATACATAGGGCTTTCTTGTGTCCCTCCAATACAGTAGGAATAACATTCAAATCATACACTTTTGCTATTGTCTAATGATCTGCACATCATCCTTTACTATTGAATTTTATCTCAAAAGTCACGTCCAGCTCACTGGTTTGCCTGTTTCTTTAGCATGTTTAGATTAAATACAATTCTATATGCAAAATGTTTAGCATTGTGCTTGCTCCTAATACTTGATAAAATTTAGCTCCCTTGTCTTCTGATAGAGGTGCTTATTTGTACTCCTAGGATGTGAGACTTGCAATGATAAGTTGTATGATTTTTTTTTTTCAATTTTGTATTACAAGGATCTTTCATATGAATAAATGGAGGGATTAACATATAAATGAATGAGTGTAAGAATGAATGAATGCAAAAGGCTGAGTGTATTTGTTTTTTTCTCTTAAATTGACCGAATGCACCATTAGTCTGTTTCTGTGTAGAAAGATATAAACAAATACCAGTCCCTCATTTCAGAAGTTGATCATCTGTGCAAAGATCAGGCCACAGACAACTGCAGGTCCTCAAGTCTGCCTCTTCCCACAACCAGCAGCAGCATGAGGAGTTCACATTTCAGTGGTTCTCCTTCATTGAGCAGATGCTTCCAACGAGAGGATATTTAAAAATGAGTTGGTTATAATTTACATTGTATTAGTCTAACTAAAAACATATGCATTATCAAAAGTAAAATTAAATGATCATCAACTTAATTAGTCACTTTGTTATTATCATTGAGTTTATTGTTTCAATTGTATCAGTGCAAATTAGCAGAAACCTTAATTTGTACAGAAATCAATATATTTATTTTGACCGTAATGCATGCATATCTTCAGATTGATGTCATTTAAATACAAACAATGATATGATGGGGTTAGGTTTTGCTTTGGCTTTAGAAACCATAGAGTTTAGTACTACAATTCCCTCCTTTCACAGGGCAAGGAGACTGAATTCCAAGTACAGCTTGTTCAAGGTCATTCTTGAGTTCTGATATGGCTTAAAGAGGATAATGCCTTGCCCTTACATATGGTTATATATGCATGGGGAAGTAGGAAAGGATATTTGCATGGTATTCATTAATGAACACCAGAAACTTATATTAGTGTTGTATTACTTAGAGAAAGAAAGTGGATACATTCTGGATGAAATAATAATAAACGATATTAGACAACTGGGGTTTTGACTCTGGAATTTTCAGCACTTAAGCAATGACTTAATTAATGGATAAATTATTTTACTCATCCCTTTTCATTTTTCTCAAATATGGTCATCCTTCGTATTGCCTCTTTTACTATCAAAAGTTTGGTTCAAGCTCCACCTCCTTTTAGACCTTCTTAATAATCTATCCCTCATTAAATTTCTCCTCCAATTTGTAGCACATAGAGTCTGGAAAACACAAACAACTTTTATGTTCATTTAATAAGCATTTACTGAGCAATCACTATCAGAAAGGCATTTTAGAGGGACTATAGAAACCAATATTCTGTGATGTGAAACTGTATTTTCTAATTGATTTAAAGGTTACGTTGGTCTTCTAACTTCTAACTTTAAAGAAGCATATCTTTTCTATTGCCACGACACTTAAAAAAGGGATGAGTCCAGGTGGAAATCTGATTGCTTAATTCTGTCTGCCCTTTCTATACTCTTTTAAATACTGGTGGTATTTCTATGCATCTCACCATGAAGGCCAATTAAATGTCAGTGATAAATTATACCTCTTCTTGATTTTTTTTCCAGAAATAACCTCCCACTTAATCTCTTGACCTCTGTTCTCTACTCTGGATTCCACTGTTCCTATGCCTTGACTTCATACTGAGCTTTTGACGTCTGCTTCCTTTTCTCTCTCGGTTTGATAAAAAATGTGTTCTTCCATTTCTTGCTTTACTGACTACATTTTCTCCACTGGATTCTTTACGCTTCCCAAGTGTTCTTACAGATTCATTTAGGGCTATTTCCCTTTGCGAAACCTAATCTACAGAATCCCCATTTGCTTAGTTAATCTTCACTGATAACATTGTTCCACTAATTTCTACATTTGCAATCAGAACAGAGAGATCCAGATATATTAATGGAAGAAGATCAAGGAATGGAAGCATTTGTAAATTCATATATTTATTAAATCTGAACTTTGTAGGAAGGAAAATATAAGCAGCAAGATCCAGAATAAGATGTATGGAGAATTCTGGAACAAGAAGTCTAATTAGACAATATATTTGTGTGAACGATTTAGTAGTCAATGTTGAAAATGTGGATTGCAGCTAAATTACAAAAGCTTGGTCATTCTTGGCATATCCTCTAAAAATATGGTAAATTCCTTGTTCCTTGAGGGCCATTTCCATTCCTGTGCGTTGACCCATTGTCTTAAACTTTCAAGGTGGCTTTACGGACCTTAAAGAATAAATTCTAAAGCTTTTGAATTATTTGGAATGTAGTTTGCTAATTTTTCTTTTCCTTTTAGCTTCTAGGAGGGTGAAGATAGTTCTTGCCTTGATTTACTGTCTCACCCTCCTTCCTTGTTTTCAGAACAGCAGTTAATAGCTACAATACAATCAATATTGCTTTACGCTGTATAGCATCTCCCATACAGGCAATATTGCACAGTACTTTTTTCTTTAAATAATACAGTAACCAAGTTAAATAATAAATAATAGCCCATAGAGAGGAAAAAAATGAACATTGTGGACAAAGAAGTAAAAATCGGCCTTTCTATATGATTTGAAAGGAAGTTAGGAGTTTATGAGGTAGAGGTCCGGGAAGATCATATATCATGGGAATGACTGCTCTCTGTTTTCAAGCTCTCTGGAATCATCCTAACTTTATGAGGGCAGTTTTGAAATGTCACCATGATATAATGAGCTTTTCAGGAAATATGAGAATTTACCAATAAAGCAACATTATATTATGCAATGGTAAAAGAAATGGACCTCAATTTTAACTCCAGATTTTGAGTTTAGAATATAATTTTGTCAAATATATCAACTATGTTTTAAATGATTCTCAACTTGTGTAGAAGGCTGTTGTATGACAAAATACATTTAAGGCCAAATAAAGGATCTGATTAATACACTAAACGGATGAACAAAGAATCAATCTTAATGTTGTTCTAAACAACGCATAATTGTAGAAAATCATGATCAGGGTTGTTACCTGCTCAGGCCGATCTGTTAGCCTATTATACCTGCCCTTTGCAATTTCTGTAGTATAAACCCTATTCATTCTTTGGGGTTCAGTTTAACTCTAGCCTCCTCTGGCATGAAGCTCCCAGCAAATGGTAATTGTCTTCTCAGCCCCAGCGTCCCATCCCCATTCCTATTATTTCCTTTGAGGACTATCAAGCTTTGCATGATTGCTGTTGTTTTCTTATTACTTCTTCTGTTGGAGACTTAGCACTAAATTCCCCAAAGTTCTTTATGCATAGTGATTGCTCAATGACTCTTCATCTAATGAAAAATTGGCCAGAGACAGTACAGAATTCAAGTCCAGTAAATGATGAGGATATGAAGTTCTGAGAACAGGAGTAGGAATTTTGACCATAGGATCATGCATTTTTAAAGGTAAAATGCTCATCAAAGGGTATTAAGTGGCCCCTGAATATACTCACAGAGGATGCATTTCCACCTGTGTCATGGTTGACTAGGCAAAAAGCTTATTCTAAGTTCTGATTCCTGATTTATCAAAAAAGTAGTAAAAAAGCTGAACCATTCAAAATTATTTCATGTCATCTGCAAAACACTTTAGATGCAAGTAGAATGCATGTTTTTCTCTCATCTTTACTCAAGACAGATGGCCTGGAGTATTTGATCACCCTCTATTTTCTTTTCCAGTCAGGTCAGACTCTAAAAGAGAAAAGAAAAGAACAGAACAGTCTAACATTCAGAAGCCCCGAGCTGCAGATGTTAGCCCTGACAGGTAATGCTCAGTTTAAGGTAAATATAATTTAGCCATTAAACTTGGATACTCCATTTCAGAGAGTCCTACAGGAGAGATCTATACTATATTTGGCTCAGTCAGAGAGTCACGTGCTTATTCCTGTTTCAAAGTAGGTGAAGAAATGAATAGTTTGTCTGTCTTGTACGTGGTGCTTACATTTGTTTTCATTTCAAAGAAAGTATGAAGGTTTCAATTTTAAGCTACTGGAGATCAAGACTATGCTACATTTAATTTGTATTTCCAGGGCCAGAGACAGAGAATATCACATATAGTCCAGTAGGCATGGACTATGTTAACCCAGTGAATGAATGAATGGAGCATATAATTCTAGATCCAACTGACTGTTGTCTACTTCAAGGATTCTTGGGAGCAGGAAAAAGAAAAATGTCTACAATGTCTAACTCATTCTTCCCTGCTAGTCCCATTGTGCTCATTGTTCACATTGTGATATCTTTGGGTAAACACAGGGAGAAGGCAAGCATTAGGAAAGCTGCATGCAAAATGTGGAGGGTTAATCTATTTCTAGGTCATTGGTGACTATATGCACATGGAAAACAACCAGGTAGTTAGTACCTAAGGGTGTTAAGATGTGACAGACTCCAAGAGCTCTAAGCACTCAGAAAAGGGAAATCTCATGCAGGTTGTGGATGCAGTTGAAGCAGTAGGTTTCACTAAAGGAGGGATCAACTCCAGGACTCTTCTTTTCTAGCTCTATGACCTTGTTTGCAAATTGGACCACTGCAATCTCCCTTTTCTCATCCATGAAAATAACAAGATAATACTTGCTGGGCTAAACTTCTAAGGTTGTGTGAGGATCACTGAGTTAGCTTATGTTAAAACACTTTGAAATCACAAGCACTAGCAAGGATATAAATGATTATTACTAGTTGAGGAGGATTCTCAAGGAGAGTCAGTAGGGTTTGAATATGTAGAAAGAAAGCAGGCATGTATTGTAAGTACAAGGAAAACACCTGGAAAAAATGTCTGGAGGTGCAAATAAGTGTGCAGGTATGAAGAATTGGGGGAGGGGGGGATATCCTGATTGGTGCTGAGGTGGGGGTTGTTGCAGAAAGAGTGAAAATTATGAAGGATCTTGATTTTTTTAAAACCCTCTGCTCCCCTATCCCCGTCGCTATAAACCTGTCTGTGGAAGGCAGCCTAGTCAGATATACAGAAGGCCAGTTTCTGTCCCATTGGTTAGAACATGGGCTCACTATTACTTAGCAAAGCAATTGCTCTGAATCCTTTATCAGCCCTGGTTATTCAATCCAGCTCTATTCAGAAAAAGAAATGCAGAAGAGAAATAGTGGATTTTCCATACTTGAATAGGTGTTTTGTCAAAGGCCCAAACCTATGGCAGAATGGTTATAATGATTTTCCAAATCCACTCTGGGCTTTTCCATTAGTATTCATTTTCTTCTCGTATAGATGGCTACCAATTCAAAGAGAAGGAGTTGAAAATGTGCCCCCTAACGCAAAAAATTCTGCCTGAAGCCTGAACATACAACCTTTCATAATTTATTTTAGAATAGAGGGAGGAAAGCCACAAAGTTTCTATATATATTAACTTGCATGCAAGGGAGATTTCTCTGTGACACAATGACCACTAGTATTTTCCAAAAGAAATTTAATTTGCTATTAATAAAAGAGACCAGAAAGAGCAGTGTGTGTGCATGTGTGTCTATAAGTATATATGCGTATGTGTGTATGTGTGTGTGTGTGTGTGTGAAGTAGGAGAGTAAAAAGCAGATATCAGTTGCTAAAATCTAGTGATTTTTAGAAAGTAGAGAAAATATTTTTAAGAGAAAAATCACCCACTTGTGATTTGCTGCAAACTGTCTGCTCAGTACATAAGCAGATAGGCATTTAATAAATATACAAGGCAGCTTAGCCCAGCAGAAGAAATGCCTTGAGAATGCTAGGAAGATATCTAGTTGAGATCTTGGGTCAATCATTAAATCTCTATGATCTGAAGTTCCCCTTATCTATGAAATCATTACAGGAGTATCTACTCTGTTGCCTGCTTTAAAAGGTTATTTTGAAGCTCAAGTGAGATATCACATAAAAACATCTTGAAATTGATAGATATTCAGTCTTCAAATATCGTTATTTCTGGGTATGTCATCATTTGCTGAAATCTCACTCACAACAATGTCAGACAAACCTGCTCCTTGAAGGTTAAAATATAAGAAAGAGCCGTTTGACAAAGGTTTCAGCAGCCTTTAGGCAGTTGTGGTAGCCAGCCTCCAAGATGACTTTCAATGGTCCCTGCTTCCTATGTAGTGCCATGGCCTACTGGGCCAGAGTTGGTCTGCATGACCAAGAAGTTATAATTGAAGTGATAGTATATCACTTCTGAGTTTATGTTAGAAAAGACACTGAGTGTCAGACAGTCCTTTGGAAGCCTTAGAGCTTGGGCACAAGATCCAAAAGATCTTTATATAAATGCTAACAGCCAGCACTCACCGAGGCCTCACGTGTCCCCAGACCTATGCTAAGCACTTCACAGGATTGCCTCACTACATTCTGACACCAACAGAAAAAGTGACACTGACATTAATTCTTCCTGTGCTTTTCTGTGCCCCTTCTATATTAGATCTTAGCAATGGGTCTATTTGAGGACACCAGGAGGAGTCTGTGTTCAGAATTTCGATCCTTTTCTACCAATGCCTATCCAGCTGCTGAGGAAGTAGTTCCAGGAGATAGTAACTTGCCTCTTTCTCTCTTCTAGACATTTTACCTCTACTGGTGTGGAGAAAGCAAAAGCAAAACTCCCAATCATATAACATGAATGCAATAATTGTGTTGCTTTTAATACAAGGGCTATTCGTACCATTGGGGATATTAGAGTGCCAGAGAAAGTAAAGATCACAGCTGTTTGAGACACATTTGAGCTTCCCAGAGAAGGCCTTCATTAGGATAATTCTAAAATGGGAAAGAGAAAACAACAATGTTGTGTGTTTTGGAATAGAGATACACAAATACATACACGCACACACACGCAATGCCTTTCTTCTCTCCTTTGGGACAAGAAGGGTGTGTGTAAGTGTGTATGAGCAGAGGAAGATTTATTGTGTAGACAGTGGATAGGTCATACTTCAAAGTGGAGTGTTCCAGGAGGTGCCTCTTCAAACTCCATTTCTCAATTAAATGGGGATAGGAGAATTATGGGCATTAATCCTCTTTGAGCTGAGACACGGATTAAAACAAAAACACGTTTCACCTAGTCGGTAACCCTAGGAATCCGTGAGGCCTGAGCTGCTCAGATCAAATTTATTTTGAGAGCTCGCTGAAGTATTTAAGCTCCTCTTGATTAGATGTTATAATGATCCGACAGAGAAGTACAATGAGCTAAACTTTGCTGAGGGCTTGACAACATCACCAATGTGGTTATTCTCAGGAATGTGGTAATTTCACAAACTTATTCATTTTAATTTGGAAAATTATTTTCTCTAGAAAAAAGAGTTACATGAGGACTAATGTTCAATTTGTTTTTCTTGTTCTTTAAATGCTAATGATATGTATTAGTTTAGAGGGCCTGCCCTCTCACTGATTCCCTGTCCTGTGATATATGATATAATTACAACGGCAATTGATCTTTGACCGAAACGTTGGTAAAATGGAATGGAAGTTGCTTTTCATGTGCCAAGGTTACAGTTAAGGACACAATAAGCTGTGCTCAGGCTTGCAGATTGGCTTACAGAGATTTGTCCAACTCCAGATATTGATTTCTTGCCTTTTACAGTCATCACGTTCACCCCTCTGAACGTTTAAGAATGGGCTGTGAGAGAGCAAAAATGACTCATCATGAGAAGAAGGTTAGGAGATATCAGAGGTAGGAGCAAAGTTTGTCAATATGGTGTGGTTTTGGAAGTTTATGAAAGCAATCTGGTGCAAGCCTCACAAGAGATAAGAATGACTGGGAAGCTTCTGGATCAGAAATGTGACTAAACCCACAAGGTTGCACTCTGCTCTGCTACTAGACCTTTCTGAGCCTCTGCTTCCTCTAGCTCTAAAATGGAGTTAATAATAAATGAACTACACCTCTTAGGAAATTCATAAAAAATCCATGTATTATTAGAGTGAGAGAGGACCTCAGAGTTGTCTAGGTACCTTATTCTTCTCTTGTAGGTCAACTTTTAGAAAACTTGAATTGTGGCTCCTGTAATACAGTATAAACCTTCAAGCATGGTAAACTGTAGATTCTTTCCGTTTAAAAAGAGTTGAGACTTGTCAGTCATTTATACCTAAGGGTTGATGTTATTTATCAATTCCTTTTCCAATACCTGCTTCAGCTGGAGAAACCTTTGGAAACACTCAGCACCTAAGGGGAAAGGGAATCAGGGGAGAGGAGAGTGAGGTTAACTGGACTGTATTGACAAGGGACTCTTCTGGCATGAGAACAATTAGCGACTCAGTGGATGTGATACCTGCATCTTCTGTTAACCTTACACGAACTTCATTGAGCAGTTCCATCAGGGTAATCTACATGTTTCGTTGAATATTGATATGTCTAACTAGGTTGCCCATCATGAAGAAGAGCAAGTCAGTGTTGAAGAAATACCAGACTGCTCCATGGGGCTGGGCATACGTCTACAGTCGTTCACAAAACATCCTCTATAACCATAACTAAAAATGAAGGGTGAAGTTACAGAAAAGTAATGAAAGTAGAATTTCTCAGCATATAACTTTTTATAGTATTGGCTGCTCAGAAAGACTATCCTTGTGCTGACTAGATAAGTACCCAGAACTGGTCCAACCCACTTTAGTGAAGAATTACAGGCTGTCTGAATAGCAAATAGTTTAACAGGGCAGTTGAGAAGCCAAAAAACGTGTTTGCCTGTGTACTATATGAAAAAGCCTTTATCTTTTGAGCCATACCCAAAACACAATTAATTATGTAGAATATCACTTCTGAATATAGAACATAATCTCTCCCTCACTGCATACACACTTACATACATACAGAGTGGTCTTCAACCTTCTGTCTGCCACAAATATCTTTAGAAAAACCACCTCTTTACAATATTTTGCTGATTTTGCCTCTTTTCTGTTGAGGAAGAGCTTTAGAACAAGCTGAAGGTCACTTCAGATTTTCCAAATCAATGATTCATTTAGCTATGTAGTCATGGCTTAGAAATGCAGCTGCATACCTGGAAATGAAAGGAAACAGCAGATTTCTGCAGCCCCAATGGGATCAGAGTGAGCAGCCCACATTAGTCAAGAGCCTGAGCCAGGATTTGAAAAGACATGCTACCGAACATTGAGTAAGCCAGTTTCGTTTGATTAGACAATGAATGCTTACTTAAGAATATTTGCGCTAATGCTCCCTCTGATTTAAGTAGGCTGGGTCTGAGTTCCCAACTCCCACTCATCTGTTTGCCAACAAAACCTATCACATAAGAGGAAATTAGCCAGGATTTGTTTTAAAAAGTAAAAACAAAAGTTGGTAGAAGAAACATTGTTAAAACTTTGTGAAAGACTCAAGTCCTTCTCAACTTACTGTATTGTTATAATAAAGATATTCTTTTAACGGTTCCTGAAACAGAGTCTGGCCCTTTAGAAAGCATATATTTATCACCATCACTGCTTTAGCCATATCAAAAAGTATTCCTAGGGAACAGAGAGAAAATCAAATTTTCAAATTAGCATATTAGACGCAGGTAAATAAATCAGAAGCACATCTTTCTTTAAACACCAAATACATAGCAATAGGTGGTAACTCACAAAAACAGGGAACATTTTATGAGAGATAACATTTTATAAAGTGACTAGTGTCAGCTTAGCATTCAAATGTTTTCTAGAAATAATGACACCAAAATGATTGTAATCAGCAATAATACTGATCCTAATGCTAATAACTAAATTAATAACTTCTATATTTCTCTCTGCCAGAGAAATGTGCTTGCTAAAAGTAGTAAGGGAAAATGATTGTAAATGGTTTTGAGGAAAACAAAGTATTCTGATGGTTTGAAAAAGTCTTAATAAAATATTGCCATGCATCCACTTCTAAAATATTTTAAATAAAAATGTGCATATATTTTATCTACCACATTAATTAATATATGCATAAATCAAGATACAAATTTATAAAATATTTATAACCTAATACTTTATTTAGAAAATTCTGGCCTGACAATTCTAATTAAAGGAATATTTTAGTCAATTTTTTAAAAATCTATTGGGGTTATAAATAAATATTTAAAAAATTTGAATGTGGTAGTCCACGATGAGTGTTAGTCTACCTGCCTTTACTCTGACCCTTTTCCTTTGAGGTCTGAGATGTCATATCATTTGACTAACTGCTTCTATCAATTCCTTCCTGCTGTCAATCTCTTCCTGCAGCTATCTTAAACCACTGCCTTCCTTCTTACCCTTCATACACTTGCGGAAAAGTAAGTGAAAAGATAAATATCACTGAAAAAGGTTAGAACTTGCTTCAACATGAATGATTGGTTCTATTGATCTGACTAAACTGACCTGTGAGTTCAAAAATATAGATGCAGGAAACAAACTCAGTGAAACCATTTTTGATTAAACTAAACATATGCTTATAGTCATCCACGCGAAACAATCTACTTACATTAAAGAATTATTATCAAAGTGGCTACTGTGTGTGCAGCACCATGCTAGGCTTTCTACACTATACAACAGAAATATGACATGGTTCTGCACCAAAATATTTGTTATTTGGTTTGGAAACAGGGTATGCATCTGTGTAATAAAGAACAGTATAAGACAATGTGTAATCAAATACTAATATGTCTGGGTCACAGAAATGAAAACTATGCAGTATCAAAAGAGAATTATATTTGGATAAAGAAATCAGGGAAGGCTTCTCATTGGGACTTTGTAGTAAACATCTTTACTCTTCCTTTCTGGGAGTTATTCCTTTGCCCAATCCATCCATGTAGTTTCACCAGGAGCTGCCATAGGCTTACCTAACTCAGCTTTCTGGAAACAGTGAACCGACTGTTGAATGAGCCTGCTATACATGCTGGACATTCCCTGACACAAATGTTTGAGCTCTGGCTCAAGAAAGTTTCAGGAAGTCTGTGAAGAGAAACAGAAGCTCTACTTTATACTTTGAGAGTTTTTAGTGGTTTTGCTTCCATTCTTTAGGTTGGGGAAATAAAAGTGGTCAGGCTGCAGAAAAGAATGAAATACAGAGGAAAGTTTGAGAGGGAATCTATTTGGATTTGGAATCTCTCTAGTTGTTCTTAATACTAAGTGAAATTCCTCTTCTTGGGTTCCATGTGACTCTCCCTATCTTTATGAAATGCCTCTTTCTTTTTCATTTAGATTGAGCGGAGATTCTTTAGTTTTTCAAAAAGAGCCTCAATACAAAAATGAATTCGGTTTATCATTTTAGGTCTGGTGCCTTATTCTCATTAGGAATACTTTGATCTATAATGATTGGTTGACTGGTATGTACTATTCTGGTTAAAATGACATATCCCCAGACCACTCTTGAATTTCCTCAGTAAAACAGAGACACAATACATTTTAGTAATTGTGATAACTCCATAATTTCACCAAGGCATTATGTCTACATAGCTCAGCATTTTCTCAATATGAATGTCTGAGGGACAATTTCCTACATTTATTCCATTACTGAAAAGTAGAAAGTTGTCCTATATTCAAGAAAGTCAGAAAGAACAGAGAAAAATATGTCAATGATTTATTTATCTGTATCACATGGAAACACATGTTTATTTTGTTTTTTTATAGGTCTATGGTATAATACATCTCACAATTACTGAAGAGAGATGTTGACAGATTTTCACAACATCCAATTTTTAGTAAGGGGGAGAAAGTCTAAGAATGATGCAACCAATGATAGCACATGTGTAGATCTATATCTATACCTATATCTATATATTTAATCAAATATTTCAATTTAGCTGTACAAGAAACTTGTGTGATATTTTTTATTACCCCATTTTACAAATGGAAAAACATACACATAGAATAAAAGTCTGTTCTAAGCTTATAAACAAAGCAGTGGCAGATGTATTACTAGAATTTAGATTTATTGATAAAAATCTATGATTTCCACCAAGCCTTACTTAATTCTTCCTTGAATTCTTAGAAAACTTAACTAATAACAATAAAATAAGAGTAAGAGGTATGTGATATTCTAATACGTAGTCTTAGAAATGAATCATGTTTCTTATAATTGGCAACCAATATCTGACCTTCGGGTTTCTAGAATCAGAGAGTGGTCCTGCTGGGAGGAACTTTGAGAGGATAGTTTAAATCTATTCTTTTAGAAATGAGAAGGCAAGTTTCAGGGCTTCTCCTCTGCTCTATGTATCTTGCTAAAATAATGGATGACTGGATACTTATGTGGATAACGTCAGCATTTCTCTAGAAGTAGCATAGTGAAGTCTTTATCTCCCACTCAGTCTTAAACCTCCAGAGCGTTTTTCTCCCCAGGCTTGTGACAATGAAGAGTCTTACATATACAATGTTCATTCACTATGTGATTTATTGATTCTAACTCTAAGGATGGAAAATAAGATGATGTAAGTTAAAATGGCTCATGTCAAAATCATGTATTTAGCAGATTCCCAAGGGAATATTAAGTCAGTAGAAATGGAGTTACCTCTTGGCACAGTTTCCAGAACAACTCTTAGCACTAAGAAGAAAAAATCCCTCTCAAACAAGGAAATCAGTGAGTTCTCAACCTGGACACCCTCCGAAGGTTAATTCAATTGGATTTCATGTGTGTGTGTATGTTGCCAGTATTTTGTGCAGGGCAGCATGATAAGAGCTCCAAAGAAGAAGGACCCGTGTTAGCAAAGATGCAAAGGCAAGAAAACTCAAGAAGTATTTAAAGGATGGAAATGAGTCATCTTTTTCTGGAAAATATACGTAGAAGGAAAATAAAAGTTTGCATAGAAAGCAAAGATGGCACCATATTTTATGACCCTTGAATTTATGATCCTTCACAAACTTTTGTACTTAATTTTGTAGCAATGGTGAATCGTTCACGGTTTATAAATAAGGAAATGATGAAGATACGTCTGGAATAAATATATTAGATAGATGGAAAGAAGGTTGGCTAGAACAGGAAGATGAGTTCAGAGACTATTACAGTTGTGACACCTGACCTAGGTAATAGCAATTGGAACAGAAAATAGAGGGATAAATATGAGGGCTATTTCAAAGATTTCATAGGATTTGCCAAGACTTTTTCTCCTAAGACTTTGTATATTTTGCATACAATTCTAAAGTGAAAACAAGACAAACCACCACTACCCACACCAACAACAAAATACACTGACTGCTGTAGATGGCTTGTCTAAGTCCTCTCTGTTACTTAGAGGCACTCAAGCCTAAAACTCAAGTTTCTAACCTGTTTTCTCTACATACTTTGTGGTATTGTTTCCTCAAGGCAGTCTCACGTCTGCTAACACAATTTTTCATTGTTAACATATCAAACTTTTTTCTATCCAGACATTTAAATTTTAAAAAATCATAATTCAACACCCTCCTGAGAGGGCTGAGTGCTTTGCAAACATTCTCTCAGAACAGCCCTCTGAGAAAGGCAGGCGAGCTATACCCCGCTCGACTGTTAGCAAATAGAAAGTTACCTTTAATTCATCTTCGTGTCCTTTGAATAACTGTTTTGTTATTTCAATAAAGGTCAGAAGGCTTAGTGCACAGGGAAAGGTTTGCTCAAGGTTTTTTTTTATTATTATTTTTAAAAATGAACACAAACAAAAACCGTGTTCACTGGTGGCTTTGAGATACACAGTTTCCACCACCAAAAAGCAGTTGTGATTTTTAATCACAGAATGAAACCCAGAATATTCTCAGGAACATAACTAGCCTGATTTTGGTGCTGCCTCTTCAGGACTTGAGTCATCCCCAAGATGATGGATGAAAACAGACATAGTGTGGTCCGTTTGGAATAAATGCATTAACAACTCATTTTTGGCTGAATTATAAATATCTTATCCCTATGGCTATGTGCTTTAAGGTGTGTTTGTGTTTGTTGTTTGTTTTAGTTTTTAAGATGAGGCCACTGGCCTGAATCCTAGGCTAGATGGTAAAACTTCCTCCCTATATAAGGACACAACTTTCTGTGTGTAGGAAGGTCACACAGGCCACACTAGCTCTATTCGTGCTGATCTTCATAAATCTAAGCAAACATTCTCTTGCTCCATTTGCAGGTCTTGGTAGGCATTTTCTCATTCACGCATTCAACTTACCCTCCGCAACATGACATTTATCCCTCTCCTCCACTCTCGCCTGCTACAAACGTCCTGTGTCTCAGGTCTAGTTGAGAGTTTATACTTTCCCAATTACTCTAAAAGTAGAAAGTTATCAACTTACTGGAAGAAATTTCTGCATAATAACAACAATAATATAAACAACAGCAGCAGCACATTTATTGATTATTTATTAAATGCCAGGCTGGGGTTTAATTGGGTG
This sequence comes from Equus caballus, assembly GCF_041296265.1. Classification (NCBI taxonomy): domain Eukaryota; kingdom Metazoa; phylum Chordata; class Mammalia; order Perissodactyla; family Equidae; genus Equus; species Equus caballus. The sequence goes on along the minus strand of NC_091691.1, from coordinate 68,096,614 downwards.
GTATGCATTGTTTCATTTAGTCATAAGAAAAACCTAATGAGGTGGTCGTTGTTTTCACCCTCATTTTGCAATTGAGTCAACTGAGAGAAAGAGAGGTCAGTTTACGTAGCTTACTCGAGGTTGTGCAGCTCATAGCATACACCAGTATGTATGTCCTGGCCTACTCCTCCATTTCTTAGCAGCTGCTATGGAATCCACTCTAAGAGCCAGCTGTGATGCTAAGAAGGAGCCCTAAGTGTCTGCATGTTTTGAAGCAAGATACAGTTTATTGATGAACACAAACCCATCAAGGAAATACCTTCTCGAATGACGAAAAACTCTTTTTCTTTTATAGGCAGTTTCTGGAGTTTATGCATGTGGAAATATTATACAGTCCATTTTAATTCCCAAATTAAAATAGAAAAACACTGAATGAAAAAGACAGTTTAACACTCTTTAACGTAGGTGTAAATTTGAGGGCTATTCAAGCTTTCATTCTTTCCCCTTTGCATAAGTTATAACAAGAGTTAATGTCAATGAATTAGTTTTGTTTTTATGTATCTGATTTAATGTGGTGATTTTGGAGACTTGAGCAGCTTAATGTAAAACTTGTCATGACATAAAGGAAACTGATTTCAGATCTTAAAAGTGCTGGATGGAACAAGGAAAAGAAAAGTGCTGTGGTGGATTATGAGTTTGGTCACAAACCTTCAAACTATGGAAATTTTAATTCCATTTTTGGTTTTGGTTCTCTAGGGCTCCAAGCACAGATCAAAGGCCTCTTCTGTTTTCATTTTTAATGGGTTACTGCTTAAAAAGTAAAACCTACTGCACTGCTGGGTCTCCCACAACAGGACTCCCCTATGAGCTGACCCCAACTTCTCCACCACCGCAAAGAGATCTGTGTGTGACCTGCATGTAGACCCGCTCACAGCCAGCTTTACTCCAAGTCCTGTTGACTCACGCTGGGAGAGGCCTCCACGTATATTCAGATCTCAATATTCAGAAATTAGGAACCCTCCCAAATGAACACCAGTCTACCCTGGCACTCAATTTGGAATTCTTAGGTGATTTCCATCTAAGATCTTCTTTGACAGAGCCCTACCTGCTCCCTCCTGACAATGAAAAGGGGAAAAATCACTTTCAGAATGAACAAAAAGGAGGAAAGGACCATCAAAATGAGCAAAACTTTAGAGAAATGGATTTCCATTAGAAAATATTCATATATGAACATTCATTCCTCCCTGAAATGTGTGGGTATCTAGACCTTGCTGTATTATTCAAAGTAACTGTGCATTCATACATAACACTAGTTGTAGGATCTTATGAGTATATTTGGACGCTTTATAAAACCACAGTTATGTTTCTCAATCCATTTTATGTTTTACCTTTTCTTAAAATTACCTTTTAAAACATTGTGAATTGGATCAAAGCATTCTACAAAATGGATATTTCGATAGTCTAAACATTGTTTTAATTGTGATAAAAAACTATATATACATATATATAATATCACTGTATTTATTGTTTCATATAGAAAAATTGTCAGAGAGTGGCATAAGATGAATTGTGAAGAACAAAATTGGATTATTGTGTGTGTGTGTGTTCTCAGATGGTAAGAGTTGATTTCATTCTTCCAAAACTTTGCTAACAGAGGCCAAAATTTGAGGCAACACAGAGGCAAAAGAATGAAATCATGAGAGAGTTCTACTCAGAGGGTTCTCTTAGAGTCATATATTGTATTAATGTACATATTTCCCAGTTCCCAGTGGCTTACTGTTCAACAAGCAAAATCCATTTTAAGGATGAGATTACAATTTATATCTCCAAATCATTAACTAAGCAATATACAACAGGCATAATGATAAAGCTCCATGTCTCTCTGAATTGCAACAAACTCTCTTGCCATCAGACTTTTACAAAGACTGTTTTTTCTTTCTCATTAGAACCCAGTTCCTAAAGCTTACCCTCTGTCCCTCATTTACCATTACTCACTTTTTGTTTAGCTGACTTCTCGGATGTCAAGGTTCAGCTTGGTGCCTACATTCTCTTGAAACACTTCCTTGATCCTCTCCTACTCCCCAAAATATATGCTTCCAATGTACCTGATTTCTCATTTGTGTCATTTCTGACATTGCATTATGGTTCTGTATTGTTGCATCTGTTTTTGCCAGCAAATCATAAGTTCTGTAAGTCAGAATCCGTATGCTGTCTTGTTTACCACTGATTTCCCAGTGCCTAGCCTGATATTTGATACATAATAAGTGCTCAATAAACATTTCTGGTATAAATGGGGGGAAAACACACCCCACAATTTATCTTAAAGCTAGTGATCTTCCTAAACCACACAGCACTGTCCTATGTGTTGACAGAGAAATTGCAACATAGATCTAGCCCAGGGCATTACCCTTCTTCCATTTATTCCCTCTACCACAGGTAATCAAAAAGCCAGAACATTACTTTTTTCTTAGGCTTCACCAAGAAAAAGTTAACCTTAATCTGTGTTCCCAAGGCCCAACTTGATTCTTGATTCTTGTGTGTACTACTGGCCCATCTGCCAGTGGATTTTTCCAACCATCTGGCTGAATCATACAATTTGAACCTCTATTTTAGCATCTTCCTAGAGTATTTCTCCTTCTTTCCCACTGTGTAGTCTACCCACTGCCTGTTCCTTCCTGCAACACTGCTGCCAGAGCCTACCTCTGCTGTCACTCGAAGGCATCACAAGTCTGGTCCCACAGCACTGGTGTGCAGTAACATGGCTTCTATCATGCCAATCTTGCCTCAGGATGACTTTGAAACATTTTTCAGGATACTCCAATGGTTCCCAGGGAGACTGTCTTTTCATTTCAGAAAGATTTCAATAACATGAAATCCCTCCTTTATAGAAATTCCAGCGAGGTGAGGCAATGATGCCAGGCTTTCACAATGCTCCCCTAGCTACGTATCGCTCCACTTACCTTGAGTGACAGCCTCTAAGGAGAAGGTAGGATTGGCTGATCCCCAGAAAAGAAAGCTGGTATATGTTGTTATGGGGCCTGAGTGAAAAAAAAAGTAGCTCCAATGACATTTTGAAAATAATTATTAAGAAAAACAACCAAAATACAGTCTCTATAGATTTATTTCCAAATGAGTGAATACCAATAATTCCCTTTTGTTTAGTGTGAAAGTTTCAGAAGAGATACTGTTGACATTTTCCCGCACACATATAATTTATATGATACCTACATAAGTAAACACATACATACACACACAGCCCGTGAGATGTAAATATCTTGGAAAGAAAAATACATTCCTGTCCATTAATCTCCAAGGAAGTCACCCCTGCTGACTTTCATATACATTGAAAATTCAACACATATAAAAGACTTAATTTAGACACTATGGTTTAGAGATTTTGAAACCATGTTAATGGGCAGATTGAAGAATTTAGAAACTGCTGTTTTAACTCTTGTTTCTCAGGACATGGCCTTAAATAGTCCCGTGATCATCTCCTAAATGAACGAAACTCAGTCAGGTAGAGTAATTTATGCTGAGGAATGTTGACAAGGGAAGCAGAGTAATGTAAATTCGGCCATGTCTTTACATTCTTCAAGAACTTCCTTTCTGTGGTATGAAGAACAAAGCTTCTTCTAGAGCCCTTGCCTTCCTGACTAACCCCATTTCAAGCCCTCTCAGCTTGGTGCTCTGTGTTCTAGTTCTACTCCTGTTAATACCTGCCAAGATATTCCTTGAAAAACCTTCCCCACCGTGCCATCCCAGACCAGGTTAGACCATTTTGATCTATACCTTTAAATCACACTCTACTTCTGAACAGCACTCAGGACAATTCTAAGTTAAAAAATCACGAGTTTACTCTTTTTGCTGAATGAGACTATAAAATTCAGTTAGGATAGGGGTTACAGATATCTTATTTGCCACTATACCTTATCAAGGTCAATATGTAGAAAGTTTTTAACCAATATTTGTTGGATGAATGACCAGCTAATATGCTAGGTGCTTCATGATCTCCCTATGCTCCCTCTAACATATTTTGCTCATGATCTTATCATGGCAAAATATACTTTCCCATGTTTTCTATCTACACAGTTATTAAAGTCTATCTTCAGTCTTAACAATTTTACAAGGTTTCACATGATCTTTCCCTCTAGAATGATTTTGTTCCTCTCAAGTCATTTGCCTTATATATTTTGCACCATTACTTAATTTCATCTTAGCTATGCATTATTTTCTCCCCGTGGGGTGTCATGGTGTCTTTTTTTTTCCTATATCAACTTTCCTCAGTACTTTCTTAGGTGGTCCAAAGACAAATAATGCATGGTACAGAAGAAGCACACACACACACACACACACACATAGATGAAATGTTATCTAGATGATTTTGTCTCAGATTGATGCTCTGAAGTTCCCACTAGCCATTTGTTAGTTACACTTTGAAGTTATTTTCTACATTATTAGGATTCCTCACTTTCTCCTTAGAAGGTCATTTTGGCCAATTTTTCTATGCCAAATGAACTTGACTACACTCAGGAAGCACTTCCATCACCTAATTCTCTTCCTAAAAGAAAAAAAGTCACTGTCACAAGAGATAAAAGAAGGATGTGTGTTCATCAACTTATATTGAACAAATGAATTATTGCCTATATCTCCAGGCCTCTTTCAAATATATAAATGATATAAAATAAATAGAGGGATATTCTTTCTCCTAAGTGCTACAATCTTATTGACAATGTAACCTAGGACACCAAGGGTTTAGAGAACTTATCAGCCAGGTTGGACTTGGTCATCCAAGGTAACAAATCACCTCAAAATCTCAAAAATTATACACATTTAGGTTTATTTCTTACTCACGCTATTTGTTCATTATGAGTCAGTTGGATGGCTCCACTCTTAATGTACCCAATTAGAATATCAGCCTGACAAAGGCTCCATTTCTGTGCTATCACAATTCCCAAAGTAGGAAACAGGAGCATGGTGAATATGTACTGGTTTTTAAAGTTTCATTGGCCAGAGAAAAGTCAAATGGACATGTCCAACCTCAGACGGTGAGTAGAAGTACAATCTTACCATGTATCTGAAGGAAGGAAAAAATAGATCATTTAAAGCATTGCACTACTGACTAGCACAGGGAGCAATTGCTAAATTTTGCAATGTAAGTTATGCATTATAATAAAACTGAAGAAAATAAAAGGAGGATAGTCTTTAGAGAATGCAGAGGATGAAGCTGCTAAACCCTTCTGAAATTTCCAGATGACACCAATTGGGACAAGCATTATCTACACCAAGGACAAAGATGCAAGGTGCTTATGTAGAATTCCTTGTGGCCTTGTGTAAGTAGCACTCTTGCAAGAGGACTCCAGCTCCTAACTTGGCTAACTCCAATTATTTCCCAAATGCTCCAAATGAAACTATGCCCTCTCTTGTTGAGTATCAGAAATTACTTTGTGTACATTTCCCCTCCAAAGGATCCTAGGACTCTGGCTTATGCTCCATACAGATTTTCTCCATTCAGTTACCTTCTTAGTTTGTGTTGATTTTTCCAAGGTCAGTTAAAAGTCAGATGTAATCGCTGAGACAATTCATGCAATGACTCTAACCATCAATACATTTAATTTACTGTCAGACCTGTGGCCGGGTGGAACCAACATCCGCAAACTTGCACAGCCTTGTGTATCACATCAAGTTTCCAAAAGTATCCTTCTTCATTTCTACTCAGAATTAGTTAGTTACTTACTCATCCCAAATTCTAATGTTGCTTAATAAAGCAACTGTTAGATCAAAATGTTGACTTTGATTTTTGTTTCTATTATCTGTAAATCCCAGTTAAATTTTAAAATTTGCCTTAAGTATTCTGGGCCAAACATGACAATGTTATTTGTCCAATAATCACTTTGTGCTTGTGAGGAATGCCATCTTTGCTATAAAAGGGTTCACAGCCCAGTGCGGAAATCAAACAGATGGACAAATGGTTGTAGCTCACTAAATTCTGTGAAAGAAGTGTGATGACTACACTACTGACGAAAATAGTTAAAGTCTCTGCATAATGTTAATACATGCCCAAAATAGCCAGAGCCTCAATGGTTCTAAAGAGTAACCTAATGGACACACTTGTTCCCTGATAATTCTGACATTACATGGGCTACTACAAAGAATTACTCATTTCTAACTTCTCTCCGAACTCTGCTCCCTTGATCTCAGATAAATTTTAAATTTCATTGGGCCTAAGTTTCTGTTTGCCTTCACACAAGGGCCCTGCTTTCTCTCCTAGGTCTGTTTGAAGGAATAATTAAGGGAGGCAATGGGCTTACAGGAAAAGAGCTTCATCTGGATGTCTTAGATTTTCCTGGGGGCAGTGTTGCCTCTGTGATCAATGTCTTCTTGCTTTCAATTGTTTCCCACTGTTAGTCAGCTGGTTAAGATTAAAACATGGGCATCTGTGTTGTCAGGACTAGAGTGAGAATCTTTACCACAGGTTTATGTCAAAGAAAGAGAAAAAGATAAGTTTGAGGTATAGACAATTAGTCACATATTTTGACCAAGATAATCAATATAATGTATAATTGTTGATTAGTAGTAGTGTTCCTGATAATTATGTTCCTGGCATGGTTAGGAAAATTTTATTCCCCTAGAGAAAGCTACTCAGAAGTTATTTCATTTAGTACCTAAATTGATACTATAAAATAAGAAGTATAGGATATAAAAATGAGAAAATCATTATTTAATCTTGGAGGTTTGTTGTTGTTTCTTCTTCCTTTTTAAATTTAGCATCAATAAAATGGATGCAAAGACCATTATTGAAAAAGAGAGTTGTTTGAGCTCTTATTTGCCAATATCTTGGGAAGCTGTAATGAGGAATTCACCTTGTAGCAGCTGGACACAGGCTGTTGACACCTTAGCTATCATGCCCAAGAAAGAAAAATTGATGAAAAGGCTTGTAAGAATGAGTTTAACTAGAATATATCCAAAATGTGGTAACACAATTGTTCACTAAATTCAATGAAGCCTAGAACCTCAAGATTATCTAATGGGCATCAAATCTAGAAGGAAGTACTTCTTTCCTTCCTTCCTGCTTGTCTACTTTCCTTCCTTCCTTCCCTTTCCCTGTCTCCCTCTCTCTTTCTCCCTCTCCTCTCCCTTTTTCTTTTCATTTTGTCCTGCAGAAACGGTTGTCTAGGTATCACATCTGACCCAACAGCTGGAGACATCTGAGCCCTAGAAATTCTGCTGGGTCACCACGGGGATTCCTTTCTCGGACATCCTGACATATTCTCCCTCAATTCCCTCTGTGGTGATGATCACACCACTATCTGCCAAAGAGAAGAGCCACTCAGCCCAGTGAACTTTATGGACTCTGACTCCCAAGATCCCCCAATGTCGATGCCTGTGCTTGCAAAATATATGTTCCAGGGCCATCACCCAGGATCTCCCAGTGGAACCACTGGACTTTCTATCCAAGAAACTATCAACTGTCTAAATTTCAGACAAATGCCATTTGACGAACATTCATTAGACACTTATCATAAGTTGAGCATTATAGTAACACAAGTATGAATCAGATACATTCCATTAGAGGTGGCAACTCCTAGGCATAAGAATAACAATAATAGCAATTGTGTGCTTACTAGACGGCTGGTGTTGTATAAAGTACTCGGAATGCATTATTGCATTTACTCTCTATAACACATCAATGAGATAGTTCGTATTACTACATTCTTATCTCAAATGAGGAAATCAGGGCTTAAAGAGATTAAATTCAGAGTTATATAGGTAATCAGTTGTAGGGTGAAGATTCAGACCCAGGCAGTCTTACTGAAAAGACCAAGCTGTTAACCGCTGTACTTTCCTCTCTCTACATCTCACTGCAGGTAACATGTCTCTTCTCTGTTTAGTGAAGTGACATCCAGATGCTCCAATTACACAATATGATGATATCCTTTCTGTGAGTGGGGCCACAGATTCCGTCTAAATTTTCCTACTTCTAAAGTATCCTGGAGATTCCCAGGTATAATTCCATAATGTGGGCTCATCTGTTCCTCTACTTTGCAAGGTGTCATTGTCCTGTTCCCAGCTTTGAGCCACTCTAAGGCACGGTGACAGTAGTTGTTACTCTCAGAGTCCACATGCTATTTCTCTCCTTTACATGTTCATAAAGATGACCCATGTTCCCTATCCAGTTCAGCTAGCTTATGCTTGAGAGAAATCATCAAATTCCAAAGCCTCCTGGTCAAATTTAATCAAAGCCTAAGGACCTCAGAATCTCTCTGACTCTCAGGATTCCTTCTTTGAGGTCCCTGTCCTTACCCATCACCCTTAATCCAGTGGCCAAGTCAAGAATTAAACAAAATGCTGCAGTGCAGCTATGTTTCACAGATGTCTGGGTTATCTTTCTCTCCTACTAGATCTTTGCTCAAATATTTCATTTTCACTCAAAATAAAAACCACTTTCTGTAGCAAATATGAAAACTTACTTAGCAAGTGGAAATCCATTCCATCCTAGTTCCCACAGAAATTCCTCTACCACGTAGGTGACCATGGCTTTGAATGTCCTGCAGACCATGCTGCGTGGTTGAAGCCCTTGAGAGACACTTTCTGTGGCATAGCCAGGGAAAGCTCCTCCTAGAAATGGACACTGTATGGTGGCCCCAAGGCATCTCTGTCATTCCGTCATCACTAAACTTGGCCTTCTTGCCTATGGCTTTCATTGTACAGTTCCCTGTCTGACTCTGCCCATAGGATTATGTAGAATATCCCCTACATCCATCTTCTGTGCCCACAACAGCCAATAGTGAACTTGTGTATAACCATTGACTGATGCTGGGATTGTAGAGTGAGGTCCCTGGCAACAGAGAAATAAGGGCTAATAATTGATCTCTTGTTCACAGTGTCTCTCCAATTTGATGTTTGTTCCAGCACTTCAGGAGCAGATCCGGGGCTTGAGGCCTATCTAATTGAACAGTCTTTTTAAAAAAAGCAAAACACAACAAACAAGCCTAAAGAAATAAGTAAAACAATGCAGTATAATGAGCAAAAAAATCAGGTATAAAAAGTAATACTTATATAGTATAATAAAAGAAATCAGGACAAATTATAATTTTTAAAAGCTTAAAAATCTCACAGATATTACTATACACTGATGTAAAAAATATTGATTTTTCTGAATACTTCTAATTTTCAAAATATTTTAAAATATTAATGGACATATTATAAAATTAGCTTTAAGTGTACGGTTTATGAATTTTAACAGGTATAGATTCATGCAACTACTAACACAATGAAAATACAGAACAGCTAATCACACCCTAAAATTCCCACTTATTTCACCTTTATAGTTAAACCCACCCCCCTAAAACCCTAACCCCTGTCAAACACTGATTTATTCTCCTTCCACAGAGTTTTACTTTTCCAGAATGTCATAAAATGGAAGTATATTTTATTGTAAATTTTTTGGACTAACTTTTTCTATTTAACAAAATGCCTTTGCGATTCAACCAAGTCATTTCATGTATCTACAGCTCAGTCCTCTCTATTGTTGAATAGTGTTCCATTGAGTGAATGTACCCAGAGTTTATCTTTTCATAATATTTTTCTACATTTTGTGACAGCACTCTGTTTATAAGACCAAGATTTTATAGTATTCTAAGGTAATAGAAAATTCATTCTTTGCCCTAACATGATTGCAATTGGATTTTTACTGCTGATATATTTTTTTAAATGTCTTTCAGTTTTGTCAATTTGTTTTGGTAAATTTGGGCAAAATTTTCAGATTGCTATCAAACTCTATCGAATTTCCTTATACTTGAACAGTAAGGTTTGGAAGAATTTTCTGCAGCCTAGCCCTGGCTTCATACATTTCAAAGTTTGAGTTTTCTCTAGTCCGGTCATCCTTTGGATGTCAGGTACCACATGGCACATTCATACTGAGATGCAGCCTCTGACCCTGCCCTTTCATGTCACCACTTCCTGTAAGTCAACACAGTGGGCAGTAGAAGTAGTCCTGGAAGCCATGATTACTCCGGGATGGCCAGTAAGAATGTAATCATACAAGGAAGGGCTGCAAACCACAAATTATATCCCACCAAACACAAACCAAATGGACTCCAACTCAACTTCCCCTTAGTTGGATCCCCAAATTGCCTGCAGCCAGTCTAATGCTATCCCTTAAAAGAGGGAACTGTGTTCTGGGAAAGAAGTCAAAGTAGAAATAGATGATGGGTTTTACTGGTAGGAGTTCAAGTATTTTACTTTGTAAACGTGTAAAGCCAGGAGATTTTATTCTTCACATTCTGTGACAGCTGCCTCCATAGAAACTAGGCCACCACATTAAACCCTGAGTCCGGGTGCCTTTGGAAAACCCCTTCCAATCCCATGTCACTCCCAGACCCTGTTCCAATATAGGAAGTGTCAGGAATTGCATAGTAGACCCCATACTTTCTCTCTTTGGTTTTAGAAAGTGTTTTGCAAGCACTCTGCTCTCTCCATTCTCTCTTACCCCATGTTTAAACTGGTGCTAGTCCTTATGATTTTTGCTCACCCCCATCTGTTCTTACAGGGCCTCAGTCTCATGAAAAAAATCTCTCTCTCTTTTTTTTTTTTCTTAGAGTCTTTGGAATATTTCTTACATGGGGTCCCAAATGAGTTACATCAGTTTCCTGAGGAAATCCTCAAAGTTTTCCATGTACTTTCTGTTGATTATCTATGCCAGTTATGTAGAATTCCAAAGGTCTTGGTAGACAACAGGTAACACTCTCCTATAGGACTGCCACCTCTAGGGGACTTCTGTGGAGGGCAGCCACTACCTCTGACTCTAGATCTGCTGTTTCTGGAAGGGTTCACTGGTGGAGCCATCTTAAAGATAGCAGAGCTGCTATCCTGGGGTAAAGAAGAGAAACAGCTTGTTCCTTCCTGGTGAGCAATGACTTGATTAACTGCACTAAAAAATCAAACCAACAAACAATAACACAAACATGCTAAGGTACTAACAAGCTGAAGGATCCTTGTAAGTATAATATTTCCCTTTCCAGCTGACATGTAGATGTTAAGAGTGCTCTCTAGAGACAGTTTTCTAGTCTTTATTTCCTCAAGAGGAATCTTCTGATTCTGGGAAGCATCTATACATTATTAAGATGGATAAAACATAGTCTGAATGAGAGTGAACCTATTGCCTGGTGATAACCACAGTGCAATGTGTGGGTGTTTGTATGACTACTAACATGTAGAAGGGAGGTCTACAACTTTGGGATTTAGAGTATTATATTTGGTCTTGTGTGATTCAACATGAAGATAAAGAAGAAAACATATTACATTTCTGGAATGAGGAAGTTGTAAAGAATAAGCAGTATCCTGTATGTTGGATTGACATTTCAAACTACTAATCATTTTGGGACCCAGGAAGTCCACTTCTAGGCATGCACTCTGAGGAAATAATCAGCGAAGTAAGTGATTATGTGGGTATCAGGATGCACAAGCATTATTTATTAAAGCAAATATTGTGAGAAAACTAATAGTCACTGTGTTAGTAGTTTGCTAGGCCAACCATAGCAAAGTCTTACTGACAGGGTGGCTTATGCAACAGACATTTGTTTTCTCACATTTTTGGAGGCTGGAAGTCTAAGATCAAGGTGTCAGCAGAGTTGGTTTCTTCTGAGTCGTCTCTCCTTGGCTTGTAGATGGCCGTCTTCTCCCTGTGTCATCATATGGCTTTCCTCTGCATGCCGCTGTGCCCTAATCTCTTCTTCTTCAAACGATACCAGTCATATTGGGTTAGGGCCCACCCTAATAACCTCATAATTACTTAATTACCTCTTTAAAGATTCTATCTCAAATACAGTCACATTCTGAGATACTGGGAGTTAGGACTTCAACACATGGATTTAGAGGGGAAACAATTCAGCCCATAACAGTCATATAATAGGAAATCCACTAAAATCTTTATGGTATATATATACTTTACACTCCGCAGCTGCTAAGAATTATGATATTTTGTGAGTATTTACGGGTATAAGAGAATGTTCATGGTAAAGAGTTCATTTTAAAATTGAGTTATAAAATTATTTAAAATATAACCCTAATTTTATAAAAATTATACCTCTATAAAAAAAGATCTATATTATATATTTTAAATTAACCTAATTCTTGCCCCTTTCACTCACATAAATCTAACACCTTTATCAGCTCTCACTGACAAAAGTTTCTGAGTTGCTTGGGAGTATTTTGTGGATGTTCAGTTAAAAGTCAACATCCAAAGTATCCTCCACACCTGGTCCCACAGTGTTCTGGCCTGCCTCACCGCCCATGTGGTCCCTCCTGCTAGTCCATCAGGCAGAGCAACTTCCCTTCAGAAGCCATCACTCCTCCTGGAAAGATGGTGATGCTGACATCCTCCTCTAGGCACAGCAGTGAACCCTGCTCTGCTTCCTCTCTCTGTATCCACTGTCAGCCCCCCAGGCAGGCCCAGTGCTTTCTGGGTACCTTGCTGGAACCCTGTGGCAGCAAGGAAGGCCAAGGATGAGTACTATTCTCTGGTGAAGTGAGGAATGGTGTCCTATTCCCATTGTGCTGACAATTGTGTTGCTTGGATTCTAATAGAATGAATAACTATAGGTGAAATAGTACTTTATGTTTCTAATTACATCTCCTCTGATCTCCACAGCTCATAAACAAGACAACCCAAGAGAGAGGCATTTCAGAAGGATTTGTAACTAATACACACAAGGGCACTTAGATCTTTCATCTTTCCAAGAGGTTCCAGAGATATCATGAGGCTTATCAGATATGTTAAATATGTATGCGTGAATCATCATTTGTTCTAAATAACTTAACTCATTATATATACACATGTCTATTATATATATATGAGGGAGGGAGGGAAGGGGAGAGAGAGAGAGAAAGAAAATTACTGATTACATTTTCTTCTAAATTGTATAATCGTAGGTACTTAGTTTTCTCTTTTATGCCTTCTAAGTTTAAAATTTTCCTTTAACAAGCATTTATTATTGGTATTGTTCACTACTTTTTTTTAAGTCCCTAAAATCAACAAAGAAATAATAAAAGAGAAAAAGCTCAACAGTCTAGAACTAATAAGATCAATTTTAACAGTTAAAATTTAAAATTTACTTAAAAATCATTTGTATTTGTATAAGACAGGGAAATCTGGTTTATTTTCCAATGATATGTAAAGGTCCTGAGATTCTCACTCTTTTTGATATAGAAAGAGCCCATCTCCTGAGGAAAGTGGACAAGGTATGCCCAAGCCTGGGAGCGGTGACTTCATAGGAGCACGTGAGGGTTCTAGCTATCATTAACCTGAAGAGAAGAGGACTTGAACATTTTCCCAGTTTTTATATAATTGATGGGCTGCCTCATGGAACAAGGATGAGAAGGAGTTATTAGACTAGATAGGTATATCTAGAAGGCAAAACTAAGATCAATATTTTCTTCCTTTTAATACAAGTATATTGACATCTACTATATGCCAGGCATTGAAGAATAAAACAAATAAATGCTATAGAATCAGATACCTGCTCAATAAATTTTAGAAAGGACTTTATGACCTTTTCCTTAATAGAATCGGTTGTTTTTAATGTAGTAAGTCTCCCATCCTTAAAATGCTCTGAGTGAGACTGTATGACCATCTCCCAAGGGTGCAATATCAAGAATTTCTGAGTCCAGATAGCCTAGAACTATAATACTCCAACTTTAGTATTGAGCAAAATCACCCAGGGGTCTTGTTAATACACAGATTCCTGGGCATGCCCCCAGATACTCTGATTCAGCATATAATTTGCATTTCTAATAAGCTTCCATGAGATGCCAAAGCTGTTGGTCCATGGGCCACACTTGGAGCAGCAATGACTGAGGTTAGGATATCGCAGGTTGTTCTTCCTGCCAAGATCAGTAATTCTAAGACTACAGACAGAGAAAATTGTCTACCTCATCAAGTGTATTTACCTCTGCTCACTGAAGAGGAAAGATGGCTGAGGGAAGGAAAGAAACACAACCTGATCAAAAGCAGAAACTGACCAAAGTGATAGACCTGTTTCTGGGCCAGTGGGATGTTTAGAAGACAAAGTTTCAAGCAGGCGTCCCCAGATAATTCTTGTAAAATGGTTTCAGATAGAAATTTTTTCCAAAGATCCCCAATTACACTCTACACAGCTCTTAGATTGCACCGACAAAGCTTTAAAAAATGATGTATTTACTCCATGCAGGCAGCAGTCTCTGGAGCCAAAGCCTCCGTGTTAGTGATGTGTCGCAGCTGGTTTCAGGGCTGCGTTGAAAGCTTCAAGCTTTGGCACGACCGAGCATTAACTCAGCATTAAGCAGAAGCTTTGACACTGGAGACTACAAACTTGGATGGATTAAATACACATTTTGAATATCTCACAAAATACTGGCAGTAAGGGGGATACAGAGATTTTTGCAAATAGAAAGTGAGAGAAGGAAATAAAAGCTTGCAACGCACATGAGAAGAGACATCGGTCTGGCAAATCCTAGCTGTCCCACCTTCAACACAGCTCCCTTCTCTCTCCGACTGTGCAGCATTTATATCCATCTTTTCAGTGGGAATTGTTGTTGGAGATTTTAGCTTGTGTGTGCACCATTGGACCACAATAAAAAAATTACCTGTAATATGGCAAACTCTAATCTAGCTTCTTTTATTGCATAAGACGTTCAAGCCAAGTGCAGGCCACCTCCTTGCCCCAAAATAGCAAAAAATGTAATCATACAGTAAGCATTCACTATATTCTCCCAGGTTACTAAAATATAGTGCATAACAAACGTCATCTTCTAGTTCTGTTGTGCATATAACTTTTTCACAACAATTTCACAGATAGGGACTGATTTTATTCTTACCATAATCCATGTGTTACATCAGGATTATCACACCATTTCCCAGAAAAAAAAATGAATAAGGGATTTAGTTTCTTGTTCAAGGTTATATAGAAGATTATAGGAAGTGTCAGGGCAAGATTCTATTTTTACTAAAACCAAGTTCTCAGACTTTTCCCTCACTGTGTATAACCATAGATTTCAAAACCTAGTTCTATCATTGTAAATAAATTCTACTCATGGGGTTATTTTTCACTTCACATTCATAAGAGCCTTATAAAGATTCTAGAGAATCTTTTTCTGAAAATATAGCACAATAGTAATAAGGAAAAATAGTAGACTCTTCTAAGCTTGCCAATATTCTAAAGGTAGGGATTTAAAAGATGTTCCTTAGGGCTGTCCAAGTAATTTGCCAGAATTCCACTCTAATTCCAAAGTAGATTTATCACTTACACATAGCTGATTTCTTTCTTTCCTTCCCACCTTCCCTCCATCTCTTCCTTCCCTCCCTCCAACTCTTCCTTCCTTCCCTCCATCTCTCTCTCTGTCTCTCTCTCTCTTTCTCTTTGGGAGTAGTTTTAGGGGAGAGGAGCTCTGGATAAGATTAAGAAACCCAAGTGGATTAAGAAAATAGTCGGTCCTGCCAGCATTTTCAACGTAGTCCTGTGTTAAGTAAACAGTCTCACCAGATAAAAGAATATTTTGGGATGCATATGCATACTTTGTCAACTTAGATTCTATCTATAAATTCCAACACAATTTTTTGAAGATATTAATTTATCCGGTCATCTGAGTACTTTTTTGCTGGCCCCAGTCATCAGGTTGGTTTTTTCACTAAATTCCTTTGGAAATTGTCTAGACATTATGCTGGTACAACCCAAGATCCATTTTCTTTTTCATAATTCTTCAACTTCCAACTATTATTTATTAAGCATCTATCCCTAAATTCCTGGATGAGAAAGACAGAAGACATGGTCCTTGTCAAGATATTTAGAGAGTGGAGAGGGAACACATATATTTTAATAAATATATGCAACAAATTGTTACCGATATTCTAATACAAGTTTTCAAGGGAATAAATGCTGCCCAAAGAAGAGTTAGGCAGTAGTATCTGGGCATGCTAAGAACATCTGCATAGTAGATGGACTATTTTAACCAAGACCTTTAACTAAGAAGGGGTCCAACAGGACATAGCATGTATTCATACAGGTTTGAGTTGGTAGAAATCTAAGGGATAAAACATAGTGTTTATCTCTTTAATCTTACCAATGAAGAAAATGTACTACAATTTTGACACAAGCTAGATGGCAGATATTCTGGAGTGCTTCTCTGTGTAGATACATTCTGAAGAGGTCAGACAGTTACCATCTTCTTCTCACCTACCCTTCATTGGGGCTGGTGGATACATCTAGTATCATCACAGCAATACAATATTATTGAAAAGGGAAGATTTATGGGCTTGCCTTATGCAAATGGGTTATCTTACAGTGAATTTATTCCATAATTCTGCCTCTTTACCCTGCCTGGCTAGCTAAAAAGTTATTTGTAGGTATATTAAAAAGTTCAGTCTGTGGCAAATCAAATGATTCCCACTAGACAAGCCTATTATGATTAGAATGATCCTTAGGGAGAAGATACATTGGTGCATCATAGGAGGATTCTGATTTAGTATCTGGAAAATAAGGTAGCAGGCATTAGACAGAGAGACTAGAGGAACTGGGCTGTGGAGCGACTGGCTTCAGGGAGGAATGGCAAGTGAGGGGAGCAGAGCAGCAGGGAGTGCAGGGGACGCACAGACAGTGGGCACTGTGAAGCCTGTCAGCAGAGTCCCGTACCCGGCCATTCTGCAGACCTCAGGAACACTAGTAAGTACAAGACCAGCTTCCAGCTCCAGAACAATGAACTAGTACAGTCACCCAATCAGGGACAAGACTTAGGGGACCTGAGAATTGGTTAGAGTATTAAAACGTGCTTGCTCTGGTTATATGGCACCTCATGTAGTCTGCACAGTGATTCAGGAGGCAGATATGATGCTCCATTTCACAGATGAGGAAATTGAGTTTCAGGAAAGCTAACGAGAGAGAACAGTTAACAGAACAGCAATAAAGCTGGCAATGCTGGGTCACCAAACTCCAGCCCAAAGCTTGCAAAATACTCTGAGAAAACCGAGCAGTCCAAAGTCGAACTGGCTGTGTCTCTGCTATGAGGATGTATTTGTGCACACAGCATGTGTGTGTGTGTGTGTGTGTGCGTGCACATGCCCACATGTGCCTGTTTCAGAGGGGAATAAAAAGTGGGAAGTGGGAATGAAGACGATCAGATTATTACATCACCCTTTAAGATTTTAAAACACGGCATTTATGACAATCATATTGTGATCCATCTACGAAAACATAAAAACATGGAGGCCTAATCTCCCCAGCTTTAGGATGCAATTCTGTCTCTGGAATATCAAGTAACAGTATCGAAGGCAAAGTCTGCCTTTGACTGAGGACACTCTGAGAAACAATTTTCCACTGCACGTTAGCGTATCTGCAATCAAAGTCTGTGTATATCCGTGATTTTTTTTAATCCCTTCACTTCTTTCTTCCTCTTTTTCTTCATTGTGTCCCTACTTTCCCCTCCTCCCCACCATCCCCCAAAAACACTTTTCTCTCGCCTACGGAGATCGGAACCAAAAGGAAATTGATGCAGTGGCGGGTTTAATATGACATTTGAAAAGTGACTTTTTGATTTTCAATTAACCTTGCACAAAGAGGAAATATTGAAATTCGCCCCTTTGTTCTTGGCTGGATCTGCAGACAGGCTGGTTGGTACCAAGAGCGGAACGGGTTTGGGGTGGGGCAGTGGGGAAGGAAGAAGCGGAAGAGGAAGAGAGAACCTGGCACTTACGAAACAGAAACACGCTGCTTCTGTGTGCACAAAATGAGACGAGACTAGCCTGTAGTAATTACTCTCAAAACGAGGAAACAGGTAGGGGAGAAAATGCTCTGTCATTTGTTTGACTTAATTATATGCTTTTTATGAGCCGTCTGTCTGGAAGGATTAAAGTTACTTTTAATAACACTTCCTTTCAGAAAGAATTTGGTTTGAAGTTTCCCAGCAGGGCCTCCCAGTCAACAGCAGGGTCCTGTCCCCAATCCTCTTCCCCCTCCTCCTTTCCCGTCTAGTCAACCCTCTCCCCTTCTTTGAAAGCCCCATTGTTCTGTTTGTAGGAAAAAGCGATGCTTACACAACAATGCAAGCCGTATCTTAAAGTTAACTCCGTAAATTTCCTCTGTCCGGATTTTCTATACAATCTTTACTAAAGGCGGTATCCGCCCCTATCCGCTTTGCAAGAAGAAACCTTGAAAATTATATATGGAAAATAAAGTAGCTTGACGCTTTGGACCTCGTTAAGCTGCATGGTGAGACCCGGGTGATGACAGTGCCCAGGTCCATAAAGACACACATTGCGCCTTAAGGCACAGTCTGCTTTCTCTGATGGACCTTGTCCATCCAAGTCCTTTCCCGCTTCTGTTCCTGCCCTTGCGGGGTGTCTGCCCCGCGCTGCCTAGCTGTTTTCTCTCGCTCTCTTTCTTCCTGCTCACTGTTTTTGTCTGCGTTTCCACTTGTTCTCCGGCTGCCATCACAAAGGCTCGGACCCTGCGGGGTTGGCGGGGTCCCCTGGGGCAGGCGCGGGGAGCGAGGGCCTGTGCTGGGGGTACCCCGGCTTCGCGGGGCAGAGCCACCCGGGCCGGGGGCAGGCACCGCGATGCTCCCCGCCTGCAGCCGACGGTCTGTCAGCACGCCTGCACGCGGGAAGACGCTCCATCTCATCCCTAGATGGCAGCAGGATTCTGAAGCTGGCGCAGCTCTCGGCAGCCCTTCCGGTCTGTTTTCCTGAACAGATTGCCAGGGGATACGGCGGCTAAACAGCCCAGCGCCTCCCCAGAGTGCAGGTCAAGCAGAAGAGCAAGCCGGACGGACGCAGCTGGCGGGGCCTCTAGGGTCAGATGCTGCAGCTCCGGACACCACATCCTCTCTTGGTACACAGATGCGCTAGTTTCTTAAAAAAAAAAAAAAAAAGAAAGAAAAAAAAAAAAAGAAAAGAAAAAGAAAAAAAAAAGAATCGAGGAGTTTAGCCTCTTGGAGACTGTTTTGTTAAAGAACAGCGATTCTGGACGGTGACACAAATCCTCGAGGCCATAGTGCACACAGGACACTCACACACAACACACGCGCACAAGCTCATGGGAAAACACTTGTCTTCCCTCGCAGAGACCAGGCCGGCTGTGCAGGAAGGCGGTGCGATCTGAAGATTGAGACTTTAGTCCCAGCTCCGCTGCAATCCTGTACACTTTGGGAAAGACGCTTTCTGTCCCTGAGCCTCAGTTACCTCATCTAGAAAATTGGGGTTACTATAGCTTTCAGCTCTGTGTACATACAAAAGATTGTCAGGATTATCAGGAGGAACAAAGGAGGGAAAAATTCACTTTGGCAGAAACAGTCTCGCTGCTGCAGCATTTGGCCCAGAACAGGAATTTGCCTTCTGAGGATACAGCCAAATGTTGCTACAGTATTTACTCCTATCAGCCAGAAATTACTTATTGGAAAACAAAGGGCAGAGATTGTTTCACAACTTACAAGCCGAGGACCTTTATCTTTAAGCCACTTCTATGATCTACACTCAGACCCCATTGTTGACCTTGTCATCACCTGGAAATCCTATAGTACATCAGAAATTTTTATCACCAGAAACGAAACGCAGGAGGCCAATAGCTGCCTCCAGGAAGGGTCCGAGGATTAAATAGGAAAAACAGAGACTAGTCTGGTGTATGGTATTTTGGAAAACATTACTGTTAACACAGCATACAACACACTGTGAGTCAGGAAATTTTCTCACCAAGCCTGACTCAGAGAGAAAAAAATATTCAAAGACTTTTTTTTTAAATCACTCATAATACAGTAGATTCTCCTGTTTGATGCCAGTTCTATCCCTTTCCGGCACCATGGCAACCTTTGTCACAAAAGGGGCAGGAGTTAGAGGTTGCTGATGCTTATCTCTTTATCTTGTCTGGGGTTGTGTTTCTTTTGCTCTCTCCTGATCCACAATTTCAGCAAGAAACCAGGGCAAGAAACAGCCTCTCCGTCCCCCACCGCCTGGAATTATGTAATATGTGTAAAGTCTTAACTAACCTTGATTATTTACATCAAATAGAGTATAGCTTCATAGTCTACTATTCTCTTTAATGGAGATTTTACAGGACTTAAAGCAAAGCTGTTCCAAAGTGATATTGGGGTGGCAGGAGGTGGGGAACCACAAAAATATATTAAACAAAAATCTAGCCATTGACAAGTATCCTTCCTTAAAAAGATCATACCAGGTCACAGAGCAGGAGACAGAGTCAAAGGATTTCTGTCATTTGTGTTCTCTCCTGCTCTGTTTGAATCTTTGATTTATGTAATTCATTATTATACTCCTGTAGCATCAACCACAAGAATGTTATCATATCAGTAATTCCAGCAATTTCATACTACTATATGGACTTGTCACTTAACCTCAGCCAGAAAGCTTTCTAATAGTCACGCTTGTAGGGCCAGTTCTCCAGTCTCATAAAGTCCTTCATTTCAAAGATCCCCTGCACTATCCTGGAAATCGGCTTCCCACTGCACCCAGCTTTTCCCATAAACCTTGCCAGCCTGAACCCCAGGATTGATCTCTGAATCATTCTTACTAAGATCCTCCACTTTCTTTTTTGGAAAAAGCATACACTAACTGAGAACTTCTTGTGGAGAGACGTGGGGAAAGATCAATACTGTAGTCTGCATTCTCTTCTCCCAGAGCCAGCGAACAAGACATTGTTGTTGGTGAAAATCACCCAGCCTTTCTTGTTGTTGTCACTAAGGTCTTAGCATACATCTTAGGTGGACCCTTTATGTTCCCTGATATTTATTTACTCTTGGTTATTTGTTAATCACTGATTATTTTGTTGATTTGCCCCTAGTTACTTTTTCCTTTCTTAGTATCTTTAGTGAGTATGCCAAGACTTTGGCCTTCTCCTCAAAGTTTTCACCACCAATAGCCCCCCTGACGGCACATGAGCCCCTTAAGTGCTTCACAGAAGGATAAAGCCATTAGGCAGAATGGACCTCAAATTCCTGCTCCCAATCTAAATGTTTGCCTACCTGTGATCCTCTCTTTACCTCTGGGCTCAAGGGCGAGAGGCCCTTTATCTGCTGTAAGCCACCCTGCCCAGGAATTCTCTTAATCCCATTTTTGCTTATTTCCTCTAGGATCCAGATCCATCAGTTACTAGTTACTCTTTCTGGCTTCTGAGCCTTTAACACCTCCATCAACTCCCACAATTTCCTTTTCTTTCTCTTCCCACTCCCTTCTCATACATGCATCAGTCATCTTGCCTACTCTCTAGATGCCCAGTAGTGCTGAACTGCCTGGAGGATGACACACATACATTCCCCGGTGCTCTGCCGTGCCTCTTTGCCTTAGCTCATGCATGTCTCTTTGCTGTAGAAGACCTTTCCTACACTATTTTTTCTCTTTCTGATTCTTGCTCATTCTTCAAAATTCAGGCTCAAGGATCCCATCTTATGAAGGAGACGTTGCTTAACATCCAAACAAGCAAAGTCCTCTTCCTTCATTTTGCCCTAACAGAGAGCACATACCTTTATCACAGCTGTTACACACTGATTTTTTCTCATTGTGTGTGAAATTTCTGTTTAACACTGTAGAATATGAGCTCCTCAAGGACAGAAAAAATTGTGTCTTAAATATCTTTATTTTTCAGTGCCAAATGTAGACTCGGGCACATGAGATTAAACTTTGTGTTAGACATATCAGTCCTACTGCCTTCCATACCTCTTGCCTTCTAAGGAAAATGTTTGCTCACATCACCCCTGCAGAACAGAGAATCTTTTAATTTCCATTCTGTATCAATTGATTCCTCTGCTCATTTCAGTTCTTTGCACTCTACAGAGTGTTGGTTCCAAGGCCAGCCAATCTAACTGGTCAGTGGTCTGTGAGAGGGCCTGGCAGAGAAACCTCTTCTAAAACACTCATGATGTGGTCAAAAAGTCATTTCAAATTTGAAGTGGATGCAATAGAGAGAAAGAGGAAGAAGTGGCAGCAGAAGCAGAAATTTTAAGGTCAGGAGACAGCTTGAGCGTAGGAGATAAGAAGAGCTATCCTGGTCCCTCAATGAGCTGAGTTTTGAAAGCAGAAGTAATGAACAGATGCTTGATCAGGATTAAAGTAATAATCTATCCCAAGATCTCATAAAAAGCATCAAGTGTGGACTAGAACCCAGGTCTCTTTATATTAAAACTAATGCTCTTTCTAGTCCAACTTATATGCTTTGCTCCTCCTTGTCTATACTCTAATGGCATCGAAAAGATAGATGTCAAATGATTTATCAGGCAGTGAACTACAAATGACCAAAGGTAGGTTCTTAAGTTAAGGAGTCATTCATTTAAGATGTAAATTAATGATCACCATTGTTTGTTGTTTACTATAAGCCAGGCAGGCACTATACCGTCATCATCAACTCATCATCATCATCATCATCATCATGTACACTTACCAGGCACTACTCAAAGGGCTTTACAAGTATAAGGTACATGTCGTCTTCCTAATAGTCTTTTCTAATAATCCTTTGAGGTAGTCAAGGCACAGAGGTGAAACAAATTGATTAAATCACAGTCAGGGAGTGGAAGCCCACTGGATATATAGAGATAGATAGATAGATATAGATACAGAAATAGATATAGACATGTATTATCTCATTTAATCATTTAATTCTCACAGCAAAAAATAGTTAATAATTCCTCATTCTATAGATGAGGAATCTGAGGGATCAGTCGAGTAGTGTTTTGTGCTAGTAGTTAATAAGACCCTGTCCTGACTTATATCAACTCCATGTCAGCTCTCATACTCTAAATTGTATTATGCTTTTGTCTTTTAAGCTGAATATTGATGAATGAGTAGAATGTTACTAAGTGAGAGTGATTATCATTATATAGGATTGTTTTTGTTCCCATGTAAATAATGTTTGAAATCTTCCTTAGGAGAATAATAATAATTTAAAAAATTACATCAGAGAATACGTCTGTAGCTCCCAGTCTGGTGTGGGTCTTCAGCATCATTTCAAAGAGAGAAATTTGCCTTTAGAACACTCCTGTGACTCCTTTTAGTTGTAGCTTCTCATCCATTCTTCTAAACTCCCCACAGTTGTCTATCCAAATTTTTTC
The DNA here is from genome assembly GCF_041296265.1 of Equus caballus. Classification (NCBI taxonomy): domain Eukaryota; kingdom Metazoa; phylum Chordata; class Mammalia; order Perissodactyla; family Equidae; genus Equus; species Equus caballus. The sequence goes on along the minus strand of NC_091691.1, from coordinate 68,073,559 downwards.
TTAGGCAATAACGTTGTTATTCCTTTAGGAATATTTTTGTGTCAGGTACCTCTTAAACCTGAAATTAACAGAAGACTCTTTGAGAAGAGAGTAAAATCATGTCACTCCTTCCTACATGTAGGAGTGAGGATTACAGGGGACCCCAAAGCTGGCCTAAAATGGTCAGAAAAGAATCTCAGGAATGTCCCTACTCAGCATCATAAATATAAGGCAGTAGCCACTGATTGTTCAGAGCTCCTATTTTTTGAGAAGCTTAGCAAATCAATCTTTCTGTGATGAAAGGGGAGGAGTGGATTAATTGGGATAATGAACCAGTAGTTTTTGGACAAAGAGCAGGCCAATCGTTTCCTCCACTCCATGACACAGAAAGTCAAGCTGGTCCCCAAAATAAAATTACTGGAAAGAAGGGGAGCCTAGGTTGGTTCCCTAGCACGAGTACCAGAGACTAAAGACTTTTGGGGCTGTCCAGTTTTTCTATGGGGACCCTATGGATAAATATGAAATAATATGGTAAAAAGAAAGGAAGGAAGAAAAGAAGGAAGGAACGAAGGTGTCAATACAAGGTACTTCTGCATACTGGGCAAGACCTGGGCTACAAGAGCATCCTGTGAATACTGAGAATGATTTTACTAAATTAGAAGGCCCAGTTTTGCAGAGTGATACCTTGCAACCAAAACAAAAAAAACACAAAAAAACCCCAAAAATCCCCAAGAACTAATCCGTTTCTCCTTGGCCATTTGGAAGAGAGCTGAAATAGTTGGTTGGATAAATTCTCATGTCTAAGAAATTCCAGAGAGGAAGTGATTGCTAAAAAATACTTGCTCTTAAGGGAGTTAGGGAGGGTAGTTTGATTAAGTGAAGATAATCAGAAACTGAAGTGTATACTTGTTCTGAATTTGTAGAATGGGTCATATTGATCATGCACTGAAATTATGAGGCTCTCCTGACGACTCCACTATCCTCTGTAATCAGATGGACGAATCTCTAGTGTTAGGAAAAGAAATTGTGGACAGGGATTCTCAAATCACACCACAGAGAAGACCAAACCATCTGGTAAGTTCTAAAGCGCCGCCACCTATATCACTGCCTTCAAACCATGACACTTGTCATCAGCAGATCTAAGTATTTCTCAGTGCTTATTCTCATGGTCATTTTGAAAAAGACTTGTATTTCTAGTTGGAAAAGTTAAATCTTATAAAGGCGGAGAAAAAGTCTTCAGTTTCAGCAACCACATTTCCTGACCTAGGACTGATCTTGATCATATCTGACCCGGAAACCTCTGTTGAACCCAGAGGTAAGCATCATGTTCTATAATATAATGATCATAAAACATTCCTCTTCAGTGGAACTTACCCCAAATTTAATATTTCATCACTCTGGGAGCGTTTTCCTCCTCTGACTCCTTTAACATTTGCTAACTGCAATATTCATCTTACTACCTTTTTATATATCACTTTACCCAATTGTTTGAAAGCATGCATAGGGAATCTGACAGCCTCGAGAAAATGTAAACTTTTTTAGGAAGTGTACCTAGTGCAATGTTTGTCAAGTCTGGTTCAAAGGGTCACTAGAAATCCACAAGGAATTAGGGGTGTTCGATGAGGAAAAAGGTAAAAAGGTGTGTTCTTTTAAAGATTTTGACAAGTTATATATTAGAAAGTTAATTATTTCCTCCATTTGACTTATAAATCCAAAATGATAAGCTTTCTTTTCATGGAAATGAAATTTTTAATAACCACTGACCAAAACAGGGAAAAAAAAAAAGCTGCCTTTGTGGGTTTTTTTATTATTATTATTAAGACTGCTTTTTTAGAACAGTTTTACACTCACAGCAAAATTAAGGGGAAAGTGCAGAGATTTCCCATATGCTCTCTGTCCCCACACATGCATAGCCTCCCCATTATTAACATTCCCCACCCTGGTATACTTGTTATAATTGATAAAGCTATGTTGGCATATCGTAATCACCCAAAGTCCATAGTTTGTGTTATGGTTCACTCTGGGTGTTGTCCTTTCTAGGGATTTGGACAAATTTGTAATGACACGTATCCATCATTATGGTATCACACAGAATGTTTCACTAAATTAACGATTTTTCATAAAAATCCTCTGTTCTCTGCCTATTCATCTTTTCTCTCCACCCCTGTAAATCCCTGGCAACCATTGATCTTTTTACTGTCTCCATCGTTTTGTCTCTTCCAGAATGTGATGCAGTTGGAATCATGCAATATATAGTCTTTTCAGATTGGATTTTTTTTACTTAGTAATATGCAGTTAAGGTTCCTCTATGTCTTTTCATGTTATTAAGCTATTAAGCTCATTTCTCTTTACCAATTAATAATATTTCACCGTCTAGATGTATCACAGTTTATTTACCCATTTACCTATTGAAGGATATCTCGATACCTTCCAGGTTTTGGCAATTATGAATAAAGCTGCTATAAACATTCGTGTGTAGGCTTTTGTGTGCACATAAGTTTTTAATTCCTTTGGATAAATACCAAGAAGTGAGACTGCTGGATTGTATGGTAAGAGTATGTTTAGTCTTGTAAGAGACTGCTAAACTGTCTTCCAGAGTGGCTACAGCTTTTGCATTCCCACCAGCAATGAATGAAAGTTCTTGTTGCTCCACATCCTCACCGGCCTTTGGTGTTGTTAGTGTTCCAGATTTTGGCCATGGTAATAGGTGTGTAGTGATATCTCACTGTTGTTTTAATTTGCATTTCTCTGAGGACATATGATGTGGAGCATCTTTTCATATGCCTATTTGCCATCCGAATATGTTCTTTGGTGGGGTCTCTGTTATGGCCCATTTCTAAACTGTTTGTTTGTTTTCTTATTCTTGAGTTTAAAGAGTTCTGCGTATATTTTGGATAATAGTCTTTTATCAGATATGTCTTTTGCAAATATTTTCTCCCAGTCTGTGACTTGGTCTTCTCATTTTCTTGACATTATTTTTCTGCAGATAAGAAATTTTAAATTTTAATGAAGTCCAGCTTATGCACTATTTCTTTCATAAATTGTGCTTTGATATTGCATCTAAGAAACTATTGCCATACTCAAGGTTATCCAAGTTTTATCCTATGTCATCTTCTAGAAGTTTTATAGTTTTGTTTTGCATTTAGGTCTGTGATCCATTTTAAGTTAACTTTTTTGAAGTGTGTGAAGTCTATGTTTTGATTCCTTTTTTTTTTTTTTTTTTTGCGTGTGGATGTCCAGTTGTTCCAGCACCATTTGTTGAAAACACTATCTTTGCTCCATTTTATTGCTTTTGCTTCTTTGTCAAAGATCAGTTGACTATATTATGTGAGTATATTTCTGGGCCCTCTATTTGTTCCATTGATCTGTCTTTGCCCAATATCACATTGTCTTGATTACTGTAGCTTTACAGTAAGTCTTGAAATCGGGTAGTGTCCATCCACCAACTTTATTCTTCTTCTTCAATACTGTGTTGGCTATTCTGGATCTTTTGCCTCTCCATATAAACTTTAAAATCAGTATGTCAACATCCAAAAAATTACTTGCTATAATTTTGAATCTGTAGGTCAAGTTGGAAAGAACTGACACTCTGACGGTATTAACTCTTCCTATTCATGAACATGGAATATCTTTCCATTGATTTAGTTCATTGATTTTGTTCATCAGGGTTTTGTAGTTTTCCTTATATAGATCTTATATGTTTTTTATTAGATTTATACCCAAGTATTTTTGGAGGGGTGCTACTGTAAGTTATATTATGTTTTAAATTTCTCATTCTACTCGTTCATTAATAGTATTTAGGTAAGGTATTGACTTTTGCATATTAACCTTGTATTGTACATCCTTGCTATAATTGTTTATTAGTTCCATGAGATTTTTTTGTCAATTCTTTTTGATTTTTTACATAGACAGTTGTGTCATCTGTGAACAGAGAGTTTTATTTTTTCCTTTCCAATCTGTATATTTTTTATTTCCTTATCTTGTCTTATTTGATTAGCTAGAGCTTCCAGTATGATATTGAAAAGGAGTGGTAAGAGGAGGCATCCTTGCTTTATGTCTGATCTTAGTGGGAAAACTTTGTGTTTTGCCCTTAAATATGATATTAGCTGTAGGTTTTTGTAAAAGATAGCCTTTATCAAGTTGAGGAAGTCCTTAGTGGCTTTTTCAACAAAGCAAATGAAAAATTCTTTGGAATTTCTTTAATACGTGAGATAGAGATATTGGGGCTTGAGTAAAGATAGTTGAAGAACTATATCCAAAAAGTATTCATCAATTGGGGGCCATCCCAGTGGCATAGTGGTTAAGTTTGCCAGCTCCACTTCTGTGGCCTGGAGTTCACACGTTTGGATCCCGGGTGTGGACCTACACATCACTCATCAAGCCATGCTATGGTGGTGTCCTGTATACAAAATAAAGGAAGATTGGCACAGGTGTTAGCTCAGGGACAATCTTCCTCAAGCAAACAGAGGAAGATTGACAACAGATGATAGCTCAGGGGCAATTTTCCTCACCAAAAAAAAAAAAGAAGAAGAAAGAAAAGTATTCACCAATAGACCACTGAGAATCTGTCATTTGGTTCATTATAGAGTTTTACACTTGGTCACTTCTGTTCAATACTCTTTTCAGTATGTTAACTAACCAAGAATTGCTTATCAAAACTTTAGATAGTATATAGTTATGATGGATAGTTAGAAATATCTATTCATTTCAAGTAAACACATCTACATTGGCTCCTAGGTATATGAGATATTTTGTCAGATATTGTGAGGGCTCTGAAGATGAAGCATGATCACTAACCTGAGTGAGAATATATTTTAATGGGGATATATGATATATATATGCAAGGTAAAATATCTCATGTCATGAGAAGGTTTCCTTCCACTTGCTTCCTCACCTGTCATTCTATCTCTTCCTCACCACAACAAGGATGCTGAATTCCACTACTTTCATCAAAATTGTCAAGCACTTTCCTGACTCAGAGCTTTTGGATTTGCTGTTTCCTTTCCACAAAATACTCATTCTACACATCCAACCCCTTCACTGCCTGCCACATACTCCAGCTCCACCAAGACACACACACACACGGACGCACACAGACACACTCACATACATGCTTTATATATAGTCTATATATTTTCTAGAGCTTACATAAAATAAACCATCCAAGTACCTCTACTATTTACTATTCTAATACCCTGCTCTTCGCCTTTGTAGAATGTAATTATGCATGTTATGCAAAAATTTGTCTATATTTGTTTAAAATCTGGCTTCTGTATGATCAAAGAAGACAGAAAATCTGCTTGTTCTGTTCTTCACAATGTGTCCAATAATTGGACCAGATCCCTGTGTATGGTCAATGACATATTTGCTATATGAATGAATACAAAAGTGATGATGTCTACTCCCTAGCTGAGTGAAGATGATGTTTGTATCAAAGTGGTGGCATTTGGGCTGAAATTTGAAAGTTGCATAGGATTTTTACAGGCTGAAGATGGAGAGGACTAATAGTCCCACTGTGCTCCACGTTGTCTAGCCCACAACTCAAGTATTTTATAAAGTTTTGACTGCCACTTTCAAAAATGGACATTGTTAAATGGGAATGCACAGAGAGAAAAGCAACACGGATAATAAAGTGCAAGACATAGCAGACATGGCATTGTTGAAGTAATTCAATGTTTTGAAGGACCATCCACGGCAGTCCTCCATCACCGAGAGCAGCACGCTTAGTCTAAGACAACACTGAGAAAGGACTACAAACTCACCATGGTTACACACACTTGCACATGCAGGAATTGTATATTATATTTCACAAATAGAAATCAGCCTATGGTGTAGTGATTAAAAACATTGAATAGGAATTAGGAGAACTTGATTCTAGTCACTAATTTGTCATTAACTAGTTATGCCACCTAACTTCACAGGTTGTTTGTATAGATGGAAAATGAGAGTTATTTATTTTTGTCTATTTTATTTCCATAATCTATTATAGGTTCAATATTCTATTTTCTCGTTAAAAGGTGATTTTCTGATACAACTTAAAATTTTAAACTTTAAAGTCATTTTAAAGGGGAATCTAAAGAACCAGCAAATGAATCCAAGGATTGGAGGATTGGGATGGGAAAAAATTTATGCAAATACAGTACATAGATTAGACTGGAGAGAGCCAAGTGCCTTTAGAACAAGAAACTATAAGACAAGGGAAGCAATCAATTTTGAAAAAACTCTCTTCCTGGGGCTGGCCCCGTGGCTGAGTGGTTAAGTTCGCGCGCTCCGCTGCAGGCGGCCCAGTGTTTCGTTAGTTCGAATCCTGGGCGCGGACATGGCACTGCTCATCAGACCACGCTGAGGCAACGTCCCACATGCCACAACTAGAAGAACCCACAACGAAGAATACACAACTATGTACCGGGGGGCTTTGGGGAAAAAATGGAAAAAATAAAAAAATCTTTAAAAAAAAAAAAAAAACTCTTTTCCTCATTGGTACAGTGGATTTCTTACTGATAAGGCATTCTATGGTTATGTGTAATTTTAGTCTATTCTCCTTGTCCTAATAGAAAATAAATAGTAAACATAGGAGTCGTTCCTCCCTTAACTTTTAAGCTAGTTTTAAATTTTCTTGTTTGGACATACACAGTGGTGGTGGAGGGTCATTGAGGGAAGTCTTTTGCACCAGAAGATTGGTGAGAAACTTTAGCAAAGTGCCGGAAAATTTAACTCACAGCTCTTCTCATTGAGAGAATTGCCTTCCAGCCTGGCTACAGAACCCCTGTTAGAAGAAGAAGTCACTGATCACAGTTAGGAAAAAAACAAAAAAACAAAAAAAAAACACCCAATATTTGAATCGAAGAGTATGCAATCAACAAGAAGAAAGAAAAGGAGGAAGCGAATGATTATAATTGAGTTTCTGTTTCCTGTGAGGAACTGCTTAGGAACTCTTATCTTCATAACAATCCTATGACTTAGGTATTACCCTGCCATTTATAATAAGAGGAAACTGAAGTTCAGAGAGGTTGAAGTCTCCCCCAAACTCAGGCCACTACTGAGGAGCAGTGGGAGAATTTAAGCAAAAGCCTACCCCAGGCCTGCTCTTTCCACATGTTATTCAAATATAATATCATTTTAATACTTTTTAACAACTATGCATCATTGTTTTAACATAAATTTCAACTGCTACAGAAAAAGTCAACTAATTTTTATTTCTAAATTGAACAAAAACTTTTTAAAAATTAGAGTTTTGGACTATAAAACCAATACCAGAGGATAGCCTATAGCCTACTAGCAGAATTATCTAATCGTCAATCAAAGTACAAGATAGAAAAAAAGAATAGAGCAAATTCATATTTTTGGTTTATTTTCACCTCTCCCCACCTGGTTATTTGTATCAGAGGCAGGTCATGGCATTACTATAGGCTACAAAGTCTTATAGCATTAAATTTAAAATGTATCTAAATAATCATATTATAGTCTCAATTTCTTAATTTACAAATTAGGAAACTGTCAAAGAAGCTGATTGCCTCAAACACAGTGACACCAACACTTAAAGAATCAGCATAAGAATGCTGAAAGACATTTATTCACCAAATACTTATTGAAAACCAACCATGTCACAAACACTTTTCTAGGCACTGGGCATGCAAGAGTGAATAATAAAGACGATGACCTGTTCAGCTAGAAATTATGATTTACTGACAAGTGCAGAGAATTAAAATGGAGAATTCCTAAATTATAAGAAAGAACCAGTCATGTAAAAATTAGAGAAAAAAATATTCTTAGTAGATAAAACCTCAACTGTAATGAGCCTTAAGGTGGGAACAAAATTGGCATGTCCCAGGAGCAGAAAGAATGCTCTGTGGCTTGAGTGTGTTGGTCTAGGGGAGAAGGCAATTAGATAAGGGTAGCGGTAGACTGGAGCCAGATTATGTGGGTCTCCACAGGCCAGAGTCAGAAATTTACATTAAGTTCCAAATGCATTAAGAAAGTTTTAAGATTTTAGGCAGGGAAGACATAATCCTCTTTGCAGCATACAGACTACTTGAGCTGTTGTGTGAGAGAATGGACCAAGCAGGAGCAGCAAGATGAGTCAGGAGGCTCGGTGGCACCCAGGGAACCGATGACAGTGGATCAATAGATAAGGTTGGCAGAAACGAGGATGAAGATCTCAGATATGATTTGATAGCAGAGTCAAGTCCTATTTGTGAATTTTATGTCAAAAGGGAAGGAAAGAGAAGAATTAAATCAAGGATGGCTTTTTTTTTTTTTGAATTGATCATAGGGTTGGTTGGTTAGTGGAGTAGTTAGCTAGAGGAGATGAGACAAACAGGAAAGAAGAGACTGAGGGTGAGGGATGGGGAAGGTATTGAAGAGTACTGTTTTGAATATGGAAAATTTGAGGTGAATATTTGAACTCCTTTGGAGATATTCTCCCTGAGATGGAGGAAGAGGTCAAGGCTAGAGATACAGGTTGGGAGTCATTATCATATAGATGAATTTGAGGCCATGGGAGTAGATGAGATTACCTATGGAGAGGAGATAGAGGATCCCAGGAATGAGCCCTAGGGCTCTTTAAAATTTTGAGAGCAGTATTTTTCCTTAAATAAATGTCTTTCTATTTAACTAGTAGATTTAATTTCAGAAGTTTTCTATTTAAGGGTAGTTAAGTCAAAGCAAAGCAATCATTATTTTTTCCTTGAAATCTTCTCTAATCCCCATGCCCCAAAGGCCATATATGAAGTTCTAAGTAAGTTTAATAAAAGAAATACAAAAATACACACAATTACACAATTTGTGTAAGAGGGCCTTCTTGATTGTTGCTTTGTACTTGATAGCATTTCTACCTATCTTTGGACATCAGCTGTCATTCAGCCTTTCCTAATAATAGATTGTGATTGTGCATGTTATTATATCTTTGCAAACTCAGAAGGAAGCATTATGTTCTATGAACTGTACCCTCATGAGTTTAAACCCTGTCAAAAGTACAACTAGGGAGTGCCTTTGTCACTGAGCAATTGCAGCTCAGTATTACTAAAATCTTCTTTAAGCTGCTCATTGAAGAGTACGATGGTGCCATTTCCATCCTGAGTAACTCCCAGTTCCGAAGCACAGTGTTATTATACTGTATCAATTCCGAGGCCCTCCAGCTGCAGGTTTGAAATAGCTGCACTCCATGAAACCCGACTTTTAAATCCCAGGAAAGGGAGTGCAGCCCTTTATTGTCCTAAAATAGACCAACGCAGCGTGGCTCAATAAGGGGTCTTTCTGATGGCGCCTTCAAAATTATCATCCTCAGTGTTCAGTGTGGGAAATGAAAGTCTTGGAGAACTTTTCAGGAGCAGGCTTTTGGCCTGAGGCTCTTGAAAAAATCTTTTCAGTTTCTCCCTGTCTGTATACGTGATGACTCACCATTGCTTATCACTTTTTCCAAGAGAAGGGACTACTTCTCTGAAGGTGCATATCAGTTTTACGTGCCACGCTGCACTGAGTGGTTGAATTGTGGATGTAGTTCATAGCTGGTGGGAATGTGGTTGGTTGCTAATTTTTAAATATCTAAAAGTGCTGCATAAAATATAACATCCCCAAGATTGCACAGGAGAGAAGGTAGAAAACTGAGCTGCGTTGATTTCTAGTTAGATTTGAGCTCTGAATTTCGCTCCTCAACTTTCCACCCCTGACGCCGCACCTCCCTTTTGTATTTTCACAAACAACACACACACTTGTCTTGCTTTTGCCTTTCAGACTGTTCATACCCAGTGAATTGCTCTAACTCCAATAGGAATTACCTACTAAAATCACCTTCCTAGATTTTAAATCTGGTTCTGGGTGAAGGAAATAAACTTTCCTGCCCCTCAGAACTGCCTTCCAGATCTGTTTCCTATTCTGGCTTCTAATACTTGCCTGACCTCCTTATCTTTCCTGGCTGTATTCTCAACCTGCTTTCTGGTCTGACTTTTATTGTCTGAGGACATTCTTACCATAGCCTAGCTCCTCTGCTCTCAGAATCCCCCGAGGCCCTTCCTCTGTGACATCCAATCCCTTCATCTTTAGGTTCCTTATTATCCCTGGATTTTCTCATTTAACTTAGTTTCATGGTTCCCCTATCTCCTGAAGGTAAACATAGTTTTATGCCCTGGCTCTAGAAAGTCAAAGTTCTACAGAGAGGAGAATAATTCTCTTCATGTCCTTTAGAACATTCACCTCAATTCACTTTGAATGAAAATGACAAGGTTTATGGTAATATTTTTCTGAAGTACAAACACCAATGCCATGGCTGATTCTCTATTACATTTAGTAAAATAATTATGGAAATGGAAGTTTTTCATTTTACTATTCTTACCATTTTCATACTTTTTAATATGATTTAGGTTTTCCTTTAAGGATTAACTAGCTTAAAACAAGAAAAGTCTTGAGCACCTATTCTTTTTCTTTTTACATCCTTGTCTCATTGACCTTTCCAAAGTAGAGGTGATGACATGTAGTATTTCTTCCATACTGACCTCCCACTTCCTGTGCCAGTTTTCAACTCTTTACGAGTAAAGAAGTTAATAAAGGAAAGAGAGGGAACTTTGATGCTGCCAACTCTTAAGCAATTTAAGCTGTGACTTTACTAACCTTAAAGTAAATGAAGCCAGATCCAGTAGCTGCACGATCAAATGCTGTTACAGGATAATTTAGTCCAATTGAATATTACAGTAATGGGGGGAAAATGAATTCTGTGCACATTGAAGTTTCTGCTTCTCCAGGAAAATTAAACTGCTGAATGTCCATGTACCCCACTGAAACTATCTCAAATTCACCTTAGCCTGCTGTGTGAATGTGAAGGTCAAATCTGTTGACCTAGCTTTCTGGAATAGATCTCCAGACTGGAACCACTCATTTCCCCCTGTTCCTAAAAGCTTGTCTTATCTGTATAGTTTGAAGAACTAGTTTAATTTCACAAATGGACAATATTAGAATAGAAAAAATTATTTTCTCCACTTAGCTTTATGGTTCCGAGGATCCTATGGAATTTTACAATCACTGATTGACATATAACTGAGGTCCACATATATGCTGACTTACTAAGCCATTGAGAATCTACTGTAAATATTTGTTAACTTTCCTTCCATGTAAGGGATGCTAAAAGTTTCATATTTTTATGGAAATATCTTAGCTCCAAAAGGCATATGAAGAAAAGATGTGGAAGAAAAAATATTGAATGCTTATCTTCTGGTCAAGTAAGCATGTACATATTATTTACTCTTCTCCAAGCCACTGGCAAGAAGCTGCAAGCACTGAAAAGTACGTTATCTATCCTGAGGTAGCACATAGAATAGGAGAGAACTTAAAACATGGTCACTAGCCACTATGGTACCAGAGAGTGCAGGCCACAGAAAGTGAATAAAAAGGAAAATTTCATATTCATGAGGTAGAGAGACGCAGGGGTGAGGAGGAAGGGAGTGAAGGGAGGGTAGGACTTGAGATAAGTCCAGAAGAATAATAGAACTGGAAATTTTAAGGAAAGATCTGATAAATATAAAGGAGGGGGCACAATACATTTCAAAGACAGAGAATAATATTTAATCTAAGATCAAATTCTGTCAGTATGCTCAGAGTCATATGGTTACTTTGCATGATTTCACAAAAGAGAAAGAAGGGAGATTATAGATACCCCTTGTGAATGGGCATCTTAAATAATTGCATAACTCAGCATGAAGTTCATCCAAACATTTTTTGTTTCTAAATGAAATAACAGCTTCTGAACTGCATCCTATAGTTGACCCTCAAACCGTTTCCATGGTAAGTGGCTGAATCACTAATGGATATTCAAAAGGCGTCTTAGCAGATACTGACAAAAACCTGTTAAGGGGCAACATCCATATACTGATTTCCCCTTGATGGTGCAGAATATGTTAACTTTATTCAAGCATTTGTGTGAGACACAGTGTAGCACTAAGAACTTTCTACCTTAGGGTACTAAACTCTATTGCTTCCCAAATCTTAGGGTTCATCTCTGATTTTCTGCTGACTATTGCATAGTCTTCCCAACCATCCATGCACCCATACATACACACATCATCTATACTGAACGTCATTCATTGAGCACCCACTCTTTGTCCAACACAGTGCTAGGTACATAGGAACATACAAAAGAAGTATACAAAATTGCTCTTCCCCTCATAGAACTCATCATTTTACAAAAGTCACATCAAATTCTCATTTTCATTATTTTTCATTCTACTTTCCACCACATGATTATGATCAACTTTTCTAAGTGTAATTCTCTTGCTGTAAGAGTTCCTTTGTTTTTATTCCATCCACTTGCCACCTTGCTTCTTTTACACTATAGTTTAGGATTGCCTAATCTCTCATTTTTGTCTAGAAGCACCACTTTGCACACATCATTTTAGCAACAAAAACTCTCCGTATGGCCTTCACTTCCTGCCTTTTTTTGAGTCTCTCTACTCTCTGCAAAAATATATATCCCAATTTCATTTATAGTTAGATGCTTACAATTAAAATGCCACTGTCCTTGTTAAGTTGCTTTAGTGATATTATTCTCTGCCAAACCATGGTAGCTGTAAATGAGATTTGAGACTCATTTTCGTCAGACCAAACAAAACCTAAATTTATGTGCACAATTGGTGGCCAGTTTTCCTTCTTCTGCAAACACGATGCAGTCAAGTATCCAGGGACACATGTCTCCTTGATGCTCGTCTATGCAGTGAGGATCGGCTGTCCTTCTCATCCGTTTTGTCCTTTGCAACATTCTATCAGCTCCCCTGACATCCTCATCGTGGTCATCATGATTGCCATTAGACTCAGATCTTGAGTTCAACTGAAAAATTCAATTTGTCCAGGTACAAAAGCCACTGTGCCTGTGACTATGTCACCTTCTGTATTAGCCAGGAAAGAGAATAAGAAAGAGAAAATATGTGAGTTGAAAAGAAACACTAAATGGAGTGCTTATTTAAACATAGTCTAAAATATGTTTGTCTACTTGACCTAACTACTGACTTAAACGCAATAAGAAGGCATTTTAACACCATTAGTATCTGGATTTCTGCCAGAGAAAGCTCCTTGCTTTATATCCCCTTAGGCTGTACTGATGAAACTACCTTAAAATGGGGTTTAATAGCACTTAATCCATTTTAAATGCTAAAGCAACCAGTAAAGTGTATCAGATGATGAAAAAAATAAGACTCTAGAGGTTAAAGAAAGTATTCCAGCAGGGACTTCCTTGCTTATATATAAAATGTGTCGAATTTTCTCTTGGAGTCATGGTGAGGACGTGTCTTTCACCAGGCAGTGGTTCCGGGCAGATATTGCTTTGCTCCAATAGCAGTGATGTTGCTGCTTCCACTGGTGTGTTTTTCTAGACGTCACAGTCCAATCATCACTGCAGATTTGGCTGATGCTGGGGGTCTTGGTAGTGGATGGTAGCAGCATACTAAAATGTTTTCCACGCAGTAAAATTAAGCAGTCCAAATTCAGATGCAGACTGCTCAGGGACAAGACGCTAAGTGCTTCTAAGTGTTTTGTTGAGAGCCAGTGTTTAAGTAAACATTACAAATTACGGTTGTCTAGTAAATAACGTGGACTGAAGCCCTGGAGAAATTTATTATTCATAATATACATCATTTTGTCAGCTGGATCATGTAGCTTTTTTCTCAAAGAAATTGACGGAGGTTTTGGTTTGATTGCTGGCAAGGAGCAGTAAGTGCTTTTCAAAGATCCAGGCAAGGCCAGGGCTTAAGAATCTCCCAAGCCGAACCTCTGTCACAAAAGGCAGTCCAGAGAGGCAGCCAATCCTTGCTGAACATGCGTGCTCCGACAGTCGTTTTGGTGTTTTGTTGGCTCAGCTGCAGCATCCTCGGAAGGGTACGTGGTCAGTTGAGACCGTCTTTTATTGTGTTTGCCCTGAGGAGCCCAATAAGACTTCTTCCCCAGGGCTTGAGGATTAGTCACTAGGTAGCATTTTAGTTGCATGTGTTTCTTCCCTTTTGAGCCCTCTCATGTATATATGTGTGTGTGTGCATGCATGCATTTATTTGTGTAGTTATGTGAAATAAAGTTTAACAATAATTTTCAGTACTATCTGGAGAAATGAACAGGTAAATACATTTTTTCATTTCTTGCCGTATATAATGCCCTTTGTGTTTGTACTTTAGTTTCAGTATGTAAGGGCACATGGCTTCTATTCATGAATTTGTTCATTTATGCAGAGAATGTTCCTTGTGCTCCAGCTATGAGCCAGCACTGTGCTAGGCCCTGGAGATCAGACAGGCAGAGAAGGAAACCACGATTACAATGCAATAATCTCCAGGCTGTGGTAGAAATAAGAATGGTGCATTATGCAAACGTGATGACATGACACTTGTCTCATCCTTTCAGATCAGAGAGATCTTCCTGGAGAAGGCAAGCCCTGAGCTGAGTCTTAAAGAAGGAACTATGTAAGAGAAGAGGGAGAGTTCAAACAGAAGAAAGAGTGTGTTTCAAGTCACAGAGAAGAAAGAGAGGCCATGCCAGGGAATTGCACTTGGTTGGGCCTGCCTGGAGCTCAGCATTTGCATGGGGGTGAGGCAGAAAATGGGATATTAGAGAAGGTGAAAGAGGCTGGCTTTGGTGTATAGAATAAAGTTATCTGTGGCAGAAGAGACCATAAAGCACTTTCTTAGTTTCCTTTGTGGAGACAGGGAAATCAGTTTTCAGTTTTCTCATGTGTAAAATGAGGTATTCGGACTCTACAATCACCAAGGCCTTTTCCAGCTCTAAGATTCTGTGATTCTATGAATTTTTGGTACCTTGCAAGAAAACATAAAAGTATTCATGAACACATGAATCAATATTCTCTTCTGTAGGAGAAAACAATTCCATTATCTCAAATTTATATTTGGAAATCTGATATGGTATTAGACATGTTTCACACACAATCACCCCTTTTAATTATTAAAATGGCACCTATTGTTGGTATAAGGAGAAAAAATAGATAATTACAAATATTTATTGTTGTTTACAGTTCCATTCTTAAAGAAAATGTGAGATCTCTCAACTTGTGCTTAAAATTTCTTAGCAAATTAAAATGTTAATTGAAACTATTACCCTGAGATGAAAGGCAACATATTTTAGTAGAAATATAATGGCAAAAATTCAAGTAAATATTAGTCATTATTATTTTTTATCAATGTAAAACTAGGCCAATAAGATTACTTTGAGAGTATTTATATGAAAAGGAAAAAATAATTTCTCAATTTGCTCATTTCTCTGTTCCACAGTAGAATTTCATGTGTACAGTTTTCAGCCTCATCATTATTAGTAATTTCTACCTTTTCATCAACTGATGTGTCAATCAATTTACACCTAATTAGATATAGACACATACGTTCAGATACATACTTTATTTTGTGTTGCCAGAAATCTATAATTACTGTAAAAATCTAAAATGACTACATATGTAATTTCATCTCAAGGTCCTTTTCGTAAACCCTTTAAGAAGAATTGAGTCAAAGTAGTTTAATTATTTGGATATATAAATGAAAAAAAGAAGACAGGGGATCTGAGTTATTTATTCAGAATCACACAGCAAGCACAATGACAAAATGAGAATAAAATTTAATAGTCTAGAACCATACAATTACACTGCCATTTAGACTTACCAGCCCTACTGAACCTACTAATATACTGGTTTTCAAGTATTCCATTTTATACCAGATAGCCAGGAAATCAGTCTCTTCAGTTACAGTCAAAACACACAGTCTCATTTATTCAACAAATACTTGTAATGTGACTAAGGTTTGCCAACTATAGAATTAACCACTGAAGTTTCAAGAGCAAATGGAAGCCAATCTTTGTTCCCAAGGAGTTCATAGTACTATGAGGATCCCACTCTGTAACGTAGCAATAACAAGCTTTATAATAAATGCAAATAGGAAATAAGCTTGAGGTACTTTGAAGGGTATCTTAGAGGGGATTCAATCCAATTTGTGGAGGCCTTAGAATGTCCCCTAAGGAATGACTTCCAAATTGGTGTCTATGGAAGAAGGTGGAGTTAGAGAGAAGTTTGGGATTCTGAGAAGTATCAGTATTTATAGGTTATGTGGAGGAAGATAAGCACAAATGAGCCTGAGAAGAAGCATCCAAAGGGGAGATGGAAGATGCAGGAAGCAAGACTTTTTGGAAGCCCAGGGCATAAGAAATTTCTAAAATAGAAAGTTTGTTAAAGTTGAAGACTGCAGAGAGGTTAGGGAAGAAAATGATCAGAAAACAGATGATAGATTTATCAACAATACCATTAGTATCCAGGTATGAACTAGAATCAATTCATGAAATGATAGGAGTAGAGTCCAAAAGGCAATGGGTTTAATAGTGACTTTGAGGTGAACAAAGGTGACCAATCTCTTTAAAAGTGTAGTCACATAAGGAAAAGATGTAGTAAGATGGAGAGAGGGAAGGGTTGGTGGGAGGGTTTTTTGTTTTTTTGTTTGTTTTTTAATGATATGAGTGCCTGAGCATGTTTAAATACGAATGAGAAGTATCTAGGATCAGATGTCAAGTAGAAAGCAGTTTAAGGGAAGGCATATTTGACCAAGAAAGGATTGAGATTATAGTGTCCAGTGCATACAGTGAGGGATTAGCTTTAGATGAGGAAAGGGGACTACTTCAAATAAAAAGGATTAAGTGTTAGAAGGTTGTCTTGTAGGTAGGTATTGGGTATTGGAAGTTGATGGTGTTCCTATCTAATATCTTCTATTTTCTCTGTGATGTAGCATATGGAGCCAGGGCTGGGATGGAGGGGGTAGGATGTTTGAGAAGAGATATTTTGAAACGATGATAGAGGTGGCACCATTATCTAGCAGCACAGTGGGCATAGTTGTGGCTGGGTATGCTGTATTTATATTAATTTGATATCAAGTGATTTTTTTCAACGGTGGTAAAAGCCAGCTAGAGGAGAATGAGGGTTCTTAGATGGACAAGTGTTGATATATTGGACAACTGAGACCAGATTGAAAGATAAGGGACAAGGGAACAGGAGAGGGATGATAGATAGTAAAAAAAATAAATGAATGAACACACTGGAATATCAATAAGATTGGAGTTTAGACATATTTGTGATAATAACTAAGTAAGAAATCTGAAAGGCAACAGATTGGGGTGTAATAGAATTTCATATTTCACAAATGGAATAGGTCAGTTTGTTCTATTTCAGTCTGGCTTCATTTGCTTTTGGTTTTATTGCCAAAGCCTAAATTTTCACCTTGGGGGTGGGTAGTTGAAATGAATGCAGTTATTTATTGAGATTAAAATGTTAAAGAATCAAAGAATGACTGAGTTGGATGAGTGACACTCATGTCATTTGGGCAAAGCTCCATCTTTCCCCAAGTTCTAACAATGAACTTAGGTGACTGGCAAAAACTGCCTGTGTGTTCACACTCATAGCATCTTGCCATCCTACACAACACCACTCTTCTGTCAGCTACCAATGTTTAGTAATGTCCCCACACTGTTTACTGGTGGGTAGGACATCCACATCCATGCAGAAAAGTTTGGAGAGGCATGCATGCTGTGGAATGGTGAAAAAGGGCACAAATCGTCTGAGAAAATACAGTCCAGCTTGAAATAAAAAGCCAGGAGAGCACAGAAGACTGGAGGAACTTAAATCTGGGACTGGGAAGCAGGATAAGTAAGATAACAAGCCAACTCTTTCCAAAATAAACGGGCCCTGCAATGTCTTAGTGGATGGAGAGAGGGCCAAGGGCAGGAGGCAGAGTGGGACACACATCATCTCTGGAAAGAGAAATTGCTGAAACTACCCTAATTTGGCTTAGGAAGAATCCTACTCTGATAGGAAAAACAGACTGTAGGACTATTTAGTACCCAGAACACTGTAAATACTGTTTAATCTCATTCCTTCCTCCTCTCCTCTTTCTCTCTTTCCCTGTCACCCCACCATCCATTCTCTCTCTTAGTTTTGTCTTCTCCACACTCTTTTTTTTCTCTTTCCTATATCTTCCCCCACCATAAAAAAATAAGATTCAATGAGGTGCAAGGATATAAAGCTGTGGCTGAGGAATCTCTGCTGAGACTTTCTTTGCCTTGCTGTGGACACTGTCTAGAAGGATCCAGTGTTCTCTGCCTGGCCCATGATTAAGTAGTAGTTCCAATCCAGCCCAAGGCCAGCTGTCTCTGCTTCCAGAAGCAGCCCTTTGCCCATGGGATACCCTTCATTCTGCTTGCCAGTGACCTTTCAACAAAGTGTAATTCAGCAGAGCTGATTCTGGTCCTTTATTGCTCAACCTGCAGTAACATGTAGACACATATGGATGCGCTCTCACATTCACCTGTGCCATCTGCCCTCCTCCAGCCTCTGCCTCTCAGCCTTTGCTCCTTGACTGCTTGTATGTCCCATTGGAATGGTACATATCCACTTCCTTCATATTAAAAGTAAACTCATTCTATATATGATTGTCAAATTCTGAAGGCCTCGGCAAGCTAGAGGTTACCATCGATTGTTTAGCGGTGACTCATTTCATTGTAGGATATCACCTTTTCCTTATTTCAAATAAAGTGGCAGCTGGAGGGAATTGACAGTGGTGCTCTTCTTTCTTCCTTGTGGGAGAGATTCAAAAAAAAAAAAAAAAGGAAAGAGAGAGATACCTTCATGAATCATGCAAGTTGTCTCTTACCATGCCAAGGAAATTATCTTCTCTACACTACCCATCAATACCATTGACCTTTGTCATAAAAAGCAGGTCGCTTATATCTATATCCCATTAAAAGGCATCATCTTACAATCACTTCTTCACTACTATTAAAGTCGTGTCAAAAAGAATCATTGACTTATTGTCAAACACATCCAACCTTCCACATTAATGTACCCAGAGACACCTCACTAATCAGCAGGCAAACAATGCCAGACACCCAGGGAAGCCCAGGGAAGCCAGGGGAAAAAAGGTCTCTGATGTCACCCTCCCTGGCTGACCCGTGCATTTTCTCTCTATCTTGTACATTGGCACAGTTGATGGCATTTAGTTTAGCGCATCAGTCTTTATACATTTAGAATGAGTGCTACTTTTTCTCTATCACTGTCTAAAATGTATCAGTGGCAGAAATTACGTAGCATTTCAAAGGATGCAAATGAGTCCTTATGACCCCTCTGGCCTTAAGCAGCAGAGGGTATTAAATAGGTGCCAAACAACTGCTTGTTGAGTATATCTTTTGGTGGAATTAACAGAAAAATAAGGTGGTTAGCTTGCAAAATGACAGACGTATTGTGTGTTATGTGAATTCCAGTAAATAAAACAATACTTTGGCCTGGTTTGGTCAGGTAAGGCTTCCTGCAAAAGAGGCGTTCAAGTGAGCAGTTTAATGAAGGTAGAATTTGAACATCTGGATAGAAATAGAGAAGGATTTCTGGACAGCAAAATATAAAGGAAAAACTAATTCTGGAAATGAAAATATGCAAGAAAGTGAGGGGAATTATGAAAAGAGGGTCTTGTCTAGAGTTGGGTGCATATTGGTGATAGGAGAGCTATATTCAAATAGGGATAGTATCTAAAGATAACTGAGCACCAGGCAAGTATTTTTTTATTTTCTTCAAAATGCAGAGAGTAATTTTTTGAGGTTTTGAGCACTTATAATGAAATATATAGCCAGCCCTGCTGGTCCAGTGATCGAGATTTAATGCTCTCACTGTCACGACCCTGGTTCGTTTCCCCGTCGAAGAACCACACCATCCAACTTTTGGTTGTCATACTGTGGTGGCTGCATGCTGCTGTGATGCTGAAAGCTATGCCACTGGTATTTCAAATACCAGCAGGGTCACTCATGGTGGACAGGTTTCAGTGGAGCTTCCAGACTAAGACAGACCAGGAAGAAGGACCTGGCCACCCACTTCCAAAAATCACGGCCACATAAATCTTATGAAGAGTAGTGGAACACTGTCTGATGTAACCCCATAAGATGAGTGGAGGGAACAAAAAGACCCAGCAAGGTTTGGCTCTGCTGTATATAGGGTCACTGGGAGTCAGAATCAATTCAATGGCACTAACAACTAAAAATGAAATATATAATGAAAGGAAAAGGGGTGATTTTGAATTATTCTTCAGATAAGTTGGATCCATCAGAGGTAAATGAGACTGCTGCTAAATTGACAGGGGAGATGAGCACCTGGATTTTACCTGAAGAGGCATGGATTTGAGAGAACTTAGAAAGGAATAGTTCACTGAACTTGTAGAATTAAGACATTTTGTGCAAACTAGACCCGGGTTTCTATCCATTATCCCTTCTTTCTCTCCCTTCTTTCCTTCCTTCCTTCTTTTTCTTTTGTCTTTTATTTTTTCCCATAAGGAAGATTGTCCCTGAACTAACATCTGTGCCAATCTTCCTCTATTTTGTATGTGGGATGCCACCATAGCATGGCTTGATGAGCAGTGTCTAGGTCCATACCTGGGATCTCAACCTGCGAACCCCAGGCTGCTGAAGCGGAGTGCATGTACTTCACCACTACGCCACCAGGTTGGCCTCTTTCTTTTGCTTTTTAAGGTTATGTTTTGAGGTAGCTAAGGAACAATTCTATATGAACACTGGGTATGTTGACTGAAATTCACTTTTCCATGCAATATGATAAGCTGCTTGTGTGATCAAGAAGCAGAGTGGCAGAGAGGAAAGAACAGACTTTCTAGAGTCAGAAAGACTTAGTTAGAAGTCCTGTCTCAATTGCTGTTTTGTTGTGACTTTGTACAGGACACTCAACAGTTCCGTGCTTTTGTATTTCTCCTTTTTATCTTCATTATCCCTAATCTTCATGTAAACCCTACATAGTATATATACATATATGTGCATGATCAGCAGCAATCCATCTTCACATTTATAAGTATCATGGTCACACAGAACTATTCAGCTTCACTGACTACTCTCCTTTTCGAAAGCTACTTTTGTCTTAGTTTATCCATGACACACTCATGGCTTTTATCTTAATTCAATGGCCACACAATCTCAATGTACTTGGCTGGGTTCTCCCACTCTAGTCTCAAACAGTAAATGGTAAAAGGTATGAAGATTAAGGCCTGAGGTATTTTTTTTGTTGTCTATACTTACTAAGTATTTTTATCCAGTTCCATTTATACGCTGATAATTTCCAAATTTATTTCTCTATTTCTCAGCTTTACTCAGGGCTTAAGATGCCTCCTGGACATCTCTTTTTATCATGGCTTAAGTGGAAATCTTGATTTACCCACAAAAATCAGCTTCCAACGTCTCCTTGGGGAATTGGTAGATGGGACTACCATGTACCCAGCAACTTCAGCTAACATTCAGAGAGAAAGTTTTCCTTCCTTTCTTTTTCTTACCTCTTACAACCAATCTACCAACAAGTAGAAACAAAAGCAAAGTGTTTCCTTAGTCTATCTGTTTTTTCTATCTCCACTGCTGTCATCCTCATCTTATCCACCATGATTTCTCTTCTGGACAACAACAATAGACTCTAACTGGCCTTTTCACTTCTCCTTTACATTGCATTCTCCACCCCAAATCCAGAATAATCTCAGAGAGTGTAAAGTAGATCATTACTTAAACTCTGCAATGACTTCACTTACTGCTGAGAATAAAACCCAACTCTTTCCCCTGGATTTCATGACGTGACTCTGACTCTTTCTCTCACTCCCCTCAGCTCACTGTGCTTAAGTCACAAAGACCTTCTTTTTGGTCCTTTGTCCTGCCTGTCTCTCCTCTCTTCTGAGGCCTTTGAAGTAACCCCTTCCTCTGCCTGGACGGTTCTCCCAATAGATCTTCATTGAATGGTTTCTGCGCTTAACCAAAGCTTCATCAGAAAGGGCTGCCAGGACTGCACAATCTAGCACTGCTGCTAATAAATGGCTAATAACTTGCTATTCAAAGCACAGTCCAAGGACCAGCAGCCCTGGCATCACCTGGAAGCTTGTTGGAAATGCTGAGTCTAGAGTTCCACTCCAGGACTACAGAATCAGAGTGTGCATTGTGATAAGATCCCTTGTTGATGAGTGTGCACATTTAAGTCTGAGATGCACTAACCTAGCACATCACTCTTCTTTGATTTTCTTTTAGAACTTACATTTCCAGATCTTCTCTTTTCTATCACTGCATATTTGTATGAGCTGTACTCCTCTACTAAACATAAGCTACATGAGTACATGGGCCCTGTCATTGTTGCTCACCTTTAACATGCCTGGAAATAAGAACAATGCCTGATATTCATATGGTTTGTTGAATGAATAAATGAAATATCCACATTTGCTTGAGGCCATTCTCTTCAGGAGAGGAGGAGTTAAATTCTTTAAACTCTTCCGTTCACCTCACAGCTTCCAATTCAGGAAGTAAATTATTCACATTTGTGTCTCTTTGGGAGACTGAAGGGGGTGCACATTCTGAAAGGTAATGTGCCTTCAAACAATTCAGATTGAATGGACTGTCAGGTCCCTTTCAGCCTTCTTGTTTCAGAACAACTGTAACATGAGGGCTTCTGAGCATTGTCCCCAGCGTTCCTGTGAGTGACGCTGGCTAAAGAGGGGCCACAACTGAACTTGAAGTTGGCAGGACAGTGAATTCACTTCACTGAGCTGTTTACACGCAAAGAATAAAGTATAGCAGGAAAGTCAACCTGCTGGAATGAAGGGTGCAGGTTGAGAGGAAACTAGGAGAGAGGAAAGGAAAGACGGAGGAGAATATCTGGGAAAATGATGGTAGCAAGTCTGGTCCCCAAAGAGATACATGATTTTACGGGGAAGAGAGAAGGCACAAAAGTACCTTTCCTTCCCCATAATTATTTTTTTCTCTACATCATCATATCGCACTCCAGTTTATCACCCCATACATGACAAATAAGATCATCCAAAGAGTCAACCATTGAACACATATACATTTTTATTTTCCCAAACAGTGACTTTAACGCTGCAAGCAGTACTAAAATGTACATATTTTCGTTTTCTT
Source organism: Equus caballus (assembly GCF_041296265.1). NCBI lineage: Eukaryota > Metazoa > Chordata > Mammalia > Perissodactyla > Equidae > Equus > Equus caballus. Next base: position 68,050,645 of record NC_091691.1, on the reverse strand, counting down.
CATTTCTTGTTTTCTCTTGCACCATTACCTCGCCCAGTTCTTCACATGGCACTCTTCATTTCCAGACAACTCGCACCTCTACAGCAGAGAAGAACTAAACAGCATTATCCACAGACTTAGAGTCAGAATTTCGAAAGATAATTCAGATATGCTGGGGCTCTTATTTTTTATAAGAACAAACAAAGTTAAACAGGTGTAAATAAACACAGAACCGCAAATGTGAAAGATGAGCTCTGAAGTGGAAAAGATAAAACAGGTTGTCGTAATTTTCGGGGGAGAAGAAAGAATGACAGAAGGAAGAAAAGGTCTGATGACTGGAAATCCCGCCATTCTATCCTAGTCAGTATCTTTGTTTCAAATCTGTGGAGGCCGTCAGGCTCCATCTTCAGTTAGAAATGTTGGGAGATTTAATCAAGGCCATTAAAACCTTCCTGAGTAGAAAACATGTCCTTTTGTTTGGAAAGACAATTTGAATATGACCAGATCTTCATAATTTGTTTAATCTCTTTATATTAGCGTTAGAAAAATGTATACAATGCTTTCTTTAATGATTTAAAGACATTTGTAAGGAAACTAAGATATTAAAACAAATATAGATGAAAAACTTAAAAGAAAAAGGGCCCATTTCTTCAAAATGGTCACATGTGGTCTTTCCTGTGTACCCCAAAGCCTTTACAACAAATCTAGCTACCTTTGCATCTTCATTGCTCTTTTTCCGAAAGTTTAATTCCTCTGTTCACATTGCATGATCTGAACAATTACTTTAGGACTGGGCTGATATATTTATTTGCAAAATAAGTGCAGCTATCTGGAAATGAGTTGGACTCACACTTAAATGCACACTCACACACAGGCACCGTAAACATATGCTACAAAAAATGGAGGAGAACAGCATTAAACTCAACTGACCGCTTTTCAAAACTACTCGTTATGTTCCTGAAACACGTTTCACTTCTTCTAGACCCTAGAAAGGCAAAAACAGCAGAGGAAAGAAAAAAACAATGAATAGCAAATCTGGTGTTTTCCAACTCAAGAAGCTGCAGTTGATTTGAGAAGTGGCAGAACATATAAGCTGCTTCCAATTTTATTCGAGCAAAATCTTCCATCGCAGCCTTTGTATATGCCTGGCCTCACACATCACGGTTACACACCAAAGCCCTCAGGAACGAGGGTTTTAGATCAGTGTCAGAGCATTTATATTTTAAAAAATATCCTGAAAATGCCAGCTCTGCCCCAGCTAGGATTGCTTCCCCTGTGTCCTGCAGTTAGAGTTGTCAACATCAGTAATATACATGACGTTTGAACTTCTTCCAAGTGACTTACCCACACACTCACTCTCCCGAAAAATTTCAGTGTCTGCCCACCTGCTGTTCAAGTGTGGAGAAGAGATGAAAGATTCTTTTCCCCTGGAATTAAAAAGAACTGAAAACAAACAATTCCGACTGAATACCTTGGTTTGTGCCGAGACCTCCTCTGCTCCATCACATAAGCTGACCTGCCATAGTAAATCAATTCCTTGTGACATCATCATCTTTAACACAATCAGATGTATTGGAAGTTTTTAAAGACTCTTGTCTTGGTCTGATAAGCCGAAGTTATTATAATATAGCACCTGAAATCTACTTTTACACTAATGCTTCTTTTTGATGTTGATAAACATCATTGTAAAGTTTCCAAAGGATGAATTGAGGAACCCAATCTCAAAGTAACTAAAGAGCAAATGCCACTGCTTTCCTCATTAAAAAGTAGGAAACTTTCCTGTGCGTTTCTTCTGAACAATCTTCTAAGTCTTTTTGACCACACTAAATGTATTCATTCTTGTATTCATTTGATTTTTGTTTATTCATTCTTATTTCTTCTGTACTGCGCCTCAGGGATATCATGTGATAAAGATGAAGAGAATTCAAAAAATGCATCTACTCAGTTCCTGCACTCACAGAACCTTTATTTTTTTGGAGAATGGATTAGATATACACATAGAATAGGTAAAATAACAATGCATTAACTGTCCATGCAAGATTTAGGCATAACAGGTAACATACGATAGTATTAAGTATAAAAATATTGGTCTGAGAATTTAGTTAAGAGCTATTGTACAGTCAGAGTGTTCAGGAAGATGAGAAGCTTCAAATGGGCATTTTACAAATAAGATTTAAATAGTTGGAGAGAAGCAAACAAGACATTTTTCATACGGAGGGACAACATAAGCAACTGCAGGGAGGTGGAAGGTCATGCAACACGTGAGAGAGGGAGGAAATTAATGTTCCCCTGATGTTCCTATGTTAGTTTAAATCATTTGTTTGCTGCATAGATCTCCTATCTCCTCAAATGTTTCAAAGGCATTTTAGTTAGACCAAGAGTGTTAGTTTGTTACAAGAGGTTCATTTAGGCTAGCTCAAGGAATAGTAGGCTGGAGAAGATGGGAGAGAGGAGTATATATAAATTTCTGTCCTGGAACTCCAGGAGAAAGAAGCGATTGGGGCTGGGACTCTCAGATGGAGGAACTCCAGTCATAGAATTTCTAGGAATCACAGTGGCAAGAATTTGTGGTGGATCTTCCTTCCAGTGTTCCATTGGCTAGTCCCCCAATTTTTGCTTCTTTTTGTATGCCTGGTCTTCTTACTTCTTCCTCTATTCTTTGCTCCTTTACGTTGACCCTTTAGTTTTCATTCTCTATTTTTCTATGTCTGTTTACTTAGTTTACTTAGTTTTTATTCCCTTTGTCTTTGGCTTACTCTTGATAAAAACTCATTCACAACTCCTCACTCCCTGCTCTAACTAATGAACCACATTCAGTGTAAGCTCCCTCTCATAACTGACTTTTTCCTCCTATATTTCTCCATTCTATTTCCTGAAAGCAGGAATCCGATTGACCTGGCTTATTGACCATTGAACAGACAGTTCATATCAGGCTACTCACACATTGTTAAATAGTCTAAGGACTGGTAACCTTTGAGTCTGGAGCACTTCCCATCCAAAAAGTTATATCCAGAGAGTGTTACAAAATATGGCTGGCTAGGGCTTGTTCCTCAAAGAGATCTGTGGGCAGGTCAGCTTTCTCAGAAGAGGCCTTGGTAGTGGAAGTCTTGATGACTGACACACCTAATAGAAAAGGTAGGGACCATGTTTACTCTGTAATCCATTTCAAGAGAGATGGCTTCTTTGTGTGGTAATGAGTTTATTAAGCGTTTACTATGTTACAGATAGTGATGAGATCTTTACTGTCATTAGGTTATTTCGTCTCCAAAACAACTGTTGTTCCCATTTTAGAGATGAGGAAACTGAAACTCAAATAAATTAAGCAATTTATCCCAAATCAAGTAACCAGTAACTAATGAAGCTTTGGTTTTAATACACGTTTATTAAACTTGAAAGAGGCTTTGGTTTACCCATACCTAACTTCCCTACTCCCTCAGTATATGACTCTGATAATTTCAGACAAAATTTAATCCTATACTTGGTGACTTAAAACTGTGTAATCAATCATTTGATGAACCAAATAATTGCTTTTGCTCTCTCATTTACTTTAATTATGGGCAACATTGGGTAACACTAGTTCATATTTGTCAAATGTGAAACTAAAAAAAAGACTTTTTGAACCTACTTTAATTTGAAAATACTCCTTTTGAGTTGTCTATTGATTCTAAAATAGACTGCCCTTATGTTCCACATATATGTTACTGATGATATTGTTTACTTAAATTGTCTATTTCTTGATAGCAGAGACTAGGTTTATAATGACTTTTTACATAGAAAGTCACAGTTCTTCTAAGTAAAACATGTGGGTTTGTGACGATTTAGCAGTAGTAACTTTCAGCTTAAAAGAAATGACATATTTATAAAACTAGACCTGTTATTTCTATCATGCATTCACTCTACAAATAAAATAACATTTATTCAGTAGACCACGTCACTACAGTCTGAGATAGTGATACATGGAGTACTTCCTGAAGTACAGCTCCTTCCTAGGTGCTATAGGCTATCTCAAGCAGTATTCATCGTTTCTGGCGTCAAAGAACTTGAAACATTTCACTTGTGAAATGTACTCAAAATAAACAGGGAATGAAAATAAGGTATAATATAGGCAACAAAATGAATAGCATAGAAAATGTGTACTGCAGAAGTTCAGGACACTAAATAATGTGGGCTGGAAAAGTTAAGGAAAGTGTGACGGGCTTAGTGATGGGAGGTTTCATATGGAGTATAAAGGAAGATAGATAGATATATATGAACACGTCAAGGCTTAACTTATCCTTGGCGAAAAATCAGGCATGTTTTATAGCAAAGGGTGTTGAGTGAATTTGAATAATTAGGATATGAATTTTACTTTATTTTAAACTTGGACATGTCAAAAAATATATATTTTTTGAAATAGCGTTGTGAAAATAATCCATCAAAATTTCCAATCAATTGTTCTATTCTTGCCTTGCTCTCCACCTCCACAATGAAGAAAAATTATTTGGTAGTTAACTTTTTCTCTATAGCAAATATATAATCACCTTAAGAAAGCTAAGATTTTCGGAAGGAACAAATTGATCACCCATATCAAGTTTTTCTTTTGAAGAGTGATTTAGCCTCTGCAAAAAATGAAAGGACTCCCTGCCTTCCATGATCAAGTCCTTGCTCACTTGAAACTCAGGTAATGTGTATACCAAGCTTTCTTCTTTCCTTGCCTCAATTGTATGTAATGATGAATGATTAGGGATCAAGGTCTATATTAGTCATGCTTGACCAATTCCATAAAAGTGTTTAGGACAATATCTTGTCATTTCCAAAGCAATAGGAAGGAAAGAACAAGTAGGCCATTGACAACAGAAAATGTATTCTTTTCATAGGTAAGAGGAAATATGTTCAAATGTTTCCATTTTCCTTTTACAAAACATTTTAAGGATCTTATGGACTTCTGATCTTTGTTATCTAGCTTCTGGCCTTCTGGACTCTGACGACTTAAGCTCTCTTATTAATAATTTCAAGGATTGTTCTATTACCACTGGAAGAACAAATAAATGCAAAAGATGTATTTTTATAATTATCAGACACAAAATATAAAATAATTGTATTTAATATATTTAAACAAAAAAAGAAATATTTAAAAATAAGCACAAGAACTAAGACGTATGTTATTAACTATATTTGGACTAAATGGAATTTAGAGAAAAAATAAATAAAAATTTGAAAGTAAAAACTCAAATACATCAACAGAAAATTAGACACTACTAAAGGGAAAATTAGAAACATGGAAAATAGACAAATCTTTTTTTTCTTTTTAAATTTGTAATACAGCTCTTAGAGAGACAGGTGACAGTATACAAGATAGTTATATAAGAGAGTCAAGAATCGTAGAAGATAGAGTTTAAAAAATCTAACATCAATGCAATCAGTTTCCAGAAGACATAATAGAATAAGAAGGAGGCTAACTTGCAGGAAAGAATGGATAAAGTATACCAGATTCGTTGATATACAGAAATCCTTAACTCAAGGAAGGCCATAGAATTCTAACCAACATAAACGTTCAAATGCCTTCTGGGACTCAGACCAACATCTTCACCTTCAGAAATCTTAAATGGCATACTCATGTACTCAGAATCCTAGAATATCCAGCTTTTTATAGCTAAAATACATTTTTTATACAACTCAGAAACATGTAAAATTAACTTCTCTATTTGAGGTTTTTCAGACCACACAAGAAGAGTAAGGTAAGATCACGAATCTATATGAGGGCTAGCTTGTGATTATACATTCTCAAGGAATATTTTATTTTATTTCTTGATGCAGTGTCAACGTCAAGACGGGTAAGTTTTCTTAACTTCTCCTTTTGTGTGGTGGGTAGAACACTTGGGCTTCCTAAATTTAGACAGTGGTTCTCTGTTAGACTCTCCACTTTGAATTAGCCTATGCTTCATTTCTTGCTTCTGTGACTTAGACCAAAATATTCAGAATTAAAACAGACTTTTGCACCCAATTACCTCCCTGGTTTCCAGTCTTCATATTACGTTGGTGAAAAAAAGAGTTTTAAAATTTTATATGATATTTTAGAGTCCTTTTTTTAAATTCAAGAGGATCATTGAGTTAGCTGTTAAGGAAATAGGATTACATCTGACAATCAACTTGATACCTGATAATCTGACTATTTCTAGGTGTAGAAGTAGAACTGAACTATGTGTAAAGTTGCTCCCTCAGTTGCATAGTTAGAAAGAAGCCCTTGGGTGCCAATAATAGAGACCATCAATTGGTAAACTTGGGTACTCCCAAAGATCTGAAATTTGTACTCATACAACCTGCCCCTTATCACCAGCCTCATTACCCCAGTACCAAGGGAAATTGTTTTTCCTTTCTTCTCATATAATTTTCAGATTGTCTTGGTTGCAGTTTTCACCTGCATGACTTTCTTTGATGGAAGTATTAACTTGATTTCAAATTTATAAAGAAAGTGAGAAGATCAGGGATGGTGAAGCCATCACTTCGCCTCTGATAATTCCATTTCTTCCTAGGAATGACCTGGGTAATGATACATCCTAGGAAATGCTCTTGTTGGAAAAGAGGAGTAAAATACTTTCATTCAGTGGTTTATTCTCATCAAAGATACAATCTAAACTTTTCTTTTCTATGCTATTCAATATCCTCAACCTATAAAGCTTTATTTCCCACCTTTCTTCTCTCTTTTTCCCCTCTGTGTTTGCCTTAAAAAAATATAGTTATCTGAACATGCTAAGATATTTCTTGCCTCTTTTTCTCTGCATATGCATTCTCCTTCTCTTCTGCAACACGTCAAACTTTCTGCTCCAGTACCTATGTAAATGTTCATCTGCTTATGAATCCTTCCTGAGTCCTCTCTCTATCCTCCTCCCTGAGAAGTGTTCACCTCTTCCTTTAGGCGATCACTGTACCTTTTATGCAAATCTATTAAAACAGCTATCAGCCATAATCAAACAACTTATGTATATTTTTCTCTACCTTAATGACATCTGTGCTCCTTAAAGGTGAGAGCAGCAACTTTTACGTCTTTATATATTCAATGCTAGATAAAATTATAATTACCCAATAAATTATTGATTAATTAATTAACTAACACAGAAGACAGTGTCAGTATCTACTTTCATGAGTTTAGGTATATGTGATGACCCAGAATAAACACACATAAAACACTGACCAACCAAGGCTGTCAGAGATCCATGAGGTGTGATAGTGAAAACAGCTATTACAGGAATATGGGTATTAATCTCAGTTCAGGCCCATCTTACCATGTTTTCTTCCTTGATTAATCACAACATCAGCCTGGATGCTGTGAGAGTTGCATATCAATATCTCAAATCCCTTCCACTTGCAAGATCCTAAAGTTTGGCTTAACATAAGTATAGAGGGATATTTTCTGTAGCTGATTTGAGTTCATATGATTTTCTCCAAAATTCCTGGTGGATATTAGGTCAGATATAGGTATACTCATCTTACAGACCATGACATTTTGTTCAGGAAAAGTCAATGTGTCAAGATTAGTCTCTACACTCAATTACTATTTGTTGTTTTGATTGACTTTGTAGTGGGAAAACCAGGACTAGCATCCCAAATTGGAATCATAGTCTGAAAATCAGCCCATCATAGTCAGCTGCCTTCATACACCCACAGCTGAGTGTTCAGCCCAGTTATCTGAACATGCTAAGATATTTAGAAGTTAAAGGGTGTTTATTTGGTTGTTTGTTTGTTTTTAATCTCCATAAAACTACTACATTGCCAAATAGCAGTCTAGTTGGGCATCTGAATCAATGTTCTCCTCTCTTTGACCATTGCACTTTTGTCATAGTGCTTGTTTCTTTGTTGTTATTCCTTGGTTTGCTTTGGTTTTTGTTTTTATTTTCTATTTGCTTTACTTTTCTAGAATTTTGCTAAAAAAAAAAAAAAGAAGAAAATGGCTGTTACTCTTATGTGTTTATGAGGTTAAAAAACAATGAAGAGGGCCCAGTCGAGAGGCATAGTGGTTAAGTTAGCATGCTCTGCTTCAGTAGCCCAGGGTTTGTGAGTTAGGATCCTGGGTGCGGACCTACACACTGCTCATTAAGTCATGGTATGGCGACATCTCACATACAAAATAGAGGAATTTGGCACAGATCTTAGCTCAGGAACAATCTTCCTCAAGCAAAAAGAGGAAGATTGACAACAGAGGAAGACTGGCAAGGGACATTAGCTCAGGGACAATCGTCCTCATAAAAAAAGAAAAAAATGAAAAAGGCTATCCATCTTTACCATCAAATTAGGCTGACTTTCTAGATAAGATTGAAAACTGAGCAAATTTCTGGTCAATGGTAGGAGTGAGGATGTGCTTAGGAAAGAAAGATTCAGCTGCTCCTTGAACTGAGGGGCAGCAGCAGGGCCTGTAAGGGCTAGGGAGCCTTGGTGCTGAGTGCTATGAGGAGAGCAAATAGACATTTGTGTGTGAGTTGTCTGGGTACTGGGAGGCATCAGAATGAATATGAGGTGATGTTCATCCCTATTGTGTTTATATGAATACACATTACCATTTCCCGCAAGGAAGCTGATAACGGCACCATGATGCTTCGCTATAAAATCCATTGAACATTTTCCTGCATGTTTTACTCCCTTTAAAATGGCTCAGGAATGAGCATGGGAAGTGCCATTGCCCCACTGTAACATTCTCTTTCCCCAAATGAGAACCCATTGGAACACACTGTAGGGGTGTTTCACTGCAAACTGCTTGGCATAGACAACTGGAGCAAATGAGGGATTTTCCTTCAAACTCAGCAGGTTTGGGGGTTGTGTGTGGTGGGGGTAGGGTGGCATTTATTGTTTTTCTCTACTCTGTATTTCTATGTTAAAGCTTACAGGAGCAGATAAAGAGCAAGGAGATTTAATTATGCGTAAATGGAAGACAATGAAGAGTCCTTAGGAGTGTAATTAGCTGTGGATGTAGATGTGTGCATCCTTGTAGCTGCATTTTATTTGCATAGCAATATAAAAGTTCAGGAATACACAGGTTTAGGACATATTAAAAGACCTTTTGGGCATAGAGACATATTCAAAGGTTAGCATAGTATTTTGTAGATACCATGTGTTAGCACTGAATTCATAAAATGTAAGAGATAAGCTGCCCCACCCAATAACAACAGCAGTAATAATAGCAAACACTTATCTGATAAAAGGACCCCTTTTGTAGCAAGGTAACAATATTTAAATATACCCTAAATCTTTTTAAAAGAAAAAAAGAAGTAAAAGTAAACTGAAATCTTAAACCTATGACTAAACTTCTACTCATAATTCAATGTCCTCTGCTTCTAAGCAGTCCAGGGTCAAAAACTAGAGACATATTAGTGCAATTGGAAAGTAAGATCATGTCACTGGGATATAAGGAGTGAAAAACTACTATATTGTGGTTGAGGTTCTGTATAACAAATATGTTCCTCTCTGTATATATGTATTAAAGAAATATCAGTACATATTATGCTTGCTTAAGGTGATGGATTCCTCCAGCCTGGAAATTTCTTCACTTTTCATAACCATCCTTGATAACCTGTCCTAATACTTAATAATAACCTCTCTCCTGTCAACAGTTATTGCTCAGTCTCAATCACCTGAATCCTTCCTTTTTCCCTTCTGGTTCATTTCCTCCTGATGTGTCTTTGGTGAAACTGGAGGACAGCTAAGCTCTCTATTCTCCTTTATAATTTGTCAGTTTTTGTCATGGTTCTTCCTAACTCAAGACAGATCTGGTGGCAAAGAGGTCCATCCAGTATTTATCCAGAGTTTGGGAAATTCTCTTTTACTGTGAGAAAGGACAGGCAAGGCTCAGTGACTCATGTTATTAAGGAACATTTAGGTGAAAGATTATCAAGTTACTAAGTACTAAAAATGGCTCCTTAGAGATGAGGAGGGTCATTAGGGATATTAAGAGAAGATATCAACCAATCAGAACTAAGAATCAATCAGATTAAATGGGCAAGAAGAATGAGAAGAATTAGATCAGGAACACCTTACCTGCGTAGGCAGGCCATACTGAGGAAAATCAAAGGTGAACTGGGGTTGGCAACTGAGGCCACTAGGGTGAAAAGGATCACAGATGGAACCGGAGGAGCTGGGAGAATTGTGCAGAAGGACTCTGCTTGAAGATGGAAGCAAAGGATGATGTTGAGCTTTACCTGAGCTCTGTGCTACCAGAAAACAGCGACACTTAAGAAATCTCTCTACCCTGTTGTTTTCAGCTAACCACAAAGGACAACTCTGCCCTTGCATATTTTGAAATATGACTTATCTCCATTCCTCAACATGACTCCTTTAAGACTCACTGATCACTCTCCTATCTATCTGCCTCTATAAAACCCAGGCCTCCTTTTTTTTCATTGAAATGCTTCTCATTAATGAATGTTCTCCCTATTCAATAACCCAAATAAAATCATCTCCTTAATTGTCTGGTACATTTTGTTTTTCACACCATAACATACATTTCTTCTAAAAGTACAAGTTGAATCTACAAAGATTTATTCCCCAGTGGTATTGTCATCCAGAAAATGATGAGGATCATGGTTTAACAGGGGAAGGAGGAAGAAGTAAGAATAATTTAGGACCATTAAATCTTTATTTTTTCTGATTTAAGCTTCTGAGTCCTACTCAAGAGACAGAAGTGTCCCAGGGCCAGGTGAAGTGTCTAGTTTAGGTCCTAACTCACCCTGATCTCTACAGGAGGGTTTTGAATAAGTGATATGGGATGAGAGAACGTTCTCTATGTGGAGGATTGTACGGTCTAATATGGATGCTCTTTCTTCTATCCTCCTGCAGGTCCTCCTGTGTAACCTTGGGACAGAGACCACCAGTCCAGAACTGGAAGCTCACTCTTTTTCTGGAGATGGGGGTAAACAAAGCCACTCTCACACCACTCAACCACCACTCTACCTTCAACCCTGAGAGCAGGCCCTTTCTCTTGCTGAGTTCTCAGTACCTCACCTTGGGGTACACATTACCTTGCTGAGTTCCAACAGTAAAGAGTCTATTATACTCAACCAACAAGCCGCATCATATGCTTTTATATTATTAATTCACCGTATTGAATTAATTTTTAAATAGGCAATATATATGCACTCAAGACAAAAGTATAAATATGCAAAAGTTAAAATTAAGTTTCTCTTCCACTCCTGACCATTGGTCCTTGTTCCCCAGAGGCAAACACAGTTGCCAAATGTCTTACAATAAGTGTTTTAAGCATTTACATGAAGTGTGTGTGTCTGTGTGAGAGAGAGGGCAAGAGAGAGAGAAATGTGTATATATATTATACACAGTTATTATATATGTTATTATATACATAGTTAATTCACTATTCCCATATTTATATATCATATCTGTGATATATTTTGTGTGGAAACACTATATATCACACTGAACTCTCTGTTCTGGACTTTACTTTGTTATTTATTAGCTAATATGCAGTGAAGATCTTTTCACATCCATACATAAAAAGCTGCCCCGTTATTTTTAATAGCTGCAAGAACCCCTCAGGTAATGTGCCATAATATGTGTGAACAGTCCCCAATTGATGAGCATATAGGTTGTTTCTGATCTTTTCAAATATGAAAAACAGTTCATGGAATCTTCTTGTTTACACCTACCTCTAGCATGTTTGCATGTATGTCTGTACGATGACTATCTTGAGAAGGCTTTCTGAGCCAAAGAGTAAATGCGCTTGTATTTATGACAGGTTTTGCTCAATTGCCTTCCACAGGTGTTGTACAGTTTTACTTTCCTTCTGTACTGTTTCCTCACAACCAAAATGACACACTGTGGAATCAGCTCTGTAGTCTGAGTATACAAATAACCAAAATGTTTTCTTTGCACATGAAATTTTCATTTCTCTTGTTTTGAATAATTACCTTTTCTAATGCCTTTGTCACCTACCCAAATAGACAGTAGTCAACTTGAATGCCAGAATATTTCTCTGTGTTACCCTCTCCCCTTCCCAAGCACCCAGCAAATAGCCATTCGTATGGAAGATACTCAAAACAGTTTCGTTGACATTGGTCCCAGCCCCAGCATTGATGGCTATCACCAGCACTTGAACGCACTCTGGAGGACTTCTTTCCTTCTCAGTTTCCAACGTGACTTCATTAGGAATCAGAACAGAAAATGGCTCTCTCTGCCACCTCTGCACTGCTGATATTTAATGAGGAGTGTTTGGTGAAGGATAAATATAAACTCAGTGTCATGTGTCAATAGAACGAAAGAGGAGGCATGTAAATGAACTTCTTGACAGGATGTATGACTTAGAGCTTCTTTGGCTGGAAATTCTTCATTTGTGAAGCATGTTTTCCCCCGGGGAGTAGAACAAGATTTGATTCAGTTTTTTTTCCTAAATTAAATTAAATAAAATGGTCATAAGGTCCCCAAGGGAAGACATACTTCAGACTCTGATAGGATGATGGCTTACTCAAAAGCAAGTAACTTTTGAATAAATTGGAACTGTCCCTGATGAGACATGGGTGAGGAAGTGAATTGATATACTGGTATAATGAGCAATATTGTTAAAAACCCATTCCAAAGATCACGGTGTGTTCATGGCAGGTAGCTGAGTGTAATTTCAACTGAGAAGAGTGTGACTGCAGTAAACATTGCTGGTGTTTGTTTGAATAGTTCTTCATCATTCGTCTGTACTCCCTGGGGACTAAATAATAGGTTGGGGAGAAGGATTCTTTATTTTTAATCATAAATCTACTAAAATGACATTTTTTCCCATTTTTTAGTCAACATTGGTTTTCATTTTACCAAATTAATTAGATCTCATTCTGTTGAAATCCAGGTATTTTTCACTCCCAACTATGTGTTGCAACTTATGCAAAATACTTATAAAGAATTTATAGACTGTTCATTAAGTGACTAGTCCTGTGCTATTTACCGTAAAAGCGTGAAGAAAAATAGTTTCTAGATCAAAAAACAAAATAAAACAAAAGGGATATTCTATACATCTATCAAACAAATATGACCTCTAGGAGGCAATAAATAAAATGCCAGCCTTTCGCAACCAGCTCCAGGTACTGAACTCTTTGCTTCCATCCTTAGTTTCCCCATGTACCCAGACAAGATACAGTAGAGTCACACTGATGTGAGTTCACATCCCACTTCCTGTGCTTACTGTGTGGGTTCCAGCAAGCTAATTCACTTCTCTGAGCCTTGATTTCCTTTGCTGTGTTTTGTGGATAAACAAGAGAATATTCCTCCCAGATTTGTTAGAACGATTAGAAATAATGCCTGGAAAGCATACAGGTATGCTGGAGATTTAAGAATCATCACTTGGAATCCTTAAGCTTCCCCAATTAATCATTTAGGTATTTATTTTCTTTGTGATTCTCATTATCTTTTTCTTCCTTGGAAGACTTGCTGCCAGCATCCTAGTTAGGTTCAGGCAAATGGCCTGTGGTTTCTCCCCTTTGCCCACTCTGTCCACTGACCCAGATTCATCATCCTCAAATTCTGCTTTCAGAATGGCATAACACTCTCTCCCTTTTCCTGCTGAAAAAATGAAGGCCCTAAACATTAAGTATGAATGGTCATTGTCGGAGGCGTCCATTTTAATCCCTCTTACTCCCCTTCACAGTCTTTCCTTGTTCACACTGGACTTCTCACCACTGTCCAGATGCTCTGTGTACTTCCTCTATTGGGTCTTCTAGAATGAAATTTCCTCATCCCTCACATATCAAACTCCTGTCAGCCTTCAAAGCCCACCTCAACTACAACTTCCAACCACTCACCTCACGTTTCTAATTCTATCACTTTTTTCATACCTCTCTTAAAATACTTAGCACGCGCTTGTTTTGAATTGTAGCTGTTTGGTGCCATTCTTCATTTCTGTATGATATTAAATGTCACTGAAGGAAGGGGATGGATTTTTTTGTCCCAGAGACTGTATTTAATTCGCCTTGGGATGCAGTGTGGCACAGTGGCTGAGAGGAAATGCTAGATCAGACTACTTGAGTTTCCATTTCCGATGCTGCATTTTATTCTGTGTGTTTAATGAGTTTGTTATGTCCAACTCAGTTTTCTTAATTCTACTCTTTAATTTCAAGACATTATTCAAAAAATTTCGAAAAATGAATTCAAGCAACTATTATGTGCCAGGAGTGCAATGTGAACAGACTTAACAGGGCTGGGACCCATGCATTCACACAGGGCCCTGAGCAGAGAAAGACTCTGCACTTGGCTTAATGTCCTGCTGTCATCATCTTGAAATTCTTAATGATTTTTTAACAGGAGTTCATATTTTAATTTTTCCACAGGCCCCAGAAATTATGTAGCCAGTCCTGATGATGAACAAAATAAACATGGTCCCTGCTCTTATGGTGAGACAGATCATACACAGCAAATCAGGAGGTAGACAAGGAAAATATCAGTGATCAGGGCTGTGAATGTCTAGGGGACAACTTTACATTTTGTGGTCATTGAAAGCCTCGTAAAGTTACAGGTAAAGCTAGATTTCAATGATAAAACTTACTACAGAAAATGCTGAAGAACATTCCAGGTAAAGGAAACAACAAGGGCTAAGATGCTAAGGCAGGAGCGAACTTGGAGGGTTTAAGAACACTGTACTTTGGAAAGAAAGAGCAAGGTAGAGAATGATTAAGTCTGAAGATTAGCCTGGGCCAGATCATTAAGGCCAGGATACGGGGTTTGCATTTTATTCTAAATGTGATAAGAAGCCATTATAGGGTTTATAGTGAGGACATTAAATTTGATTTATATTTTAAAAGATCACTCTTTTCAATTATAATGAGACAGAAACAGAGCTGGCATATCAGTAAGAAGACTACTCCACAAGCCCAGATCAACAGTGATGATGGATTGAAGCAAGATGGTGCACAAGCAGCTGGAGGGAAGTGAAAGTATTTAGGATGCATTTTCGAGATAGAGTCGATATGACTGCTGATAGATGGGATATGGGGGATGAGGAAAAGCGAGGTATCAAGGAAGAACTTAGCTTTTTGGTGATGATGTCATTTATTGCAATAGAGAAGATGGGCAAAAATAATTTTAGAGGGTGCTACTATGTGTTCTTTCTTGGATATCAATGAGGGAAAATCAAGCGGGAAAGTGAGTATTATCACCACCATAAGACAGAGATAACAGCTCCCACCTCATGTGGTTACTGTGCATATTCAATGAGGTCACAGATGCAAAGAATTATGCCCCATGCCTGCCACAGAGATATGCTCAATATATGTTAATTTGCTGTTTCTGAGATGCAGAGACAAACATAATCGTAGATTGTAATTCAGAGAACTTTATGTTAGTAAAGGTAGTTCTAAGGTCTAAAGGCGTAGTTGGACTGAAGGATAGAAAGCTTTGATACAGGAGAAGCGACAAGCAGGTGGGACTTGTCCCTTCCTTTAAACAAATATTTTTTGCTGATTAATACCTCTGTATTTCATGGCTTATTTTTGAAGAGTCTCTCTCAGAACATAGGGGCCAAAACTCAGCCAGTGAAATAATGAAAAGTACAGAAATGTATGCAGCAAGGAAAATGTACACACTCCACTCTCTGAGAGAACACAGTTATTTATGAGCACTTCTTCAAATATTCTATAAGTGACACCAGATTCAAATTCCCACCATTCCTCAATAGTAGGATCTGGCTTTATCTTGGAAGTCGTAGAGTTCTTATTGTGAAAATGGAGATAGGATTTAACATGTAACATCTTCTCTGTTTTAAATGTCCTTCTGGAATTCTATACGTGTAAAGCCGTGCTTACCCTCAGCAGGAAGTGCTGGCTCAACGAAAAGCTGTTTCAATTTCTCATTGGTTGGTTAGTGTGGCAGAGATTAGTCAATCAGGACTGGACTTAGCGGTTAATCAACAGACATCTAAATGACTGTCAGTGTATACCAGTCCCTCTTTTGTCTTTATCTTTGGTTATGGAAAGTACACCTTGAAGAATTTTAAATCACATAAATCGTACATTATAACATATGCAATCATTTGGTGTCTAGCATAGAGATTACTCACAGCTGTCTCAAAATATTTTTGAAATTTTATCTCTGAATAGCATCTAAGAATTGCAGTAATGAACCTATTACTAACTGTAGTCTTATTTGCTAGGCAATATGTTAGCATATTTTGGAATACAAAGCAGTGCAAAAAGAGCCCTCCCGGGAGGTGACAGATCTGGCTTCAGCATTGCCACCAATTTGTTCTATGGCCCTGAATGGTATGGGATCTGTAAAATGGATGCAAGACCACGTGGCCTTACTACCGCTCCTGTACTCAGGTGAGAATTAAAAATCAAAGAAAATAGTGTCTGTAAGTGCAATATGCAAAGACAGAGTGTCAGATAGTGAAAGGGATTGTTATAAATAGCACTTCTGCTGTCCTGAGTCCTTCTCAGGGTCTCCCCAAATTCACCCTCTGCTGACTGTGGTTCCTCCAAAGCATTTTCTATGCAACATCCTCACCAGAGTCCTTTGCATTGTCTCAATTCTATTGCTCTGCAAAGGAAACTAAAAATACATATCTCGCAGATTTGTGTTACGCTAAATGATCATTTAAATGTTCAGATCAGAACCCCTGGAATTTTCCATCTGCCTTTCGTCTGCCGGGCTGGTTCTGGAAGGGCACTGCTGAGAGCTTCCCCGCGGGTTGGCTTTGCTGGTGGGTGTGATTGAAAATCTGTAGCTAACACTTGGAGAAACAGGGTGAGGGGATAGTTAATAAAGGACAAAAATAGAGATCAAAAAGATATAAACACACATCACAGTTTGATCTCAATATCATTTTTTAAATAATACATTTGCACATTTTCAAGATCGGCCTCTCTGGGGTTTCTCACAGAGGACAGAATATTCTTGCAAGTTGCAGAGAAGCTGATCTAGTTTTAAAGAAAAGGAGAGAGGCGGCAAATTGCCAGTTAGAGTGCAGGTGGGGATGGGGATGGGAGGGTGGAGATGGATGGTCTTAACATCAAGAAATTCATGCAGATGACACAGAGAGGGTGAAGACACACTTTAGGCCTGGGAAAAGGCAGGCAAGCCAACTGTAGGAGGTGGAACAGCTCACGCACTTGCTTTTTGTTTTCACTTACAAAAGGAGCCCCCCAAACATGGAGATCATTATACAGAATGTCCAAGGCAAATTAAGAAAAATAATTATTGTAGCTGATGAAGCAGAAACCCTATTAGAGCTAAATGCTACTTCACAGTACTCAGTGGTGGAGGTTCCGAACGAAGTGCATTTTTCAGCATCTTTAGTGTGGTATATTAAATTAAGTTTTCAACCACTTTTCTCCTCCCCTTTATTTTCCTTCCCACCCTCCTCCCCTTTCTTCCGTCTCCTCAGGTAGGTGGTGCAAAGTTGGAAGTCTGTAGAATGTGCTATGAGAAAGGAACTCTGAACAAGAAATCCTTTATTTCCCAACTCTTTTCTCTCTAAGATGAAAAGTAAATAAAAGCCCAGAGGGGTAATTAATGGTGGAGGGTTGGGGCTTAAAGTGACAAGCAGTGACCTGTCGCCACAGAAAATGGGGCAGAAGAGAGGCTGTTGAGAAGCAGAGAGAATTCTTAAGCTTGTCTGTTTTTTTTCTGTTTTCACTTAAGGGAGCTCTTGCATCCTAAAAAAGATTTCCTTTATCCTCATGTTCCCCTCCTCTCTGCAAAAGCACGTCTGAGATGGAGGAGAATTTCTGTTGATTTGGGATGTATGTGTTTCTCTTATTTCTTAGCTAAGATATACTGGGTTTTTTTAATTGATGTTGTTTTTAGGTGCATTTTTCTGTGTTATACTTGGAGTCTTTAAATCCATAAGTTATATAGTTCTGTAATTAGACAAAAAGTTTGTATAGTATAGTGCTTGTATATTCCATGATGCTCCAACAACATTTGCAATTTTTGACCATATGATGAATATATATCATAAGTAATTTGAATTTTTTTTTTTTCTAGGACAGTTTCTGGCCCAAAGGAAGCCCGATGGATGCTCTGTGACCACCCATTCTCATTTCCATAACGGATCAAAGTCAGTAGTCTTCAGCACGGCTCTGGCCTTACAGTGTCTAGTCCTCTGTTAGTTTAAGTGCAGGGTTTTTGCTTCCACTTCATTCAGGGAAAGATAGGGTTTCATGCAAGCCCTCCCCACCCCCGATGGACCTTCACACTCTCGAGCATGTGTTGTCAGGCCATCTGTTCAGACACAGAGCTGTTGATAGCTGGACAGGAACCATGCTGTAACACTTCAGTTTCTTATTTCAGAGTCTTTATCAAAGCTTTGCACATAGCAGTACTCAATAAGCCTTTGATAATAATTTTGATTATCAAAAGAGGTTTCAGATTAGATAGTCTAACAAATATTAAAATGAGTGTTTGCTAATAAGCCTCAACTCCTCTCAACTCCTCAAAAAGATCTGCTAAAGATTTTGCATGAGCCGCAGTGAGTGCTCACCATCCAACACTTCAGAGGAATATGGGATAACTTTTGGTCCGCAGATGTCAATACCTATTCGCTCCCTGCCACTTCGCTGTGAGATCATGGAAAAATGAGAGTCAGTCTTCAATCATCACTTAGATCAGACGAAAGGAACCCCAGCTCTCCTGAATTTTAATAACTTCTACCCTCGAGGCTTACTCTGTGCCAGGCATGTCCCTGAGGGCTTTACATGTATACATGTATTTATTTCTCACAACAACCCTAGGTGGTGGGTACTATTGTTTTCTCATTTTACAGATAAGAAAACTGAAGAATGAGGGGTTAAATAACTTGCCCCAGATCACAGAGCTGGTAAAGAGCATCACTAGAATTCAGTGAGAGTGTGTGGTTCTCGTGCCCAGGTTCTGAACCCATATACAGTACTGCCTCTTGTTTATTGTTGTAAGGACCAAAGCCAGTATTACATGAAGAATTGCTGTAATGCATTTTATTTTGAAAAATGGTATGAGAAATTTTGAGAGTATTTTAAGAAAAGAAAGAGCTCACCAAGTGTGGCTATACTAAGCTCCTACTCCGTCAGCCCCATGTGGTCACTAGCTGAGAATTCCAGGTTTCCCCCTTGCCATTAGCAAAGAGAGCCCGTGCCAACCACACATGCCTCATTCGGCCCATTGCCTCCTGAGAACTGGTTGTGGCTGTTTTCAGTGGCGACATATTTCTCTGTTCTCTGTAATGAGCCAGGAGAACTGATTCAGGGAAAGAGTTCCAAGCTCTTTGTGCAATGGTGTTTAAAATGCAAGATCCCTGTCTGGGAAAGAAATGACTTGTAGAGCCTTAATGCAAACCCCTGTTCTGCTCTCTAAGCAGCTGTGAGGCTGGCAGACCCCGTAGGCAGAGAAGTGACTTGCATGGGCCATGATGATACATATTCAGTAGTGAGAAAGACTTGATTCTACACCTTGCTGGTTACAGCTGCCAGATTGTGAGCGATCGATAGAGAACTTTGTTAATGATGTGGAATTCACTTCTGGCATGCTCTGCACAAATACATATGCAATATATTATTAGTGCCCTCAACTATGGGTCTGTCCAGATGTGATTTAATTCGAAGTCTTTCCTCTCCTTACCTTTATAATTGGAACGTTGTTGATCAGATTCTACTTTTAATAAAAATGGCAAACCATGCAGCATTTCTCTGAAACAATTTATTTGGCAGCAAACATCAGAAAATCTCAAGGCAGAGGTAATGAAATGACAGTAGATGTTATGGCAGCCCAGAAGAAAGCAAATTGCAGAGTCCTGGAGTCCACATTTTTAAGAAACATGAGGTGGGGTGGATTATCTTTGGAAATTATTAGAGAAGATGTATTTATATAGATTCCTTTCCAAAAGATGAATCCAATCATCATCTCATAGACAAATGTGGAGTCTTAATGGCAAATGTTGATTTAATATTCGAGTCTGAGTCTTGCAGTAAAAAGACTGAATTGCATTAGAAGAGCTGGACTAGAACTGAGTAGACACGGAAACCTAATACCACAGCAAATAAATCTGGCAGGACAATTTAAAGCTGAAAAGAAATAGAAAGATAAATGATGTCATAAAAGATTCACAGGGGCGTTTTTAACTGAACTGCTAAATATTTTAAAACAGAATAGCCAAGGCCATTTTGCATTAGAAACCCAAATGAGTGGTTCTCTCAATTTATTAAATTTAGCTCCCTCAGTGTTTATCAAGCCTGTTTTATCTGAAAGGTACTGGACTAGGCCCTGGAATATTGGAATATTACCCAAGGGGATCACTGACTAGTAGGGGAAATAAGGCAAGGAGTTCAACAGTTTAAATAAACACTATAGTAAGATAAGAAAAAGAACATGCTGGTGAGTACCTTATGCTGTCATTCTCGCAAGCCCATTTTAAGGAAAGAGTCTAGAGATGTTGCCTCCTAGCAGATTGCTATGCCTGTCATTAAATGACTCAAGTACCCTGGCTTCAGTCAGGGATAGGACTCCAACCAAAGACACTTATATATTGGCCACCATAAAGAGGCCAGTGACCATTGAAGTGGTCTTTGCATACTGGATGAGAACTAAGCCATCCACCAAATCACCATTTTAGTTAGATTGTTGGGTTCAAGAAAGAGGGTGGTGGGGGTGGGGGTGGGGGTGCCGGCCTGGTGCCATAGTGGTTAAGTTCACGTGCACTTCTTCAGTGGCCCAGGGTTTGCGAGTTCAGATCCCATGCACAGACCTATACACTGCTCATCAAGCCATGCTGTGGCGGCATCCCACATACAAAATAGACGAAGATTGGCACAGCTGTTAGCTTAGGGACAATCTTCCAAGAGGAAGATTGGCAACAAATGTTAGCTCAAGGCCAATCTTCCTTACCAAAAAATAAAAATAAAAATAAAAACAAAAGAAAGAGGGCAGTAGAAGCTTGACAGCAGTAGAAGCACATGCAAATGTGAGGAATCATTTCTAAGATACTGACTCCTTGCAGCGGAGCAGGGTCCCGATCTGATTGCCATAGAAAACAAAAACTTCCATGAAAATACATACTGCATTTGTCCCTAGATGACAGAATATGAGAAGGGCCTGGAATGGTAATAAGCAGAGGCATTTTTAACTTTAAAAGAAAGTGCAATGGGGAAAATAGATTTCTAAAGCCCCCTACAGAATTTGCTGACTGAGGAGTTGGTTGATATGCTCAAGGCCACTGTTAATGAAAATGAAAAAAACAGATGCAAGAAGATCCTAAATTCACAGTGGGCTTTTTTAATTGAACATTTACAAACTTTTAAAAACTGGAAGACTGTTTTAATAAAAACTGGATCAAACTTTAACAAGCAAAGTTTGCAGTATGTAGCTGGGCCCAGCCTGAGCTGAGTAAATCACTGATGAATACGAGAAAGCAAACACCCTTTGCTTACACTCCAGCCACCATCTCCAGTGAGGTCATACATCACCCTATTTTATTGTTAAGGGTGTTTAGGCACCAATGGACTTTGAGTAGAGTTGGAAGAAATTGCCATCTAAGTGCGGGGTGTGCTTTGTTAGATAACAAGGAAGCTCCACCAGCCTAAAAATAGCTCAGCTCCATCTGATCACTGGAGAGATGATGTCACGTGTTGAGACAAGTGGAAATATCCTTGGGAAAGAAGTTTTGTTTTGTTTTCTATTTGGTGAGAATTTTTTTATTAGATCCATTTAGCCCATCAGCTCGCTGTTGAAGATGGGAGTAGGGGGCTGAATGCAGGACCTGTGATGGTGAGCAGACCAGGCTGGTTAGGCGGAGAGAGTAGAACGTCAGGGGGCCATGTGATTGCCCTGGGGCCTTGTTTGTCTGGAATTTCATGGTTGGAGAAAGTTGCTAAAAGAAGTAGAAGGGTGTCGAACACAAGTTTCACTCCTTTTTCTAATTATGCTCAGGGCTGCCCAGGCTATGAATTTTTATAAATGCATATGTGAAATAAACAGCTTTCCCCTTACCAATAATCTTCTCTCTCACTCAATCTTGTTGAAACTTTGAAAACATGTGTCTTCATATTTCCTTCCCAACCTTTAAAAATCTGCTATCAGGAAAAAAAATCTTAGGACAGTATTTTATATTGGAATGTGGATTACTTATGGCTTAAACTGTGTTTCTTTCTGGGCACATTTGTAATTAAAAGGGCTCAAATTCTAAGGTCAAGGAATATGTTTCTAATCGTGGAAACTTGAAAGAAGGGCTTTGAAAGTGAGGCTGTCTTCCGAGGGTGCCTCATATCACCCCCACAATGTCGAGTTGCTCCAGCTGTGCTTCCGGCAGGACTGTGCTGATCTGAGGCAGAGACGCCTTCTCTTTCCCTCCCCCCCAGGTGCGCCCTCCACCCCCCAAATCCAAAGCAGACAGGCCAAGCCTGCAGAACTTGCTCTATATGTTGATTTATTCTCTGCTTAAAATCATGTTTACAAAAAGGAAAAACTCTGGCTCACAAATGTGTATTTTGTAATAAAATCTTCACCATTGGAAACACTCAAAACCACCAACTGATAGATTTATTTTTATTTTGGATTTGAGTTTTGATGAATAAAGAAGAGAAAAAATAAAGATGGAGGATCAGGAGGCAAAGTGAGGTGTGGTGATTACTGAACTCAGATATAGGAAGAAAAATCACCTCTAGGCTCCGTCTTGGGATAAGGCCCAACTGAGCCACCTTTTACATCTTTTTTCTCATCTTCTTATAAAATCTGACTCAGAGTTGTACAAAGTTGTACAAAGTATACCTTCGCACACAGAGGTCTTACAAAGTCTTATACTGGCAAAATAAGAAAGGAAGGAAGAAAGAAGGAGGAGGAAGGAAGGAAGGAGAGAAAGAAAAGAAAAAAATCAATGATGTTTACAAGACTCTCCATCTTGCAAACAGGAGGTAAAGTAACACGTCATAGTAAGATTTTCAACATCAAATTTTGAAATTTAAAAATGTTATCCTCAGTGACACAGGGAATGTACTTCACTGAATTTCTTTTAATCTTATTGAAAAAGACAGGTGGCTACCCTTTGATTCTCTGGGTTATATTGACAATAAAAAGGCTCAATGTCCTGAAAAAATACACTTAGCAAAATATTCGCTGTGATATCTCCAGAGGCTCCTAAGAAGCAACTAACCTCTTGGTCTCCCACTTTCCAAGTCACATCTAAAAAGCACGTATCATGAAAAGGAACACTGTGATATAATCATTTATAGTTACCTAATAAAAGAATTGCCTTTTCAAAGCTGTTAATATCCAAGAGATCTAGGTTACTCCTTGTTTCTTTCATATCGATCCTTTTATAGTCTTAAAAGTAATGCTAAAAGATTACAAACATGAGAAAATTTAAAACTGCAAGCTATCTCATTATTCTACCACATTAAATTTTTCCATTTAAAAAAATTACAATTAGTGGGCTGTATTTATGTTGGTTTGTTGTTCACATGAAAGGCTAAGAAGGTTATGAATAAACTTGTTTCTGTGCCATTATAGGAAGTATGGGTAATTGTCTCCTCACTGACTTTGAGATATTGAGTGCTGTGAGATAAAGGTCTAAAAAGTATTTGTTTTTCCTAAGCCATCAAATTTAAGACACGGAAAGAACCTGTTTTCATGTCTTGTCTAGGTGACTAATTCTGGAAGAGCTTAACTAACTTAACTAGAGGTGTTCAGTCAGTCAGTGCCTTCCATGTTCTCAGAGGTCTCTTGAAACCAAAAAATCTTAGCGACAGTAAGAGTGAAACATGCAAATAGGACTCTTAAGTCTGACTAAGCTGGAAGTTAATGACTTTGATTCAAATAATTTGAAACTTCTATAAGAGGTGACTTCTTTCTCTAAATCAGAAGTTGGCAGGTGGGCAGAACCCCCATGCTAAATGTTCATGTATCCATCCCCCAAGAGAGACAGGGTCTGGGCATGTACTATGCCTGGAAAATCAAATGTGGCTTGGGGAAGCTAACCTAGACCCACTCACTATGTCTCTTCTCCTGAGTGGGATTTTCTTCTCTCCGAGAGTTTCCGCCTAAGAGGTTCAGGAGACCCAGAAGCATAACCTACAAGGTAGAGGGGTTCCTTTACTCCTTCTGGGTGGCTCAGGGTACTAGCCCTGAAGCAGAAACCAACATACAGGGAGAGATAGCAAGTAGTGGGGGATTCTCCATCCTCACTGCCCCTGTGCTGCTCAAGCAACTCACAGCCCTGGTCATGGCCTACAATAATTTGCTGACCCGTCTTTAAGGATGGTCAGGGCCACCACATTGCAGAACTCCATGGGGACTCCATTCCCTCTGTGACTAGAGTGACTAAGGCTGCCTGGGATTCATACAATTTGCAAGCCAGATGCTGGAGCCATGTGGGACTTTCCCCTACATATTTTCTGATTTTTGAGTCCTCAGTTTTCACAACCAAAAGTTACTACATTTTTTTCTTTTTAATTAAATATGCTGTTATAAATACCACTATATTCAGGGGGACAAATAGTTTTATTTTTACTAGAAAATATATAATTTAAGAAAAACAAGGATGCAAGGGAGAAAACAGAATTACCTATTTAGCATCTGAAGTCTATAACTGAAAAACAGATATTGAATGACTGTCTTCACCAAAATTGTCAAGAAACTAAGGAGTAAATAAGTAATTAGTGGGAAATTATTTATGATCTAAATACTAAGTCTAATGTCTTTCCTTCCTCAGACAGTTATTACCTTCCTCTGCAGGACGTTTTGTCCACGTTTCTCTACTTACGAAGGCATTACATCTTGTAATATTTCCACCTCCGGCCTTCTCCTATCTACACTTTTAAAATTTTCTCCAAAAGTCACATATGACTCCCATAGAGTCAAGTCAGAAGTTTGCACAGACGCAAAATACCTCAGCAGACTTCCAAGAATATGTAACTCTTTACCAAATATTTTCCAGTTGGTGGTGTCCATATTTGACTTCACATCCTCCAAAGAGAGAGGCCTCTGGTGGTATTTACCAGGAATCGCTGCTTTAACAAACAAAATCTGTTTACAGTGGAGCACAATACAAGGATTTGATCTCAAAAAGACTTTATCTTTTTCACACATTTCCTCTGAAACAGAACTTTGTGGTATTTACAACTTTTAGACCATAAGGTAAATAAATTTTTGCCACATAGTATACTGGAAATAGCAGTGGACTTAGAGTCAAGTGGAAAAAAACATATACTAGACTTGGCATTAGGATTCCAGAATGTCTTAGTCAAACACATAGACTTCCATGACAACAAAAGACTTGTTTCTCCATCCCTTGCCCCCACCATTCTTCTCAGAATGACAGCACTACATACAATGCTTCTGAAGAACATAAACTTCACTTTTTTCATCAAATCATAAGACATGACTTTAAAAAGAAATGAGAGAGGAAGAAAGACAGAGAGAGAGTGCTAAGTTAATCAAAAGACATTTATTCAGTTGGCTTGAAAATACTGAGAACTGCTGGGTATCTTCTAAGGGCTGTAAGTTTTTCTGTGAGTTTTGTACTTCTTTGAAACAGGACATCCTGAGCTATGCAACCGCTTTTCCAGGGCAGTAGCCATTTTACTAGGAAAGTCTGCATTGGTTCTGCTTTTCCAATTTTCCGTGATATGATGTTATGAACAGTGATAGGTTTCACAGACTTAGCAAAATGCGCCATTGTCCTCAGGAACTTGGCCTTGCCTCCCTCTGGGTGTAGGGCAAAAAGAGCTTAGCGTGCAAACTGTCCACGTCACGCCACCTGCATGCCAACAGAATTGCCCCACACCCAGGCAGGGGTGAAGCGAGGAGGGGCTGTTCCTTTCTCTCTCTGTCTGTTTGCATAATTCTTGTTAGGTCTTTATTCCTGGGGTCTTCAAGAAAGGTTCTGGTGTTCTGAAAATCACTAAGCCATGTCCATTCTCATGGAAATGTGGTGATTCAGCTGAGTACCTGGTCACTTCCCCCAGCTGTCACTTCCTCTTTTGACAGAGGCTGAAACCTCATCAGACAAGGCCCTTACTCAAATTCTGATAGAATAACATTACTTTGGTCCAAACAATGTATTTTCCAGCTGTAAGTATACGTAGTTCTTCAAACTGGCTTGGTAACACACAGACTGAGAGAGTGAAATTCTACATATTTTTTTCCCTATCTTTTTTTTTTTCATCCTGCTCAAGGATGTAGAGGGATAGAAGGGAGAAATCAAAAATCAAAGACACCAGTAAAGATTTTCACCTTGTTTTCTTGTGTTTTCTAGGTAAGTACCCAGCCCAGTATTTATGATTGTCACCCAGAGGCCACCTCCAGCTTTGTGCAGAGAATGAACCACTTAATGAATTCTCTCTGGCCTCCAGGCCCATGGCCTTCCATGACTAGGTCAGCGGGATTTCTTGAGATGGCTGTCACATTGAGACAAAAATCTTTTCTCTCCCTGCAAAAGAAGTTTGGATGTGTACACATGTTGTGGTTTGCTCTCCCAGAATTCCAAGTTCTGCTATGCCAGCATAGTGACAGGAAGTCATGTCAAGGTATTTTAGATCGTTCTTGTCAGGAAATTGTTCCTGTGCCAGGGCCTGGTGGCAGAGGATAGGACTGAGGACAACTGAAATAGGGTTTATCTTTTGAGCTAGAGCCAGGTCACTCCTCTGAGTGGAAGAGGAAGTGGCAAGAATAACCACAGCCTGAGGGCAGAAAAAATGGAGAGTTGCTAAACAGCTGACATAAAAAGCTCAATGGAACGAGCAGAATAAGCGCTAGATATCTGCTGTACAAGATTGTGTCTATAGTTAACTGCATTGGACACTTAAAATTGGTTAAGCATAGATCTCACAAAAAAATAAAACTAAAAAAGAAAAAGTAAAAAGGTGATGGCATGTCAGTGGCAGCTGAAAGATCCTATATCCCAAATATATCTCTCCCACAGGCTGGCTGAGGACCCACTGCCTATATTTACTGAGTCTTTCCTTTGATCTTGAGTAGTTCTAAAACCTTATCACTATGAAGGAGGGGGAAAGGTAGGAAAGCATTACATCATCCTTTGGAGTTCATCCTGTCTGGGAACTAGGTGCCTACAGTTTGAGAAGGGCCTTGCTACGATATGAGCGGGAAGTCTGGCAGGCACTGTTCTCCCTCAATTGACATTGGCAATCATCTTTCAATCAAGATTGTCTAGATGGTAACAAACGCCACCCAAAGACTAAGATGTGCCTGAATATCACTTTATTTTCAAGTAATTCACATTTCCTTAGATTTTAGGTACCATCCTGATGGACTGGGAGAAATTTTAGCCCGCAGTTCCTTTCACACCTCCTATGACCCTTACTCCTAGGGTTGAACCACGTTTCAGCAGGTCTTAGTACTGAAGTATATTTTTTGGTTGAGGGGAGGTTTGTTTTTTAGATATTAACCCACAGAAGTCACAGCCGAGAAGCTCCTTATTCTTACCTGCATGGCCACTCTCTGTAGTTTCTGGATCTCATCTTGGGTGCAGAAGTGTCTGCTATTATTGTGCCTACAAGGGTATAGGGTGTTTGAGAGGCTATAAATCATCCTTCTGCTCTAGTCACAACCATTCTTTTCTTGCTATGTATTTCTTTGTCCTCCTAGGCATCTGCCCAGTTAGTTCAGAGACCTTCCCACCAGATCCCAATTACACACTTACTCAGCTTCTTCCCTCTGCTACATCTCTTTCTCTTATGGTGCCTCCAAACAGGGAGATCCTTTCCCAACCTTAAGATTTAGGGCTGCTGGAGCGGGAATTCATTTTCCTTTATTTTAGTAGCACTTTCTCCTTTGTTTCCTGAATACAGAGACTTTAATGGGAAAAAAGAAAAAAGGAAAATATAAAAAGATATAAAGAAGATATGAAAAAACACATAATTTCACCACTAGGGACTCCATGTATATTTCTGTAGTTGTTAACTGTAAACTGGACAAAAGAATGAATGTGGACTAAAATTTAGCCAGACCTTAGCTTGCCAAGCCATGCTGCATCCACTAAGAAGGGGTGTCTTTTTCTAATTTCTATGAGGTAGCTCATGAACTAGCAGTGGCCTAGCCAAACATATATCCATATTACCAACAATTCCTCAAAGTTAGGAAGAACTTTCCATTCCTGGCAGCTTTGTTAATGCACATTAGACTCCTTGGGTCTTTGACCCATTCTTGCCTTTAACTGAGCACACGTGTGATATATAAAAGAAGGTGATTTTTATGCCTTGCTAGTGTACATGATCTGGTCTTGGAAGTGTGACTTTTGGAAAGCTCCATTTGTGGAAAAGGTATTTTGATGTTTCCAGAAAAGGGAAGGTCATGAGGAAAGGCAAAAAACACATTTTCTCTTAGGAAATGCTTTCCTATCCAGTGAAACAGCAAACTATAAATGGGGCTTGGAAAAGGAATGTTCTCAAAAAATGACAATGACAGCTCTGGCTTTAATTCACTCCTCTGACTCTGACAATAAAGTGACAAATGAAATCAGTGACTGTCCTGGAATAGCTATTGCTTCAGTGGTAAAAGAATGTGGCCCTACACGCTGACAGAAACATGCATCATTAGAGAAAGTGGCTCTTCTTTACCAACTATTCATTCAAGTATTGATCTTTGTATTTAGATATGAAACACTTGATCTAAGGATTCTAGCCAAAGCAAGTACCCACAAAGCGCCTATAGGTAACACAACTACATGTTGGCCACATATATATATATAGTAGGGACAGGGAAACAAACTAGAGAGGCGTTTGTGGTCTAAAAACATTCAAACACATAATGTTAAATATGGTGTCTACCAATATCAAGGGTAGATTTAAGCCACCTCTATGCAATTCCTGCTTGTGAGGATATTAAGATAGGAGGAAGAAATAAACCTGACTATATGCATCTACTGTTATGATGCATCTTAAAAATCTATAGTTTCTTCTCATTTTATAAATGGATAAGTAACAGATCTAAGAGACTATGTAACTTGTCTAAGTTCACATTCTTAGAGTGAGGCAGAACAAAGAGTCAATCACAAAATAAATATTCTCCCAATAAAAGTGTCATTTTACACCATCATACTGCCTGCCTTAAATACCTGCATCTCACTGAAGAGTGGAGAGGTATATACATGAAAAAGTGGGCCAATTGGGTGATATCGACAGAAGACCAGAGGCGGACAAGCTGCTCTACATCTGGGTGGGTAAAAGAGGTTTTACTTTTTTCAGAGCTTAGGAGGTTTAGAGAGCGCATGTATAATTGCATGAGGAAACACTGAAGTGACTAGAGATTTAGGTACTATTGCTAAAAGCTTGTATTTGGGAGAAGGAGGTAAGGTGGGCTAAGCGAGGTGTGTTGGCTAAAAGGTGGAAGAAACTACATGTGATCTTTACTAGAAAATAAACTTAAGAAATGGTTATTTCCAATCCATGAATAAAACCATAATTTGCTTCATCACTTCCAGCTTTAAAACACCGACTCTGTTATTCTACTCAGTAGTGTTTCAGTAGGTAAATCGTCCATAAGCATATAAAACAAAGGAGCTGCTTTCTGGTCAATATGGATACTTGATTTCAGGTAATATCAATGAGAGAAGTAAGGAAATAGAGGAAAATGTAAGGGATTCTCACTTTTAGAAAGCATTTGCCACTATTTCATGGAATCTTATTGAAGAAATTAATTCAAATTGACTTGGATATGAGTCTTGTCATATGCGTCAAAGACTCTCAGAAGAGTCCAAACCAATAATGATAAACAAGACTGTGTCTTGCTGGGAGGAGGTGGCTATTACCGTCCCAAAGACTACATTTTCTGAACAACAGTAATCAGTTAATTGCCCTAGTGTGAACTACGCCGTGGGAATCCCTTTCAGGGTTAGACTACGTAGGATTTCACAACTCAGAGGATTAAAAAGCAAGAAGAGACATTTTTTGTTTGTTTTTAAATTTTTTTCAGGATCCAATAATACTTAGCCAACTTTGCAAATAGCCACCAGCCCACTAAAGAGACCAGGGCGTAGGTGTGCTAATCATTACCTGAGGCCATGAAATACAGAGCTCTCCTTTCAATTGGATTAGTTTAGACTTACTACTCCAGCCCCAGGCAAAATATAACAGCAAGAACTGTGAATTCCTCCAGTTTTTCTGTGCCTCTTCCTTCCCACTAAAATAGTTCCTATTTGTTGAACACTTATAGCATACAAGGCATTTTTTCCTACTAATTTAACCCTCAACATCCCTATAAGGTAGGTACTGTTATCATTGCCATTTTACAAAGAAGAAAATGAAGGGTAGCTTAGACGACTCAGTTACCATAAACTTCTAACTTTTATAAGGCACTATTGTAGTCAAAACAACCCACTTGGCTCTCTCCATGTACATAATATCTTCTCTCTCACGTTAAAAAAGAAAAAGAAAACTTCTAAAATGGACAGTCAGACTTGTGCATACCAATATAATAATTTGGAATGGGTGTGACCTCTCCCAAAATTGACATTTCAAATAAACATTAGAACCTTAAGCTAAATAAATGAAGGTCTCCTCTGAAAGAAACTTGAAGTATCACAAGCAATTTGTGTGTGGAGGGTAGAGGTGGGGGACATTGTTTTGTGATGGCAAGGCATTCATAGTCAGGGCCACTCCAAGGGATAAAATTGCTATAGTTTTAGTGTGAATGGCACCCTTGGAGGTGGACAACATGACAGCTGTGTTCATGAAACATAAGCGTTGACCGAGCCCTGGAGCCTTGATCCTAAGACTATTACTGTCCACACTCTTACTCCCCCATATAATACGGGATATGCACAAAATAATATTGAAAATATTTCAGATGTGCCTGGGGTGTGAGTGAAGTGTGCGAACAAATGAAATGATTTTTTTTTCTCACCTGGGAACTCAGACATTTCCAAAAGTTTTACTTAAGTTAACATACAGTAAAATTGGCTTTTTTTAATAATGCACAGTTCTGAGTTTTCACACATATATGGATTCAGGTAATTGTCAGCACAATCAAGACACAGAACAGTTTCAGCATCCTCTGAAACCTCCCATGTGCTGTCTCTGAAGCATGGCAACCACTCCTCTGTTCTCCATCGCTCTGGTTTTGCCTTTTCCAGGGTGTCCTCTAAATGGAATCATGCAGTATGCAACCTGGGCAGACTGGCTGCTCCACTCAGCATAATTCCTTTGAGATGCTTTGATTCTGCTGCACGTGTCATTAGTTTGTTTCTTTTCATTAGCGTTAGTACTAGTATTAATATTAGGAGTCTTCCATTGTATAGATTTACCATTTGTTTATCAATTCACTGGTTGAAGAATATTTGGGTTGTTATTTCCAGTTGGGTCAACTGTGAATAGGTCTGTTCTACATGTTCACATACGGACTTTTGTATGAATGTGTGTTTTACCCCGGGTAAACACCTAGGATTGAAATCACACTGGCATATAATCAGTGTATGTTTAACTTAGTGAGAAACTGCCAAACAGTTTTCCAGAATGGTTGCAATGTTTGAATCCCATCAGGAATATGGGAGAGTTCTAGTTGGTTCGCATCCCAACCCGTACTAGTATTCGGCAATTTTTTTTGTTTTTGTTTATAACTGTCCTAATAGATGTGTAATGATATCTTACCATGGTTTTAATTTTTATTTCCCTAATGGTATTGCGCATCTTTTCATGCGCTTATTTGCCTTCTGTACGTCCTCTTTGCAAGTGTCTGTTTGAATATTTTGCCTATTTTTAACAGGGTTGTTTGATTCATCACTATTGTGATTTGATCATTTTGTCACTGTTAATTGTTATGGATTTTATGTATTTCTCTCTGGTATATTACTAGGCACAATTTAAGTATATTGAATGATTTTTTATGTGTGCTGGATGTATGTTGTTTGTCAGAGATGTGCTTGCAAATATTTTCTCCCTATCTATAACTTGTCTTTTCATTCTTCTAACAATGTCTTTCACAAAGGAGACTCTTTAAAACTTTGATAAAGTACAATTTAACATTTTTTTTTCTTTTATGGACTATGTTTTTGGTGTCTTACCTGAGAACTAGTTACCCAATCCAAGGTCACAAAGATTTTCTCATGTTTTCTTATATAAGTTTTATGGTTTTACGTTCAGATCAGTGATCCATATAAGACATGAGGTTTAAATTAGGTAGTCTTGTTTATTTGTTTGTTTATTTATTTACGTTTGGAGGTCTAATTAACCCTTTTTTTTTTGAGAAGATAATCCTTTGTCAATTGAATTGCCTTTCACCTTTGTCAAAAATCAATTGGGCATATTTTGGAGGACCTGTTCCTAGAATCTATTCTGTTCCATTGATTTATTTGACTATGCCTTTACCAGTACGATACTATCTCAATTACTGTAATTTTATAGTAATTGTAAAAATCAAATACTGTCAGTACTTTATCTTTCTTCTGTTTTGCAAAATTGGTTTGGCGTTCCAGGTCTTTTGCCTTTCCATGTACACTTTAGAGTCAGTTTATCTATATATATATAAAATTCTGTCTACATAAAATTTCTAGGATTTTATGCAAAATTGCATTAGATCTATGGATCAATTTGGAGTGAATTAACTTAACTATATCAAGTCTTCCAATCCATTGACATGATATGTATCTCTATTTACTTAGGGCTTGTTTGATATCTTTAATCAGCATTCATAATTTTTATCATAGAAATCATGCACCTATTGCTTTAGATTTGTACTTAAGCATTTCATTCCTTTGAAGCTATTGTAAATGGTATTGCTTTCCAATTTCCTTTTTAACAGAGCTCATGAGATTTCCTATATAGGTGAGAATAATTTGTGAATAGACAGTGTCATTCTTTCCTATGCAGTTTGTATATCTTATAGATTTATTTTCTTGACTTAACTGCACTGACTAGGAAATTCAGTATGATGTATAAGAGTGGTAAAAGTGGACATCTTTGCCTTATTTCTGATCTTTGGGAGAAATAATTCATTTTTTTCTCATTTGAAATATTGTCAAATGTAGTTTTCCTATAGATGATCTCTAGCATGTGGAGGAAATTCCCTTCAATTCCTAATTTGCTGAGTATTTTTATATGTAGATTGAATTTTGTCAAATACTTTTTGAACACCAATTGATATGATCATGTGATTCTGCTTCTTTTCTCTGTAATATAGGAGATTACATTTATTGTATCTAAGATTTAAACTAGCCTTGCATTCCCAGGATAAATCCCACTGGCTCATGGTGTGTTATTCTTTTCATATATTTCTGGGTTTAATTTACTAGTATTTTACTAAGGATTTTTGTGTCTGTGTTTATGAGAGAAATTAACCTGTAGTTTTTTTGTCTTTGTTTTTGTACTGTTTGTGTCTGGTGTTGGTATCAGGGTAATTTTAGTCTCATAAAATGATTTAAGTGTTCTCTCCTCTATTTCATACTAGAAATTGTGTAGGCTTGTTGTTATTTCTACTTTAAATGTTTGGCAGAATTCACCAGTGAAACTACCTAGGTCTGGAGATTTCTTTTTTCCAAAGGCTTTTAATAATAAATTTAATTTATTTAATAGAATAGGACTATTTATGTTATCTAATTCTTCTTGGGTGAATTTTGGTGATTTAAGATTTATAAAGAATTGATATACTTCATCTAAGTTTTCATATTTATTTGCAGTATTTCCTTATTATCCCTTTAATGTCTATGCAATCTCCAATGATACCTCTGTTTAGGTTTTGATATTAGTGGTTTATGTCTTTTCTCTTTTTTTATTTTTAGAATGGCTAAAGATTTATTCATTTTATTGATCTTTAAAAAACAGGGCTTTGGTTCCTTTTATTTCAATTTCATTGACTTCTGCTCATTATTATTTCCTTCCTTCTACTTGCTTTAAGCTTATTGCCTTTTTTTTTTTTTTTTAGGTTTCTTTAGGTGAAGCTTAAATTGAAATCAAGAAATATTTCTTCTTTTCTAATACAAGGATTTAATGCTATACATTTTCCTCTAAACACTACTTGGCTCCATCCCATAAATTTTGATATGTTATATTTTTATTTTTAATTACTTCAAAATATTTTCTAATTTCTCTTGATGCTTCTTTCCTTTTTGTGCAGGGAAAGATTCTCCTTGAGCTAACGTCTGTTGCCAATCTTCCTCTTTTTTTCCTCCCCCTAGTCCCAATGCATGGATATACATGGTTGTTTATTCTGTTTGTAAGTCCTTCTAGTTCTGTGTAAGCCACTGCCGTAGCATGGCAACTGACAGGCAGGTTGTGTGGTTTGGTGACTGGGAATTGAACTCTGGCCGTCAAAGTGGTGAGAGCGCCAAACTTTATCCATTAGACCATCAGGGCTGGCTCAAGACTTCTTGTTTTGAACCATAGATTATTTCAAAGTGTGTTGTTTAGTTTCCATGTGTTTGGAGATTTTCCAATTATCTTTATATTATCAGTGTCTAACTTAATTCCACTATATCAGAGAACATACTTTATGATTTATGATTTCAATTATTTTAATTTTGTTGAGGTTTATTTTATGACACTAGGATATTGACTATTTTGTTCAATGTTCTTTGGGGACTTGGAAAGGATACATTATTTTGCTATTGTTGGGTAGAGTGTTCTATAAATGTCAGTTGGATACCATTTGTTGGAAGTGTTGTTTAATGTTTCGATATCCTTGCCGATTTTCTTGTCTAGTAGTTTTAATAATTGTTGACAAAAGGATGTTGAAATCTCAAAGTGTAAATGTGGATGATTCTATTTCTCTTTTCAGTTCTATCTGTGTTTTCCTTCATGCATTTTGAAGCTCTGTTGTTTGGTGTCCACACGTTTTAGATTGCTAAAACTTCTGACTCTTTTGTCTTTACGTAACATCCCTCGTTATCCTTGGTAATTTTCTTTGCTCTGATGAGACAGAGCCTCTATGATGAGGCTCTGTCTTATATTAATAGCGTCACTCAATTTTCTTTTGATTAGAGTTTGCATGGTATATTAATTTCCATCTCTACTTTTAACCTACCAATATAATTGTATTTAAAGTGGCTAAATGTAGATAGCACATACCTGGGTCTTTCAAAAAATCTATTCTGATAATCTCAGTTTTTAAAATTTATGTGGCTGGATCATCTATATTAATATTATTATTGATTTGTTTGTATTTAGGACTACCATTTTATTATTTGTTTTCTGTTCATTTTCTCTTTTTTGTTAATTATTTTATTTCCCTTTTTTTTTTGCTTATTGGGATAATTTGAATATTTTTAGTAGTCTTTTTTAATGAAGTTATTAAGATTTTTGCTACATCTCTTTGTATAGTGTTTTAATGATTGCTCAGGATTACAATATGTAAACTTAACATTTAGAGTATGTTTACAATTAACATTTAACCACTTCAAATGAAATGTAGGAAGCTTACTATCCTCTACTTCCCTCTATATTGCCTTCTTCATGTCTTTTTTGTTGTTTATGTTGTATCCACTTACATTAAAACATGCTCAAGTAATGCTATATATTTTTCTTTCAATCATCAATTTAAAGAACTTAAGAGGCGAACAATACTCTAATATAATTATTCAGAGAGCTCTGATTTGTGCTGTCGTTCTTCTTTTTCTAATGTTTCAAGTATTCTTCTGGATCATTTTCCTTCCATCTGAAAAGGCTTTAGCATATCTTGTAGAGCATATCTGGTGAATATTAATTTTCTTGGTTTTCTTTCATCTGAAAATATTTTTATTTCACCTTTGTTCCTAAAGGACACTTTTCCTGGATATAGAATACTAGTTGATAATCCTATTTCACTGCTTTATTAATTTTCTTCCATTTCTTATGGAATCTACAGTTTCCGATGAGAAGCCCACAGTTATTTGAATCATTGCTCCCTCTATGAAATGTTATTCTTCTCTGGCTCCCTGTAGGACTTCCCTTTTTGTCTTTAGTTTTCAGAAATTTGATTCTGATGTGTCTGGGCATGGATTTCTTTGAGTTTACCCTGTTTTGAATTTAATGAGCATTTTGAATCTGTTTATGTCTCTCATCAAATTTGGGAAGTTGTCAGTCATTCTTTCTTCAAATATGTTTTATTCTTCATGCTCTTTCACCTCTCCTTCTGGGACTTCACTGGCATGGAATAGTAGACCTTTTGTTGTTGTCCAACAGGTCACTGAGGCTCTGTGCACTTTTTTCACTTTTCTCTCTTGTTGTTAGATTAGATAATTTTTTTTAAAAGATTGACACCTGAGCTAACATCTGTTGCCAATCTTCCTTATTTTTCCCACTTCTTCTTATTCCCAAAGCCTCCCAGTACAAAGTTGTGTATTCTAGTTGTAGGTCCTTCTGGTTGTGCTATGTGGTCTCAGCATGGCTTGATGAGTGGTGCTAGGTTCATGCCCAGTATCCAAACTGGCAAAAGCCTGAGATGCCAAAGCAGAGTATGTGAACTTACCATTCAGCCACAGGGCCAGCTCCCAGATTGGATAATTTTTATTCATATACCTTGAAGTTCATTGACTCTTTCTTCTGTCATCTCCATTATTTTATTGAGCCCATCTAGGGAATTTTCTTTTCTTTCTTCTATTTTTCAGTTCTAGAATTTCCATTTGGTTCTTCTTTATATCCTCTATTTCTTTGCTGACACTGCCTTTCTGTTTGTTTGTCTATCCTTACGTCCTGGAGCATGGTTACACTACCTGCTTTAAAGTCTTTTTCTGATAATTTCTGCATCCGTGTCATTGCTAGATTGGTATCTGTCACTTATCTTTTCTCTTGTGAGTTGAGATTTTCCTCATTCTTTGTACGTCAAGTAATATAATGGCTTATTAAACATTTTGGCACTTATAGTTATAGTCTGGGTCTTCTTTTAATCCTATGATGAATGTTGTTGTTTTGATTTAATTCGCTTTGTTTTAACATGCTTTTGGCCATGTTACATTCAAGATGCAATTTCTGAGTCTTCATGAGTTTTATAAGCTTGGTTCCAATGCCAGCTCAGTTTTTTTTTTAAGCATTTGCATTATTGTTCTGATCAGATCGATGTGATGCACAACCCAGTGGCCAACCTGAGACGTGGACAGAGATATACCCTGTACCTCAGTTCTCAAAGACTGTGGTATGCTGTTTACAGTCAAATTCATGCATGAACAAGTCAGAGATTAATCCATTTGTATATATGCAACATTATGGGATCTTTTTCTGGATCTTCCTCTTCACTGCATTCTCCCTGAAATTTTCTATCTCCTTGGGTATCCTCTTCTCAGCTCTCCAGACAGAAATTGGGGACTTAATTTCCTTGCTTTGCCGTATATTTCCAGAGAATATATCTGCATCCAGGTCCAAATGCTAAGTTGACAGAGGGAGAAAAAAAAGAGAGAATTTGATCTGTACTCTGGTACAACAGTTCCTCTCATCAGAAAGAACATTTCTCTTTCCTCTGAGTTATAGATGCCTGACTGGCTGTCACTGCCATTGCTAAGAAAAATTAACATTAACACTAAAAATAATAACAATAAAATAATGCTAAACAGGTAATTCTTCCTCTGCCCTTCCTTTCTCACTTTCTTTACCTTTTGGAACCATTTTTCAATTTCTCAGGCCAAACGTATTTATTTTGAAATTCTTGGTGTCCACACCTATCACATACTTCTGGGTTTCAGGCTACCTGTGAGAGCACATGGAGTGACACCGGTCACTCACTCCCAGTTCAGTGGAACTTTGAATTCCAGTTTCCTTCCCCAACTGACCTACTATCAGTTACTTTACAAATCTTCAGATATCTGCTTCATGAAGTCAATCTAGATTGAGAGTTGTACTCAGTAGGAGAGACCATACATGGTCTGCTTGCTCCAATTTCCTCAGAACTGGAGCCCTCAAGTTAAATTATTTTAAAGCTAAGTTATATGATGTAGTCTACACAGAATTCAAAACATATTATGATACACATCTGAAAGCTATATGTTGTTATAATCCAATGTTACTGGAATTAAAAAAATAATAAAATATAAAAAAAAGATAAGTCAAAGAAAAGGCAATACGACAAGAGAAGCAGAGTCAATGACGGAATTTGACAATGCTATACTATTGACTTTGAAGGTTCAGGAAAGGACCACAACCAAGGAATCAGGTGGTCTTTAGAAGCTGGTAAAGGCAAGGAAAGAGATTCTCTTTTAGATCTTTTAGAAGGAACTAACCCTGTTGACACCTTGACTTTAGTCCAATGATACAGAGTTTAGACTTCTGACCTTCAGAACTGATTTTGAAAGTGGAGCACCTGACAGTGTGTATGTGAGACCAAAGGATTGAAGATGAATAAAGGTGAAAATCAATAGACACAAGCAAGTCAAAGAACAAACATGAAGCCAGTGTGTGGAATAAATAGACAAATAGGTGTTGAAGTCTCTCAGGATAATGGCAGGACATGGGGTGGAAAACAGAATCAGGAGCACAACTGGATTCAGTGTCTTCATTACATAAGGTAAGATGGAGGATGGTCAACTCAAATGGCAAGAGCTTCAAAAGGCAAGGATTTTTTATAAGAACTAATCATTTGGAAGCTACACTGGGATACAACAAAAAGACCATTGACTCCACTTTCCAACCTCAGATGCACATGGAAATGTACTTTGGTGGTGAATGTGACAGTGCACGAGAAAATTGTTGTAACCATAATACCTTGGGTGAGGTATAATAAAGCCAGATGCACATCAAGTGAGACAGAGAGAAAGAAAGAGTTTTACAGGTTTGTTACTCAGAGTTCCCTCGGGAGACCATAGTCACCCAGAGCCACTCAGGAGAAGCACTCGGGTCATTCATGAAGCAAAGGGAGGAGGAGGACTGTGAAGAAGCACCTTCTTTGTGATTTCCATGGGAAGTAATGGTGAGTCAGGCTCAGCAGGTTTAGAATTGGCAAGGCGAGTATTTTTAGCAGGTTCTGGGGCACAGGGGCTGTCCAGGTTGTCAGATACCTGGCCTTGGGGTGATTAGGGTGGGTGTATAGTGTCCCAGAGTGTGAGAACCCAACATGGGAGGTGGTTGGTGGTGTAGATTTAATGGGTTACTCAAGAAGGGGAACTAACCATCTTCTAACCACAGCCTCAAAACTAGGTCAAGACAGCATTTACAAAACTCTATTGCAAAACTGTAATACTTTCCATGGACTACTCTCATCCTTAATAAATCAATAGAAACGTTATAATAACTTAAGAGTCTTGGACAAGCTATTGGCATATATTTTCTAACTAAGAAAACTTTTGTATTTCAGGTTCTTATTTTACAATATTTTTATAACAGCTGTGTTTTTCATCACTATGCACAGAATGGAAGAAATGTCGCTTCCTTTATCATTTTGAATGAAATCATATCGAGTTCTGAGACCCCCAATTAGCATAAATTTATTTTTTTCTCTTTTCTTCTGGCCCCCATGGTCCATTAGAAAGTAAAGGCATCCACCTCTTTCACTGAGGCTCCCAAGGCCATGATGCTTAATGCTCAGTGCCCAAGCTTCTATGCCCAGCCTCTGTTTTGATTTGGCACTTATTGTATTCTGCATGAGCATCACGGTCAGTCACAGAATCTACCACTCCTCTGCCCTTTCAGGCTCTGAGAACCTAATTTTCTCCTAGACTGGAATCAGCATCTTTCACCAGAAGCACCAACTTCCATCTCCCTGCAGATAATCCAACAGTATTATTTCAATCATACCTATAAATAAATGTTATTTTGATGATCTCCATTTTTGCGAAGCACCTTTTTTGTTCCTGTGATTCAGAAATACAAAAACGTGTGACTATTCCCATGGGATGAAGGAATTCTAAATATAATTAGACCTGGGAGATGGAAAGGGGATTTTGTACTTTTTTATACCTCCTAGGAGGAAGGGAAACTTTTTCATTCACTTGCAAATAAGTCCACAGAAAGAAAAAACAATGAGTAATGTTTTATTAAAGAAAATATTAAAATGAGAGTGCATTTCCTCAGCACAAACATTGAAATGGGGTTGTAAAGTTTACCTGGGATTTACAAAACTTATTGCCTGGGTGCAGTTTAGTCTGGGGGAAAAAAAAACCAGACAGGATTTTGAACAATGTACTATTAATGTAACAATAAAACATTTTAAAAAACCAAACAAACAACAAAAGCAGTTAATTTCTGCAAAACAATAGTGGAACACTTAATATTCTCAACTATTGTTTAATGTGCTTTTATAATTGGGACTAAATAAAAATAACTAAATAATTTGCTTAGATCACCACGGCACGTTGTACTAATTTTCCCATGAGTCAGTTTGCCTCATCTTGACCAAGAAGTACTTGAGGAAGCTACTTTAAGGGTAGATAAATATTTACAACTAATACTTTACTGGTACCAACTTTCCAAAATAAAGGTATTAATGATTTTCTAAATACTTGAAACAATTCACTTTTGAGGAAGCACCTATTTTCCCTTCACTTTAGCAATATTTATTTATTTTAACTGCATTCAAAAATATACAACCTTATAGTTAGCTATTGCAATGATCAATTTCAGCCTCGTCAGTGTCTGTGTAACCATATGTTAGGTACACAGTAATGAAGTTTCTCTGCATATCTACTTTAGGCATATTTTTTTATTTTGCTTTTTTATTTGTTTCTTTTGCTTATATCAGCTTGAAATATCAGCATTCGTGAAATAGTTCCTTTGTCCAATTAAGAAACTTAACTTTACGCCCAAATCATAATATGATGTTGAATGTTTAAGTTGGTTATAAATTAAATCCAATGCAGCAGACTTTATTTAAATACTTAATGCAATGCAAGTTATAAAACAAAGTAGCTTTTTAATCTTAGAGAGTTAATCAAGCACTTTCCTTTTTGCGTGTGTTTTCAAAACTCTCTTAAGTGTGGTTATTGGAGCCCAAAAAAGTAGAAAAGCATTATTTACTAAATTATACGAAAATATTTATCTAGGAATTTAACACTTATCTATTTAGCTCAGATTCAGAGAAACTGCCTACTCCCTCAAGAATGGTTTGTGGTTAGAATTCTGGAAGAGTAAGAGCTGGTGACTATGGATGCTTTGTTAAAGAAAATTTAATTGTTTCATTTGCTTTAAAGACATGCCTAGGATTGAATAGGAAGGATAGACAAAAGCGTCTTTGAGGCATTTTGGTGTCTGGGGGTGGTAGGGAACACAGTGCCTCTGGATAAAGCAATCCAATTGTTACTTCAAATAATCTGGAAACAATCAGATCACCTCAGTCGCTATTCGAGGACAAGAACAATGAGCTGAGAGTCATTTGGGAGAAATGTGTGCTGCTGAAGTTCTGCTCACAGAACCAGTTTTTCACATCAACAACAAGAGATTTCACCATCAAACCTCTGAGCTGGAAGACTGATTTCCTGAGTGCATTTTTAAAGAATGCCCATTGGAGATATTTGCTATACAATGTACAATAATTTGACATTCTTTGAAGCAGCCAACAGCAGAGAAGGATCAGAAAGAGACGAACTTTTAAGACATTGCTCATTCTAACTCACTTTGAACTTTAAAGTGTCTTTTTCAGTGCTAACAGGGTCTACAATGGGAGATCAAACTTGGAAATCACAGCTTGAAATGCCCATCCAAAGGAAGTCATGCGGAAAATGAAACATATCCGGCAGAACAAAGCTGTGGTCAGGGAAACAAGACAATGTCAAAGAAAAGGGCAACAAGTAGAT
Organism: Equus caballus; assembly: GCF_041296265.1. Taxonomy (NCBI): domain Eukaryota; kingdom Metazoa; phylum Chordata; class Mammalia; order Perissodactyla; family Equidae; genus Equus; species Equus caballus. The sequence continues at coordinate 68,009,115 of NC_091691.1, read as the reverse complement.
AATCAGGACCCATTTCTCTTCTTTCCTCCAGCTCTCTCTTCTTCTCTCAACCCAGCCTCTTGCCCAACAGCAGGAATCCTGAGCATATGAAAATAAGGCACAGGCAGACCCAAGCTGCAACAGGTAGAGGATTCCACAGGGGCTCTTTGGTAGCCAAGTGAGCTCAGTTTGGCTGCACACACACTTGCAGGGGGTGAAGGAGTGAGACAACTCTGGAATAGTCAAGACCTGCCAGCTGTACGTCTACCATATCCTGGTCAGAGATATGGCCACTTGCAGGATCAAGCCAAGTGAGGATGAAAGAACTCATGGCCCTCCTATCTGATTCAGAGTATCTATGTGCATCTCTCTCTTCTCACCTACATTATAAACTTGCTGAGAGAAGAAGTTATCTCAGAGCTCTTTACGCTACACCCAGTACCTTGTGCTTATGGGACATGTGATATATGAATTGTTTAGTAAGATCATCAAGTGTAAGGAAGTGTCTTTAGAGACTAAAGCCAAGATTATCAAACCCCCGTATTCCAAATTATTATATAGTGATGTGAAAGTTGGACAATGAAGAAGGCTGACAGGAAAAAGAAATGATTCATTTGAAATATGATGTTGAAGGAGAGCTTTACGGATACCCGGGACTGCCAGAAAGACAAACGTTGGGTGCTAGATCAAATCAATCTTGAACTATCGCTGAAGGCAAAAATGATAAAACTGAGGCTGTCCAGCTCTGGGCATATCATGAGAAGGCAGGATTCTCTGGAAAAGATAATAATGCTGGGAAAAGCAGAAGGCAGCAGGAAAAGAGGAAGACCAAATATGAGAGGGGTTGACTCCAAAAAGGAAGCCATAGGCAGAAGTCTACAGAAGCTGCATAGGGCTGTTGAGGACAAGACATTGCGGACATCATTCATTCACAGGGTCGCCAGGAGTCAGAGCTGACTTGAAAACACATTAACAACAAACTAGTCTTCATGGGGTTTTTGATGGTGTTGTTCACTAAGTAGCTTTTAATATCAAATGAGAAAGTTTGTTTGGTTTTGGACTAACTGGTGTTAGTGGAGTTCCATATATCCCTTTTTCTAGGCAACAGGAAACTTCCCGATCAAGGCAAAATTTCCTCATTCGCCATGTCTAGCGTTAAAATAAAAGACAAACAGAGATCAGCCTTGAAAATTTCCTGAGCAGACAAAACCAGTTTAGTCATACAAAATAGGCTTAATTTAGCTTATTTTGCAAGGCTAGTTTGACCTGGGTCATTTCTTGCTTAGACCTCTGGAAATCATCAGCAAAAACTGAGTTTCGCAAAATTATGAGGTAACCACTATCAATTCATGTCGTTTAAGAAAATTCTAATATTATATCCAATCACTGTGAAGAATAAACAGTCCCTGTGTTCTCACTGTGTAAGCTGCTTTATAACACTATACCCCTGAGCCTCATTCCATGTTTTGGTTTGAGCGATCCTGGTTTGCTAACTGTCTTTTTGGTGTGTGCACAATAAACTTTTACTAATTACTACTTCAGTGATTCATTGGCTTTACTTTGACTATTTCTAAACTTTTGATACTAGCTATATTTTGAACTAAAACTTTATTGTCAAAAATCATTAAGAATGACTCATTTCTCTGGGTTCTTTTTGCCCCCCAGGACAGCTGTCACTGCCAAGCTGTTGCAACTCTTCTGGTGGTGAGTGCTTTCATGTGTTTGAGAGATGTGGAGTAGAAACTAATTTTTGGTGACCCATAATTTTATAATTTCTATTTAGGAAAAACAGTCCATTTTGCTACTTCCTCTCCCTGAATCTCAGTTTTTTACTCTGACTAAATGACTTCCTGGATTAGATTTGCCTTAGAACTGAACAGATAACAAAAGAAAAAAGGGTAGTGCACTCACTCAGAAATAATCATACAGGTTTGTAGAATATTAGAGCTGGAGGGAATCCTTATTAGACACTTAGGAACATAATCTTAGAGAGGTTGAATGACTCGACCAAAGTCACATAGTTGTGTGCCAATGGTTATAACAGAATTCAAAACACCTAAATCGTGGTCCAGTATACTTTCCAGCAATTGATAGCTGCTAGTTCTGTCCTCAAGTAAATAGGAAATATAAATATGTCTCATATATTGGAAAAACAAACAAGCAGCTTCAAGAACTATTCCACTAGGGATGTTTTTAGATCGGCATATTATTACATTATAGAATACAATTATAATACATTTATAACATTTTAATGCTTAAAAATGTGTTTTCCTATACACTATCTCTTTTGTTTAACTGAAGTCCATGAAATTTACATCTTTTCATGATTCCCAGACTGAGGTTCATGAATGTGAAAGGGTTAGTAAGTGCTGAATCTGAGACTCAAACCCAACACTTTTTGTGATTAGCTTTTTACCCTTTTTTCAAGGAGAGATGTCCAGAGTCTTAGATTTCTCTAGTTACCCCTGGTGGACACAGGCCTGCTCACTTTTGTTTGTATACTTGGAAGCCCTATGTCTATATTCTCTGCCCTGAGGAGATAGAGATGTGTTCTCCTTAGACCGTCACGCAGATTGCGCATCTAAAATTATTTAGATGACTGAATGAGATGGCATCAGTTCTTGACTTCATTCCAAACTGTAGCATGCCTTAACTCAGTGTTTACCTTATCCTAAATTGGCCTGTGGATTTAACACTATAGGTTAAGTTTGTACAAATAGTTAGCTAGTTTTTTCTCATCAAAGCCAAAAAAATAAATGCAACAGAAAAATGACATAAAAATCAATAGAATTCTGTTTTTGCATTGTACACTGAGTTGCTACTCATTTAACACATTTAACAAACATGAATTGTCCCAGTTTGATAGAACTTTTATCCCGGGAGGAGCCACTCAGAGTGTATTTGGGGATCATTAAATACTCATGCATACAAAATTGCAATAAAATATGATCAGGTGAAATTTGGTACCGAAAATTCCTGGGGCCAGCCTGATGGTGTAGTGGTTAAGTTCCCGTGCTCCACTTTGGTGGCCCAGGGTTTTCAGGTTCGGATCCTGCGTGTGGACCCACACACCACACATCAAGGCACGCTGTGGTGGCATCCCGCATACGAAACAGAGGAAGTTGGTGCAGATGTTAGCTCAGGGACAATCTTCCTCCAGCAAAAAAAGAGGAAGATTATCAATAGGTATTAGCTCAGGGTTAATCTTCCTCACACAGAAAAAAGAAAAAACCCAGAAAATTCCTAAATTTTCTCTTTTAAATCAGAATTCATGTTATGAGAACATGTAGCATTGGAATCCTTCTGGTTTGAGAACGTTGATTAAAATACTAGGTCTCCTCCTCCAAACATTTCCTGAGTACCTTATATGTATCAAGCTCTATGAGAGTCTCAGAGACTTTCTGCACAGACCCATTTATTCAGGTTAAAAAAATTAAAAGGCCTAATTACTTCCCTTAAGGAGCTTTTAAGTTCTTTTAAGAAAACAAAGACACAAATAGGCAATTAGAGTACACAGTAGTTAGTGATCTGATAGAAATACAGCAGGGACTCCAAAGGACCTCAGAGAAGGGGAATAGGACCCAACAAGGAAGGAAAGATAGAGGAGGATTTCTGGAAAAGAAGACCAATGCTCAGAGGTCTGGAGGACTGCTGGTTATTCCAGCAGAGGAATCAGCATGGACAAAGGCCAAAGGAAAGAAACAGACTGAGAGGAAAAAAAGGTACTTCAGTAAGATTAGAGTACAATGTGCAAGGAGGAGAGTGGTGCAAATTAAGTAGGACTAGACAATGAGGAGCTGCCCACATCATATCAGGGATTTTGAAAGTTATCCCGAAGTCTGTGGTCCATGACGAGCTTTAGAAATATTTTACCAGTATACAAGTATTGTCCTCATCCAAATATATGAGATGATTTAGAAGTAAGTGAGCCTGGAAGCACAGAGGCCAGTTAGAGGAAATACCTCACAATCTGAAAAAGAAATGGGGATGGTCTGATGAACATAGTGGTGACCAAGAAGGGAGAAAAATGAAGGGAATTTGGAGATACTGAAAAGGTAGAACTGAGAGGACTTCCTGACTGATTGGATGTCAAAGGTGTTGTCAAGCCAGGAATGTCGGATGAGGATTGTGTTTCTGGCTCACATAGAGGAGGGTTTGCTCTTCCCCTCATTAAGAGTGGGAACACAGTAGGAGGGAAAAGCTCACTATCCAAGAAGTGGAGAGAGAGACAGAGAGACAGAGGAGGGAGAGATAGAGAGGACTGTGAAAGCATGCAAGGATGGGTATTACTTGAATTACTCCCAAATCTCCCAGAAAAGGCAAAAGGGAATTACAAATATATGTATATGTGTGTGTGTGTGTGTGTGTGTGTATATATATATATATATATATATGCGCTTGTGTTGCCACCTAGAAAAAAAATTTTAGAATTTTATCCAGAGTATTTTTGCCTAGAGCTACACAGACTTGAATGTATATACTTGGAATCACTCACACAGGATTATTTCTAACATTGTATTGGAGGATGAAAAATTAGCGTCTTTGCTTTGATAAAAGACATCTTCCAAAGCTCAGGTCTACACTTTCAAGAATATGGGCGAAGTCTCTTGTATAATCCCCATGTTCAAAGGAAATCAAACAAGTTAATGGCAGGAAACCAGTATAAATACAGACCTACAGACCCACGGGGCCCATTGTTCTTGACACTGCTTTTTTGAACTCTACTTCTGCTCCTCATTCCTACTCAGAGGACCCCTCCTCCCTGAAGCTTTTCTGATGACCCCAGTAAACAAGATCATCTCCATCCTCTGAAAGCCTTGAACATTCTCTGCCATTCTTAAGACCCTGATCATGGATGACTTCGTGTTGTAGATGATTTTGTCTGTCAGTTGTATATGTGCTACCTCCCCTGGTGGCCCACATGCTCCTTAAAGGTAGCTATAATTTCTATGCAGAACTCGTTGGATCTCCATATTTGACCACATAATAGATATACAATTAGCTAAAGGATTTGCTAAATTAATTTTTTAAATGGTGCTGTATTTTGGGGGCACTCACACTGGGAAATGCCATCAGCACCTCATATAGCTCCTTTAAAAGCTAATAATTTTAATGAAAATGTCAATCAATTAATCTTTATGGCTATAGAAGGCCATTGCTACTGTAGCTTAATGAAATAAATTTGAGTGATCAGATGTTCTCCTTTAAGAAAATCTTCCCAATAGAAGTGGCTCCATTATTTCAACAGAATAGACAATGTTCTGGAGTAAGGAACAGAATTAAGGGCCCAATTACACTTTGACTATGAGGTAGTAGGCTACATAATTTATAGAAATGTCTTTCAATGAGCAAGGTTTTTTCCACTGTGTGTGTGCGTGTCTGTGTCTCTGGTTTATCACATTGGATTGTGTTTTATTTTCATTTGAAATAGCTATATATCAAACCATATTGTATGTGTGATGCTGTGGGCAGGCTGGCATGGATTTTGGCAAAGACACATTCCTAAGAAGAGATTGTGATTTTATTATTATGCCCTAGACTATGACCTAGGTCATAATAGAACTAAAACAAAGTTAACTTATTGAAATAACAGAAATCTAATCTGCCTACATAGCACTTCTCTGAAGTGGTCAGATATGCAGGATGGAATAAAAAGGGAACACCTCTTGAAAGGAATAATGAAAGAAAAATCAGAGAGAATTTCACTAAGTCAGTTTGTAAACAAATATTTACCAATTGACCACTCTGATGTTGTCTCTGTACTTTTTACCATGTGGGTTGCTAGGAAGAAACATAAAAAGTTCCTACCTTCAAAAATCTATAACATTTTTATGGTATTGATGCTAATAGAGTGCATACAATTAAGTTTAAATAATGTAAGAGAAAGAGGTAGAAGGAAGCTAATGTTAGTTGAGCATATACCATATGCCAGGGAAAAAGTGACATTTGTTTGCATTTATATTATAGTTTAATTTTATAGTGGAGGAAACTGGAACTCAGAGTTATTAGCTAAGTTCCTCAAAGTCACAAAACTTGACTTTTCTGCTCTACCAGATTACCTAAAACTCTAAAACTAAAACTCTACAGAAAGCAGAATGGGAAACACCATGTACACTGATATTAGACAAACATGAATATAATCATAATTCCTTGTTTTCTCAATGAAAAAAATCAAATAAAAAATTTGGCCCAACGTGAATAATCAAATATAACATTTAGGGCTATAGCTGAAATATTCACATGTCTACTTAAACTGTTTAATTGATTAAAACTTAGTATTCTATGTGTATTTAATGTTGTATATTTTGAAGTGTGTTCATTTGGAAATATTTCAGTGCTCTACTCTCAAATTATATGAAACATTTTAATTTAAACTAACTATGGTCAACTTTGACATTAACGTTATCGTTAACGTTATCGCTACTAGAGCGACATGTTCAATCAGTGGATGCATAAGCTTTCTAAGGTTTGTCATCTTAATGTCTAATATGTTTGAGATAAAGCACATTTTTGTATATATGTATTTTTATTTTGAAACAATGTCAAATTGTTGCAAACACAGTGCCAAATCTTTTCTTTTCCTCGATCACTTAATAGTAGGTTGTAGATTCAATGGCCCAACAGCCCTGGAAGATTTCTTGTTTATTAACTGTGAGGAAATCAGGAGTCAGCGAACTGTGGCTCATGGGCCAAATCTCACCTGCTGCCTGTTTTGGAGGACAAAGTGTCATTGGCACATGGCCACACTTATTTGTTTACATATTGTGTATAATTGTTTCTGTCCTACAATGGCAGAGTTGAGAAGTTGTAACAGAGACCATATGACTCGTAAAGCCTAAAAGTTTGCCAGCCCATCCCCTATATAATCATAACACAACCATAAAAACCAAAAAATTGCCATTGCTATATTGATTATTATTGATGACTACATTCCATTTAGGGGCCATGTCTCTTTACCTACTTTCAGTCTGAAATGGCTCCATGAAAGCCTTTCCTTGACTTTCATGATCTTGAAACTTTTGAAGATAACTGGCCAGTTATTGTGCAGAATGACTATCAGTTTGGATTTTTCTGGGGTTTCCTTGTGATTAGATTGAGATTATGTATCTTTGGTAAGACTCTCACTGATAGACTCACCTGCTGGGCCCGTCGCATCGTATCCTTCCACATGAGCTGGGGATTTGTCCCATTACTGATGATGCTGTCTTTGATTACTTGATTAACGTGGAGTCCAATAGGCTGCTCCACTGTATTACTTTTCTTCCCTTTGTAGATACTAAGTATTGTATGTTTTTGACAAGTCTATAAATATATTCTCAGAGACTGCATATGTTTTGGTGTTCATATCCAGGGTTTGGTGTGGTGAAGGAGTTTAGTCCTTGCTTATACTATTTTATCAAGAAGGTGTTTGCTCTTTAACTGAAAATTATCTTGCGGGCCAAATTCCCTCTAATGTTAAAGAAATAATGTTCGCTTATGGTGGCATTTCAGACACGGAGACAGGTGGTATAAAAGAAACGTGAGGACTAAAATATCAAACCACAACATAATTTAGTGAATCCTTTAAACTTCCTTAAGTGTATATTTTGTGAGTCTTATTTATGGGGCACCTGTAATAGGCAGCCTGTGAGACAATGAAGTGAGAACATATCAGCATGTTACCATACAGATCAAAAGAAACTCTTATAGTCAAGGCTGAGTCTTCTGTGGATTTTTACCTCTTGCAGACCCACTAATCCTACCACCACCTCTCGTGTATAATAATTGCTCCATAAACATTTGTTAAATGAATGAACGAATGAATGAATGGGCAAATTGTAAGACTAGCCTTACCAGCTAGCATACTATATTTTGCAAAAGTACTTCTAACTATTTCTTTGGAAACTATATGTAGTGCACAGGTCTCGGGGTTATTGAAAACTCCTGAATAATTAAAAATATTCACTTACAGAATTATAAACCTAGAAGGGACCAGTAAGCCAACTTTTATTTAGACTGTGTCTATTGTACTTTAAAATGAAAAGTTATTTCAAAAAAATCAAAGTTGCTTAGGACTCTACAAAAAACAAAAACCATTGACTAAAACTTTAAAAAAAGTCAATTCGTTATCATAGAGTTGTGTGAACATAATCTTGGAAATTTCAGAGAGAGAGGTAGGTAGATAAAAACAGAGGTGCACCCTTAGCTCTCTACACCGAGATGCTGGGAGCCTGGTGAATAGATAACATGCCTTTGTAAGTTCTTCACTGAGGCTCACGTGCGAAAAGTTATGCCTACATTTTTATATCTTTTTCTCTGTATCTCTCAAAGATACTTTAAGTTTATTCTTCTTACCTACATCCTGCCCCAAATCAAAAATATTCAGAAAGAAACAAGACACTGGCATTTTCTTTAACTTCTGCTGTGTTTCATTCATCTGTGAGAAAACCCAGAATGAATTCCAGAGACCCTGAAAGGATTAGGTTAAGATATAATCTTGAAAATACTTAATAAACATAGGAAGCTGGAACGCATATCATCTAGCTGGGAATCCAACTGACTTCTACTCAAAGTGGCCCCCTCCGATAAACCTACAGACTTGCAGAGTATGAATTCACAGATTTGATTATGTTATTCCTCCATTTCCTTAGCCACAGGGGTAGAGATTTTTGCCTGCATGTCTCAATGCCAGTCCAAACAATGGTAGGACTTACCACTTACAGCCATGGTGTACATACTTTAACTGAAAGCTTTATGAATGGAAGCTCGTTAATCAAGCAGTCATGCAGGAGGCAGAGCGGAGGCAGAATCTGAGCTTGGAAGGTGTCTGCAAACTGCCAAGTGCAGAAGCATGTGTCTACTGACTCATCCTTCAGTGCCTAGGTGTTAATAGGATTTTCTAAATAACTGCTCTGGTTAATATTCCGATTCTAGTTCCTACGTCTCTAGATATTTTGCAGCCTGCATACATCGGCTCTAAGACAGATCCCAGCCTTTGTCCTTAGACAGACATCTATTTGAAATCCATCTTTAGCACATAGTATTAAGTTGATGTCTTTGGATAACTTACTTAATTTTTTTCTTTTTTTGGATGAGGAAGATTGGCCTTAAGCTAACATCTTTTTGCTAGAGGAAGATTGTTGCTGAGCTAACATATGTGCCCATTCTCCTCTATTTTGTATGTGGGATGCCACTACAGTTTGGCTTGATGAGGGGTACATAGGTCCTTGGCTGGAATCGAACCTGCGAACCCTGGGCCACTGAAGCAGAGCATGCCAACTTCAGCATGATGCCCTCAAGCTGGCCCCTTACTTAAATTTTTGGATCTTTAATTTTCTCATCTGTAAAACTGTGATCCTTATTATCACAGTTTTATTTTTTATTTATTTATTTATATTATTTATTATTATCATTAATTATTATTTATAAATTGTTTATTATTTGATGAGAAAATTTTATAAGATGACATCAGCAAAGGACACAGCAGGGTCAAATTACAGTTTTTTCCATTAATCTCTTGAGAAACCATGTGCTACCCTCACTTCTCTAAAACATCATTTCCCCATTATTTGGGCTGTATAATCATCCTCATCTCCTTTATTGAGTCATCATCTCCTTTTTGCCACGGTATCCCATGTGTGTGTATGTACATATGTATAGTTAATCTCCTTTAGTCAATGTATGCATGTATAATTGATAAATGTGACTCATTCACTTTAAACAAGTAATATTTACATTAACTCTATGAATAAATATTGTTGTTCTCACTTTACAGCTGAGGAAACCAAACCTGAACGAGATTAAGAAACATGAGCAGTATTAAGTTACTAGTCAATATCTCAGATGAATTCAAATCAGCCTTTTTGACTCCAGTGTCTACCTGCTTCCTCCTGTAATAAAGACATCATTCCCAGCAGAATGTCTGCAAGGAGGAAACCGAGTGTCATGAGCCAGTCAGATCATTTGACTTCCTATGGTGGCTGCTTATTTCACTTGGACAAAGAAGAAGTGTGTTCTCATTCCGCAACCAATGAGCTAGATAAATTTGGACATGTAACTTAATTTCTCCAGGATCAGTTGGCCAATCTCTAAAATGGGGGAGTATAAGAGATAATCTATAAAACTCCGATAATTAATTAATATATATTTGAAAATGTACTATAAATTGAATGTGCAATTTAGGATAATGAGTTACACTCAAATTTTATATATAGGAATATGACATTTCACTTTGTACTTATGCATAAGAGTATATTCTAAAAATTATATATCTCAATAGGCTTTCTATACATATGCATAAACCCTTGTAGGGTGCAACCATTCTCCACCAAAATGCTTCATCTGAATTTTCATGACCACTCAGCAAGGAAGAAGGGCAAATGCAATACCGCTTTAAAAAATAAGAATACCCAGTCTTTGGGAGTTTGAATGAGTTCATGTTTGTGAATGTCTTTGTCTTCCTTAGAACTCAATCATTACTGTAGTGAGTTGAATAATGTCCCTGCAAAATTCACGTCCACTTGGAAGTTCATAATGTGACTTTATTTGGAAATAGAGTCTTTGCAGGTGTAATTAGTTTAGTTAAGAAGAAGTTACACTGGATAAGTGTGGTCCATTAAATCTAATAAGTACTGCCTTATAAGAAGAAAAAGGGAGACACAGACATGCAAGGAGGAAGACCATGTGACAACAGAGGGACAGATTGAAGTCATGCAGCTACAAGCCAAGGAATGCCCAGGATTTCTGGCATCCCCCAGAAACTAGAAAGAGTCAAGGAAGGATTTTTTCCTAGAAGGCTTCAGAGAGAACATGCCCTGCTGACACCTTGATTTCAGAGTTCTGGCCTCCAGAACTTGAGAGAATAAATTTCTGTTGTTTTAAGCCACTCAGTTTGTGGTGTTTTGTTATAGCAGCCCTAGGAAACCAATATAACTATTAAGAGGCAGAGATCTCTGCACCATGTTTTCTGATGGTTTTAGCCTAGACTAGCGTGAGAGTAGAGGAGACAGCACAAGTGAATGGGCTTAAAAAATTCATTCTTTCATTCAATAACCATTTATTGAGTTGATTGACATGACCTAATTTACATATTTTAAAATACCGTTAAACACCAAGAGAATGAAGTTGGAGTCCTGGGAGCTAGAGTTGAGACTGCACAGTAATCCAAGAAAAAGACGATGGTGGATGGATCCAGGTGGCCAGTGGTGGAGATGATGATAAGAAGGATGGGGTGCTGGCTTTACAATACACTGGTGTCAAGTCCTGGGGATGAGTAAGCTGCAATGATAGAAGGTTGGGTCTAGGTAGAAGAATGCTCAAAATCAAGATTTTGGAGGACTGAAATTATTGGTGGTAGTTTTGGCAATGAGATTAAGTGATTGAGATGAGATGAAAGAAAAGATCATTTGAAGTGCAGAGGAAAAGCAAAATGAGAAGCCAAATCTTAAATATATGCTTCTAAGATGTGGCTGGGTGCTGTATGTCATCTCCTTCTCAGTTGCTTAAGGATAGACATTGTGTCCTAGTCATCTTCATATTCCTTGTGCTTGTCACAATCCAGGTACTGAAGAAGAACTCAGGAAGTACTTCCCACAGAACTGAATTATGAGAATTATTAGAATATCATCTATTTCTGATTAAATTGATTTCTAAAGGAGTTTCTACTTCAAGTAATTAGTGATATGCCAGTATGTTAACACTCATAATTTAACTTGAAATAGACAGGAACAATATACTTCACACACACACACACACACACACACACACACACACTCTTAACCACTGATTCTGTATTTTGGAAAAGTACAATATATTGACACATAAGTGACCCAAAGTGAACGTAAGCAGGGAAAGAGGTAGTGTGGCAGTCTGTGACCCAAGACACAGGGATTCTGCTGTCAACAGAAGCTTTCATGGCAGAAAAGGAGGTTGAAAACCACTTTCTCCATAAGTAGTATGTTTATGTATTATTCACAGTAGCAAATAATTGCAAAATGTCAACATTTCATTTTCCTCTTAAGAGCTTCTTTTGATTAGTGACCTAATTAACCATTAAGAAGAAAAGGTTTTTTAAGTGTAAATATGAAAAGAGGGAGTGTTTCCTAGCTGCAATTTGTGATCTTAAAATGTCACAGGCAGGCACATCACGGAGGTGCTACCAACCAGCACTCTTCAAAATGTGCCTCTGTGTCAGAAGCATGCGGCGTGGATGTGTTTGGTTTTTTTGTCTTTATTCTGAAGCAAGCAATGCAAATATAGATATGGTTGCCCGAGAGATTTCCTTCCCTTTTTGAAAACCCTTCAGCATTTTCTCTGACAGCCTAAGAAAGGTTGTTTTTAATCTATTTAATTTGAGGCTGTATTCTCCGCAGATAACGACACATTTTCTCTTTCACTTCCTGAGTATATATGGAAAAAAATACAAAACTGCCACACACGCACATCCATAGCACATACACAGATACCTACATAGACAACTAAAGATAACACATATACATGCAATGCATATACATACAATACAAACTTCGAATGCAACCCACACAAACGTGGACACTACACACAGCACGCATGAACATACACAAAACACACATATACACAAAATGCATACAATTGTATGCTCTCACATATACAACACGTGCATACTTCCATATACTCGTACAAACATAACACCCGCATGTGCATAATCACATGGCATATTTATATACGAATTTTAAAAGCATCTCCCGAAGACCTTATTCCACATGTCAAGGTGTGACATCTCCTGGGAGATCTCAGCTGGAAACATTTCTGAAACAGCCTGTCTCACCGTTGACAGCAACCTGACCTTTATTCCAGCTGCCCACAGGGACCAGGGAGGAGCAAGATGCATAAAATGGGAAAACACAAACAAACAACATCTATAACCATGTAGCTTTCTTTTAAAAAGGTTCAAGTTAGTCTTAAATACATTCTACTGACTTTCCACCCCATAATGAGATAATGAAGTTCTGTTATTAGAAACAAAAATGTTATAAGAACCTCTCTCACTTATGGAGGAGATAATCAAAATCAGAGTCTAGAAAATGCACCATATTATTTGAATTAACATAGACTAAGTTATTTTATACTCTTTTATTATAGCAAGACATGCATAAAAGCTTAGCAATTAGTTAAGCCCCATCTAAACCTATTCTCCTATTGTTACACACATGCACACACAATCTTTGTAAATATCCCTTTCAAGATCAAAGTATTTGTGTTTTTCTTTTCTTTTTCCTTCTGCCTCACCAGGAATAAATGCCGGTGCTATTGATATTTGGTGAATCAATGAATCCATCTTTAAGAATAAGAATACAGATTGAATCAAAGCATCACATAGTATCTATGATGTGTGATGATTTAGTCATCTTTGAGACCCTGCAGTGTGCCAGGCACTGGGTAAGGCCTTATTAGAGAGCAAATGTGAGAAAACTCTCTGCCTACAGGAGCCTCTAGACTAGTGGGAGAGAAACATATTATAATAATCTGAGGTCAGTGCTATGACAAGGGAAGGCACAGGTTACTACCAGGAAACAGAAGGGAAATCTAACCAAATTTTGAGACCAAGAATGTCTTCCTCCATCTCAGGCCCCTCCTCAATCCCTGAACAGAGCTTCATTTCCAGAAACAGTCACTTGAAGCAAAGCTGAGCATAAATTGAGGCAAAGACAGTCACACTGACAGTGAGGAATCAGAAATACACATTGTGATGTCACAGTGCCTGCAGAGGCTGGAACCATCCATACAAATCCACACTTTGTGGCAAATTTCCACAGAGAAAATAAACTATTTATGGAGCCGTTTCAGGTCTTGGTTTGGATATCATCACAATCATCCAACTGAACTCTGTGAAGTCAACTTGACTGTGTTAGGGTTAATGACATTTCCTATTTCTAGTCCCTATTAGTGTCCCTACCTTAGACCTCCAGCCCTCAGTAAGGGCTCCAGATGCTGAAAGTCTTTTGCATGTGTATGTTGATATGTTTCTGCATATACCCTTGTATGTTTGTATGTATGTGCATGTGAGTATGTATATGTATACATATGTATGTAGGCATATCCTCCAGTTCTTTGCTCATGGCCACTTGGCTCCAACATGTGCCTTCAGTGTTGAACAAGGCTCATTCTGAATGTCACTGGCCTTGCTCTGGTTCAGGCACTGGCATTTCCAAAGTTCAGATAAACTAGCTTGTGCCAAGTCATCCATCTCTGTGGGAAGGATGATCTCCAGAAATAACAGGAGAAAATTGATCTCTATAAATATCAGGAGAAAATACCTCTATGAGGTTGAGTAAACCAGCATCCAAAGAGACTAAGGCCATGAGTTCCAGTTCTGAGTGGCCAACCAGTCTCCATTCTTGGGAAATATAACCATTCTCTCATTTACTCTGTGCAGTTGATCAATTTTATCTAGTTTGTGCCATTCCCTTACTTTTCAGCTTAAACCTATATATGACCCCTCAGCCCACGGACTCCCTAACCATGTAGATGAGGGTAGTATTGTCAAGTCCTCTAGTAATGAGGTGGAGACCATGTGTTTAACAACATCACATGCTTCTGTGACAGCTCCTTACTCAATTGCTGAAGAAATATCATTAGAGAATTAAGGCATATGTTTGTGTGACAATGGTGACAAGAGGAAAGCCTTAACAGCTGGTCCAGCAAGGCTATTTATGAGAGCAGTTTCTTGCAAGCATCATCCGTTGAGTTACTTGATATGTTCAGTTCTGAATTTCACCCTGAAAGACATTTTTCCTTTCCCTGAATTTTAGGTAAAAGACAAAAGACAAGTGGGGATGCACAGAAATTATTTCTCTCTCTCAACTTTGGGGATAGTCTTTGAAAATGGAGATTCCAATGGACCCCCATCCAGTCTCATCATTTCATATTTGTAAGCTCTCGAAAGGCTTGATAATCTATGATTTGAAAATGATATTACTAATAGTACTATGGTAGGAGGAGTACAGGAGAAGTATAACACAAGATATTTGTGATTCAGGGAAAAGATGGGAAATAAACAAGGAAAAAAATGAGACATACACATTAGAACTTCTCTGGGTTCTGTCTCTTAAAGAAAAGGGAAAGTTATCTTTAATCATTTGTAAAAGGAAAGAATTAAAAGAAACAAGGTCCTTGGCCCAAAAGCCTTTATCTCCACTATCCACAGGCTCTATTAGAAGCCATGACAACCCGTGTGTGGAGAAGATAATGTCACTATCCAGAAAAGACCAGCAATGGGCTGATTTTTCACACATGCTTCAGACTCCTGTAACCAGACAATGGCTAAGCAGGCTGTGCAGAAGAAAGATTGGCAAATCACGAAAGCAGAGACTGATTTCTTCCTTTATTGCCTAAAAGCAGATGAAATTATCCTTATAGAACAAGCAGCCAGTAATTCTGTACCAATTGCCTGAGCCCCAATCAATCTTTTCTCAGGGTTATGGTGTCTTTTAGTCTGATTTCAAATCTAAATCTCTTTTGGTTACTGAGAAAATCCAGGTGACTCTTCTGAACCCCTGGCCTGTAGCATATTGGGGAAGATGCTCTCCCTAAAGGCCCCTTTTTCATCTTATTGGCAGTTTCTAAACTACTTCTTAGTTTTATATTCTATCAGTTACTGCAGAATGTATGTCAATTCTTAGGTTAGTTTC
Organism: Equus caballus; assembly: GCF_041296265.1. Taxonomy (NCBI): domain Eukaryota; kingdom Metazoa; phylum Chordata; class Mammalia; order Perissodactyla; family Equidae; genus Equus; species Equus caballus. The sequence continues at coordinate 67,993,489 of NC_091691.1, read as the reverse complement.
TGCAAAATGCATCTCTTCAAAGATCTTCAAGTATAAATTCTAGTGGCCATTAAGCTCATCAATTGTTAATTTAAAATTTATGGAAGTGAGACATTCAAAATCATGGTTCTTGTGAACACAGATTCCCAAAGCAAACTCATTCTTGGAATAAAATACATGTCTTTCTAGAAAGACTCTGCTTGTATTTCGTTTGAAGACAGAGGGGAAATGTTGATTCTTAATCACTTGTTCTCTCTGAAAAGAAATTTGTCCAAGAAGTCAAAAGAGCTGAAAGACTGACAAAGTTACTGAATCTCATTTTGCAAGGAGTGCACTTCTGTGTTGATTTGGGCAATCCAGCCACTGTCCTTTCCACTCTATCTACAGAACTTATTCCAGATCTGTCTACTTCTATTCACCTCCACTGATGCTCAATTCAGCCACCATGACTGCTCTGGTAGGCAACATCAAGACCCTTCCAACTGGTCTCTCAGCTTCTATTCTTGCCAAACTGCTATCCTTTCTCCACAGCAACAGTTACTTAGAATTATGTCACTTTCATTCCTGAACCTCACCAATGACTTCCTATTTCCTTCAAAATGAAAACCAACTCCATAGCCCATGTACTGGTGGCCTCCAAGGACTCATGATGAGCAACTCCCTGCCTTTTCTATTATATTCTATTCTCCCTGGCCTTGTTTACATTTTTTCCAACAAAACACTTTAGTTCCATTCTTGGACCTTCCACTTGCTGTTCCCTCTGCCTGAGCTTAACCTTTCTGGTCCCTCCATACCTTGGAAGTTTTAGTTCAAATGCTCTTTCTTGAGAGAAGCCTTCTCTGATCACCCGTTTAAGTGTCACTACCTGTGATATAATCCTGTAAACTGTCTTTATAGCACTCAGTGCTATTTGGAATTTGGAGGACACAAACAATGATGCTTACCCAATGGTAATGTTTCTGTAGATATTTAATGAAACCTTATCTGAACCTCTATCATTGGATTATAACTTTTTTAGTTTAACTCTTAATCTTTGATATACTGTCTATAGTTAAGGTTGTTCCAATCACACAATCTCATAGTCGAAGATTGAATTATTTGGAAAGATTTTAAAACACAATGTTATCTAATAAAAAAATTCTAGCGTGCTGTCAAAGCATATGGTCTGCACTAGGCAGAGAATAACATGATTGTGAGCATAGAATGGACCAGGTTCCTGGCCATATGCTATAAAAACTTGCCACTCCACTGATACGTGACCTTTATAGCTTGTACCTTTTAAAATCATATTCTCACCCAGTGCTGCATGTCATTCTCATTAAAATAACAATTAACCCTATACACTGCTGAGTGGCATTAGTATCTTTTACAAGAAAAGCACATGATTTCTTTTCATGCAAAGTGAATATAAAAGGTCATGCAAATAACTCAACTGTTTTCTTTCTATAAGTCACCATATGAGCTGGAAGAAAACCAACACAACTTAATTCACAGAACATAAGCCAACACCTTCAGAAGGAAGATAAAGGTAGAAGAAATAGAAGGAGGGAACTTTTACCTGTAGTGTGGCATGTAAAAGATGCCAGATTGGGTACCAAAAGTCTTGTATGATAGATGGATCGAAATCCCAGTCTGCGGCTGGGTGAAAATTCAAACCGCCTTAGACTGGATGGGTTTGTTCTGCTGCTTTATTAAACTCAGGCTTGCAACTCTGGGTCATTTGAATTTGCCTTAATGACTTTATATTAATGCAATAGCTTCATTACCGCATAAGCCATTATTTGATTATCCAATTCACAAATAGGTATTTCTGTTTTTAATAATGATAATGAAACCATTTGATTTTGAAGATGTTAGAATTAAGCTAAGAAGTCCAACAACAATTAGGAAGTCTTATAAATGGGATAAAAGGAAATATTTTATTTGTAAATAGTTGACATAGAACTCCGTTGTGTAATCTTATTTCCATAAAAATGCAAAGAAGAGAGGTAGTTGTATTTTTCAAACTTCTGTCTTCTTTGAAAAGAAGTACTAGATAGCATGCTTAAAAACTTAACTTTGGGTTGATTTGTGTTCAAATTCAGAAATTATTTCCTTTTCCAAGTGGAGAAAACATGGAAAATGTCCTCCAATACAAATAGAAGATTTCTAATGGAGAGATCCCTAATATTCCTGTAGCAAGTGTCTGTTGTGGAATCAGCTACACGATTTAGCACTTGATTAAAATTGTACATAGGAGTAGCACTTATCTGAGCATAGTTTGATGGATGGAATTAAAATATTAATAAAATTGTATTGTCGCAAAGACTTCTGGATTCATATAGTGTAATTTCCCAGCTCATATGAAGTCCCTGTATGGCACAGATAAATACAGTCATTTAGTTCAGCTGTAATATTTCTAGCAATGGCGTCATCATCTTCGCTCACTTTCTGTAGCTCTAAGTAATAGAAGTCCTTTTGCATTGAGAATCGAAGTCCAATAGATTCCTGCAGCCCCCTCCTTCTACCTTCCCTGAGAGTACTCTCTATACATATTCCCCTTCTACATACAATCCTCAAAAAATTTTAAGACACCTGTTTTCTAGTAAGGACCTCAAGCCTACTACATAAGCATAAAACAGAGTTTCTAATTTAATTATAAAACTTCTTTCTAGTTCAACGTCTTGCCTGATTTCGTTTTGGATGGATTTGGTTTGTAACTAAAATTTGCTATCTAGGCTTAAGTGCAGGTCTCTAACCACAGCCTGCTACTCTTTTGCTATCAAGGCACCATAATTCTATTAAAGTGACTCAGATTCTTTTAGTCTTTGAATAGCCACATACCTCATCATTGACTCATATTATCTTGCAGCCAAACTGTATTTTATTATTTTTCTAATTATCTCATGTAAATCTTGCAAATCTCTTCACCGGAATGTGGTGATTTTACTCTATGTAAAATCCAATAGAGCCAGAATGTTTTGCTTATCCATCCCGCCTAGCGCAGTTTCCTCTCATCTTCCACACTTTACCTTCATTGGTCATTTGGTTCCCTGATTGTGTTTGTGTGACTTACTCTAGTTTATATACCCAAAATATTTCTTCCAGATTCTATCTCTCCCAGTCTTCCTGGACTTTTTTTTTTTTTAAAGATTTTATTTTTTCCTTTTTCTCCCCAAAGTCCCCCAGTACATAGTTGTATCTTCTTCATTGTGGGTCCTTCTAGTTGTGGCATGTGGGACGCTGCCTCAGTGTGGTTTGATGAGCAGTGCCATGTCCGCGCCCAGGATTCGAACCAACGAAACACTGGGCTGCCTGCAGCAGAGCGCGTGAACTTGACCACTCAGCCACGGGGCCAGCCCCATCCCAGTCTTCCTGGACTTTTAATGCTCGTATCATACGTTTTTATCATGTCATATTGCCTGATCAGGCTAGCCCACACTATTCTCCCTTTCTCCTCTGAATTTTCATAGCAAAATCAATCAATTCCCTTTGAAATTAATCACACATGGTTCTGCATCATAATGGAGCTTCGCACAAATGCATACTTCAGCAGCCCACCTAGGACATAAAGCCCTCGAAGGAAGGGATCTTATTCTTCATATTTTCCTAAATATGCTTTAATGAAGAATCAAACAAACAAAAACCACTCACTGGGTGCTTGATAAGTGGTAACAAAGATGAAAAAGATTTGTTTATCACTGTGGCTGCAAGGAAACCAGGCTTGGTTCTTCACCTTGAAGGGATCTTGTCATATATTTGTGAGGCCTCCTCTCCTTTCAGGATAATTTGATCTTTGCCTTAAGTGCTACACTGCAGAAGGTATTACACAGGGAGAAAGTGGTTCTAAGCACTGTTTCTGGATTATATAATGTTGTCTGTTAGGCATTATTTAGATTTTGTCCCTTGGTATATATAAGCCATTTTTGATATAGGAATATGTTTTGCATAATATATTTCTGGCTGGACTCTAGGTATTATCCTCTCTTTCGTGAATGTTCCAAATCTTCACATAATGTGCAAAGTATGATCTGCATTAAAAAGCACAAAGATATAGGTAAATGTGAGTCTCTCTGTGTCCACATATATAACATGTATTGAGTGCCTACCGTATGCCACTCAACAAGGTACTTACTCGAATTGTTTCCATTTTGTAGATTAGGAAAGCGAATCTTAGAGAAGTTAAGTAAATTCCCCAAGGGTCACACAAGTTATGTGGGATGAAGCTAAGATTCACATCCTTGCTGTCTTACTCCACTTTCAACCCCTCTACTACATTGTTGGGAGAGAGTTGAGAGATAAGGGAGAGGGAGAGAGAGTTAGAAAATTCATTTGTCAATAGAAATAATTAAACCTTAGTGTGTGTTTTGTAGACATAGGTTTTAATTTCTAAGAACCTCAAAGGACTCAGATGTGATACTAATACAGCTTCCGTATCTCACTAAGTATTGGGTGAGTGGATTTGTCATGGTGGATCTCTCTAAGCATGGGTTTACAAACTACTTCCTGGGATGTCCATGGCCAATTAATTAAATTCTTCCTGACATACCAGTGATGGTACTAGCAGCTCTCAGATGCATTTGGACAGATTCAGAAATCGTAACCATTAAACTCGCATGTGTGATTCCGGTTAGGATTAGTGGCAGTGTGATTCTGGGCACACATTTTCTACATCTTTCCTAATAACACCTCATCATCCTTTCTTTCAAAACATGCAAGGGCTTGTATTAAAATAAGCTACACTTCAAAAAATCCTAAGAAACAATCGCATACTAGTTCTGGATTGGCTGTGACTTTATTTAAAATGCACCCGTTGGATGGTGGAAAGTATAGAAAGTATCCCCCAGTCTCTTTTATTTATATATTGATTTGAGGTGATAATGTTTTATTTTGAATAATTTAGAGTTTTAGCTCTTCAACTAATTAAGACCAAAATAGACAAACATTTTTATTGGCTTTGCATTTGAGGACGGTTTCTTAAAAACCTGGCTAAAATCCAAGGACAGTTTCCCTCTCCCTGGGGATAGGGTTTTAGCACCCCAGTTTTCTACCACAACTCCGAAGTGAACCAATAAATCTCAGCAAGTTCTCAAGGTTTCACTTTCCATTAGAAAAGAAGAACAAAGGAACAACAGAATTAGAGACAAATGATGCGACCGAGAGCCACGAAGACGGCAAACCTATGAAACATTCACTTGAAAAATATTTGCATCTTCATAGAAAGGTCTGTTCTGAATTCAGTGACTGATTTGCGGTGGGTCACAATGACAGCAGTGAAAAGGCATCCTTTGTTCACTGAAGCTGCCACCCAAGTAACGCGAATTTAAATCTCCTTTTTTTGAAATGCATTTTTCTTCTCTCTTTCTCTGAACAGTCATCGAGAGGCTTAATTAATGAATTAGTATTTGCAGAAATCTTTGATATTCCAAGATGAAAGCTTTTGCATAGGATAAAGCATCGGCTCCAGCAGTAAAACGTCCTCTTGATGACAGAATGCAGGAAGTGTTAGGCTGGAATACATTTGACAACTGCAATTAAAGAGGTTTGATCCTGTTTTCCTGCTCCGTTTTTATCATGTGCATTATTCCAGAGGATATGAAGCTAATAGGAAAGGTAAATTCTCATTGGCCAGAAATTGTTGATATACACACACACACACACATTCCCCAGTGGTTAAGGCAGGTGGGAAGTTTATGGGCAGCCTCTTTCTGGGAAAATAAAAGCTTCTTTTATTTCAAATTCTCTTTTTACACCAGTTGCTATTGCTCTGAAAAGCTTCTGGCATTTGGAAGGCAGTAAGCAGGGCATAAAATCCATTCTTTCCTGAACAGGTCCCATTCCTAGGACTGCTTTTAAACTGACTAGTTTACAGCAATGAAACAGACAGCTGAGTCTCCTGCAAAGGCTCCCAGGAAAAGCGGGGGACTGGGAGCCTGCTCACTACCTGAGTGCGGTACATGGGTTGGAGAAGTTACCGACGGGATCAGTAACTGTTTTCTTACATGACTGAAATTCTCTGGATCTGAAATATGATTAAGTTGACAGACCTGATGTCAATTGTGAATAGAAGAAATGACTTTTAAGATCTTGTTTTCTGCAGAATCCCTCTTTCTTGGTTTAGGCTCATGGGAAGTCTTTCCTTTGAGAAAATCTCAGTGCTAGCTCCCTCGCAAGTTGGTGTATGGATGGAAGCGAATGTAGAGTTGGGATAGATATTTAGTGCCTTTCCAAGGCAAAAAATTCAGTGCTCTACCTGATAAAATAAAGGTCTACGTGACACCCTTGTAGTGTAAAAATTAAACAAAAGCACCTCATCATACGTTCGAGTGTCTGTGTCAGGCACCATTCCGTGGCCACCCAGCAAACCATCTCTCACTTCTTCCTTACTTCGGGGGAACAGGCACCCTCACCTCTAAGGGAGGGTGGATCAGTCAAGCTGACCTTATTGATTTGAGCCTGATATGGAATGAAATTCTGGCCCAGGAGATATGTATGGGAGTCAATTTCTGGAATTCTAGAGAGGATTTTATGGGTGTTAAGAATAAGCCTATGGCAGGTCTGGGTCTTTCGGTAGCAAGACCAATTTCAGAACCACAGTGAAAAATATCTAAGAATAAAATGAACTTCTAGGTCAAAAATAACTTGGGAACTGGGTATGAATTTCGACCGATTGCGTAGTTATGTCTTCAACTGGGTCCTATTTATGCCTTGTGAATGATAATGGTACAAAATTACCTATTGAATACCGTTGCAGAATTATAATCACTTGACAGCTAGAAGATAAAATGTTTCTCAAGTTAGTAAATACTTTAGCAGAGAAAATATTACATTTGTGAAGTGGGTTGCTCCAGGAGGCAGGATTTTATCCCTTACTTTCTTCCATAGGCTTTTGTGCAAAAATAATAAAATTGGCCGGCCACTACTGGGTTTGCAAGTATGATTGGGCGGCCTCCAACTCCATTCTTCCAGGCAGAGGAACTGAGAAACATGTTCCAGAAAGCTAGAGGTGACCCTGCTAGAGAAGATGAAGGGAGGGAATTGAGTATGAGGAACATGTATATTTTCAAGAGGGGTTTAAGCTATCTTTCAAAAGAGCATTAATGAAGGAATTGTCAAGAGATAAAATTGATAGAGCCACATAGGAAGCAAGGACATGACTGAGGTATCATGGATATGGGAAAAGAAAGGCTCACTGTTCCCAGTCTAGAGTTGGTAATTGGTCCAAGACCCACAGTTTCTTGGGACCTTCTGTTGGCATCTGTAATCTGAAAATGTAATGCAGGTTGATTTTCTTTCTGTTAACTTAAATTACCTCCTGCAATGTTGCTTTTGATGATTGAAACTGTGGCTATGCTATAGATAATTTCTGCATAAACAGATTGGCATTTACTAGCTTTAAAATAGATGTCTAATCCCTCAAAAAGCTTTCCTTAAACCCACGAAACAAATGAGGTCTTTATGAGCAAAGGTATATAGAGAAAGGCAATTTCATTATGAGCATTGAATAGACACTATATCTATGGCTGTGTGGTCCACAGCTTAATTTGTTACCTCAAGAAAGTTTAATTCAGGATTGTACTTCAAGGTAATAAACTATCTAGGCAGGTTTTGAAGTTAATCCTCTAATGCTGTTAATTGGGGATAGATAAAGGTCTAGTTCCCTAATTCAATGCCCTGTTGAAGGAAGAGACCCCTGGAAATTCTCCAAGCCTACATTTTGATGGACATTGACCTTTCGGGCTTTCATGTTCCCCTTAACTAGAAATGGAACGGTCCATATGTGGAAGCTAAAGTGTGGTTTGTTTGAAAGTGCTTGGGTGCATGGTTAGTTTGAGGGAAGAGAGGATGTGGTTTGGGAAATACATAGTGCCTGCTTTCTGCAATCACAGGCACAATGTCATCCATCGAGACACAAATAAACCAAGGAAGGTTTGTTAATTATGAGGTCAAGTGTCGAGCAAAAGAGTAGTTCTCCCAATTTATTATGCTTGGCAATTTGATAGATTTTGAAGCAGGATGTTTGTGTATTTTAAATGAAGCCTCTGGTCAAGGGCATTACCCGTCTACTAGTTTATTAATACATCAAAATTCTGAGGTTGGCAAAGTTGTCTTTCCATTTTATTCGCCAATGTGTGTCCTTTCTCTAGCTCACTGCTCTTTCCCCTCCCAATTTCAGATAGTTGTGTGACGTTTTGCTCTCTCCAGCCTACTCCCTCCTTTTGCCACTTTTCTCTAATTCTTTATTCAACTCAATTTTCTGAGGCTGATGAAACATCAAGCAACATGTCTGTACCGGAGAGTCCACATTTTAAAGAAGGGAATGTTTAGGCTTAGGAAACAGCAGAGTAATTTAGGAGAGATATTCTCAATGCCCCTGAAATCACATTCTAGAGTGGTTAATAAACATTGTATAAAATTTTCTTCTTGGTTCAGGGTGTATTTACCTGCTTTTGGTTCATAACTTTTACCTCCTATCTCATTATCAATGCATTCTAATAATACTCAACCAAGAAAGTAAATTTGTTTCACAGTATAAAGATGGGGAAATATGAGCCCTCAAGATGATTGTTGTGAGAATTAGCAACCTCCTGCCAATTTCCTCAAGACTTAGACCAAGTGTTTTAATTTGAAAGTTTATGATGATCTGTATATTTTGGGTTTAAACTATAGACAGAAACTGGAGACTGTCTTACTATAATTTGTATTTGCCATGAATCCCCTACTCATCTCCTCTTAGACACGCATAGTTAACTCAACCTTAAGCTTTTGTTTTCTCCAAGTACGATAATTACTAACTCACTGCTGTCTCTACTCCTTGCCAAATTTCAGACTCTTGTTATAGGCCTAGATAGTCTCCTAGCAAAATCTGCTTCAAACATTAGTGATTATCAAAGGTTTCAGTTATTAATATCTTTAAAACAGTTAAATAAACAAATGCTTGCAGAACCACAATAGGCATTATGAGAATAATTTGTCATTGTAAACTTTGCAGTCTACAATGTTACATGGGTTATCTTGTACTTGGAAACCAGATTTTCATTATTTCTAAATCTCTCTCTCTCTCTCTCACACACACACACTTCATAAAAGTAATATACAAAATTTTACAAAATTTAAATAATTACTATAAATCTTATTTTTTAAATTTTTTGGAAATCACTCTTCTTTTAAACCTTGGCTCTAAGTGGACACAGTAAACCTGAATGAAAAAGGCTTCTGACAATTCTAGTCAAACAGTCAATTAGGGGCCAGCCTGGTGGTGCAGCAGTTAAGCTCCCACGTTCTGCTTCAGAGGCCCCGGGTTCACCGTCTCAGATCCCCGGTGCAGACCTATGCACCACTTGTCAAGCCATGCTGTGGCAGGTGTCCCACATATAAAGTAGAGGAAGATGAAAACAGATGTTAGCTCAGGGCCAGTCTTCCTCAGGAAAAAGAGGAGGATTGGCAGCAGATGTTAGCTCAGGGCTAATCTCAAAAAAGAGTCAATTAAATTTAACTTCCTCAACAGTCCTCAACTTTTAAGCTTAAAATTTCTTGGCTTGAAGCCAAGCTTAGTTCTGGTTTTAACAGAATTAGTCTCCTTATAACTATTTCAATAAAGATATTTTTGGCAAATCTTAGGACAGGCCATCAGTCAGAATGAAAGTTTAAATATGTTGGCTGGAAGACATATCTCATTATCAGTAATCAGCATGTATTTTGGAATGAGAGTTATGGTTTATGTATGTGTGTGAACAGGTGTATCTTTATCTTATTATTCCAATTTTATTTAGGATCTCTTGGGAACTAGCAATAATGGCTATATTCCTTACAACATTTATATTATCATAACTATAGAACTAATCATCTTCAAAACAGTCTATAATAAATAACCCCCCGCTGCATTATGGGGGAACATAAGCCACACTAAAGTTTTTTTTAATAGGTATTTAAACTTGGATGCAGGGCAAGTTATTTACTCTAAGTCACTGTAAAACGTTAGGAACTTCACACACTGTCGGATCCAGTGGGTCCAGGAAAAGTACAGTGGTTAGCTCAGCACATTCCATCATGTTAGATTAGAATTTTGAATTTATCTCCATTATTGAGGACTATATTTACTAGGTCTAGGCCCTGAGACAGAGTCTGGGGAAACAAAGATGCAAGTTCTGCTCCTCAATATAGATTGTCACTACAGGCATACAAAAATTTTAAAAAGCAACTAAATGAAAACATACATATAAATGATATGTGATTATAGCCATAGAGAGGTGGATATAAAGAAATCATCGTTCCACAGTGGCAGTTTCCTGGTAAGTCAGAGAAGCCTTCATTAAGAATGTGATTCTTGTGTTTAGTGCTCCAGGGAGTATGAGGTTGCTAATTGAGGAATGGGGGAAAGTGAATGGGGCAAAGAGTATAGCATGCCTGGAGGAACAGAATAACAAAAAGAGAAATTCATAGGACTATGGAAGGGCAGAGGAGCTAAACATGAAGTCTGCAAATGGGAAGGGAATAAGACATTAGAGGACCTGGCTTACCACGCTAAGTAAGGCAAGGTTTATTTTAATGGTAATGGTAACAAGTTGACCGATTGCAAGGAAAGGATTCCATGGTGAGGTATTGGAAATGATGAGGCTTGATGCAAGAGATAAAATGGTCCTGGGTTATAAGAGTGTTTGTGGGGATGACAGGAAGAGGCAGCTTTAAGAGATGATTAAGAGGGACTTAGGGATCAATAGGAGAGTTTGGGTGACATATAATTTAATGTCCAAACCAAAGCACTTTTGAGAATGCGTGGATGATGTACCACTAATAATTATGGCAGAATGAAAGGCGTAAACCAGGACTTTCCTGGGCCACCAAGGACATATGCTCACCCTGAGGATAGTGCAGGGCACATCTGTAGCTCCTTGCCAGTGTAGAACCAGGAAACTAGAAGAAAGCAGCCTTGACAGTGGTATTCAGGAAGACAAGAAGTCTGACAACAATTTAATGTATTAATACTCATAAGAGCTTCTGCATTTGCACTCTACTGGAAGAATTGTAATGCTTTAACTCCAAATAATCACTTTCAAATGTTTGCCTGGGCCGCAACTCAGATTCGTTAAATCAGAGTTCTGAAGAGTGGAACCAGGCATTAATATTTTTTAAATTATCCATGGATGTTTCTGATAAGGAGCCACTGGATTAGAATGCAACCTTCCGGGGATAATTGTTCATTTCCTAAATTTCTTTGTATCTGTTTAAGTTCTTAATACATCACTTTATCCTGAGTAGATTCTCAACATTTATTGAGTCATTTTTTGGGGAGCAAGGAATTGAGTCCCTTCGGATGAGTACATAAGACTCATTTGTAATTGGTGTATTAATTGTGTGTATGCAAATGCATGGTGCTAGGATATTTGAGAGAAAATTCTTTTAAGTGGTTAAACAGACCTTTATAAAATCTTGTTTACATGATTAATTTATTTAGCAAACTCTTTTTCATAGATAGTACAAGGGCAAATTTCAGTCCCACCACCTTCTGAATTATCACAGTATCCATATTGGGGGGGGGGCCCAAATTAATGAGTTTTTACAGAGTAGATTGTTGAGCTGTCAAGACTGCAACGTTGATAGTGGTAATGCAGGGCTTTTTAATCTCGGGGAATAAATGAAGTTTTCCTAGATGGTAGCTGATCTACAAGATGTTTGTAGTTCAGACTGCTAATAAATGTTCATTAAAACATGTTTCATTATTAATTATACAGACTAGCATTCAGAGCTCCAGTAAATTGTATCCCTATTATAATAAACGTATTTAATTACAGAAGTTCGGTAGTAAAGCTTATTTTTGTAAAGCAGTTTTATTAGGTGTGTCATATGGTTTAAAAACCACAGAAGCAGACCTCACAATACATGAAGATTGTTTAAATATGCCAGAGTGGAGATTAATATATTATGTGATAACTGATCTCAAATTTACAATTACCACTTTTTATTTTACTTGATCTAGCATTAGTCCTGTTAAAGCATGATGAACCAGTCAGTGGTATTGAATAAATGATAGGCATCATCCATTTTGTATCTCTTGTGCCAATATATTGTCTGTGGTTAAATGTTGACCACATATTCTTAAGCCATGGTAAATCATCCTTGACCACAATTGGAATTGCACTGGGGCATCTGGGTGCTTCTACAGGGCCAGCACCTCTTCTCAATGGACTTTTGAGGTGGTAACTACTGTATAGCTAATAAACTTGAGCTTTACTGTATACATTACAGTTTTGGCTGGGGGAATGTCAGCAGTTCTGAGCTAGAGGAAAATGAGGCCCCATGAGGTTAGATGAGTGGCCCCAAATTACACAGCAAAATTAGGCAAGCAGATGAGGACAAAATAAGCAGAGAGGTGGCATTATGTACTGTGTTCAGGAGATTCAAAGAGCCGAGGAATTAAACCTTGCCTCGGCTACCTACAATCCTGTGACAGTAGTCAAGCTGTTCCATCTCTAAGGCTCAGTTTTCCTATATGTAAAATGGACAAGTCCTCTCTTCCTCACTGGCTTGTTGTCAGCAAAAGATCCATGAGAGTGTCTGTCACCCAGAAAACCTCAAAACCTGTGAATTCCCTCACTTTCCCCTAGAAACTGCATTTTTCAACTTGTGATCCTCTCTGCTTCCTCTGGATTTCAGCTGCCGCTCTTCATTTTCACTGAGATTATGTTCTAGGTTTCTTATTTGTTCCTGAACAGCTAGCTTTCTTAAGAGTGAATTCTACCGATGGTGTTGTGGGATATTGGAAAGAGCTGTCTACTGAGACAGAAAATTCCCCACCTCTGCAGAGTTTCTCAGGATGACCTCAATCCACCTCAGAGAATATTAGAATAGAGTCTCATAAATAAGTGAAAACTTTGAACTAGATGAGTTCTAACTTTCCTTCATATCTGAGATTCCATGGTAACGTTTCTTTGTCATCTAGAGTAAGAGAGGACATTTGATAAAATTTGGTCTGATGCAATAGCTTAAATCTCTTTGAGGCCTGGAAGAATGTCTCACTCACCTTGCGCTTCCTGTGACTATAGTCGTGCCAGACACACAGGCTCCGAAATTGAACAATATCCCCTTCTTTTATAACTGAGAGGACTCTGAGACCAAGAGAAGTAGAGTAACTCTCTCATGTTCCTACAAACTCACTGGCGGAACATGGAATCATCACTTCCTATTTATAGATAAAGGGCTAGCACAATGTTGACTTATCTACTGGCTTTAGAGGTGCATGTCAAATATTTAAATTGCTATTGTTTTAGCCTGGTCCCATCCAGTCCTCAGTGCTCCATTCTTTGCTTCCCATGTGTGAAGATTCATAGGCTGTGTGTGTATGAGGGGGCACTTAACAGATTTATCTTCCTGGGAAGTGACATGTAGGTATCTTTCTTTTTTTGCTAGGTCAAAGCTTTTCCCACTTGATTTCAGTTTGTTGAGAAATTAAATTGACATTTATCTCTCTCTTGAGCATGACGTAAACAAGGTGACATAAATAAGGACAGCATCTTATTTTAATAAATCTACATCAACTTTACCAAAATGCTATCTTGAGTTTCTATACAATAAACTAAAGAATTTTTTACAGTAAACTTTGAGGGTTTTTAATTTTTTTTTCTGTTTTGTCTCCTGGGAGGAAGCACTTCCATTCTTGAGCCTTGGCTGTCAATGGCTTGCTTCAGACACAGTGGAAATAATTAGCAGGGATAAGTATCCAAGAAGAAGATTAGGCCTTTATATGGGTAAGAATAACATCTGCAGTGACATGATAAAAATGATACAGACCATTAAATCGCATACATCAGGGCATAAATTGATCACCAGCGGAGGTCAGAAAGAAATCTCCCTTCCTTGTATAATATTGTACATGGTTTTATGCCTTTTTTCAGAACATTCATTATCATCTTGTCTCAAAAACAAACTCCTGGGTCTCAATTGTCTTCTTCTCAGCATTTCCAATAACCTTAAACACTCAAGGTTGACACTGCAATCCATGCTGCCCTTACTACCTCAGACACCCCCAACACACATCCTGATGAGTTTTTCTCTTTCTGTCACTCCAGCAAAGAGTGCTGTGGAACTTCTCATTCTTTTGTGCTTGTCCTCTTTATAGTTAATAGTATTCATTGAGGAGATGGACGGCCAACGTTTAATGTATAAGTTTGTGATTAAGGGTTGGTGTAAGTTTTAAAACTGAACTCAAATTCATCTTTATTCTTTCCTTCCTTCCTTCATAAGTTCTGCAATATAATTAATAGACTATTAATGTATTAATTATTTAATAATGACTTATTATGTGATATACATTGTTATAGGTGCTAAGAATATTGAAGTGAATAAAATAAATTTGTTTGCCTCATTGGGAAGACAGACAATTAAAAGACAATCAAAACAGCCCAAAACAAACTAAAACTGACAAAAACAAATGGAGAAATGGACTATTAAATAGCAGTAAGTTTTAATAATGGATAGAACAAATAGGCAGGAAATCAACAAAGAAATAGAAGACTTGAGCAACACTACAGCCAACTAGACCTAATAGACTTCTACAGAACACTTTGCCCAACAACAGCAGAATTATACTCCTCTCAAGTGCACGTGGAACATCTGCCAAAGTAGGCCATATGCTGAGCCATAAGGCAAACATCAACACATTTAAAAGGATAGAAATAATACAAAGTATGTTCTCTGACCACAATGGGATAAAATTAAAAATCAATAACAAAAAGAAATTTGGGAAACTCACAAATATCTGGAAATTAAACAACACATTCCTAAATAACTAATGATGAAGGAAAAAAACAAATATACTTGAAAATATTTTCAAATGAAGACACAAACTACCAAAACTTATGGGATGCAGCTAAAGCAATACACACATGAAAATTTATAGCTGTAAATGCCTATATTAAAAAAGAACAAAGACCTCAGATAACTAACCTATCTTTCTACCTTAAGGCACCGGAAAAAGAAGAGCAAAATAAACCTAAGGGAAGCAGATGGAAGGAAATAGTAATAATTAGAGTGGATTTAGTAAAATAGAGAATAGAAAAACCACAAAAATTATCAACAAAACCAAAAGCTGGTTCTTTGAAAAGATCAATAAAATTGACAAAACTTTAGCTAGATTGAGCAAAGAAAAAAAAGAGAAGACTCAAATTACTAGAATCAGAAATGAAAAAGAAAACATTATTACAAACCTTACAGAAATAAAAGGTATTATAAAGGAACATAAAAAAATATTTACCAATAAATTAGAAAACATAGTTGAAATGGATAAATTTCCTGAAAGACACAAACTACTGAAACTGACTCAAGAAGAAATAGACAATCTGGATAGACAAATCACAAGTAAAGAGCTAAATTAGACTATCCGTAAAGGAAAGTCCAGGTCCAGGTGACTTCACAGACAAATTCTACCCAATATTTAAAATAATTAATAATAATTCTTCAAGTATTCTTCCAAAAAGTAAAATAGGGGAAACGTTCCCTAATTCATTCTCTGAAGCCCATTTAACCCTATATAAAACCAGACAAAGATATCACAAAAAATAAAACTACAGTCCAATACCTCTTATGACTATGAACTCCAAAATCCTCAACAAAATATTAGCAAGTGATACCAGCAACATTTTAAAAGAATTGTACACCATGTTCAAGTGGGATTTATACCAGGAGTTCAAGATTGGTTTAACATCAGAAAATCCATTAGTGTATTACACCATATCAATAAATTTTTTTAAAAAAGCTCAAGATTGTCTCAATAGATGAAGAAAAAGCATTGACAAAATCCAAACACTTTTTATAATAAAAACATGCAACAAACTAGGAATAAAAGGGAATTTCCTCAAACTGATAAAAGGGATCTAAAAAAAAAATCTGGATAACATCATTTTCAATGATGAAAGACTAAATGCTTTCTCCCTAAGAAACATAACAAGGATGTTTGTTCTCGTATCTATTCAACCTCATGCTGGAGTTCCAGCTATGGCCACTGCACAAGAAATATAAATAAAAGCCATCCATGTTGGAAAGGAAAAAAGTAAAACTCTCTCTTTTTGCAGACAACATGATCTTATATATAAAAATCCTAAGGAATTCACTTAAAACACTACTATAACTACTAAATGAGTTCAGCAAGATTACAGGATACAAAATACTTTTGCAAAATTTGGTTGTATTTTTGTACAGTAGCAACAAATATATAAAACTGAAATTAAGAAAAATAGTTCCATTTATAAGAACTTCAAAAAGAATAAAATAGGAATAAATTTAACAATGGAAGAGCAAAACTTGTACCCTTAAAACTACAAAACATTTAAAGAATGCTAAGGAGGTCTAAATAAGTGGAAAACATTCCATATTCAGGGTTCAGAAAACTTAATATTGTTAAGGAAGAAATACTCCCCAAATTAATCTACAGGTTCAATATAATTCCTACCAAAATTCCATCTGCGTTCTTTGTAGAAGTTGACAAACTGATTCTAAAATTCATATAGAATTGCAAGGGTCCTAGAATGGTTTAAAATAATCCTGAAAAAGAACAGAATTGGAGGACTCACACTTTTTTTTTTTAAAGATTTTATTTTTTTCCTTTTTCTCCCCAAAGCCTCCCAGTACATAGTTGTATATTCTTCATTGTGGGTCCTTCTAGTTGTGGCATGTGGAGTGCTGCCTCAGCGTGGCCTGATGAGCAGTGCAATGTCCGTGCCCAGGATTCGAACCAATGAAACACTGGGCTGCCTGCAGCAGAGCGTGCGAACTTAACCACTCGGCCACGGCGCCAGCCCCTAGGACTCACACTTCTTGATTTTAACATTTATGACAAAGCAACAGTAATCCAGAGAGTGTGGAACTGGCATAAGAATAGACATATAGATCAATGAAATACAATTGAGGGCAGATGTAAACCAACATGTCTGTGGTCAACTGACTTTCAACAGGTGTGCCGAGACCATTCAATGGGGAAATAAATAATCTTTTCAATATATGGTGCTGGGACAACTGAAGAGCCACATGTGAAAGAATGAAGTTGAACCCTTCCCTCACACCATATGTAAAATTAGCTCAAAATGGATCAAAGCCCTGAATGTAAGAGCTAAACTATAAAACTCTCAGAAGATAACGTACGTTAGCGGTTGCTTATGACTAGAGAGAGGAGATTGGGGGGGATAGGAGGGTGATATCCAAAGGATATAAGATTTTTTTTGGAGATAATGAAAGCATTCTAAAATTGACTGTGGTAAAGGTTATACATATCTGTGAATATACTAAAAACTGTTGAATTGTACACTTTAAATAGATAAATTGTATGGTTTGTGAGTTATATCTCAACGAAGCTGGTTTTTTTTTTTTGAGGAAGACTAGCCCTGAGCTAACATCCGGGCCCATCTTCCTCTACTTTATATGTGGGACGCCTACCACAGCATGGGTTGCCAAGTGGTGCCATGTCCACACCCGGGATTAGAACTGGCGAAACCCGGGCCGCCGAAGCGGAATGTGCGCACTTAACCACTGCACCACCTGGCCGCCCCTGAAGCTGTTTTGTTTTTAAAGTCAATACATAAATAAAAAGCAAGTCAGATGGGGTTGAGTTTTGGACAGAGATGCTGATGGAGATGGGCTGCCATTGTGGATAC
This sequence comes from Equus caballus, assembly GCF_041296265.1. Lineage (NCBI taxonomy): Eukaryota > Metazoa > Chordata > Mammalia > Perissodactyla > Equidae > Equus > Equus caballus. The sequence continues at coordinate 67,975,889 of NC_091691.1, read as the reverse complement.
GAGCGTGGGGATGACTTGCTCTTACAAGGTTACACTGAATGAAGCCCCTTTTTTTTTTTTAAGGTTATGAAAGTTAACAACCTTGTGAAACTACAGTTGTACATCATTATTAGTCATGTTGTAGGTACACCTCTTCACCCCTACTGCCCTCTCCCACCCCCCTTTCCCCTGGCAACCACTGATCAGTTCTCTTTGTCCATATGTTAACTACCACCTATGAATGGAGTCATACAGAGTTCGTCTTTCTCTGTCTGGCTTATTTCACTCAACATAATACCCTCAAGGTCTATCCATGTTGTTCTGAATGGGACGACTTTGTCCTTTTTTATGGCTATGTAGTAGTCCATTGTATATATATACCACATCTTCTTTATCCAATCATCAGTTGCTGGGCACTTAGGTTGGTTCCATAACTTGGCTATTGTGAATAATGCTGCGATGAACATAGGGGTGCATGGGACTTTTGGAATTGCTGATTTCAGGTTCTTAGGATAGATACCCAGTAGTGGGATGGCTGGGTCATAAGGTATTTCTATTCTTAACTTTTTGAGGAATCTCCATACTGTTTTCCATAGTGGCTGCACCAGTTTGCATTCCCACCAACAGTGTATGAGGGTTCCCTTTTCTCCACAGCCTCTCCAACATTTGTCACTCTTGGTTTTGGATATTTTTGCCATTCAAACAGGTGTAAGGTGATATCTTAGTGCAGTTTTGATTTGCATTTCCCTGATGATTAGTGAAGCCCTATTTTTAATATACATTGACACTGTACTCTCATATCATTCAATATAGGAACATCTCTTCTCATTCCTCTGGATAAGTTTGGTAATTGGCTCCTCTGAGGGATCCCTAGAAGTGAGAGAAAAGGAGAATTAGGGTACTCTTCTAATAATTAAAGATTATCTATAGTCTTCATTATAATAAAAGTATAATTTTGATTTATAGCATCAGCTCACATCTCCTTCTTTCTTTCACTTTTCTGCTCCTTTTTCTTCTCCCTTCCTCATTTATATACTCTTCCCCCATTCTTTATCTCACTGTTCGCGTCTCTTCTATGACCTTTTACCCTGTCATTCTCTTCTATTTCATTTCAATTTCTTCATTTTCATCATCAAAAAAAGGTGAAAGTCAAATAGGACACAAACTCAAGTACTATAAGCCAAAAGTCCCTTAGTTAACTTACTTGTGTGTATTTTTCTTTCAGAAAAAATAATTTGGGGGCTTGCATTATATAGTTTCTTGTCTGTTTCCTCATTATGTAAAATACATTTGTACCTCTCATCCAGGGTTTCTCAATCTGAGCACTATTGACATTTTATGCTGGATGATTTTGCGTTGAGGGGAGCTGTCCTGTGCATTGTAGGTTGTTAAACAGTATTTCTGTCCTCTGTACAATAGGTGCCAGCACCACACACACTCCCAGCCTTAATAATCAGTGATGTGTACAGGCATTGCCAACTATCTCCTCAGGTAAACCCACCCCTTGTTGAGAACCACTCTCAATCAGGCCCGCAAGAAAAGTTCTTTCTCGATTGGCTGACATTGCTTCTTTGTTTGTCCTTTCTGTCTCTTACAAGAAAAGTAGATTTTAGAAGGGATGTACTTAAAACTGAGAGAGGGCCAGAAAGGTGGTTTATTTTCGTCTTATCCTTCTTACTGGGTGCAGATCCAGTGACCCTCTGAAGAGGAGTGGAAATTTTCACTTCAACATTTGACCACATTCCATATGTGATAATTATGTTCTATCATTTTTGGCTTTCTTCCTGAAAATTCCACAGGACATTTTTTTTCCCCTTTGTTTCTCAGCTCCAACACACTTTCAACACATTAAGTAGCATCTTGTTTGATTATAGAGAAAACTTGCATTCAACATTTGAAAGAATTGACGCAAATCTAGGCAGAGTCTAGCAATAAGCAATTCCGCTTAGATCTGTCCACTACAATGGCAGCAATGGTTTACCTAAAGATAAACTATGAAGCAGCTCATAGTCTCTCCTGGACTTTATTCTTTGTCTGGCTATCAAAAGCATCTGCTTTTCCACTCGCTCTATTCCAATTGTCAGATCAGTTTTTGTGTACTTATTGTGTACAAAACACTACAATAGTCACCAAAAATTTCAATAAAAGATGGTAAAGGATAGATCCAGCACAAGACAGCAAGAAAGTAGAGAGCATAGGCACACCCTGGCCTAGTCTAAAGATTGGAAGAGAACTCAAATCCCAGCTCTTCCCTGTACTTCATCATGTGGTGTTTGAATTGTCTTTAAAATGACCCCTGAGCATTCAGTTTATCGAGAAAAATATTACCTCAAGGAAGGTATTGTCACTAGTATCCTATTTTACCTTTCATACCATTTTAATTGCTAGAAAGTTTTTTCTTTTTGGTACAAAAGTTCTCTCTGGAGAATTTTCAACCCTTATTCATATTGGACCTCATAGAATAAGTCAAGCCTTCATGTAAATAATAACTTTAAACATATTAAAACATAATCGTTATGGTCTTCCCACCTTAAACGTTTTTGTAGGTTCAAATATTGTCTCATCCCAACTACTTGTTAAATGACATAAGTGCCCTGTACATAGGCCATACTTCAAAGATTATGTTAAGTCTCTAAAGGTAGACTGTTCAAATTTCAACGCAAGACTGCAGTTGCCATCTGACAGCAGATGGCCCTGTCTTCCGTAGCATAGCAACGCAACTGAAGTGGGTACAGAGGGTGGGACCCCCTCCATACAATCAGTGCAGCAACTTCCCCACCATGAACAGAATGTAAACCAGAGTTTTCAGAGAGGCAAACCATTGTGTTTTTCTGGAAGTTTCTCACAGCTTTTCAGCAAGGCCCAATCAGCCCTGAGAAGGAGAAGTCCAACTCCTAGCATCTGCTAGCATTTGTGTAAGGAGTAGCTAACCCTGAGTGCAACCGTCGAGCTAGGCAAGCAAATATGCTGTTTGGGGTTGGAGTAGGGAAAGATCAAATGAGTAATATTTCAAACATTTTTTCTTTTGAATCAAAATGCATGGTTTAAGCCCTATTTCAATTATCAGCTTGACATTACTCTTTAAGCAAATGACTAGAGTTAACAAGAGAGCTACTACATTTTGAATACATTGATTTTCTGCTTGGTATAAACTCTAAATAGCTGATTAGAAAGCTGTGAATCAGACAGACTCAGTGTACCTAATACATCCTACAATATATTGCAAACTGGAAACATTCGGATCTTTGAAGGTGAAATGAATTAAAAGCACATGATTGTTACAACTTCAATATATAAATAGTAACGACATACTAGCTCTTATCTGGCAATTTAAAAAATAGTCCACATTTTGTTATGCATGTCAACCTAATGCATAAAACTACTGAGCTTAAAGGTATAAAGAAACACAGATTTATTTCTCAAAAATGACCATGAAGTGAAATGAATACTTAATTGAACAGTTTCCAGTTGCAGAATATGCTGATGTTGCCCTCCATTATTTTCATAAGCAGCAGGACATTTCTCCCGCTGTGCCCCTCACTTAGATCTTGGCATGACACCCTTGTTGTCCACATTTAGCCTGGGCCCCCACTTTATCGATCACAGGAATATCTCATCAGCTTAAATAGTATTCTTTGAATTAAGAATTAGTTGTCTTTGCTCAGCTCTACTCCCGGCACTGACAGTGTGACCTTGGGGAAACGGCTTCACCTCTCAGGATCCTGAGTTTCTCTATCTATAAACTTATATTGATGAAATGATAGCACGTACCATGTCATTGAGAAGGATAAAAGGTCATTATAACAGCACAGGCTTGTTGTTGCAATTATAATGTCAGGAAAAGAATCCATGTAATGTTTCTAAGGCCTCCTCCTTACCAAAACGTAAAAAGTATACTTCACTATATTTTGATTCTGAAATTTAAATATTATAATAGAATTGGGAAAGTGGAAGGAGGCTTTATCTATTTGATGTGATTATTCAGCATATAAATTACATTTATTGATGCAAAGCACCTCCCAGTAATTTTTCCAGGCTGTTTTCTTCACACAAATCCAGGTATCAGATGGTCTTTGAGCTAAGAAAATTCGAGCATGGACAATTTGAAGCCTAGCACAGTGAATAACAGCATACAGAGATGGAAGTAAATCTAGAAGGAATATTTGCACCCTTGACTTCCTTGGAGGGAAGGAAAATGTTAGTTCTGAGTGGACTCTCCCTTTACTTTTACCTTTACTGGCTCTAACCCTCCTCCTGGTACACCTTCCACTGCATCAAATTTAACAGCTTTGCGCCGCCATCTTATTTCCAAAAGAGCCGGGGGAGTCTTTTCTCCCATCCAGTTGTCCCAGGCAGGGCAAGGGCTCCTAATGTATTGCCCTTTCTCCACACAACAATACAACTCAGGGCTCTAGTTTTAGGAATCTAAAATCATGTTGAGGTTTTAAAGATTAAAACAAATTAAAAAAAAAAAAAGAACAATGATACATTGTCCGTCTCGTGGATCGTTTGCAATAGATCTATTTAAAATAGATCAACTTTTAAACCAGACTTCAAAATCAAGGGGAAAGAATGGAGCTCTGGATAATTCCCACTCATTTAAAAGCATTCTCCCTATGCAGTCATGAATTAAGCCTTGTGTGTTTGGTCAGCTATGATATTTCATCATAGGAAAGGTTAGATGGAAGCTCAGGCGAGTACACTTAGCTAGACTTCACTTTCAGAATTACCATGCTTTACTTTTCTTGGTTGTGTTGTATTTACACTGTCTTTTGTTTCAAAGATAGTTAGAGAAAGTTTAGAGAAAACAGTAATGAAAGTGACAATGAATGGAGACATTTTCTTTGGGGACGTTGTATAATCAGGTTCTTCAGTCTGTAAAAATCAAAGCTGAATAGACTCAAAGTCCACAAGTCTATAAAATTGAAAAGAATAGAGAGAGGATTGAGATGGACTTATTCATCAAATTCCAGAACAAAGGGCCCCCTTTGAAGCTTGAAAAAGGAGGATTTAGGATAAATAGAAAGAACTATTTTTTAACACAGTGGGGGATAAACTTATGGAACTCATTAGCCCAACTATTTCTATTCATTAAAAATATAAAAAGATCCAGACTAAGATTTGCTTCTGAACAAAGATCAGTAATGGGTTACTAAGGAAAGTTCAGGTTTACTTTAATGGTTGGGAACCTTTGCATCATTGCCATCCATACCTGGTTTTAAGTTCTATTACAGCCTTTATTGGAGAGATGATTTAACTTTTAAAGCTCCAGTTTGCATTGTGCTATACAGATAATAGTAGTACTTATATTTTAGGATTTTGGCAATGATTAAATGAGATGAGGCGTATCAACTTCATGGTAGCACATGATGATGAAGATGAAGGAAATAAAGACGATGAAGATAAACACAAAGATAAGGAGAAGAAGGAGAAGAAGAAGAATGATGATGATAAAATCTTTCCAGATTGATATCTTGCCATTCTCAGCTGAATCTTAAAACAGGATATTTCTGGCATTTGCAGGACAGTCCTACTCAACAACGAATTATTCTGTTCAGAATGCAAATATGATCCCATTTTAGAATCATAGATTTAGACCATAGATCTACATTGAAGAAAACTATCCCATACATGATCCTATTCCATACACAATCTAAGCTCTGTTGATGCACATACACAATCACGTGCATGCTTTTATACACAGACACACGTAGACTCACACACACACAGTCACATTTCAACTCTTTGGTCCAAAATGTCTTCAATTTAGTAAGAAATTAAATATGTAGCTTTGTAAGTTGATTTGACCTGGCAACTCAGCTAAACTGAGGAATTTTTGCTTGTAAATATAGGCTATCTTTCAGTATATATTAAACCCTGAGATATTTTCCTCTTTGAATTGTGTTTTTACCCTTCTCCTGAAAAGCCAGAAAATAATGAGTGGAAAGAAAGTAATTCCATATCAAACACTGGAAAATACATTTCTGTGTACACACAGCTTATATCTGTATTCCCATGTTCATTACAGCGTTATTCTCAGTAGCCAAGATATGGAAACAGCCTAAGTGTCTGTCAAAGGATAAATGAACAAAGAAGATATAAGATAGATGTATAGATATGTGTATATATAGATATATCTGTATATTTATCTACACATATATATGTGTGTGTGTTTATACATATATATATATACAATGGAATATTATTTAGCCATGAGAAAGAAGGAAATGTCATTTGTGACAACTTGGATGAAACATGACAGCATTATCTAAGTGAAATAAGTTAGACAGAGAAAGACAAATATTGTATGATTTCACTTATATGCGGCATCGGAAAAACCCTGAACTCGAGAAACAGAGTAGAGAGACGGTTAACAGGGTCTGGAGGTTGGGGGAAATGGGGAGATATTTGTCAACGAGCACAAAATTCTAGTTATAACATTATCAAGTTCTAGGGACCCAATGTACAGGAAAGTGATTATAGCTGATAATACTGTGTTATATACTTTAATGTTGCTAACAGACTAGATGTGAAATGTTCTCAGCTCAAAAAAAGAAATGGTAACTATGTTGTGGATGGAAGCCATGTTGGAGATGGGATGGAAGTATTAGCGAATATGGTGGCAATCATTGTGAAATATATAAATGTATCAAATCAGCATAATGTACACCCTAATCTCACCCAATGTTATACGCCAATAATATCTCAATAAAGCTGGGAAAAAAGGGAATTTGAGCCAAGCATTTCCCTTCACCCTCTTTAGCCTTTCCTAAGCATCGTCTGAAATGAAGTATACTATCTCTGAAGGTTCAGCACTGATCATGTTTTGCTATCTGTTCTTGAAACAGATTTTTTTATTTTTAATTTTATAATTTCTTATTGTTATTTCCTCATGTACTACTTGGCTCTTCTTTTCTGAAAATATGTTTTTTTCCCCTTTTGCCACTGTAAAGCCAACTACACCTCCACAATTCTTTTGTAACATTCGTTAAAAAGAAGCACACGGAAAGGCCACACCTAGACACACACGCACACACACATCTCCATCAACTTCTGGAACACGCACATCTCTAACTCGTATTGTGGTGCCTTTACACTTCAGGCAGAGGTCCTGACGCTTAATCTGCATAGCTCTTACCTGTCCTACACACGAGGAGACAAAGGGTCTGGGGGCAGTGGAGAGAATGTTTGTTGCAGTTCAAAGCAAGCTAGGTGTCTTTTTTTTCTTTCTCTCTCTCTCTTTTTTCCCCTTCCAAGATAAATAGAAGTAGAAAGGACAAGCAGTTTTGATTAGCATTTAAAATGTTGTCAATTTTTAATGAAAGCGTAACCTCCAACCATCAACTTCACGCAAACTGGAGACAAGGTTGCAAAACGAATGCTAATATATTTGGCACACTTTCTCACACTTGTCCTTCCGTGAACTTTTCTTGTTGCTAATTTGTTATGTCAGCCCATATTAGTAGGTTTCAAAAGTCCAAACTGGCAAGTGTGGTGACCCAAAGAGAACCAGTCTTCGGAAGATCTTTAAATCGAAGCATAGGAGTTGGGCAGTTTATTAGCTGTGTACCTGTAGTCCGACAGACGTGACTGTGTTTGCTTGGAGGAGTTGCCAAGTTTCAGGAGTAATCTTCAGAGTCTTTCAAAACCCATCTCTGAATGTGACATTTTTATTCAGGAAATAAATGCTTGCCAGTCAGTCAATAACATTCATTGCATGCAAATGATATATTTGTTCCACCCTCTATTGATAAAGCCCAAAATAACAAAAGGAATGCAGGATACAATGATTTCCCTCAAGGAACTTACATTTTTAATAGCAACACACAAAAAAATATGAAAAGAACACAAAAACACTGAGAGAAATATCTAAATAAGTGTGAAAAAATCAAGAGCCAACTGCTGAAGGGAATTAATAACGGTGTTGTTAGGGTCCATATACAACTGAATGTAAATTGGAATGTCTCAGAGCAACCAGCTGCTTCATGAACGAGTGCAGACAGCCTACACTTTCCTACAATTAATTTACTTAGAGGAAGCTTGGTAATAAAACAAATATATCAGATTATCTCTGATAGCAGCGCAAAGTGGAGAGGGAAAACAATGAGCCACATTACAAAAAAACGCCATGAGACATTTGACCTTTGAGAGCTCTGCTTGAATCTTATTTAAAAGCCAAGAAGGTGGCTAAACTAGTTTCCACTTCAGGAGGATTAAAAAAATATTTTTGATTTCGGTTAACTCAGGTTTACTGTTCTCTCTCTCTCTCTCTCCCTTTCTGTTTCTCTGTCTCTGTCTCTCTCTCTTTTTAATTCACTGACACTTTCTACAAACTGGAGGGCTGTTGCAGGGCCCACTTGCAGCAGGCAGTATGTGAGTTCTATGACATCGGTAGATTTAGTCAGAAAGAGCTTCAAATACAAGGTGTTCCTTATTCCAGAATTTTCCTAGGGAACTTCATATTTCCCAGTTTTCGCTGGGAATGAGAGCTGAGGAATATCATTTTCTTCAGGTGCATGGCATGATATATTTTCTTGTTGATTCTAAGTGGGCCTATGGATTGTGGTTTATCAGAAGTAATATGTGCTTATCTGCTTCGTGTTTATGGATTTTAACAAGGATTTATGGTTCTTTCTGGGTAAATATGCCTATATTCCCCCTCCTAGGCTTTATTCTTGGCAAATTCTTCCACCATCTTTTGGGAACTCTTTTATACTCTGGAGAAAGTTCTTCCACTGTTGTCATGGGAGAGTCTTCTATTAGTGACTAACGTTAAAAAGAAAACATCTTGTCAAAGATAGAAATTAACGAGCTCTGCATTTTGCTATAAATTGAAATATGCAAATCCATAGAAAGAAAACCAGAGATGAAGGCTCTTAACATTATAATGCACCCCTAGCACACTTTAAAAATAATAGTCACTTAAAAGTATACAGTCATGAAGCTAAAATAGATAAGCTTACAATAAAAATAAGCATATTTATATTGTCATTTCCTGACTTCTCTATTTAACTCTGAAGTGTTAATGTTGTATTAAGTGTCTGGGTTAATTTAGGCAGAAACACACACACACACACATGCACACACACATCTTTATTAAAAATAGGAATTGCACAAGAAGATATGATGGAAGAATTAAAACTAAAGGTCATGAAATGTGATCATCTCCATATTTAAGGTTACTTTAAGTACTCTGCAAATAACAAGGTGCTTCAATGCCGTGCCTGCACTTTCGTCTCATTTAATATGAAACCCGTGAAAGATTGTTCCTGAAGTCATTATCTTCAACTGTTGAGAGCATAGATCATGACTAAGTGACTGAAGTGCCGTGGGAACTCTCAATGGGATCCTGCTCAGGATCTGATATATGTCTCTTGGTATCCATCAAACTCAAATGATGTGCAAAAGAGAAGAAAGACAGAACTTTATTTTTTTTTTTTTAAGTTTTCATTCCTGTTATTGAAATGCAGGACCAAAGTAAGTTGAGAAACCACTGCACAAGAAAATTAAAATATAATTTTAAAAAACCATGTAAGAGAATTTTTAAATGCTTGTATGAGAAAATTGTAACTGGCTTCTTCAAAATGATACTAACTGCAAACTTTTGAAAGAGAAAGGTTTTGTGAATAATACCTTACTTGTTTCCTTTCCCTATGCAAAAAAAAAAAAATGTTAATCTATATAAGAAGTATGTTCTGAACACCTAATATTTGTATAAACGGACATAGAAGATTTTATCAAATAATTTTGACTTTAAGAAAAGAGAGCTGACTTGTGATCATAGAGGGCATCACGGATGAGGAGGCATCTGAGGTAGAGTCTAAAGGGAGGGGGGTGTGAGAGGGCACGTCAAGGTGAAAGAATCACATCAGTAAAGACACGAAAGGAAAAATTAGGAGGGTTGATTCTAGTACCTAGAGATTATCACATAGGAGAAAATCATGTGCAGCTGAAAAAGGTTGGGGCTACTTTAGCTGGATGAAGGCTTAATTCGGACGCAGAGCATGGAGAAGCGTTTGAGGAAGAGAATGACACAATCAAAGGAACTGGGAAGGATGATTCTTCTGGAAGCAAAATATGTGATAAACTGCAATGAGGAGAGACTAAGGGCATTAAGACGTTATGGAAATAATATAAGGCATAGCACAATAGATATTTCAACTCTATTGAAATGTCTATTGTGGTAGACATTGGAAAGACAAGAGAGAGCATAAGATTACATCAAAGGCAGACTCTTTAGACTATAAGTAAAAGAAGTTACAGGGAGAAAGGAAAGGTCTAAGTCAGTATTATTCCAGTTCCAAATACAGGTAATGATGAGAATGATGGGTACTTATTTATCTCTGTGGAGAAGAGAGGAAGGAGCCTTTAAGTTAAATTTCAGGCATTTTCAGTTTGCTCAGCACATGAGCTGAGCGCAAGCGTACAACAGCTACTTGGAAAGTTAAGTTTTGGGAGTTAAACCAAAAATCTCCACTGGAAATTTAGAATATAGGTTCTCTGAATAACGAAAGCAATCAGGTGGAGAAGATATTACCACAAGAGGGTAGAAACAAAAGAGTAGTGAAAGTAGGGCATTCATGGTAGGCTGAATAATGGCCCCCCATATTATCTATGCCCCAATCCTTGGGACCGATGAATGTTACCTTCTATGGCAAAGGGACTTTGCAGATTTAATTCAGTTAAGGCTCTTGTGAAGGGAAGGTTATCCCCGTGGGCTGTAAATGTAATCACAGTGCCCTCATAAGAGAGAGGCAGAAGCAGATTTAGCTACAGAAGAGAGAAAGGCTACATGACAATAATAGCAAAGATTGGAATGATGCAGCCACAAGCCAGATAATGCCGGCAGCCTGTAGCACACAGAAGAATCAAAGAATAGGTTTCCTCCCGGATCCTTCAGAAAGAAACAGCTCTGTCAACACCTTGAATTTAGTGTAGAGAAAACTGATTTTGGACATCTGGCCTCCAGAAGTATAAGAGAATAAATTCCTGTTGTTTTAAACCATCAAGTTTGTGGTAAATTTTTATAGCAGCAATAGGAACCTGGTATACGTATAATATAAGGCATACGTATAATACACGGCAGGAGGAGAAGAAGGAAGAGACTGAGAAAAAAGAGGAAGAAGTCAGTCAGTTCAATGAGTCAGAAATTAAGGGAAGAGAGCATTTCAAAGGGATGTCCAGTATTAAAAAGCAGAGAGAAATTTTTCTCTCTCAGATTGCAAATTTGAGGTGAAGAAGGATGAAGGAAGTCAGATGTAAGAATTTCAAACTAATTTGGATTCCTTACTCAGAGCCAAAAAGAAGTTTGAGCTTTCCAATGCACAGTCCCAAGGTCAACTCTCTTCTGTCCTCTGATGTTTAAGAGATAATATTTTTCAATATATCTCATTGGGCTTTATGCTGTTTATATTCATATTTCGAGGCAGCATGTAACAAGTGGTGCTCTTGCTGGCACATTTCCATATGAGCTCCAGGAAGCTGGTGGGCTTACAGGCTGAATTACTAGGGTAAACTAAGGTAACTTAGTTTCTGAGTCTCTTTGTTTGAAGTTCCAGGAAATTAGAGTACAAACATTTTTATACCTAATTGAATAATTCATTTCCAGGCCTCTCTATTTCATAAAATGATGGTTTAGATTCATATAGATATATTTGTGTGTGGTGTTCAGTAATGATATGACAATAAATGAATTTGTAAACTCGGCTGTATAGATTTGTGTCTGAAGCTGTCCTGCCTCCCTACCTGGTCTGACCTTGGGACTGAAGAACGTTTACATCAGTGATGAGTCTATCAGTTCTTGATGAATCACAATGCTTGCTTATGTTTAATCATTGCTGATAGTAACAGCTGACAGCGAGACCTGAGGAAAGAAAGGGGAAAAAAACCTAAAGCAACTGAGTTCTATTTAATAGAGGAGAAAAAAAATTCTTTTACAAATGACTGTTTTTGCATATGGATGGAGTGAACTGAAGGTTATTCTGTATATTTTTATAAGGTATATGAAATTACAGAGAATGCATTTATTTCCTTTTGAAAATAAACCCTGCAAATGTTTCCTGATAAGCCCTTTAATTTAAGATACCAGAATGGATTATCCTTTGACTTTTTAGCATGAGAATTGCTTGTTCTAGCATTTGTAAGGAGTGGATAATTCTCCCTTATAGCTCAAAAAATGATTTTGATTGGGTAGAAAGTAGGAGAAAGAAGGCAATGATGTCATTAATGGTATCAACCATGGAAGGCGGACAGAAATGAGCAGATTTGGTTTAGGTAGCACGTATTTCCCTCAATAACCATCCACTGGCCAAAGGGACATGTGCTGAGCTCTGCTGGACCACGGCTTGAATTTTATAGCAAAGGAAACACTGCATTTCTGTGTATACACCCAGGAAATGGTTTTCTTTGCCAAAACAAAGCAGAGCAAAGCAACAGCATCAGCAGCCTGAACACACAAACATTTTCTTCTCCATAAACGTCTTTAAGGTGCTACGGATTCCTCTGCAAACCAGTCTGATGGGTTGCAGTTGAGAATGTTTTCAAAGGAATGTGACTGTGTGGATGCACTAGTTTTTGTGTAACCATGGCAACAAGTTTCTTCTCTATTGTCTTAATTTGGGAGAGGGTAGGGAAAATAGCATGGAACCTGATAGGAACTCCTGTTTCAAGCTGGGAGGGCAAGGGGAAGCTATGGCTACTGGCATTAATTTGTTCTTTTTATAACACATGTTACAGGGATGGACCTTGGGCAGCTTCTGAAATTCTCTCCTTGTCTCTGTCATCCACAGTGTTCCCAACCACAGATTCACTTCTAAGTAATGTCTGAAAAGAATTCTAAGTAATATTTCAATGGCCTCCCCTGCTTCTACACTGACTTAAATCTGTTAGAACTTGGAATTACACTCCCAGACTGAGGCACAGAAGCCAAGGTCCAAGATAGAGTTACTGGGCCCAACTCCTTACTCCTTCAGGTCTCTCAGCTCTGCAATGATCCTCTCCCCAAAGCAGACATATCCCAGTTCTCCATTGTGACAACCAGACTTAGGTCCTGATTCTGTGGGAACCTTGAGCACTTATAAATCACTTCAGTCCTTAAACCCTCATTCCACTTTGGCTTTAGCTATAGGATTGGTTGTAGATCTAGTCCACACTCTTCTAGCCCCACTGCAGATTCTCAAACTACTCCTCCCAACTTGGAATTGAGCATGTCCCTCTCCTGCACTGGAAAATTCTCTGCCCCCCCAACTGAGAGCAGTCTGGCAAGGCATGAATGTAGCTGGATGGTGACTGTCTCTTCCTGTTTCCTGAATATTGGCTGTTGCAGTTGTGCTGTGTGTGGAGTGTGGCACATCATTGTGGCAGAGGCACCATTTTGCTTCTGTCCTAAGAGAATACAGAAAGTAAAACAAAGCTCAGAATTTCCTTTGTTTAGTTTTGTGTCCCAAATCTAGTAACTGCCTCCTGTTTGCACTGAGGTGGGAGGCTCCCATCAGTCTGTGGTCTGTCATCTACACTCCACCTCCTTCTGCACCACCAGTAGGTCTTTTCTGTGACATGTGCTGTAAGGAAGCAAAGAAGGATGATGGCTGTCATAGGTCAGGGAGATTCCAGGAGGAAGGAAAAGGTTGCTCACTTCTTTTATCTGTATCACAATAACCTTGATCAAAGGACGCTCACTTAAAATGGAGGGAGGAAAAGGCTAAAGATACTGTGAGTCTTGGGAAGCAGGGCTGGAATGGGTACTAGACTTGACATTGGATGGAGAGGACAGAGGCATCACTACACTATGGTTTCCACCCCAGCAAAGTGGTTCCCCATTTAAGGGCTGGGATAAGTGGCTTCTAGGGGAGTTCAGCCCTAAAGGCAATTAATCCATGTGTACTCAACTGGAATATTTCTGCATCATGTCAGTGTTCTCTTGGTAACCATTTTATGTAAAGTGGAACATTTCCAGAAGCTGATTATAAGTATGTGAAAGAAGTCTGAGTTGCTATTTTTTCAAACTTCAATCAATTCACAAGGATGATTATATTCAACTGTTGAGGGAAAAGTTGACGTAATCTATCTAAACGTGTTCCTGAGTCATCGCTGAAAATGTTTGTATCCACAGTCTGATGTATCTCGCCTTGCTGTTTCTTTACCTTTTAATTAGCAATCTTCCCCTCTTGTGTGTGTGTTTTTTTTCTTTCCCATCCAGTTAAGGTCTCTATCATAGAAAAGATTTCTGCAAACAGTAACCACTATTTGAATGGTGAAATCAACACCTTAGCAAACGCGGTTCTTAATGAGATGAGACCTGTTGCCTCCTCAGTCTCATAAGAATTATTTGTGCACATATGTATTTTTAAATGTTAAGAAAGATTGGGTGAAAAAAGCATATTGACTCTACCTTTTACGGATTGGAAAGATTCTTGCAATTCTGTGTCACTATATGATTTTTTGAAAGAATCATTTTTATAGCCACTTTCCCTTTCTATTACTTAGTTGTTCTTGCTCCTTTATTTAGACTCTTTGCCATGATTTTAAAATGTTTTAATGTTCCATCTGACATTCCCACTGGTCCCATTTCTTGTGCTGAAAATGTATTAATTCCCATATCAATATATATGTATATATATTCTTGCCAGTCAGGGGTATAAAAAGATATTTTCTGTGCATACATTAGAGAAGTTATTATAAGTAGAAGATAGAAGGAGAGATGGAAAAAAGAGAGATGAGAATAGCCAAGAAGAAAATGAGAAGAATATAAAGCAAAAGAAAATGGAAGTAAGAGAGAATTTCAAAATATGGAAAGAGCAAGATAGATGGAGGGAATTCTCAAGTTAAAGATGGAAAATGAGAGAAGCAAATTCAGTGACAGGGAAAAATAAATAGCAAAATCAAATAATAGCCAAATAAATTATTAAGGAAAAGAGGAAAAGAATCAGATTAGGGACTGATGGTAAATCACGAATGAAAACAGAAAAAAAATTATATGGTCTGTAATGGATCATAAATTGAAATGATCCATTTCAATTTAACTGAAGCACTCTGATTTCCTGTACAATCAGGCGCATTTTTTCTAATTTTTATCAAAAATGTTATCCCCCAAGTTTATTCTTATTAATGTTCTCTTCATTTCTGCAGGAGGCATAAAAATAACTGATGAGTGTGGGAACATAAGCCGTGTGGTTAGTGAGGCAGGGGTGATAATTAGAACATGCTGTACTACGCAGTAAACAAAGCTATTATGAACGAGAGAGTTCTTTATAGAGTGTTTAAAAGAGGATTGAAATAATATACTTTCCCTTTACTGGCTTAAAAGCTCAGCTGGTTTCTACCCTGAGAAATCAAAAAAATGGTTGGAGTTAATCGGCCAGTGGGTTTGGAATCTAGTTAAATGCAGGCACAAATATTATTGACAAATGTTTTATTCCATAGTATTTTTTTCTTACATGATCCCTTTGCTGTCCCAAACTTCTAGTTTTTAAACTAAATCTCAAAAATTCCATAAAGCTAAGTTATCCAATAAAAAACTTCCATGATTTTTTACCCCATGTTTTAAGAGGGTTTTTTAAAACTAATTTTTAATAATTCCGATTTAGTTTTTGAAATATGAAATACTATTTGTAACCTCTGATCTCTCTTTAGACTTCATTTTTCACTCTCCTATTTATCTGGGTCAAATAATTCTCTGATTCTGGAACTATTCCATTCTCCACTGTCAGTCCAATATGACTATATGATTATATTCGGAGGGATTTTTTTCAAAGCTATATCAAATTTATGAAATATTACACAGTGTGTTTCCTCTCTTCATACCCCCCAAAAAACCATAGTTATAATAAGAAACCCTTTTACTTTTGCCTTCTGCTGTAGGTAGATTGGCCATACCCCCTTTTTTTTTTTTCAGAATACAAATTCTTTCAGCTACTGTAAAAACTAGTATTAGTTGACTTCCAAAAATAGGGGAGAATTCTTTATTAAATTAAAGAACCCTAGTAATCTGAAATTGTGCACAGTGCTCAATTTCTCAAATTCCTTTCCTTGGTAAACATTCCTTAATCACTCATTTGGGTTAGTCACTATGGTCTGAGGATAAAATGATGCATATATATATACTTTCTATGGCCGTAAACTCTGGAAAACAACAGCAAAAGAATTACAATTACTGATACAACGAATTGTAAATAAGGTAGGGAAATGCTTTGGTAACACAGATAACGTGGGTAAAGTTATGGATGGCCTCTTAAGAGAGGGTACCCTTTACCTGGTATATGGAAATGGGGGGACAGAACTCAAAGTGACTTTTTAGATAAAGAAATTACCAGGGTTGCCTTCAAATGCAGATATTTAGGGCCTGACACTTGTAAGAAGGAGTAGAGAAATTCTGCCTGACTTTATTTAAGTATGCATGTGCCCAACACTGAACTTGGTTCTAGAGATAGGAAGAAAAGTAAGTCATGGTCCTTGCTTCTGCAGAGCTGATGGTCTATCAGGCATGGTGGAGATGGGCTTATAATCAACCAAGTCCACTGAAAATTACTGGAGCTGTAACAGAAAGATGTACAAAGGAATATGGACCGAGAGAATGGACAAGAGATCACAAAGGACCAGGGGTCTGGAGCATATTCACCCATGGCAATGCTATCTGTACTTGTCTTCCTGCTTCTACTCTTGCTCTTTCCTTCTATTCTCCACACAGCAGCCAGGGTGATCCCTTTGAAACCATAATGCTAATAATACCATCCATCTGCTGCCGATCTTGCAGTGGCTTGCATCCCACATTGAACACAGTCCACAAACCTTGCCCTGGTATCCACACTCCTGCAGTCTGGCCTCAGACAACTGTCCAGCCTCTTCTCCTTCTCCCTTTTTCACTAAGGGCCTTTCTGCTACTCATCCAACTCACCCAGCTTGTCCTTGCCGTTGGGACCTTGCCCTTCATTCCTGCTGCATTGCTCACTCTCCTCTCACTTTCTTTAGCTGTGTATTCAGAGTGGACTTCCCTAATCAGACTGCTTAAAACAGACTTCCCCTATCTTCTCTTCTTTCTCTAGCTCTAAAAGTGCTTTATTTTTTTTCCATATTGCTTATCATCTCCTGATGCTATGTTGTTTATAAATGTCCTTACTTACTGCCTGTTTGTTTTCACACATGGAATGTAAGCTCAGAGAGGGAAGAGACTTTCTCAGTCTTGTTCATTGAAGTATCCCCAGTGTCTATGACAGTGCCTGTAGACACAAAAAATCCCTTCAATAAATATCTTTTTACTCAATGGGTCAAAGAATGGGGAGAAGAGTTCTAAGAGAAATTGTAGTCATTGATTAAAAATTATCAGGGACCGGCCCAGTGGCATAAAGGTTAAGCTCGCACACTCCACTTCAGTGACCTGCTGGGTTTGCCAGTTGGGATACTGGGTGTGAACCTAGGCACCGCTTATCAAGCCATGCTGTGGCAGGTGTCCCACACATAAAGTAGAAGAAGATGGGCACAGATGTTAGCTCAGGGCCAATCTTCCTCAGCAAAAAGAGGTGGCTTGGCAGCGGACGTTAGCTCACAGCTAATCTTCCTCATAAAAAGATCAGAAAGCAAAATTTTCACTCAATCTTAATCACTTTCCCAAAATTAAAGCTTTCCTCCGTTAATCTTTCTGGTCTCATGAGGTAGGATTTTTGAAGATATTTGAGCAAAGTCTGAGTGCTTATGTGTTAAGACAAATTCCTCCTGTAGAAAAAACTCGTGCATTAGACACAGGGTTGGATTAAATGAGCTCAAAGTCCTTCTAACATTAATGGTTCATGATTCTGTACACAAAAGTACCTAACCACAGGAGGCCTATGGTCCAATACAGGGCTTTAAAACTGTTTGAGGACATAATAGTTTCTTGGGATCTGAACTTTTGTGATAAATAAAAAGTTTTGATTCAAATATATTTGAGAAATTTGAATTAAATAAATTGAAATAAGCTTCTTGATAGAATGAACTTGATGTGAATGTGTATTGTTAATCTTCAAGGCGGGAATATCATTTGCAGCATTAACCAGATTTATTTGAATGTGAATATATTTGATTATAGACCAACTTACATACTTTGGCAAACACTTTTCTAACAAAACAAGTACATTGATAGAACTTAACAAATGTGCAAAGTGCTTGCAAATTTGCTTTCTCTGCCCCAAATCTCTCTTTTCTGAGCTCCTCTCCACCTTTCATTGCCTTCTTCTCTAAAGTAACTCAGAATTTCAACCTTCTCTGGACTTTATATGTTATGGAAAACAATCTGACAAACATGTTGCCATGTTTTCATTTTTAAATATAATCTAAAATCATTTCAGAGATTATTCCATATAATAACAGTAATATTTTTAAATGACTGAAAAGCTATAAAAAATCTCATATTTTTGTATTTTTTAATAAGGTACTAAGTGATCGAATCTTTAACCTTAGAGATAAACTGTGCAGACATGATAATCTTTACTCTGCAGAGGAGAAAATTAAGACTCAGTAAGATAAAATGGCTTGTTCTCATCCCAGAACTGCTAAAGATAGAACCAGGACCTGGATGTAAATATCTTTACCCTCATCTTCACCACGATGAACTTCTAATGGGGCACTGTTAAACATTGTAGCATCACTATATGCGGCATCTGCTGGTTAAGGATGTGTGGACTATCTCAGGATGCTTCAAATAAGAATGCAACACATGCATCTTTTAACAACAAGTACAACTGAACCTGTACCCACACCCCCGCCCCAGAAGATAATCTGTGTAGGAGAGTGAGAAGGTGGGCTTGGCTTGAGGACAGAGAGAAGTAGTTCCCAATTGGTGGGAAGAAGTTACCATTCCACTTGTTCTTGAACTCCTGCACTGAATCTGACTGCTACGCCTCCCCTCTGCTACTATCAACAACATCTGAAATAGAAGAATTGTTCTCAGTAGAGAAGACACAATGAAACTTGAATTTGAGAGGCTTGCCAAATATCTCCTCTTTCCAAGCCTCCACTGAATGGTTTTTGCTACCAGCCATAGAGAAGGTCAGGAGAGAAAGACACGATGATAAACTCACTTGTAAAATTGTTCTAACAAAGCATCTGTGAGCTACTGCTTGATCAAAATGACAGACATCAATCAGAATAATAACTTCAAATATGAGATTTTCAATTAGTGAGTGAACATAAATAAATGTGTCTGGAAAATCAGCATAAGGGATTTTAGGCAGAGACAGCCCATACATAACAAGAGAGAGGCGGGCAGCAGGGAAAAGGAATGCTGTTCAGTAAATGCATAAAAACCCCCCAGGACCCAGGTCAAAGAGGACTTAGAGAAATTGGCTTTCAGATAAACAAAGACCTATGCACAGTCTTCCCTAAGTGATGCTTTTGAGCTCATGTATATCTTATTAGAGAGCTGCGAAAAGGACTAGCTTCCATTTTATAAGGGGACAGAATAAACTTTCCTCTACTGCATAACATGGCTTCCCAGATGTCCCTAACCAAATGTAGCAGAATAGACAAATTATCAAAATAGAAAATCAAGTACATTTGAGGGGAGACTCTTTAGGGGTGGGAAAGGGGAAAGACGAATGTTAGGAAGATCAGGGAATTTTCCAAAATGTTGAGTTTGGCTTTTCAGCTAACTAAATAAGCTAGAGTTTGGTCCATGATGTCTGACAGTAGAGCAAAAAGTGCTTAACATAACCAAGACCTATAGAGCACAACAGGCTTACTTTTCAAGCATAAACAAGGAAGGAAAAAGATGGAGACGCTTGGCCAGCAGTATGCCTCACAGACTATACAACTATTCCAATTGTAACAATAACAACAATAAAATCAAAACTCTGTATATTTCACCTTTCATCAGAAAGCCACTAAGGTCTTTTCAAACAATAACTTGTTAGTCTTTACAATATCCTCATGAAAGAGTTGAAGATGTTTATGTTATTATTACTTTGCATTTCCACTGTGTTTTCCCTCTAAGGCGATAGAAATGGGGTAGATTGAGATTGCAAAGTAGAAACCACTTCAAATTGATAGATGGTTTTAGAGGAGGGCTTTGTCATGGCTGTGAATGTGCTCTTTGAGCAGGAAAAAGCACATACGTGTTGTGGAAGGAAAAGAAGGAGAAAGGAAATGAGTAGACATCTGCCTTGATTACCCTTTGATGGTTCTCTTGTCTCTTATCTCTGTACCCACTTGTTCTGAGTTCAGCCACTGAACACCTGGCCACATTGAGGGGAGTCTCAGCTCAATTTCCTCATGTTAAAGAAATAGAAAATCTGACTTTTAGATACTTTTCTCCCATAGCTAGTCCAGAGCTCCTGTGAATTTCTTTAGTTTCTTTAGTTTCTGTAATAGTGCCCTATTACAGTTCCAGAATCTTCTGCCTTGCTCACCTCACTGTGGATATCCAGGCTCCAGGGCTGACTTTATTAGCTGCTAAAGTCAGGTAAGGACCATAAAGAGTTTAATTATAACCGCCTTAGATTTTCTGCTTTCAATCTAATAAAGATGCCCTTTTTTTAAACAAGAGGCTAAATTAAAGAATCATTTCTAACATGTACCTTCCCCAGGGAGTTTCTCAGTTATTTCTTGTGATCTCAGCTCCTTAACTAAAGACAGAATGAGAACTGTTCAGAATGATGCAGGTGGACCCTCAGTTAGTTAGCTTAGATGGCTGTATCTAATAAACAATAAGAACTCTTTAGACTTTATGATTTGGGGATGCAATGTTAGATATGTAAAATAAGGGACACAAAGTAGAGTAGGATTAGCATATGTAATCAATGAATATAATCAATAATCATCAATAATTGATCCTCTAAGCTAATATCATAGAATAATAGGAAAAAGAGTTCTTGGAATATGCTAGCAATACCCGCGTATCACGGCAGAGTCTTTTTTTTGTGTGTGTTGCTGTTTCACACTTGAAAAGTAGGGTCATTCTTTGAGACTCTACAGATTTATGATTTCTTTTTTATTATGTATCATGAAAATTTTAAAACATGAAGAACTGTGTTCTATTACCCAGATTTATCAAAATTGAAATTGTTTTGAGGGCTATAATGTTACAGATTCAATTGAAAGGACCTTTACCATGCCCTAACCCATCTTGCTCTTTCCCTCCCCCAGGATAATCAACATTTTCAGTCTGATGAGTATCTTCAAATTTGTATTTTTATACTTTTATTACATATGCTTATATCCACATGCAACATACAGGATTGTGTTGCATTTAAAAACTTTATACAACAGGCATTACACCATACAAGTCATTTTTTACCTAACGTTTTGAGTCAGTATTATTTTTTTAAGATTATTTTGATGACACAGACATGGCTTATTGTGTTTTGTTATTTCTAAGAGTTTTAATCAGGCAATATTTAAATCAAATGGAAATATGACCAAAAATAATATCACCTTCATCCCTGAATGAACAACTGGTATTAACACACGGAAATCTTTTGCTGTATTCTTTTCAGATTTCCCTCTCTTTTTCTTCAGTGCAAGGAAACGTAATGGATAGAACTAAACCCTTACCTTCTAATCCTTTTCCTCCCATCTTCCCTAGATATAACCATTCTCCTGAAGTTGGTGTGTGTCACTTCCACACGTTTTTATAATTTTACTATTTATATGTTTCTCCACAGGCAATAATATGATTTTTGAGTACGCTTTACAAAATTTTATGATATCAAACTTTTTTTCAACAATTTGTTATGAAAAATTTCAAACATACAGAAGAGATGAAAGAATTTTACACTTGGCACCTATACATTTACCACTAGATTTTGTTATTAACATTTTACCATACTTGCTTTATCACCCGTCTCTCCATGGATCCATCTTTCTATTCATCCATTAATCCATATTAATTTTTAGATATATCTTAAATTGCAGAAATCATTTACATATCCTTTTTCAACTCCATTTTCACTCAGCATTGTGTTAAGTTGATTCATTTTTACTGTTGGAAAGTGTTCCATTGTAAAAACAAGTTTGTTCATTTCCCTTAAGTGATTGGAAATTGAGCGGATTATTATTTTCCACTGTTAATACCAATAATGAAATTAACCTAATTTAACGTCTCCTTGTCTAACTGCACACTTTTTTCCATCATGTAGATCTAGAAATGGAATGAGAGATCACAGAGCATGTATAATTTTACTTTTCCTACGTCTTACTAAACGGCTCTCCAAGACAGTTTTACCAGTTTACACTCCTAAATGCTACTATGAGTTCCCATTTACCTGCATCCATCCAAACACTTGAGATTATCAGGTTTTTAAATTTTATCAATATAATGGCTGTCAAATATCACATTGTTTTAAATGAAATTTTCCTGATATGTAGTGAAATTCAGCATGTTTTCATGTTAGACACTCATTTTTGCTGTTTGTGGAAGTGTTTGCTCAGATCCTTTCCCATTTATTTTTAATAAGTTTTTTTCTTTAATGGACTTGATTTTTTAGAGCACTTTTGGTTTCACAACAAGCGGAAAGTGCACAGTCCCATATTCTTCTTGCCCCTACACAGGCATAACCTCCCCCATTATCAACATCCCCTATGAAAGCAGTACATTTTTTACAATCGATGCACCTGCATTAACACATTATTATCACCCAAAGTCCATAATTTACTTTAGAATTCACTCCTGGTATTGGGTTTGGATAAATGTATAACCCACCATTATAATAATTTTTTTTCTGATAGACTTTCAAGCATAAATTTTATATTGTGTATAGTAAGCTGTTACATATGTTCACTGTCAATATTTTTCCTAATAAACGTGGCTTTTCTTTTTATTCCATTGAAATGAAATGACTTTTACCATATGAAGCTTTAATTTTATACATTTTTAGTCATATTTGGGTATCTTGCTCAAGAAATTCTTCAAATTTTTAGTATAATATTTTCCTATATTTTCTTCTAAAAGTTCCTAAGTTCAGCTTTTCAAATATAGGCTCTTTTTCATCTGAAATTGACTTCTGTCTACTTTAAAACTGAGGGATCTATATTTATTTCCCCTGTGAACAGCTATTTTTTGAGCAATTTTGTTACAGCGTCTCCCATTGGTTTTTAATACCTCTTTTGTCACCCACCAAGTTTTCACATATGAATGGGTCTGATTTGGGTTTTCCATTCTGTTCCATTGGTTTAATATATCTGCACTGCTCCAGCATTACAGTGTTTTAATAAATCTTGGTAAATAATCAAACAAGTCCTCCCTTCCTTTTCTTCCAGAGCATTCCTTGCCCTTTGATGTTCCAAAAGGTTCATGCAAGTTCATTGAAACACTCCATTAGATTTTTGTTTCTAATCGTATTGAGTTTATATGAAATTTTAGTTAAAATCAACATATATTTATGCAAATTTCATACAAGCTGCTAGTTATATAATTTTTCTTATATTCTTCAAAATTGTAACTTTTTCCTAAATTTCTGATATCATTTACCATGTCTTTTATTAGATTTACACTTAAGTATCTTTTCAGTTTCGTTGCCATTTTTAATGACATCCTTCGTTACTACTTTTCAGATTTATTATTGAAGATATTAGATTATAAAGAAGTGGTAGAATTTTAAAGGTAGATCTTGTATACAGCAAAGTTATTGAACTCTTTCATTAATTCTAACAGATTGTTTGTAGATGTGCTTGTACTCTGAAAAAAATAAAGCTTTACCGTTAAGTTTTAAGACATCTGTTTGCTGTGACATAACATTTCATATCCTTAATCAGGTTAAAGATGTGCTCTTCCATTCTTATTTTGCTTTAATGTTTTGTTTATCATCTATAAGTGCTTGATTTTGGTCAACTCTTTTTTATATCTACTTAGATGTTCATAATATGATTTTCTTTTACTCTGTTGATGATGAACAGTAAATTTTCTGATGTTAAACCATCCTTACATTGCTGGCATAAACATAATTCCATTTTTTTTGTGGTGCTGAATATAGATTCTAAGATTTTTTTTTAATTTTACATTCCTGTTCATGAGTAATAGTGATCAGTCATAATAATTTCTTGCATTATTCTCACTCATTTTTAAAAAAGTTATCCTAGCCTTATAATACAAATTGAGTATCTTTCCTACTTTCTGTAAGACAGGGGTTACACATGCTTCTAAATCTGTCTAGGTATGATGTGTATAAAACTGGGCAGGGAGAAAAGGAAGAAGGTAGTGTTGATTATTATTTCAGTTTCTGTAATACATAGATTTTATTTATTCTGTCTTTTTGAACTTATTTTTGCACCTTATATGTTTCTGTCAGATTGTCCCTTTTATTTTTGTCTCCAAATTTGTTGATATAAAATTACTTTTGATGCTAAACTATGATGTTTTAACAATTAATATTACTTTTGCAGTTATATTCTCTTTTTGTCCACAACAGTGTTTAGTTGGTCTATTTTTATTTTTTGAGCCGTCTTACCAGAGATTTTTAGTCTTTTTTATTGTTTTTAGGAAATAATTTTTAATTTTATTATTATATTTTTGTATTGGTTTTGTTTTCTATTTCATTAGTGCATGCTTTGTTATTATTTTCTCTCTTTTACTGTTTGTTTCTATTAATTATATTATTTTTCTGGCTTTATCAGTTGAAAGTTTACTAATAATTTGCCAATCTTTATTTTTTAAATAGATAATTTAGAGCCATCTGTTTCTATTTAAATTTTATTTTAAATACATTTTACCCCATAAAGTTTGATGTTTATTTATTTGCTATTCACTTCTAAATATTTTATTTCTATTTTTCCTTTCATTCAGGACTTATATAGGTGTATATACTTTTTTTAAAATTCCAGCTCTTTTTATTATTTAACTTTATATTGTCTAAATTTATTGAAATGTTGTCAGAAAATATGGCTGATATGGGGCTGGCCCCGTGGCCGAGTGGTTAAGTTCGCGCGCTCCGCTGCAGGCGGCCCAGTGTTTGGTTGGTTCGGATCCTGGGTGCGGACATGGCACTGCTCATCAAACCACGCTGAGGCAGCGTCCCACATGCCACAACTAGAAGGACCCACAACGAAGAACATACAACTATGTACAGGAGGGGCTTTGGGGAGAAAAAGGAAAAAATAAAAAATCTTTAAAAAAAAAAAAAAGAAAATATGGCTGACATGACAATGTTTCTTTAAAATGCATGGAAACTTCTTTTGTTCCCAAGAAAGTAGTCAAATTAAAAATAAATAAATAAATGCTCCATGTATATTTGAAAATAGTCTATTTTTTAAGCATAGAGTTTTGTAAATAGTTATGAAAGAAGTAGAAATGGACAGAAACTTAGATAGATATATTTAAATTTCATAACATATTTATTCCAATTATTTAGATGTTGAACTTTTTTCTCTGCTTGATCATTTGATGTCTGATAGATTTATATTAACATATGACTTAACTTTCAATATTCCTAATTATGTTAGATTTTGCTTTATGTCTTTTGACATAATTACTTTAGGAATATACATGCTTATGACTGTTATATGTTGTTACAATTGTTCCTTTTATCACTATATTACTTCTCTCTTTCCTTTAGAAACTCTTTGCTATATGACATAGGTTGTGTGAGTTTAATAATACTCTATTATGAAACGTTCCTTTGATTATTTTGCCTTTCACATCATCTCTCTTTCTTTCATTTGTTCAGCATTCTGTGTCACTTTTTTTAATGCATCTTTAACAAGCAGCATAATGAATTAAAAGACGTATATTATGTTTTTTCTGATATTATAAGAAAGTTTAAGCTGTTTATAATTATTATGCATGTTGATATATTCATCTGATTTCTACCACACAGTGTTTTCTGTTTATAGTATTTATCTTTGTAACATTTTTATTCTCATCCCACTTTCTGTTTTATCATCAGAATTTTCTTTATTTTGTTTTTATTTCTCTTCTGGTTTGGAAGTGCTCCATTATATTTCCATTTTTTCAAATGTTTAATCATATGTACTCATATATGTACTTATATACATGTTTATATACCTATGTATTATACTCATTTATTAAAAATATAAACTGTTCCTTGACTTCTTTTTCAGAAAATCACAAGAAAAATGTTGTACTTTAATTACAGACTGAAAACAGCCTCCCAAACATTGTTAATATTTATTATAAAAGACACAAAATAGTTATTAGTTATTTTTTTTACATTTCATAGTTAAATAATTTACCAATATACCTTATCTATTTCAATATTCGTCATTTTTCGGGGGTCCTACTTCAACCTTATGATAAAGTTCATCCCTTACTTGAGCTTCCCTTGAAGACCGGTGGATAGTTAACTCAACATGTACATTAAGAGAAAATATGGCTGTTTTGCTCACTTTTCCATAATGCTAGGTATAAAATTATAGATTGAGTAGATTTTCACCCCTTGATTTGACATGATTACCCACATTCTTTAGTGACAATTCCCAGGGGTGATGACAAGTCTGCTGTCTCTTTGTAATGTATCTTTTTTCCCTCCCTAGTCTTTCTAAACTTTGGTATTCATCATTTTTACTTTAATCTGTCTAGGGGCGGATTCTTTTTTGTATATCCGATTTATGAAACTTGGAGAATGATAGGATTGTGTGTGTGGGGGGAAGGATATGTCCTAAAACACTCTTTCAAACACATTGAAAATATTAATCTATCTTAAATATCTTAATCTTAAAACTATTTTAATATCATAAAAGTCCCATTATTTAGCTACTATTGTTATGTCGATATTACAGATGAGGAAACAGAGACAAATTCCTCCCTGGGGGGAAAAAATAAAGCTTATTTAAAACTTTCCACTTTTAGATTTTAAGTTGAAATTCTTCAGCTTGAAAAAAAAATTCAGCCATTATACTTTAAATATTGCTTGTTTTCATTCTCTTTAATCTTATCTTTTAGAACTCTGATTATAAATAACTATGTTCCAAGGTCATTATTTGTAATAAGCACACGACAATGATATGTATAGCATTAAAGGGAGATGGATAAGCATGGACTCACTTGCTATCTGGACTGGCATCTGCATTTTTCTCTATAGTATTGCTTCTCTCATCTGCTGATTAGTGCACAAAGGTTTATGTGAAATGAGACCCTCATCCTTTATTTCAACTATTTCCAATTGCTGTATCCAGGATGGTGTACTTGAAAACACACACATATTAATTTTGATTCTGATTCTTTTATTTGATGCATTAGAATACTCTGATCTACAACAAGATCCTGCAGCAACATGCTCTGATGAGTTTAATGCAATGAATTAACTTGCCTCAGTTTGTCTCCGTTTTCTCATATGTAATATGAATATAACATTAGTACCCAACTAATCAAACTCTTAATGATATTAATTAGGTTGATATTTTCAGCATGCTTAAAAGAATATTTCCTGGAACTGTCCTCCCCTTCCCCACATGCTTCCATCCTATCACTCTCCTAGTCTTATTACCATTATTTCCTCAATATCTCAGATCAACCTCTGCTATCTACCCTGATGCTGCCTTAGCTCAAGCTTTGATTACTGCTCCTCTGGGCTATTGTAATAGTTTCCTAAACAGCCTCAGTGTCTCCAGCTTCATTTTATTCTATTCCCTCCTCCACAGCACCACCAAAATTTGTTTCTAAATTGCATATCTGTTCACATCATGACTATTCAAATTCATCTAGTGGCTTCTAATTACTTTCATATACCTGAGAATGACCTACTTCAGCTTCTGGCCCCCACTTTTTTCCTTCAGGCTTCTCTGAGTCCATGATTTTGCACTTATCTCTCTTTTTGGTTCTCCTGGTCTGTATTTAGTTCCCAAATTATTAGTGTTCTTTCCTCGGTGCTTGTGTCCTTGTTGTTGCCCTTTTAGAGGATCCTGCCCAACACTGTCCACTTAGCTCATCTTCGTTCATCACCTAAAACCAGCAGGTGTAGCATCTCCTCCTCTTCGCAGTGTTTCTTAATCCCAATCCTCAAGCTGAGGTCAAGGTTCTTTGCATATATTGGTACATACAGATACTTTAGCACTTTCTCCATATTGTAATTGTTCATTTCATTGTCTCTTTCATTGATTCTAAAGTGAACTCCTTGAGGGTAAGAGCCATGGGCTGTTAATCTCTGTATCAGAAAAATAACCATCTGATACACAGTGAGAAGGCTCAGCAAATATTTGCTAAACTTATAAATAAATGATTTGCTTGTTAGATTTCAATAAATGACTCACATTGAGGTTTGTGGAATAGAGATGGTTACTATTAATGAAGTAGAGTCCTGTAAGACTTGTTTTTAATATTGCCATTTAATTTAAAAAGTATGTAGTGAGTGCCTACTGGGTGGACAACAATTTTCTACGAGCTATGGGCCATATAAAGAAATATAAGACAATTTTGGTCCACATGATGCTCCCAGAGATGTTAAAAGAAATAGTTAAATTTCCATATGATATAACACAAAGAATTATTTTGAGCCTTAAAATAAACAGTGGTTTCATGAAATTTTGATTCTAGAACTCTAACAGACATTTTAATCTATCTATTCCCTTGAATTAAATACCTAATAAAGACATGATGGTCCCCACTTCTGCCTGCCCACCCACCTCAGTCATCTGTATCTTCACACCCTCTATACAGAATGGCCAACCTTGATCCTTTGGCCCACATGTGCAATTCCTATTAACGGCAACCACCAAAGCAATAAGAGTGAATTTAATTTAAAAAGTGCAATCCTGTTCTGCCTTGTGCAGAACTGGACTTGGAATTATTTGTGACTGTGATTTAGCATTATTTCTGGGGGGAGAATCACCCTGTTTCATACTAATAGTCTTCCCAGGAAGTTTCATTAGAGTGAACTGCAATTTTTATTGCTCAGGATTTAACAAACTCCAATCTACAGTCTCAGTGCCACTTTCTGCCAGCCTCCCAATCTCAGATGAAATTCTAAAATTTAACGATGTCAACTCAGGATTCAGCCTGCCACCCAAGTTTCCTTGCTGAGTTTCACACACTAGAGACCTCGCGCCTCTTCCCTCTTCATGCGCGCCTTTCTCCTGAAATTCCTCTGCTCAACACTCCTGACAACAACCTGTCTGCAGATGCACCAACAGCTGCTCCTGCTGAAAAATGGGCTTGTCTCTCTCATGGGGGCTATGATTTCTGGCATATGCATGCCTCCTACTGTCTCTTTGGTTTTAAAGCAATTTTCAGCACACCTGCTTGCTTGAACTTTACTGATAAACCCTCTTAAGAGTTCACTCAAGAAAAAAATATCCGTTTTCTAGGTACTTTCCTGTAATTCTAAATTTCACTTTAAATCTCCTAGTAAAGTGTTTACCCCTGTGGATGGAGAGACAATCTGTGCTGAGATAGTCCTGCTGCCTCGGGCAGGATATCATCAGCTCTCATATCACAGCAGATAGACAAAGGGATGATCCATTAAGGGAATAAGGCCAACTTGTTTGTACTTCCAAAATTGTTCCTTAGAGTGTATTTTCTACTGCCATGCCCAGCCTGAGAGTAACCATCACCTAAGAGATTACATCTCACTCAAAGAATTCTCCAATTGGATGGTTCTACTCTTTTGGTTTTGATTCTACAGCCTTTAAACTTGAGTCAATCTCTTGCAAACAGTACTCAGTTCATTTTTACTCTACTTTCTAGTCTTACTTTAAAAACATTCTCCATAATGTCGTACCTTTTTTTACATCACAGGCACATTTGTGTGGCCACTGTCCTTAAGAGTCGCCATTTAGTCCATCCATGGGTCGTGCAAAAAGTGAATACTTAATCTGATTATACGCAGCCACCTAGCAATTTAAAAATTCCTTTTTTTTCTTTCTTTAATTCAGACTCCTGGTCTTAAGGTAATTGTCTTAATGCTCCAATGTAGTCCTTGCATGACGTTGCTCAATGTTGAAACCTTTTGATTATTGCTCCCGTTGAGCTGGTGGATGTTCTCCACTGTGACCACGGTCATTGTGTTAACCCATCTCAAACACTGTGAGACAGTGAATTGGGGAGTAAATGAAACTTTCTAAAGCAGGTTTGAATCAGCTAAACTTTATCTAAAATAAGGAGAAATAGTGGTCTAAATTCAATGGTAGGGAATTAACACTAATGTTGCGAAAGTAATATGAGTACAAGCTATGTAAGACATCTCAAAACTAAAACCAATATGAATACTAAAAGTAGGTGACAAATGGAAATGGGTGGGCCTTTTGGACTTAGAATGAAGTTGCAATGTCCCAAAAAGAGCAACATAAAAATACAGGAGAAGAAGCGAGACAGTCCACACAGGAACCAAAGCCAGTGTTGTTAATCCTTTGTATACAGAATTTGGTCAATGATATATCAAATCAATGAATGACCATTGCTTAAATAAATATGAAAAACTCCTTTTTGTTTGATTCATATCAATTCTCTTTGTTAGTGAAATTCTCTGCCACAAAACATTAAGAAATAGCTTTTCATTGGTTGAGTAGAGTATAAAGGTAAAATAATATTAGCTAAACACCTACTATGTATTATATTCACTTAAACACTGGACTTCACTACACACTGATTCAATGGATGTAATTATCCTTATTCCACGTCTGATTAGGCTCAGAATCAATGATAACATCACTAGTCAGTGTAGAGACAGGATATGAACCTAGTCAATTCTGATTCTAAAGCCAGTGCTTTTGCCATTATGTTCTACTGCCTCTGAAGCTTCCTTCTCCAGCTGAAACATAAGGTATCCCAGTTACCAAAATCACATTGACTCTGCGCCATCCTCCACTCACTCTTTGTCTTATTTTATTCTGTTTCTATGCCAGTGCAACCAGGCAGCTCCTTTGGCAATGGGAAGGCCACGGTCTAGAAGGAAACCAGTTACACACAGCTCTGCTTCACACTAGCTTCATGAGCCTGGGAAAGCAAATTCACCTGTCTGAAACTCAGGTTTCTCATCTGTAATGTGGGAATAAAAATGCTTGAAATAGACCTACTGGGAGGATCAAACACCTGGTAGACAATATATGTGCAGCACACATTAATTCCCTTCCCCTTCACTGTCAATTTGCTGACTTCAGATTGGATACAATCTTCCTCCTTTGACCTTTCCTCTCTCTTCTTACAAAATTCAATTCCATTCACTTAGCGTCTGAACATAATTGACACTTAATGAATACATGTTGAGTGAATGAAAGATCTCTTCAAGCCTCAGATCAAATGTCTGCAGGACTCTGAAGCCCCAGCTCCACCCTTGTTAAGATCTGTGACTGTCCTTTCTGCCGACAACACTGGTTTTTGTACCTTCATTAATGTTGAGCATGTTGTCTTATAATTATTGGCTCTTGGACTTTCTAACTAAATGATAAGTTTCTCAAGAGCAAGGACCATCGTTTACTCTTTCCTATAAACTTAGCACTTAAGCATCTTGGAATATTTATTTGACAAATTATTGTTTGAAAGATTTAACCGGACTCATTAATATAAGTAGTTCACACTGATTAATCTTGCCTGTAACATCTCTGGAAGTATTTAAATACAATAAGGAGGTTAATTAAAGAAATTCTGACTAGCCAGCACATGAGTATATTAGTTTACTTAGGTTTACAAGATAGTGCTATTCCATATTTATGTAAGAGTTTTATTTTGAACAATCTCATGTTTAATGATTGGGGGTGGAAAAGTCTTGGGTGTGAATTATCTATAGATAACTTTATGACAGATTCGTTTATAAAACATAGAATTAAAAAAAGTAAATAACTCTCCTAATCAACTTATTCAATAAATAGTAAATTTCAAAAAAATAAAAAAAATAGGGCCGTCATATACTGAGAGACTATTATATATAATCTATTATCAAATAATTATATACTATATATGTATAATCTTTCTTTATTTTTTTTTGATGAGGAAGATTGGCCCTGATCTAACATCCACCACCAATCTTTCTCTTTTTGCTGAGGAAGATTGTCTCTGAGCTAACATCTGTGCCCATCTTCCTCTATTTTATATGTGGGATGCCTGCCACAGCATGGCTTGACAAGCAGTGCCTATGTCTGAACCTGGGATCTGAACTCACGAACTCCTGGCCACTGAAGTGGAACGCATGAACTTAGCCACTACACCACTGGGCCAGCCTTGTGTTTATAATCTTGAACAAAGAAACAGAACAAAATTCTAACATCTTTTCCCCATGGTAAGGGCCTTCACCACTCGCACTCTCACGCATTGCATTCACTTTGATGGTGCTACTTGTGATGCTGCTGATTCATTAGGTGTGCCCTGAAAGCAGATGCCTCTGTCTGTGTCCTTAGGGCTCTCCAGAAAAGGGTAAATTCTAGTTCCCACCACTGCATTCCGGAAGACATGAATTAACTTTTGAATAGGGACAGGGATCGGCTATCTGCTCTAAAACAGGGCCTGCCAACTTCATCTAATTGTTTTAGAGAATTCTTTGAATGGTAAAACATTCCATAAATAGGAGAGATTCATTACAATCATATCGGTTTTGACCTCAACTCAACCGTCTCTCCCTTTTCAAAATCACCAGAAAACAGTTTAATTTCATTTATAAAAAAAATGAAAGGGACCTTTTTAAGGCTGTTGCCTTCTAACTTCCCCAACGTGTTCTTACCATTCTGCCCCTTGTCGCTCAGAGCAATTTCATACACCCACTGTTCCTGGGTCACCCCCTCTCTGCTGTAAGCCGTAACTGTCCCCTCAGATGTTACTTGATAATTACACAGTATCTTTATTGGTACTCTCAGGCTTGTTTTCAGTTTTTGATTAATTATGAAAACCCCACAAGTAGAATTTCACGTTGTAAACGTGCCTCTGCCACTCTGAAATTCCCCCTAGGAAGGTAGCTGACTACTTTACCTGTTCAGAAATATGGCCCCGCTGAGAGAATATTCCACCTCTGAGAGGACAGAGCTTCTCTTTGGGATGACTCAGAGGGTGGGAACTGGCAGAAGTCGAGACTGACTTTGACATCCCTCAGAAACGTTCGTCAGAATGGGGAGGCTGGCCCAATAACAGAACTTGCAAATACACTCTGCTTTGAGAGGGTGACTCACCCCTAGGAAAACCCATTACTTTCCTGGAGCCCTGCTATATTCTCAATTTTTCCCTTTTTATGGCAAATATAAAGTAGTTAGAACTCCCACACACTTTTCCTTCAGCATCTCTGAAAATTGCTCGGCCCTGTTCAGGGCTTCACCAGTGATAAAAAGCTTATTCTGCATATTCCAAGACAGCGAATGGCAGAGAACACATCTAATGTGACTGCCCAGTGCATTGACATTCATATTTAGTACGCAAAGGCAAGTCATTTCTAAGGGAGGGAGCCTGGTTTGTTCTGTAATGCCCCGCGACAGTCCTGTGTCTACTGCTGCGGCTCCTGACAGATCTTATAAAAGATCGTAAATTACTATCTGTTGAAATATATGAATTTAATGGATTCCATTAATGCACACCTGCACAGAAGAGATTTCAGGAGCCCAAAGATACGATCAGTCAAACAGCTTTAATAGTTATTAATTACAGAAGCAGACTATTTATCCCCTGCCTACATAGAAGTCTGCGAGTAGTGTAATACTCACACTTCAAGGCTTTCTGGATGGAAGAAGGAAATGGGCTTTGTTTGAAAGGATCAAACACTTATTTTAGCTAATGCCTTTCCATGCTGGGATTTTTTTATTTATTTATGGGAGAGAGGTCACTACTTTTGCAGGTGGATTTTAAGAAATTTAATGTCATGGAGAGTGTGGAATTTTTTTTTTTTAAAGAATCATATGAAAACGCTTCAGCCAGCATTTAATATAGGCCACTTCCTCTTACCTCTAAGTGCATGCAAACCAAAATGTTTAGATAAAAACCTAAACTAACCATTCAGGAAAGTCCCAGTCAAGTTCTCGTATATAGTCCTGATGATACTTTGCTTGAAGTGGTTGGGTAGGGTGGTGTGCATGAGGTTTCCATAAACCACAGCTTTGGCTCAGTTATGCACACATTAGGGACAAGGATGTCACCATCTTTACCTAATAACAATCATGATAATGACAGAAGGTAATTTTTACCACATGCTAGATGTCTCACAGGGAATCAATGAGGCAGATACTATTGTGATCTCCGTTTTAGAAATAAAGAAATTAGGGCATGGGAAGGTGAAGGATCTTGCCTTTGATCCCAACTTAGTGTTTGAATACAAGCTGCCTGTTGCTCCACGACCTTAACCACTGCACGATGCTGACTTTCAACCATTCAAAAAGACTGTCATGTGTGACCCTATTTCTATTCTGGCAAAGATGACTTTATCTACCTGAACACAAACTTTGTGACAAAAGCAAGAGAGAAGCACCTGCCCTAGAGGAGGATAGAGCCTTCTTCAAGGCAGAACCAGTCTCTAAGTCTTGAAAATCTGATGACAGAAAATAGTGGGCCAAGAACCGTCTCTAACCAGGAAATATGCTGGCAGTCTGGGAGACCGAATGCTCAATGCCAGGGTCAGAGTTAGACCATTGTGATACCTCCTGCATGCTGTGTCTCTTATCTGGATATTTGACTATGGCTGTGCCTCCATATATGCCTTTTGAACTGATTTTAAAACAATGTTTTTAGTGTGATTTATTCTCCCAGATAAGCTACATGCTTTGAACAGCCAACTCTCTGTCTGAGTCATCTTTTCATTTCCCATAGGGCCTAGCACAGTGCTCTGCATGTGGGTAATATTCTATAGAAGTTTATTCAGTCAACGTTAGAGACTGATTTGGTACATCAAACAGGCCTTTGTTTTGCTATCTCTGCAAAGAGTTTCCTTATTATTTAAGGTCTTATTGTAGTCCCACTTCTATGAAACATTTAAAGACAACAGTAGCTCATCATATTCTCTCTTTTTCTGGATGCATATAAATTTATACTGTTGATTGTCCTTCTTGGGGACCAGTTTGCAAATTAGCAAACATTTATTAAGCACTTACTAGGTACCATGCACTGTTCCCAATACTTCCAATATATCTGCACATCTAATAACACAACAATCTTCTGAAGAAGTACTGTTACTGTCACCATTTTAGAAATGGGGAAATTGAGGCACTGAGAATTGAAGTAAGTTATCCCAAGTTAAAAAGTTAGATGTGATAGAGCCGGAAACCACAACTGAGCCTTTTGACACAGAATGTGAGCCCTTAGCTACTGTTACATTACCTCCCAGAAGCCAGAGAACTTCTGAGGTCTAGTAATTAACCAGAGAGGTTAATTGGAGATGAGGATTTTGAGAAAACATAACACTTTGAAGAAGTTTAGAAGTGAAGGGGAAAGTAAAATGGTGTCAGTAGCTGAAAGTTTATTTTGTTTTTAAGATGAAAGGCCGTTGAGCATCTTTAAATGCTGATAGGTTAGAACCAGGGCAGAGGCTGGAGATAGAGGAATGGGACAAGGAGTAATTCAGCAGAGTGTAGGTCCCTCACCTGTTCACACTGTCTCTGCCCAGAAGGCCATCCTCACATGTGTGGACCATGGCAAGGCTGTCTTAACTGGTGTCCTAGGGCCCATTTTTATTTCTTATGTCACCAACCACCACAGTCCCTTCCTAAAATGGGAAACTGCTCGCGTTACTCCTTGGCTTAAAATCTCCAATAGCTTCCTTATTGCTCGCATGATAAAGTCTAAATTACTCCATATGACTCCAAAAGTCCTCCATGATCTGTCCTTGTACACTCTGGCTTCATAATTTACTCAGTAACTTGAGCATCCTCTCCTCTGACCCATTCTACACTGAGCTACTTTTAGCTACAGAGGCTATTCTCCCTGTTGTCTGCCTGTAAAATCACTCATATTTTAAGAACCACATCAAACACCACCTCCTTCATAAAGTCTTTTCTTTCTCTCCAGGCAGAATTAAACATTCCCTTTTGTGTCTCCCTGTGTATGCTGTATATACTTCTATCATAACAACTATAATGTTTTATTGCTCTAATTTATTATCTTGACTGGCTTCCCCTGCTAAATTGAGAGGTGCTTGAGAGCAAGGACAACTTGATCAGTCTTGATACTCTCATAGGTAACTAACACATAGTAGGTACCCAGAAATTAGTTGTGAATAAGTGAATGTGTATTCAACAAATGTAGGAAAAAAATATTATTGGATGATATGGGGAGAGGAAAACATGATGAAGATATTTTTTCCTCCTCTAAAGAGCTGAAATAATATACCTGGTTTATAAACAAATCATTCTTCTTTCAAGAACAGCCCGGTAACTGTCTCAATAAGTGAAGGACATATATTAGAAAAAGTATTATACTTACTGTTGACATTTCATTTTCTGTCTTTTTTATGTGCCCATACAGCTGCAATAACCTTGCTCCTACAATCCTTCTGACTGGGAAAACCATTTCTATGCATAAAGTTTCTGTGTGTACAAGTGTGGCTTGGAGTAAGTGGATGTAG
Source organism: Equus caballus (assembly GCF_041296265.1). Taxonomy (NCBI): domain Eukaryota; kingdom Metazoa; phylum Chordata; class Mammalia; order Perissodactyla; family Equidae; genus Equus; species Equus caballus. The sequence continues at coordinate 67,939,533 of NC_091691.1, read as the reverse complement.
ATGATGCAGTTGATAGCCATAGCTATGAGTTGCCCAGCTTTACCATTCTTGGCCTAAGTGTGTCCACAGAAATCACTGAATGAGCTTCATGTTTCACTATGCAGTGTTACATTTATAGGAATTGCATATACCTTTGCATAAATATGGTGGTGCAATTTGACATCTTTTAATGTGACCAGAAATTTAATCCAGTGGAGGAGGCCAAATTGTATTACTGTCCATTTCATGGTTGTGAAAGCTGAAAAGATGGTCGGTGATGGAGCCAGAACCAGCACCTAGTAATTCTAACTTCCCATTCTGTATTCTTTGATATGCAATATGACTTTCCAAATGGAAGTTATATTGGGAGGGAGGACCACTGGCCAAATTCAGACTTTGATTTAGATAGTAAATATCTCTTGGCTAAGCATAATGAAGAAAAATTTCTTTCTTTATTATACCTAAATTATAAGAGTAGAGAATATTTCTGTATGTCTGGCTACTTGCAAATTCATTGCCATTATCTTCATTGTCGTTATCTTCATGTCTGACGCCGTCATCATCACCAACATTGCTATCATTTTCGTACTATTTTACAGTTCCTGCACCACTTTCACTCACATTACCTGATTCTTACAAAAGCCTTATGAGATAAATATAGTACCCATTTCACGCATAAGAGAATCGAGTCTCAGATTTGTTAATAATTCAGCGTGTAGGTGGCATGGCTTGATCTTGATGTCAGATATTCTAACTTAACTTACATGCTCATTAATACATGCTGTACCCTCAGACATTGCTATGAGAGTCTTATATTGCTTTTCTGGGATGCTTTCCATGGCAAAAGAAGACCTCTATAAGGTATAAATCATACACTTTTAGTAATATTCCTTTGTTGAGCATCTATTATAGCAAGTGTATATGCCAGGTACTGTAAGAAATATCAGAACAAAAAGGATACAATTCTTGTCTTAAAGATACTTATGTGTTGTTCGAATAGTAAAAATGGAAGAAATATCTTCAAAGCTAAAAATAAAGGTTATTATGGCAGGGAAAAGATAAATACTATTGAGATATATACGCCAAGGACTATGGAAGTTAAAAGGAAGTAATAGTCCACTATTTCTTAGAATCATGGAACTTTGGGAATGGATGAGATTGTACAAAGAAGATTAAGCTCCTCATAAATTTCAGATATTTCTATGGCTTCCCATTGCCTCCAGAATAAGAACCAAAAAAACTTGAGGCTTCCACATCTTGACTTCCTTACTGTCCCAGGCTCATCTTGCACCACAGAAGGCTCTAGGTGTGCAACATTTCTTCATTTCCCTGATCATAATACATAGAACGCATATCTTTCATGTTCTGTGCCATTACATATTCTGTTTTCTTTTCTTGCAATGGTCTGTTCTTGACTTCGTCTTTCATAGAAATCTCAGCCTAAGCTGTACCTTCTCAAAGATACATTCCAGCAACCCCTAGGAGAATGTATGGTTTCTCTTTATGTGCCAGTATACACTGTCTCTCCCTCCATTATGCAATTTTTGGTCACCCATATGTCTTCTCTACTATAATGTGAGCTATTTGAGCTATTTTGGTCAGGGACTATAACTTATTTAATGTTTATGAACTTGTCACTGAACCTAATACTGGTCATGTTTTTGTTAAATGAATAATGAATAGATCTGATAGATCGTAGAGGGTAACCCTTTCATTAAACCAAACACATAGTTTCAAATACAGAAATTTATTCTACATTAGCCCTGAGAGGATCATTTCTCCTTTACTTGTATCCCTGCCAATATTGATGATGCCACTGCTTCAAAAACAAACAATAAACCCAAATTATTTTGCAATTTCTCCATTACAATCATGTACATGACACCTTTTGAAATAATTAAAAATCGTTAATCATAACTCTTGTAAATTCTTTCTTATCTAAAATAAAAAACCATTGTTCAGTTATTTTCAGGTATGACATAGCTACACACATTTTGGTTCAGCATTCTCTGGTCTCGAAAAACTTTGTCAATGTTTCATTTCAAATGGATTTCCTGGAGTCTGCTTGTAACTCTCTGGAACACTTCGTAGAAACAAGGAGAAAAAGTCAGAATTGGCCTGGAGCTCAGAGCAGTCTTAACATTGGGAAAGGGCTCAGAGGAGTCTTCTAAAAGTGAGAAGGGTAGATTATTATATTGCATTATTAATATGCAATGGATATGCATTTATTCATGTATGGTTGGCTCTACCTTTTCAACATTAAATTACTTTCTACCTTATGAAAACTTAGTTCCAAATGCTTTTCTGAAGTGCAAATTGTCCAGGGAGAAAAGATGGTTCTGTTAGGTTGGTATTCGAGGCCAGCCCCAGGTAAAATAGTGAAGCAGATGAAGATTTTTCTTGATATCTTTCCATCCCAAATGAGAAAGAAAAGAACAAAAATAAAGCAAGTTCACCCTGCTAAGAAATCAGTGTCCTCATTTTATTTCTGTTGCCCATAGTTGCTATTGCATGCACGCCCCAACTATTGCACACGCACCCTATGCTTCTTTGTGGGTAATGATAGGATAGGCATATGTGGCAATAGCAAATAGCTCCAGATCCCAGTGACCTAAGACATAAAAATTTACTTCTTGCTCATGCAAATCTGACATAAGTTCAACAGCTCCACAAGGCAGTTGTCTAAGTGTTAACGCAGCAACCTAGGCTGCTTCCATCTTTTTTCTGCCATACCAATTCACAGGCTCCACAGTCACACCACACAAGAAGAGAGGCTGCAGGGTTGCCTACCAACTCTTAAATGCTTTGGTCTGAAAGGGAGATTTATTGCTTTCCTTCACAGTCCTTTGATTAGGACTGGTCACATGACTGCATCTGATTGTAAGGAGGCTGGGCAATGTGGGAGAATTCACAAATATTTAGTGAGCAGTTACTATCTATTCCTTGCCCTTGATCTTCAGCCTGTGCTAGAACAGAGCTGGGCAGGAAGTAACTCAAAAACAAATCCTATAAATCAAATTAAAACTTGTCCATGTATAGTTATATTTTTTAGTGGAGGCCAGCGCATTATGGTGAGAAATGTTATAATTTGTTTAAGATGTTTACTGGCTAATGTGTTTCTCAACATCTTAAAGAGATTACGTTTCTCACTGTTGTGAGCTAAAACGTGTTTGCCCCAAATTCATATGTGGAAGCCTTAACCCCCAGTACCTCAAAATGTGACTATATTTTGAGAGAGGGCCTGTACAAACATGATTAAGTTGAAATGAGTGGAGTGGACCCTTTCCAATCTGACTGGTGTCCTTTTAGGAAGAGAAAATTTGGATACACAAACAGAAAACAAAGCTGTTCACACACAGAAGAAAGACCATATGAAGACATAGCAAGAACTCAGCAACCTGCAAACCAAGGAGGAAGACCTCAGAAGAAGCCCATCCCACTAACACCTTGATCTTGGACTTCTAGCCATCAGAGCTATGAAACAGTGTTTTTCTCTTGTTTGAGCCGCTTAGTCTGGTAATGTTTCATGGCAGGTTAGAAAATTAATATATTCACCTTCAGCATGTTAGTTGTATCTCATAGGATGGGCTAAGTTACACTATAATAACAGGTACATTCAAACTATCAGTAGATAGTTGAAACATAAAACATTGATTTCTTGATCCTTTTATGTGTCCCTTCAGAGGCCAGCTTGAGGCTTTGTTCTGTGTGATACTTATTCAAAACCAGACGTACAAAGCCTCTGCTGTCTGAAACACTGAGACTTCCTCTGTTGGTGGGAAGAGAAGGCACCAAAGTGGTTTTTGGCAAACTGTTTTCTCTTCCATTACCCTGGCCAAAGCAAGTCACCCAGCCAGGCTCAATTCCAAAGGGGACAGGGAGTGCAGTCTGTCCATTTTCAGAAAGGTGGAGGATTGAAGTCTTCGTGAATAGTTCTATGACTATATTACCATATGTATGAAAGGTGAAGGTAATGATGAAATGTGTGCAGATTTGGAGGGTTATTAGAAGAGGTAATTTAGTGATACGTTGACAGTAGTCTTATATTTGTTGGCTGCATGGTATCATAGAAAGCATTCTGGGTCAGATATATTCTACTTCTGCTAACTTTACCCATGTCATTTATCTTCTTTCTAGACACATCATTCAAAATCTCTGAGTTTCATTTTTCTTCCTTATTAAAAGATGGAACAGGGGCTGGCCCCGTGGCCGAGTGGTTAAGTCTGTACGCTCCGCTGCAGGCGGCCCAGTGTTTCGTTGGTTTGGGTCCTGGACGCGGACATGGCACTGCTCATCAAACCACGCTGGGGCAGCGTCCCACATGCTACAACTAGAGGGACCCACAACGAAGAATATACAACTATGTACTTGGGGGCTTTGGGGAGAAAAAGGAAAAAATAAAATCTAAAAAAAAAAAAAAAAAAAGATGGAACAAACCCAGATGATCACTAAAGACTTTTTCATCTTTAAAATTCTGAAATCTCATGATTTCTGTGTTTGCTCTCTATGCAGTTGTCAGTTTAAGTTTTCTTTCTTTCTTCCCTCCATCCTCCCTTCCTTATTTCCTTCCTTTTTTATTTATTCTGAAAGTACATCCTGAAGACCTACGACACATTGCCCTCTGAGCGAGATACTCTGAAAGATGGAGATCTTCTCAAGATTTACAGTGCTTACTGCTCAAAAAAGGGGAGGAAATGGACACACACGTAAATAATTATATACCAGTCAGAAGATGCCAAGCTACCTGAAAAATAATTAGAAAACCATACACTAGGGCTGCAGAGAATAACAAGTCTGTACTTAAAAAGTCAGGAAAGAGTCCATGGTGAAAATGACAATCTCTGAAAATAAGGTGAAGGTTCTCTCAGTGGAGAAACCCAAAAAGCAAAGCAGGAAAGAGCTTCAATGAGAGGGCACCAGGAAGTGGACCAGCTGACGGAAGCCAAAGCTTGGTCTGGAGAGATGCCAGTCAGGAAGACTGAGAGGCTGGGTGGGCTCAGATTCTCTGGGGAACTCGAGAACATAATCAAGAAAGGGATTGGTGACCCCCACCAGTTTTATGAAGAAAAATAACACGATAAAAAAAGTGGAATTCATTTTGTAAATATCTAACGAAAACAAATATTAACAATGTTAAGAATGGTATAAAGAAAGAAAAATTGGAGTCACCTAGACCACAAATATGTTTTAAGGAGCTTGCATTGCATCATAGGCTGCCTTACATACATGCTCGCATGCACACGCACATGTGTGCATAGGAACCCTCTAAAGGTGCTGTGATGGTCACTTTTACGTGTCAACTTAGCTAGGCTATCATGTCCTTTGTTTCATCAAAGAGTAGTCTAGGTGTTACTGTGAAGGTTCTCTGAAGATGTGATGAGCATTTATAATCAGTTGACTTTAACTAAAGGAAATTACCCTCAATAATGATTGTGGGCCTCATCCGATCAGTTGAATATCTTACAAGTAAGAAACTGAGATTTCCCAGAGAAGAAGAAATTTTGCCTCATGGCTGTAAAATAGAAATCCTGCTGTTTTCAGCCTGTTGGTCTGCCCTACAGACTTCAACCTTGCCGGCTCCCACAATCACAGGAGGTAATTCCTTAAACTCTCTCTCCTGTTGCTTCTGTTTCTGTGGAGAACCTTGACTGAAACAGGTGGGGAGAAGCCAAGAAGGAATCTTCCATCTACTGCCCCGGAGCAAACCTAATTATGTCCTTATATCCCTTACTAAAACTGACAGATATGTTTTAAATTGTTTTTGGTAAGTGATGAGGATGGATTTCAAAAACGTCATTTCTCACAGGAATTCCTCATCTTCCGCACAGCTCTCTGCTGCAGCAAATATTTGCTTTGCCTTTTTTTTGTTGTCTTAAACTTCTATCGAATCTTTTATTATTTAAACTTTTACATGTTTACATCCTCTCTCTCTAACCGTATTGCTCTCTCATACACCAAACTTCCTCCACCCGAACCCTGTTCTTTCAGACACGTTTGCTGATTTGATTGGAGAAGAACACTTGACCCAGAATCTGAGCTTTTGGAACGTGCCCTGGGGCTCTCCCTGAGCAGGAGAAGGGTGGCACTGGCTGTACTGGAGAAGGTCCTCCCTGTTCTCCGTCTGCAGTGGTTGCTGGGGCAGTGAGGGCCTCCCCACATGAGAGGAACACTCATCTGTCTAGGTGTAGTGCAGACCCACTTCTATTGTTTCCCATGAGTGCCCTCATCTCCCTCTGCACGAAATAAGTGATATGACTGACAACCGAGAAGCTCGCCCAATCCATTTCCACAGACACTTCAATTTGGACTACAGTATAATCATAGCCCAGATCAGATTGAACAGTTTCTTTTCTCTCAAATAGTGAATATTCAGATACAAAAATGATCAATTTAGCATATGTTCTTTGTCTGTCTTTGCCTTCGTTTGCAAACTTCTCAGAGGCAAATGTGCTAAGAAAATGTGTAGCGAAGGGTGCCTAGATCAGGAGATTAGAACTCTCTCTTTTTAAAAATAAATTCTTCATCCCACATGTCATATCAAGGACTTGTGAAAAAGCAACATACATTGCAACACCTAGTGAATTAAAAGATTTTTGTGGTTGTTGTTCAAACCCTTATGCAAATTACAGCTTCGTGTTTTCTCAGAATCCACATTGTTTCATGTTGGTAAAGTTCTGCTTCTGTCCTATTGTAAGAATGTAGTCTCTGTGTTACAAACAGATACCACAGTATCAGGAGGAGAGAATAGTCTTTTCTGGCTAGAGTGACAACTAAGGGCTCAGTGGAGAAGGTTTTGTTTGGGTGGAATGCTGAAAGATGGAAGGGTTTGAGTGAGGTGTGTTGAGAAACTCCCTCTTTTATCGCCTGTCTCAAAAGATCTACTTTCAGAATCTTCATCAGTAGCAAGTTTAATCTCCTTGTTTTGCAAAGAGCAACAATAACAATACTATTTTCTTGGTTAAAAAATAGAAGAAAAGGGGCCGGCCCTGTGGCATAGTGGTTAAGTCCAGCGCGCTCCGCTTTGGTAGTCCAGGTTCACAGGTTTGGATCTGGTGGCAGGCCTACATCACTTGTCAGCAGCCATGCTGTGGCGGTATCCTACATACGAAACAGAGGAAGCTTGACATAGATGTTACTTCAGGGCAAATCTTCCTCATAGCACCCCCCCCCCCCAAAAAAAATGGAAGAAAAGAAGTCATATTTCTTTTATGATCAGTTCACATATCATTTAATTCCCTATCCAAGGATGTAAAAGTCCCAAAGTATGAAGCAGACTTTTAGTAAGACTATCGTATCTTTACAGCATCCCTATAGTACATAGAGGACAGAGTTAGAATAAAGCTTCAATATAAAGTGATAGAGAAGTTTTGGGAAAAGTTATCAGAACTGAATTTGCCCATATGGTAATATGCCTCTTGGCACAGAGCTCATTTACCATAAATGCTATGCCATGCTGAATCAGTAAATTTGGCTTTGATCCTGTCTCGCATTCTCCCACACTCTCCTTTCCACCTCTTCAAATCCTGTCTGTCCTTCAAGGGCCTGCTGAGCACTCCTCTGAGCATTTCAGTGACTAACTCCTTTGGACATGGCCATTTATTCATTTAGCAAATATTTATGGAGGCCTTAGTATTAAAGCCTGTTTTTTACAAATCCAGGCTGCTTTCCATTCTATAGTGTAGGTGTTTTCCAATCACTTTTTGTGTGTCTCCATGGTAAATTGGTTCCATGGAGGGAGGGCATGCTATCTGGAACTCTGAAACTTTACAGTGGGGATCATCCATGCCTATAGTCTTAATCCGGCTCCAGATTCTTGGGCCACTTGTGCTCCAGGAGAAAGGAGAAAGGGGTGAATCTCCACTGGCTCACAGGGAATCAACACTGTTTGGACCTTAGAACTTCAGTGTCTTTTTCATTCAATAATTCACTGAGTATCTACTCTGTTCCAGGTGTGAGGTTAGAATTGGGTATGCAGAAAATGAAGATACATAGACACATTTCTCATGCAGAGGTGTCTAATCATGCAGACAGATAGGTAAAGGCAAGAATTAAACTAATGTGGGAGGTGCTGAGATAGCAAGAGAACACTGTCTACTTTCCATGGTGGTGAGAGGAAGGGTGCATCAGAAAGTGAGCCTGTTCAGGAAGCATTGATTTTTTTCTGCTGAGCCCTAATATAGGTAAGTGCTCAGGCCATCAGATACCCTTGAAACTCCCTGTTTTCCTGTCTGTCTGTCAAGATTTATACCAATCCTCTGTCTCTTGTTCTTCTCTATTTTGTTTCTTACACCTTCATCTTGTTTTATCAGTATGGAGCATAAACTTGGTTTGCACTATTCTCTAATGCTTCTTGTACTCAATTTAAATTTTCCCTAGTAGAATGATTGCATGGCTCACACTTGTGTTTCAATGTGCCTGTCAGTTTCATGGCACATGCCTGTTGGGTGTTTTAAGTTTTTAAAATTCATCAAGACTCCAAGAGTCATTCCACTGCCACATGAGAATGTAGTATGCCTTTGGCACTGGCTTGGATTAAATACAATATTTTTTTATATCTATTGTTTTATAAAGTGGAAAGATGACCAGAATTTGAATCCCAGGCTGCCTATCTCCTTGCAATCCATATATATTAGGAGAGATATATAAAAAAGAAGAACACTTAAGGCAATCATGTATTATTACTAGCTGGGATATTAACCTCCCAACTCCAGTTAAACTTTTATCCTCTTGAAACAGGTAGGCCCTGGAAGGCATCATTTGCTTCTTAGCTAAACTAAATGTAGGCCTAGGGGTTTACTGAATGGCCCTGTCCAAAGAAACCCCCATCCCTTTGTTCCATTTGGCATCAAAAGGGCAAGGGTGACCTAATGTGAAAGAGACCCCAGGATCCATTGTAGCACACTCACATCCTGAGATAAAAGAAAGAGGAAGAAAATTGTAGAAGAAAAACACAATGCACAAAGAATTAAAGAGATGAAAGGAGAACTTCGTTCATGTCTGATTCTGTTCATATGCCCTTTATTCTTCTCATTAAGCTGTTGACTAAAATATGGTTATAGGAGACACTTGAAGATTAATTTAATTGTTAATGCATATCAGAATCTTTCTTTTGCAAAAGAAGGCCACATGTGTAAGTAGGTTAGGAGGGAGGGATCAGTTGAGAGAGGAGGAGGGGAGAGAGAGTACAGAAGCATTGTCCTCCATCCTAACCCATGTAATATTCCCCTTAAGATACTAACCGGGTACCGACATGGCCACTGATGTCTCTTCTGCTTACTGTGGCACCTCAATCACCATAACAGAATGAAGGACAAGGAAAACAGCAGGACAACTTCAGAGTAATCAATACACTGTAAATACCTGAAATCTTGTACCCTCATAAGATACCTTCACCCAAAGCCTGTTTACTTCATTTATCCAGAGACTAGAAAATAATATATTATGTTCATCATTCCAATTTTACGTTGGAAAGTTTATGGCATATTTTAGAAATTTTTCAAACCAAAATGGTTCAAATATTTTGATACTTATAAAAGTAAACCATCTTCATTGTCTGAATAATGCATATGACCGAAATCCTTTCAATATAAAGAAATAATGGTTTAAAATAAAGAAAAATATCATTTGTATTGTATTATATACATGTTGTTGCCTATTTAATACTATTATAATAGTAATTAATATCTTTCATTAGCATCAAATGCTAAAATCTCAGCCAACAGACTATGGAGAAGAAAGTGGCTGAAGCCAAGACCACACAGGGCAGGAGATGAGGTATGAATTAGTGTGGGCTAGTCATTAAGAACTTGTATTTAGGTTCAAAACATGGCTCACCATTTTATGGGTAAATTACTTCAGCATGTTTGATCAGATTTATTTATGTATAAAAAATGGTAATGATAATAGTACCTAATTCATAGGTTATTACAGAGATTAAGTGAAATAATGTACACAAAGTATTCAGAATGATGTTTGGCACATAGGAAATACTTAATAAACATTAGCAGATTTATTGGACTGGACCATGAGGAGTGCAACAAGCAACATCCTTTGCAATGCTCAAGATGTATCATTATTGCAGGCTTGATTTAGGCCAATGTCCATCTCTGCGGGTGTCCAGCCCTGCCTGCTGGGGCACATGGCAGGAGGCTTAAGGCAGAGGCAATAATGACAATCAGGTGGATGGCAGCACTACGGTTCCAGATGGTCCTTTGGCAGAGAGTCACATCCATGGCTGAAAATCGAAGCGATGGGGTCCAAACCCCCAGGGAATGGTAATGAAATGTGGAATAGGAATCCAAACTGAATACAATAATGCTTAGAGGAAAGCTGTGGCTTGGTAAACAAATACCTGAGGTTCCCTCTACACACACCAAGTAGTGGGCCATTGGCAGTTGAGGATAAGCCCACTCTCATGTGTCTTCACGATAATGATACAATGTTCTCAATTTGGGAGCAATTGGCTCAAAAAATGGATTGGACTAGAACTGCAGTTTGAGATGTCTGCAGGTGAGTCGAACAAAAGTCATTTTAGAACATACAGCGGTATTCTAAATATCCTCTTATTTCCCTCTTGCTTCAAAAATGTCAAGGTTGAGATTCAGAAGACCATCCCCAAAGCAAGAAATGTATAAGTGATGGAGCCAGGCATAGAACCTTACTCTTCTCTTCCCGCATGGTCAACTACTTCTCCTTTTAGTAGTGGTGTTGCCACCGCTGTGGTTTTATGTATATTGACTCTTCCAGTTAGAATAGAAACTGGATGATGTGTTGGACTATTTGTACTTAGCCAAAATTGCTGCACAATAATGCTCCATAAATGATTATTGATTTATTTATAGTTTGCTTTAGTTTAGTCTAATTAACTCATATAACTATGTCCACTTGTGCATGTAATAATTATTGCTTGTAGAGAATGATGATATTTAAAAATTTAAAATGTAAAGATTAAGTTGTACTTGTAGAGTGGTAGAAGCAAAATAGACCTATACTAAAAATACTCTCCTAATATGTATTTTTAAATTATTTAATTTAATCCATATTTTATGCATCTAAATATGTAAATAATTCTGTATGTCTCATTAAGTTCTGATGGCATTATGGAAAGAAAACAGCCATATAATTACAAACCTAGTAGCAAACACAATACATTACAGAGTAGGTAAGATAGCCACACATTTAAGATTGTTTTAGATAAATTAATGTGTAATAGATGCATGATAGAAGTTTATAATGGGCAGGGTTCTTGTTGCAGACAACAGAATTCACTTCCTCTTGTTTAGGTAGAAAGAGACTGTAAGCTGAGCCTCCAGAAGCACACTGGGGGCCATTTACCTCTGCCATGGGCAGATAATTACTGAATCAGGAAGCCTGGATCAATGCTGCTTTCTACTCCATCAACTCTGCTTTGATCCACCATAGCAAAATGGGTTCTCTGCACACTTCCACTTTCCCCACAGAATTGAATTACAGATCAGTTTTGTACAGGAGCATCTGATTGGTAGAACCTAAAGATGTCTTCACCCCAGCAGCAAGGAAACTGGAAAATACAGCTATATTTATTTTTTACTATAATTCTGTGCTGAGAAGGTAGAATCTACACTACTTGGAGACAATCAAACTACTGAGTAGTATTTTGAATAGTCTCAGATGTTGAATAACTACGTCAGATGTCAAGGAGAAATATAGACATTAGGAATGTTTTATCATTTGTGTTTTGTTTTATGCTCAGCAGAACATCCTCTAAAAGTCCATTTCTGTCCTCGTCATAGATTCAGCTAAATAGGCTGCATGTATCTAAAATCTGCATGGAATTTTTTGATGAAAGAAAACCAGCTATCAAAATGTTCTTTTGTTATTGAATGTCTCCAACAGCACCCTGGGAGAATCAGGAATCTAGATGTGACTCATCCACTTCTGAAATCGTGTGGGTTCTGATTATGTCACCATCACATAATTCATGAACTAAACTCCAGAATCTTGGTTGTGATTACAGTCAAGGCAGTATGGTAGGCTGAAAAGAATATGCCAAGTCTTTTCTTTTCTTTGTTGTTTTAGTATTTGAGAATATTTCCATATGTATACACAAAGCCATGCAGAAGCTCTTTAGAAACTTCATCAATCTATCATTTGCAAATTATTCACACAATGTGATATAATGCAAACACAAAGCAAGAAAGAAAACAGAGCTTTAAAACTTGATGCTAGTAGAAGCTTAACCTTTGTAGCTTGATTGGTCAATTCTTATTTATTTTAGCCATAAGTTAAATATTATGTTTAGATTAATGCCCATATTTAATTTAATTAATTAATTAATTAATTTTTTGAGGAAGACACCCTGAGTTAACATCTGTTGCCAATCTTCCTCTTTTTTTGCTTGAGGAAGATTAGCCCTGAGCTAACATCTGTGCTAATCTTCCTCTATTTTTTTTTTTTTTGTATCTGGGTCACCACCACAGCATGGTTGACAACTAGTGTCAGTCCATGCCTGGGACCTGAACTTGCAAACCCAGGCCACTAAAGTGGTATGTGCCAAATTTAACCACTACTCCACAGGGCTGGCCTCTAATACTCACATTTTAGACAAAATTATTTATATCAGTGGTTCTCAGAATGTTAAGGATGTGAAGGTAGATTGGGGGGGGGGGGGGGTTGTACCATTACATAATAATGAGATAAAAGTTAAAACAAGAATGAGGTAAAAAAAATGTAGACAATAAAGCTAAAATGTGAATTATATGAAGATATCAACATTGGTGGTAAACAGCAACAAACCTGGCTCTATATATTTTTATCAGTAAATGTGAAGTGAAAAATAAAAACAAGGTCCTTAGACAGTTCACAGTGTTAGACGTAGAGCTGATGGAGGTCCAGCATCTAAGAGGCCCAGCAGCATCACAGTGGTTGATAAGGAAAGATCCAATATCAAGCAATGAGGTCTCCACACTCCCAGATAACTACGGGATTTCCAACATTCCTGATTTGTAGATGGTAGTCATCTGAGTGACTTCTCTATTGGTGGCAAGTAGAAAAGTCTTCAGAGCTACCGAAAGGTGGAGAATGAATTAGGATACAAAGTAGGAATGGGGCCTCTAAAGGCTGGATCTGCCTGGAAGGGAAGGAGGGGGCAAGCAGCAGCAAGAGGCCCAGAGATAATTACTACTGCTGTACATGCTACCTACCCTCTCTTTTCTCTCTTTATATTCTTTCTAATACAAATCCAAAAATTCCAAGTAATGTATCCAGGGAAGCTCTGAGAAAGTAAAAGATCCATCTTGACAATCTCTCTTGCTTCACCTGCCTTAATAGAGAATGAGTAAGAAGGATGAGGAATCTTAATTCAAACTCTCCAAACAAAATACCGTACCACTGCCCTTTATCCATCCTACCCCACTTCATCTGGCAAACATCCAGGGCTGTCATCTTGGCTCACAGGTTCCTCTCTTTCCTACTTAGCCAAATCCCACCCAGCCTTCTTGACCAAGCTCACATCTCAGTGGTTCTACTCTTCTCTTACCTACTCACATGCTCAAACTCATTCTCTGTCAAATTCTTAGAGCATTTAAAGTCTGTAGCTTAGAATTCAGCACTTAATGCGTCATCTATTCTTTGTTGCTGTTTCTTGTATCTTAATCCTCTTACTCTGCTTAACAAAATTGCAAATGATACAAAGCTATTTGAGATAGCTAATCACAGAAAATACACATTACAATAGGCAGGAGTAATGGGTGCAAGGCACCATGCTAAAATTTGATAGAAACATATAAAAACTCTGACCTCGGCCAATGAGAATACTGTGCCATGAACTGCAGAGCACCAATAACTCAATTCTGTGCATTTTAGATCCACTAAAAATTAATAAAATGATAAGATTTTGCACTTAGGAACAAAAAACATATATATAGAGAGAATAGTAGTAAACGTTAAAAACTGCTCGTATAAAAGAAGAAACTATATATTTAATTTATTCATTTGTCATGCACTCATCAAGCATTCATGATGAACTGACAGGTGCCTCACATGGTGCTGGGTATTAGGAATTTATAGCTGAAAAATGTCTTTCTTTCTCCTCAAGGATCTCACATTCTGCCATTTAAACTAAAGACTGGTGTACAGCATGAAGAGAAGAAAATAGAGGCATGTTCACAATGTTAGGTGAAAGAAAAAGTTCAATATTAGTCATCAATAAGCAAATCACCACGTATAAGGCATCCATGAAAACTGAGGCTGACTCCAGGAAGGAGGTGGTGACCTCACATTTCTTGAGCAGTCAGCCCAGAAGAGGGATGCTGTTAGGTTCTAAAAAACACATTTTCTGAAAAGAATTAGGAGGTTATGGTGTACTCTGAAGGGGGCCACATGGAAATAAAAGGTATAGAAAATGAGTTCTATGATGAAAAACGACAAAAAGAGGAGAGACGTAAAGAAGAAGAGATAAAGATGATTATATTTAAATGCTTGAAAGACTCATGTAGGGAAAAATCTTAGACTACTGTGAAAGCATACACAGGACTTGGAGGCAGAATGGTAAGGAGGCAGAGTTTGGCTAAATAATGAGAATGTCCTAACAGTAAAAGTTGTCCAAAATTAAAATGTGCTGCCCTGGGAAGGAGAGTCTAAAAGCAAATAACCCATTGTCCAGATGGAATTTTATTGCATCGTATCTGAAGTTCTTTCTGTATCTAATAATGATGAAGATTTTGATTATGCTTATTATAATTGTATATTTCTCTCCAAAGTACTTATTGATAATCTATTATGTTCAAGTGCAATTCTTAGGTAACTTGCATTTAGCTAGAGTATTTTGTGGTTGTCCAAATGGGATTCTGACATGACTAATGGAAAGACACCAAGAGGCCAAGTTAAAGGATATGGGGAAGGTAGCTCAAAGTAGGAGCCTACTCCCAGGAGGGCACAGGCTTTCTAGAAGCCCTAAAGTTCCCCCTAAGGACACTGAGCTGCTGTTGCTACCGCTGCAGTCAGTGAGAAATTAGTCAGGAGCAAGAAGTTCACTCTTGTTATTTTCACAGAGATTTTTCTAAGCTCCATCCTTTACTCCCTGGCTGCTGTAGAAACTCTGTAAGGGTGAACGTGCTCACCAAGTGCAACGGAGTGGTGCAAAACAATCCCTGAGTTTCCTGTTTGAGAGCATGCATCAAAGGACGATTTCCCTGGAGTAGGATGCCTTAGCCGACCTTGGCTGCAGGCTCGGCGATTTCACAGGGACAATGAACCGGGCAGTATTACAGTTGTAAAGGGCGGAATGGGCAGTCTGACACTAGATCCCAGCCCCTGCAAAATCTCACTCTCAGAGGGATTTTTGAAAACTTTCAATACAGGTGTTTTTGAATTAGACCAAGTACCAAAAATGGCTAGTTTTCCCAATCTGTTAGGAATCCGATTCTGTATTTACATACATAGGAAAATCATCAGAATTACATACATCTGCATTCACACTAATGGAAAACATGTTGATCTGTGATTATTTCTTACACATCTATTCCTCCATGGGGCTACATGGTGTGAAGGGCAATTCTTCTTTCTCATTCATCTTTGCAGTAGACAACATCTGTACTCAGAGCATTGCAAACTGCTGCTGTGTTCCTGTCATGGTGTGCACAAGGGTCAGACAATGGACTTACACAGAGGGAGAGGTACCACACTGAGGGGCCAGGGAATCCTGGGAGTAATAAGAGAATCCTGGCCTCCTGTATGAATACTGAGAAACAGATACTAAACAAGATGACCAACTTTCTTTACTACCAGTAAAGTAGTTGAGGGGTGCAGGAACCCTCAACTACCAGTGCAAGACCCGATTCTGGATTACTCATAATGAAATTAAAATTAGACTGACAGCCAAAGTCTCTGTGGCTATAATGGGTACAGAAGACAATGGAATTAAGTCATCAAAGTGCTAAAATTTACCCAAAAGATGCCATAAACAAAATCTTAAAGTAAACTAACAGACTGGAAAAAGATATTTGAAAAATAAATAAATAATAGAGCAATATCTACTGGGTAGAATTTTACCAAATGCACATTGTGGCTGAATAACAATTATTTGGCCAGCTTTGAATGCGAATATCTTAGGATTAATTTCTTAGGTACAAGATTAAATTTGAATACTTTGCAAAAATAAATGAGTGTGGCAATTTACTTATTGAGAATTTGAATGGTCAAATTTAAAAGTTTGACATAATGGGGCAGGAGCAAAAATTTCTCTGCACTTTTGACTGCTAATGGTTTCTATAGTCACATTGATGCACTGAAGAAAAGTTTCCTTACAGCAGATATGTCATAGCATCACTAATAAATTTACACACACCAAAATGTAATTCTGGGGGGATAAAAATCAGTAACACTTCTAGAAGTGTTTTGTTTTTTGTTTTAAGCTGGAGCACATCTCAAAAATTCTTCTACTTCAGATATTAAAAATAGAAGTTTCTAAAAATTATTTCAGTGATGCTGAAAATGTTGGCCTCCATAGACTCAAAGGGATAAGAAATTGTCTTCTTAAAGTATACTTTTAAAGGATGTTATTTTGAAGTTGGATAAGTAGAAGAAATTTGTTTGAGCTATATTATTTCTCTTCCGCTCATTCTTCTAGTCTTCATATTTTTTGTATTCTTCACTATGTTGAGATCAGAAATGATTTATCATGGATATTCTTGCACATTATTTTGCAGCTTTTCCTCCTGGTGACATTTAGAGGTGGCAAAGTTGAAATTCTGCTTTTAATTCATCCTCACAAGATATGAATACTTCTCAAATAGGAGTTTTTTCTTGAAAGACTGTTGGCTTAAGCTGAATTAAATAACTAAAAATTAAATATAACTCTTAATGCTTCTAAAGATTAGCATTGTGATATAATCTAATTTCTATTATCCTGCCTTTTTATTAGCATTTAAATTTTTATAAACATTCGCTGGCTCAAAACGGATATTATGTTCTTGTTAATGTTATCTATCTAATGCACTCTCTCTTATTCACAATAACTACTAATATTGTATCAACTATTTGAAAGTCCTTAATAAGTTTTGTACACCAACTGTACAGCTTTCAAAATCAGCATTAATTACTTCAACATTTTATTATTGTAATAAATAACTAACTTATATTTCAACTTCTTGAAGAAGTCCATGGAAGTTTTCATCCCAAGTTGTATCTAGAATGCTTACCTAAATTTGAAAATGGATATTGATGGACATTCATGTGACAGTCAATGCAAGGGCCACACTGTGTCCATATCCTTGACATCGTTGTTCTGATTAGAGATGATGGGAATGTGTGTGGCCACACCCTCACTGAGCAGGCAGATGATCAATGTGCAGAAATGAAGAAGGCATTTGTTACTTTGTCTTTCAAAGTCTGAGGCTGAGGCTGAAACAAGGTGTCATATTTTTTCTGAATACTGAAGCCAAAGTTAAACTTCAGGGCATCTCTAGGTAAAAAAGAATTCCTACATAAGATTAAGAGGAAGAAAAGCAATATTGAAATGGCCTAAGTCTATAAATACTCCCTAAAGAGGAAACTTGAATCATCAATAACTTAGGAAAAGCTGCTTAACTCTGCCAGGAATTATTAGGTAATGAAAATTAGAACTGCAATAAGATTAAAAAAAGCAATAAATAAAATTCTCACCAATTTTATATTGGTGAGAATACATGTAAATGAAAATGTGCAAGAGATTTACCAATGCACAGTAATGTGAAGATATGCCTAGCAATCAGCAATTTCATTTCTATTCTATACCCTAAAGGATCATTTGCACCTGTATACCAGAGACAACGCAGTAGTTGGGATGTATGCAAACAAAGAAATACTATACAGGATTAAAAAGAATAAATGGGAGCTAGCCCTGATGGCCTGCTGGTTAAAGTTCAGCATGCTCCAGTTCGGCAGCCTGGGTTCAGTTGCTGGGTGTGGAATTATGCCACTCATCTGTCAGTGGACATGCGGTGGCAGTGGCTCACCTAGAAGGACTTACAACTAGAACATACAACTATGTACTGGGGTTTTGGGATCGGGGAGGGAAGAGAAGAAGATTGGCAAAAGATGTTAGCCCAGGGTGAATCTTACCCAGCAAAAAAAAAAGAGTAAACAGGATCTACCTATACCAAGTTTAATGAATACCAAAAAAAATTCAAGTGGAAAAAGTAAGCTTCAGAATAACTAAAACAAGATAATATTTGTGTTATATTTTACAAGATACCAAACATGTCTTTTGTGGTTACATATAAAGAAAATGTTTGGGAAGTTTGCATAATGATTTTAAGCTGGTGCTTACCTCAGATGAGGGACTTTGTTACTTATAAAGTAGATCTGAAAAATGAAATTTCTGGGAAGCAAATAATAGTATAGCCCTCTTTTTACAGATGAAGAAACTACGGCACAGTGGAATGAAGTAACTGTGTCAAATTGGGCAAATAATTAGGGGTAAAGCAGGGATTTGAAATAAAACTATCCGGCTCCAGTACCTATGCTCTTAATTATGACAATACACTGTGCTGAATGCTGCAAATGTTTCAGTAGATTCTGGAAAAAAGCTATTTCCATTAACTGGCAGAGAGGTGATTTGAACCCATTTATAGCTGATTCAAAACACCTCTCCCAACAGCATCCCCATGGCCCCGGAGACTTACCAGAGGAGGGGCATTCAAATATTTAGCTCAAATGAAGCAAGATACTTTTATAAAGAAATTACAATTTACTGTGGACCGTAAAGCCCGAGGAACTTCTGTGCACCCAGTCAATCCAGAGACTGAGTTGCTCTGATAATCGGTGTTTCTGTGTAGGAATACCAGCCTGGCATTTCTCAGAAAATTGATAGGACTCTCCATATTCTGACAAAAATCGGTTAAGAAGCTGGGAAAATAGGGAAATGTATTATAATTTTGTGAGATTTAAAATTTAACAATAAGCACTGAGACCTTATGAATTCAAAAGAATCTGCTGTCGAGTGCAATCAAGAGCAAGAAATGGAGACATGGGGCGTTGAAAAATAATGTTGCCGTGTCTGGGAGTCAGGACAGGAGTGCATAGGAGAGCAGGGGTCACAATATAATCCATCTTCTTGCTAGTAACTGATACTGTGTTAGATGTATGTGTTTGTGGTCTTGTTTGCTGCAAACAATGAGTCACTCTTGCAAATAAAGCATATATTAATAAATGTAATTACATGCATCATATGCATTAGACAAATCCTATGAGAGATGTTCCAAAAAGTAAATTTTGGAAGCAAGTTTTTAAGTTGGAATTTCCACAGGTGAGTTTGTGTAGTATTCTGACTGATGCTTGGAGATCCGTATGTTACTTTATTGAATGCTGCCCGATGATGTTTGCAAGGGTTTGACTATTTGCTGTAAACTACACACCTTTGTAAAGAAGGCAATACTTTCATCAGTGAGAAAGGGAATGAGCTTGTGGTAGGAAGCGTAATGGTCCCCAAAGATGTCAGCATCCTAATCCCCAGAACCTGCAAATATATTACCTTATATGGCAAATGGGACATTGCAGATGCGATTAAGTGAAAGATCTTGAAAAGGGGAGATTACCCTAAATTATACAAGTGGGCCCAATGTAATCACACGAATCCTTAAATAATGGAAGAGAGAGGCAGAAGGTCAGAGAGAAAAAGATTTGAAAATGCTACACTGCTGGCTTTGAAGATGATGAAATGGGCCATTAGACAAGGAATGCAGGTGGCCTCTAGAAGGTGGAAAAAGCAAAGAAATAGATGCATCTCTAGAGTCTCTGGAAAGAATGCAGCCCTGCTGACATCTTAATCTTAGCCCAGGGATACTTCTGACCTGAAAATTGCAAGATAATAAATTTGTCTTGTCTTAAGTCAGTAATTTTGTGGTAATTTGCTACAACAGTGATAGGAAACTAATACAGAGTTTATAAGAAATAACAAGATACTTTTGGATTCACTCTTATAGTTCAACCACAATGTCAATGAAAAGTAAAAGAAAATTTTATACATCTGCAATATTTGTCATGATGCAAAGATCAAGAATATGGAATAGGGAGATTAACACTTTCCTTTCCTTTTTTTTTTTTTTTTTTTTTGCTGAAGAAGATTTGCCCTGAGTTAACATCCGTGCCAATCTTTCTCTATTTCTTAGTGTGTGGGCCACAAGCACAGCATGGCCACTAACAGAGTGGTGTAGGGAACCAAACCCAGGATGCTGAAGCAGAGGCCACTGAACTTAACCACTAGGCCACCGGGGCTGGCCCCCAACATTTTCTATGTTTTAAAAATTTTGTCTTAAGTGTAGCTTTTAAATATTGGTGGTATGTCTTTCAATATTTTGAATTATTTTATTTGACTTCTATTTTGTATAAATAGTTACTTCTTTTAATGATTTCTATTATCAATTAACAATATCAGGTAGACATGATTTTTATGTGTTAGAAAAATATATAATTTTGTCACAATATACTGGTTCATAATAAAACAGAACTATGCATTTATTATTGTATCTTTTCCTTTTTTAACGAAAACCTTCTAAAGCTTTATATAACTCCTTCACAGAAGAATGATTCCCTGTTTATTATTATTGTGGCTCACTGGAATTTTCAAATATGTAAATACATGTCATGAAAGTATAGACTATCTTTATGATTTCAAGAATTCCCAAGGATTCCTGGGAATTTTGATTTACTGTTCCTGCTTCCTGAAAATAAATATGCATTCAGAATTTGACAACAATAGGTAGCAGTGTGCAGGGGTATGACTCCTCTAAGAGAGTCCAAAACTAGTATATCTTTGAGTTCATATATTCAAGACTATGTACTCTAAAAACTACAGTGTGTCAGCCTCATAGTGTCATCCAGTCAGCACTGGCAGAAAACGAATTGAGCACTATAAGCAACAAAGATGAATTGCTGGAAAACTATGTTATACCAATGATTATAATCATTCTAATTCCATTGTTTTCACAGTATAAAGACAACGGTTGAAACATTCCACATTTTTGGTACCGTTTGATGGAATGGGGAATAATTGGAATAGGCCTGAAAGAGCTAGCCTCATTGAATGAATAGTTCTGTCTCCCTGAGACTGACTTCACAGTATTATCAGTTGAGTCTGCCCATATTATAAATGGGAAAGCACAGACTTGGAGTGGCTAAATTACTGACACAAATTCCCCAGTTTTTACCTTATTGGACACGCTGAGTCATTTACACCATCATCTAATGAGATAACAAGCATAGACTTCGAATTAAACATTTCTGGGATTGGAGTTGCCCATTGTGTTCTAGTTTCAACTATTTCTGTGAAGTGAATGCGATGTAAACCAGTCACTGGCAGACGAAAACACTGAAGAGATCACTTTTCACATTGCGTTTCTCACTTTTGTGGGTATAAAATCAGAGTGATCCTACACATGGCCAGAGGTTTCAGAGATTTTCAGGAAAGTGAATTAAACTCTTCAGAAAAAACCCTGTGACTCAATACCTACGTTGCCAGGGGATGAGATGACGTCCTTCATGTCAGAGGGAAGTGTGTACTGGGCATGAGTATTCCTTAGCATCCGGGATGAGGAGGAGGACTTCTAGGCATGATTTTGTGATAATTCGATCCCAAACACAGAAAATAACCTTCTACTCCAATGTCCTAAGACTCGTGAAATTGAGATAGCAAAGGCAGAAGCAGTCTCCGTTCTCTTTATTTAGACATTCTGATAGAAAAATGGAATGGAACATCTGTTGTGTAGTATGTTTAAAACAAAATCACAACAACAAACAATTTTTTCTGTATACCTGAGGTACAGCCTTCCTTTCTGGACCTTAACTAGACTGAGACCCCCCCCCCCCCATTGTGCTGCATTCTCCTCGCTGTAGTTCATGGGCTCTATCCTTTTTCTCATAATTTGAAGACTTTCCACATTCTAACTGTCTACTCCCTCCACTTTCCCTTGGACTCTCCCCCCAAAAAAGGTGGGAGCTGGCCCAGTGGCACAGCATTTAAGTTTGCATGTTCCACTTCAGTGGCCCGGGGTTCCCCGGTTCAGATCCCGGGTGCAGACCTATGCACCGCTTGTCACGCCATGCCGTGGTGGGCGTCCCACATATAAAGTAGAGGAAGATGGGCACGGATGTTAGCTCAGGGTCAGTCTTCCTCAGCAAAAGAGAGGAGGATTGGCAGCAGATGTTAGCTCAGGCCTAATCTTCCTCCAAAATAAAAGAAAAGAGAGGAATACCAATGAGACAAATAGCACATCCTTTAATTAGATTAATTCAAATTAAATCATGGAGCATTTAAGCTGAAAGAATTTTTAGTGATTTTCTGTTTCAACCTCTTTCATTTTAGAGTCACAAAATAATATCAAAGTGATTTTGGTATCACTGCATATTAGTTTTAATCTAGAGTCCTTCCTACTTAACAGAGTCCTTTCCCTTATTTTCTGTTTTTTATCTATATTTTGCTAAATTTGAACTTGTTAAAAATCCAACATGGGCTCATACTCACATTGCTAATTATCACATTTTATTTGAAACCACAAACAATTTTTAGAAGAAAAAACTCCTCAGACAGATATTTAATTGCATAAGAAATCAACAAATATGAGGCTTTGGTGAAATAATAATGGTTTGGTTTGTCACAAATCACCAAATATATGTCAGGAGATAAATTACATGAAATTCATTTTATTACAATAATAAACTTTTCTGAGGTACTCTATAGAATTACGTGCGTGTGTTTAATTTCTTACATGGTCTCATGCCAAAGTTCATTCTTCAATTAGATAAAAGCATGCACCCGAGCACTTTTGTGCATTATAACCAGTGCAATGCATTTCTTCTTTATAGCATTTGTCCCTCTTGTAATAATACAATTATATGTGTACCTATTTGTTCAGTCTAGGCTGAAATTGTTCTTTTATTTTTGAATAACCAATGCAGTGAGATGGTGTTGAATCACAGGAGTATAAGCTAAATGTTTTCCTCAATGGAAGGCCCTTTGGGCTCCCTTTATAGTCAGAGATTCAGGAGATATGTTGGGACCAATTTTAGCTCCTATTGCATGAAGTTGTGTTAATGTGAATAATGATATTCATCATGAATTTATTGAACACCTATTATGTGCAAGATTCTGGGTTTCATAGAGCTCTAACACTGTTTCAATTAAACCATAAATTTGAAGAATACAACATAGAGTAGATTTCAAGAATGTTATGGGTTAAATTGTGTCCCTCAAAGAGATATTTTGTAATTTCAACCCTTAGTACCTATAAATGTGACCAAATTTGGAAATAGGGTCTTAGCAGATGTAATTAAGTTAAGATGAGGTCATTCTGGATTAGTGTGGGCTCTGATCCAGTATGACTGGTGTCCTTATAAGAAGAGGAGAAGGAACACAGACACAAAGCGGGGAATGCCATGTGAAGACAGAGGCAGCCATTGGAGTTATGCATTGAGAAGACAAGATATGCTGAAGATTACCTGCAACCACCAGGAGCGAGGACAGATGCATGGAATAGATTATCCCACAGAGCGTCTAGTGAGAATCAACACCGGAGACACCTTAATTGCAGACTTCTAGCCTCAGAAATGTGAGAAAATAAATTTATGTTGTTTTAAGCTATCAAATTTTGGTACCTTGTTACAGAAACCCTGGGAAACTAATACAAAGTGTTAGTGTGGTGTGGTGGAATTTATACTTGAACAATACACAGATGGGAGTTTGCATTCCAGCTCTTCTACTCAATGACTGGGTGACTGGGCAAGTTACTTAACTATCTTTACTAACTAGTTTCTTCATTTACAAGATAAGGATTGTTATAACTACTTTAAAACTTACTATAAGAATTAGAAATAAATTTAAAGTATCTAATACAATGTCTGGCAATGGCATGTGTTCAATAAATTATCATTGTTATTCATTGCAAAAAGCATTTAACTATTCTTAACTTTAATATTGCTTAAGATCAGAGTCACGAGGTGTATTACTTCACTTTTAATTTACACTGCCTGTACTACTGGGATGTGCACATTTCAGATACTCAATTAATACCTTTTTTTTTTTTTTGAGGAAGACTGGCCCTGAGCTAACATCTGTGCCCATATTCCTCTACTTTATAAGTGGGACGCCCACCACAGCATTGCTTGACAAGTGGTGCATAAGTCCACACCCAGGATCTGAACTGGCGAACCCTGGGGACACTGAAGCAGAACATGCAAACTTAACCACTGGGCCACAGGGCTGGCCCTCTCAATAAGTACTTTTTTGATTGATGTAATGGTTTTGAAAGCAATCAAAAAGTTGGATAGCAGATGCCTAAGCTGTCTTCTTTCATCATGTTTTAAAAAATAAACGGAAAAAGGATTCATCCATCAGTATCAAGTTGCTTGAAATTCACAAAAATATGCCCCCCTTTAGGAGGAGCGTGGAAAACTTTCAAGTGTGCCCTGACCAGGAAGCATATGACCCAGAGGGCACTTTTTGGAAGGTGGTGTGCCCCTTCCTCACTGACTGTCCGAGAAACCAGGCAGTGATGATTCTTTGAGGCATCAGGATCTGACAATGACTTTTCAGTCAAGTCTCTGTGGAAATTAGAAAGTTGAATGAAATTGAACATTTGTTAGTAATACTTACTCATTAGTTCATGTCCCTCTTTGTAAATATGATATTTAATATGCAGTGGGGAGGATTCCTATCCCATCTTGATTGATCACCTGTAAACTACTGGGGACAATTCCTATTGGTGAATGAGAAACATAAACTCGTTTATCTGTATATCATATCTGTTGCAAATTAAAGTAAAAACATAGAGTTTGCACACTAAAATGGTTCTACTGTGGAGCTATGTGGCTATAAAACAGCATGCTAACCAGTATGACATGATGAATGGAATACAGTAAACTGCCATGATTTCCATTTCTCCTCCCAGCTGATCTCAGACTCTCACCTATTAGGGACACAATAACAGTACTCCAGAGCCCAGTAAACCACCTTGAGGGCAAGAATCCTCAGCTTGCCCAGGGTAGCTCTTCAGCCAAGCCAAGATCAGAACAACTGGGCCTCACGACATATCATTTCCACACGTCTCCTGCCACTGTATTTGAATGCACATCCTGACAACCAGAAAATATGCAAATTGGCAGGGGGTGGAAGCAATGTTAGAACAAGGAATGGCTTGACACGGGAGGATGCAGAAGGCAGAAACAACAGGGATCAGCAACTTCTTTAGACTTCCCAAGAACGAAGGGCAAGGGTGGGTAACTCATCTCTTTCCTACCCTTCAAGGCAGTGTTTTAATGAGAACAGGAGAGTCATTACTTTGGAGAGACTTGAAGTCTGAGAAGTGTTCTCAAAGTAGATCAAAACCAATTTAATAAACTCCCTTTTTGGATTCCATCCATACTCTATAGAACTTGTGACTTGGAAAATGTGAAATATATGGGGGGTGGGGGTACTCTTACAAAGTACTTCATAGTACTATAGATTTTTTTAATAATGTAGGTCAAATTCCAAAGTTCTGTGTACCAAACAATATTGAAGTCTGTCATTCACACTATGCCATAAGGAGTTCATCTTTCCCACTTCCCTAGGCCTTTCAAAAATCTAAGCTCACCACATCATGTGTTCCCTTCACCTGTAAAATGTGCACTCATCTGGCCAATTTCTTCATTTTCCTAGAATGTTAAAGCTATTTTTTTCAGTTGGATAATACAACATTAACCATCCATTTTTAATTTTTATTTTTTTGTGTTGACCTTATGTTTGACTTTTTCTGATAAATAAAAGAAGTTAGGAATAAAGGAAGGAAAAAAGGAAGGAAATAAGAAAAAAAGAAAGCTCTTTTTCAACAAACACCAGTCTGCCTAGTAGACTCCCAAGAAGTAAATAAGTTAATGGCAACACAGCAAATTACTAGCAAAGCAAATAAATATTTTGTTGATCTTATTTGTGATCCAAGTGGGGTGAGAGTTATTAAGGAATCATATAAAAAAACTGTGATCTAGGTAATTTTCCCCTATAGCCAGGATGGAATAAGAGCAACTAGATTTGCCTTTCTACCTGAAACAACTTAACCTAGAGACAGAATGTATGAAACAGAGGTCTTCAAGATGCTGAGCACCAATTTATCAAAGAGCAATCTCTGTTTATGGGAATCAAATGACATGAGACCTTTGATGGTCCCTGTTTACTGCCAGGAGAGAATTTCTAGGCTGCAGTGCAAGGAATGAGGACCCAGAAGGAGCTCAGCGGACTTCTTGAGTTGAGGAGATGGAGCTGGAAGTCCAGGGAAGTTGGTGGCTAAAGTTTTTCAGGGAAAATATTTGAGAGGAGAGAGCTACACAGAAAGACAACTCTGGAGTTCTGCAGAGGGAGCCACTTTGAGTATTCAGTTGAACATTCAGAAATTGTTTGTGCACCCACCATCCAGAGTGAAATTCTTCATAATTCACAGTGTATAATGCAGGGAAGAGCTTTGCCTCAGTGGTAGAGAGAAATTAACCCTAGACCAAAGGTTATTTTTGTCTTACCTAACAACCTTAAAAGAAAGACCTGATGTGGAACAACAAAGGACCCTGAATAGCCAAAGCAATCCTGAAAAAAAGAACAAAGCTGAGGGGATCACAATCCTTGAATTCAAAATAAGCTACAAAGCTATAGTAATCAACACAGCATGGTACCGACACAAAAACAAACACACACATCAATGGAACAGAATTGAAAGCCCAGAAATAAAATCACACATCTATGGATAGTTTATCTTCTACAAAGGAGCCAAGAACATACAATGGAGAAAGAAAAGTCTCTTCAAGAAATGGTGTTGGGAAAATTGGACAGCCACATGCAAAAGAAGGAAAGTAGACCATTATTTTGCACCATACACAAAAATGAACTCAAAATGGATTAAAGACTTGAATGTAAGACCTGAAACCATAAAACTCCTAGAAGAAAATATAGGCAGTATACTCTTTGACATTGATCTTAGAAAGATCTTTTCAAATACCATGTCTGCTTAGACAAGGGAAACAAAAGAAAAAGTTAAATGGGATTACATCAGAC
This sequence comes from Equus caballus, assembly GCF_041296265.1. NCBI lineage: Eukaryota > Metazoa > Chordata > Mammalia > Perissodactyla > Equidae > Equus > Equus caballus. The sequence goes on along the minus strand of NC_091691.1, from coordinate 67,912,526 downwards.
TAAAAAGCTTATACAAAGCAAAGGAAACTATGGACAAAGAGAAAAGACAACCCAACTGGGAGAAAATATTTGCAAATCATTTATCCGATAAGAGGTTGATCTCCAAAATATATAAAGAACTCATACAACTAAACAATAATAATAAAAAAAAGCCCAGTCAAAAAATGCACAGAGGATATGAACAGACATTTTTCCAAGGAAGATATACAGATGGCCAACAGACACATGAAACAATGCTCAACATTACTATTTGGGAAATACAAATCCAAACTGTAATGAGGTATCATCTCACACCAGTCAGAATGGCTATAATTACCAAGACGAAAAACAACAAATGTTGGAGAGGATGTGGAGAAGAGGGAACCCTCATACACTGCTGGTGTGAATGTAAACTGGTGCTGTCACTATGGAAAACAGTGTAGACCTTTCTCAAAAAATTAAAGATAGAAATACCATACAATCCAGCTATCCCACTACTGGGTATTTATCTAAAAAACTTGAAATCAAGGATCCAAAGAGATTTATGTCCACCTATGTTCATTGCAAGATGTGGAAGGAAGCCAAGTGCTCTTCTATGGATGATTGGGTAAAGAAGATGTGGTATATACATATAATGGAATACTACTCAATCGTCCCATTTGCAACAACATGGGTGGAGCTTGAGGGTAGGATGCTAGGCAAGATAAGCCAGAGGGAGAAAGACAAATACTGCATGATTTCACTCATATGTGGATAATAGCAAATACATGGATAAAGAGAATAGATTAATGGTTACCAGAGGGGAAGGGGATTGGGAAGTGGGCGGAGAGATAAAGGGGAACATATGTATGGTGATGGGCAAAAATTAGACTACTGGGGCTGAGCATGATGAAGTGTATCCAGAAATTGATAAACAATAAAGTATATCTGAAATTACACAATGTTTTAAATCATTATCATTTCAATAAAATTTACTTGGGAAAAAAAAAGCGAGACCTGAAAAGATCAAAATGTTTCCAAGTGATTTAACAGTAACCAAGATCAAAACTCAATAATATTAATAGGAATAGAAGAATACAAAAGTATTCAACAAGCAACAATTAAAACCTACACTGCCTGGCATATGATTAAAACTACCAAACATGCAAAGAATCAAGAAAATAAAATTCATAATGAAGGGAAAAATCAATGAAGGGAAACTGACCCAGAAATTACACAGATGATAGAATTAGTAGAACAAGACACCAAAACAGTTAGAACTGTATTTCCCATGTTCAACAAGTGGGAGTAAATGTTGAACACATTAGGCAGAAACAAAAGATGTAAACACAACTTAAATGGAACTTGTAGAATTAAAAATTACAAAGTCCATGACAAAAGATATACTGGATGGTGTTAATGTCAGATGACACATTGCAGAAGTAAGTGAATTTAAAGTCATTGCAATAGAAGCTTTCCAAAAAGAAACAGAGAGAGAGTGAGGCAGAGAGGACCAGGAAAAAATAAATGAATAAAGTGGAGATAAGTGAACTATGATTAGAATCCCTGAAGAAGTCTGAAAGAAACAAATACTTGGACAAATAATGGCCAAATATTTTCCATATTTGATGAAAGACAAAAACTCCACAATCCAAGAAATTCAATGACCATCAAGCTCCCCCAGTTGAAGAAAGCCAGCTAATCACATGATAATCAAATTGTTTAAAACAAGCAATTAAGAGAAAACCTTAAAAGTAGCTGGTGGATGGGGGGAAGGGATGGAGGGGATGTTATGAACAGGAGAACGAAGATAAAGATGACAGGGAATTTCTTGTTGCAACCAATGCAAGAAAGAAGGTAGCACAACATCATCTATCAAATATTAACAGGAAAAAAAAAGGAAAGTCAACCTAGAAATCTCTATCCAGTGAAAATACCTTTTGTAAATGAAAGAGAAATAAAGACTTTCACAGTCATACAAAGCTAAAAGAATTCATCACCAGTGTACCTGTATTATAAGAAATGTTAAAAGAAGCCCTATATGCAGAAGAAAAATCTAGATCTACACAAGGGAAAAGAAATAAAGAAGACTGGAAATGATTAGTTGGATAAATAGAAACACTTCTTATTACTGGAATCTCTTTAAAATATGCTGGGCTATTTAAAGCAAAATTAATAGTAATTTAGGGTTAAAACATATGTAAAAGTCAAATATATGACAAACATAATTTAAGGTTCACAAGACAGGATATGGACTTGTATAATTGAAATATTCTTATACTAATGCATAGTATACTATCACTAGAAAACTATTATAAGTTAAAACAATCCTAAAGATAAACTCTAAAAAACCACTAAAGTCACAAAACAAAAAGTTATGGCTACCAAGACACAAAGGAGATAAAACAGAATCATAAAAAAAAAATTACTCAATTTTTCCAAAAGAAGGCAAAAAAAGAGGAAAAGGGAATAAAAGATATGTAAGCCAAATAGAAAATAAATAGCAAACTGTAGCATTAAACCCAACTGGATCAATAATCACAATAAATAGAAATAATTTAAACATCCTAATTAAAAGTCATAGATTGTTAGTTGGATAAAAAGCAAGACAGAACTATATGCTACCTACAAGAAACCCACTTTAAACATAAAGACACAAATAGGTTAAAAGTAAAAAGATGGATAAAGATATACCATGTAAAAAGCAGTAATTATGAAATATAAAGAAAGGTATTTCATAATGATACATGGTCAATTCATTAGGAAGAAATAACAATTATAAGTATTTACACACTTAAAAAAGCCTTAAAATACAGGAAGCAAAAACTGATACAATTTCAAAGAGAAATATACGAATCTATGCAAAGACTTGTACACAAATTTTCATAGTAGTTTTATTTTTAATCACCAAGAATTAGAAACTGCCCAAATATTCACCAGCTGGTGAATAGATAAACAAATTGTCATATATCCATACAATGGAAAACTACTAATTAATAAAAAGAATGGAGCTATTACAACATGCCATGACATGGGTGAATCTCAAAATAATTATTCTGAGTGAAAGGAGTCAGACAAGAAAGAGGACTTACCGTGTGATTCCATTTATGTAAGATTCTGGAAAATTTCAACTAATCTAAACTGACAGAAAAAAGATAAGTGGCCATCTAGGTGTTGAGGGGCATGCAGAGGGGAGATGAAGACTGGCAGATGGGAGAGGACAAAGGGGCATCAAAAAACTTTATGAATGATGCATATGTTTCTTATCTTGTTGGGGTGATGGGTTCGTGGACATACACATATGTTAAAAATGAGCAGTTTAAATACATAAACAGTTTATTGTATGCCAATTAACCGCTGTGATTGAAATTTAGTGTTCATATAGCTAAAATTAGCTGCCATAATAGCTACTTTTGTGGTCTCTGTTGATATTATCTAAAAATAATATGAACCTGTGTAACAGTCCTTGCATGTTCTCTGTTTCTTTTCAGTCTTACAATAGTGAATTAATCTGATTTTTTAATTTAGTCTAAAATAGAAATAACTCTCATATTTTAAATTTACTTTAAATAAGATGAATGTTCTAGAGCTGCACTATCCAATATAAAAGCTAATAGCCACATGTGGATATTTAAATTAGTTAAAATTTTAAAAAAATTTAAGAAACAGTCCTCAGTCACATTAGCTGTATTTTAAGTGCTCAATAGCCAGTTGTGGCTACTGCCTTGAACAGTGCATATATGGAATGTTACAATAATCTCAGAAAGTTGTATTGTACAGTGGGCAAACTTTGTTATGCAACTAAAAGTACAAGAAACGTGACTGCTAGTTTGAGCTCTACCTTGAGACTGAATAGGTCTTGTGTAACTCAGTTTGCGAAAGCTAGCCTCATTTTTTCACTAGTAAAATAATAGAATCGACCCTTTATAAGGTGCCTTTCTGTTCTTAGAGGCTATGATTCTATGAGATCACTGTGTCTTATTGGGGAAATACTTGTGAGTAATTTTGGATGCCAACCTGTGTCTTTCACACGATATTTTGTGAACATCTACGATCTCTTTTATACGGTTTCTATTTAATATCTGCAGGGTTGATGATTAGTTAGCTTCCTTGTACCTTCCTTGCCCATCTAAGCTATCATCCATCATTGAGATAGAGTATTTTAAAGAGAAGAGACAATGTGAGCAGGCAAATAACATTTGAGACAGACCCATGCTAAGAGTTAGTAAGGAATTGGCTCATCTTTCCCTTCAAGTTCATTCTTTCTTTTTATAATGATCTTTCTCTACTAGGCTTTCCCACTGCCACCCCCTTACATTCTTCCCTATCAACCTGACTTTCACCAGGTTAATGCCTATTCAGCTTCTGTACTCAGCTCAATCATCATTTCCTCCAGTTCACAAGGAGAGCTTTACTGATGCTCTAAAATGAGTGAGATTCACTCTGTTACTCTTTTTTTAAAACAATCATGACAGTTCTGGTTAAATAATATGTACTTAACTGTCTTACATAGGTTTTTAGGTTGAAGAGGGCCTTGACATTATTTACATTGAACTTCTCTGTCCCTGAAGTCTGTCCTAGTGCCTGGTATATAGCGAGTATGTAACATACTTGTAATATATTTATGTTGACTACATGAATAACAGAACTTATATTCCACTGGGATATTTCAAAACACTCCTAAAGGGAACCACTGGCAGTTCTCTATAGGAGTTGAAAGTCATCAAAATATGCTTTTACATATTTTTTGAGGTTTTACATAGCTTTCCTGACTTGAGTCATTCTGTCATCTGGATTCTCATGACCATCTGCGAATCTCTCTTCTGCAGCCCTTACCGTCCTGTATCGTAAATCATTTGTCTAATGCCCAGGCATGTGAGCTTCTCAAAGGTTACTGATTATATAATTTTTTATAATCTCGTAGTTATGATGTGTAAGGTGTATTAGAAACTAAATGAATGTTAGTTCATAGCATTTATGAAATATGATGTCATTTGCCGTTTCTAGTTTGAAAAGAAAAGCTCAGGAGAATTCACAAAATCTCTGTGATGAACTTGACTTCCGAGACTGACCAACGCCCTTGATTTCAGAAACAGACCAAAGCACAAAGGCTAAGTCTGCCACACAACTTCAGAGGCTGGTCAAAGGTGCCCGAGATAGGTCAATTTCAGAAAATGACACTCTTAAAGTAAGCATCTGAACAGGAATTTGTGTGCTCCAGAGAAGCCATAAAGCCATGAGTTACACGTGGGTTTTTCATGAGCCATTCTTTATTCTTAAAGAGAATTCAGGGAGAAGTTAAACTTCTGCCCTCAGTCCAATGGTTCACTTTTTGATGTGTGGTAATCGCTTCAGTTGTATTTTTAAATACTCAAAGTCATGTTATTAAAATTTGAAACTTAATCATATGGGCTTTTGTTTATTCATCTAGAGCTGAACTATTGAAGATGAACATCACAACGCAAAGATCTTTTATTAAATGAAATTAGTTAAAAATGTCTTGATGAACTAGATGAGCCTTCAGGGCTTGAATGATGGGTAAGATTTGGGTTGATAGTCTTGATATGTTTCAGAAACATCCTTTAATTATGAAATATATTTGACACACTTTTGTACTTTCTTATGTTGGAATTGATCTCACACTTTCAAGTGTATAAACCTAATCTTCCAACTTATTTGTAAACCCTTTAAATGCCAGTCCTGGGCCATCTCTTCTCTCATGCCTCTGAAGATACTTAATACAGGCAGAGCATAGAGGATGCATTTAGCCATTGATTTTTAAACAGCATCAAACACCTATCTTCCTTCCATGTCAGGGTCCATTAGGACTGGACCTCTCCAAGAGCCTACATTGTATCTTTGAATGTCACAACCATGAAAGGTTGATATTCTAGAAGGATAGAGAGCTTGGTGGTCTTGTATTTTGAGATACTTGGTTAATTTTTAACCATGAAGAGATTCTGATATTTTTCTCCACCAAAGCAAATATTTGACCATCTCTTTTAATTATTCATTGAATATGTTGATATTGCCAAGTTGAAAGGTTAGGAGCCCATTTATCCATTTGTTAAATATTTTTGGAGTACCTATCACATGCCAGGCATTATAGGAGCACTGGACCTTGGAGGAAGAAATGTTTATCAGCAAGGAAAATACAGGAATAATTAGCAGGAAGCTGGGAAATAGGAGGAAGGCAAATAATAATGATAATTCTAATTTCTTAGGGTTTTGTGAGGACTACATGAGATAACATTGTAAAGAGGTAGCACAATGTGCAGCACATTACACGTATTTCACACATGGCACCAATTATTACTGTGGAATGATGGGGCTCCGGCTGGAAAATCTCTTTGTGTTCTACATTTTTGTGACTCAGTATTACAGATCGGCATGTCGCTGCAGACCGTTTTCCCCAGAGTTCAGCTTGTATTTTTATCCTTATTTTCACCTCTCTGGGGAGAAAAATGCTTTCTCTGTTCAGTTAAGCCAATTTGCTAGATTCTGAATCATTATGCAATCTCACATCCAACGCTTACCCTTAAGGAAACAAATAGGATTCACAGAAGCTATGTTTCCACTTAAAGCCTTGTCTCCACTTAGCCCTTTTGAAAACGTTTGTGGAGGGAGTGGACAGTACAGGGTGATCAGCAAAGACTGATCAGAGAAGTGACCATAACCAGGTTCTCTTTTAGTAGGTAAGGTTAGTCCTGGGAACTAACTGCATATCAAGTACCCCTTAAGCACTGTTACCATCCGAAGCTACAAGATTCCTGATGAATGCCATGACAGTCTTGCATGTGTCTGCTGGTCTGGGAACAGCATGGACTGCATACTGCTCTTCTCTTGGAGTACAAGTCTTCTAAAAAACTTTTGCCTCCTCACCAAACACAATTTAAACTGATGGCCTACTCTGCAGATGTCCGGTGCTTCCCATGGAGTGCTAAAGAATAAGAGAGAGCAGTAGAACACCTGAGTTTTGGCTCGCATTACCTTGGCTGAGTCATCTCGAAAGTCAGTCACCTTTTATGAATCTCAGTTCCTTGAAGTTTCATCAGGTCTCTACTTCCTCCTTCCCCTTCCCATAGAGGGAATCTCTCAACCTCTGCTCTTAAGCAAGGCAGCCAAACAGAAAAGGAACATAGACCAAAGTTCTTGGGCATTAAATATATGTCTAGATGTATATAACATTAAATCTCACTTAAAAACATGTCTTTCTCCTAAAATTTTAAAGACATTGTACTTTTATTAATAGCCTTTTTGCTTTATCTATAAAGATGTTATAGCCAGGCTGGCCTCAGTTTGATAAACATTGGGCTAAATGTTATGATTAAGAAACAGACCTTGGCCAACACAAAGGATAAGAAGAAAATTGGAGGACAGACACTATCTGACTTCAAAACTTACTATAAAGTTATAGTAATTAAGACAGTGTGGTATCAATGAAAGAATAAACAAATAGATCAATGGAACAGAATAGAGAGCCCAGAAATAGACCCACATAAATAATCTTTGACCGAGGAACAAAGGCAATACAATGGAGAAAAGACAATCTTTCCATTAAGTGGTGTTGGAACACCTGGACATCCACATGCAGAAAAATAAATCTAGATGCAGACCCTATATCTCTCAAAAAATTAACTAAAAATGGACCACAAACCTAAATACAAAATGCAAAACTATAAAACGCCTAGAAAATAACATAGGAGAAAATCTAGATGACCCCGCGTTTGATGATGACTTTTAGATACAATATGTAAGGCAGTATCCATGAAAGAAAGAATTTATAAGTAAGAATTCAATAAAATTAAAAATTTCTGCTCTGTAAAAGATACTGTCAAAGGAATGAAAAGACAAGACATCAACTAGGAGAAAATACTTGCAAAAGATATCTGATAAAGAACTGCTCTCTGAAATAGACAAAGAACTCTTAAAACTCAATCATAAGAAAACATACAACCCAATTAAAAAATAGGCCAAAAATGTTAACAGTGCTTCACCAAAGATGACATACAGATGGCAAATAAGCATATGATAAGATGCTCCACATCATATGTCATCAAAAAATACAAATTAAAACAACAATGAGATACCACTACACATCTATTAGAATGGACAAAACTCAGAACACTAATAACACCAAATGCTGGTGAGGATGTGGAACAATAGAAAATTTCATTCCTTGCTGGTGGAAATGCAAAACGGTACAGCCACTTTGAAAGACACTTTGGCAGTTTCTTACAAAACTAAACATATTCTTCCCATATAATCCAGCAATTGTAATTCTTGGCATTTACCCAAAGGAGTTGAAAGCCACGTTTACACCAAACATGCACACAGATGTTCTTAGAAATTTTATTTATAATAGCCAAAACTTAGAGGCCACCGAGACGTCCTTCAGTAGGTGAATAGATAAATAAATTGTGGTCCATTCGGACAATGGAATATTATTCAATGCTGAAAGGAAATAAACCATCAAGACATGAAAAGACATAGAGGAACCTCAAATGCATATACTAAGTGAAAGAAGCCAATCTGAAAAGGCTACATACATACTGTATGACTCCAACTATAAGACGTTCTGGAAAAGGCTAAACAATGAAGAGAGTGAAAAGATCATTGGTTGCCAGAGGTTAGGGCAAAGGGAAGGTTAAATAGGCAGAGCACAGAGGAATTTTAGGGCCGTGAAACTACCCCATGATGCTATAGTGGTGGATAAAAGTCATTATATATTGATTCAAACTCGTAGAATATGCAACACCAAAAGTGAACCCTAGTGTAAACTATGGACTTCAGGTAATAATGACGTGTCAATGTATCAATTGTAGCACTCTGGTAGGGGATGTTGATAATGGGGGGGGCTATGCATGTCTGAGGGCAGAGGGTACATGGGAAATTTCTATACCTTCTGCTCAATATTGCTGTGAACATAGAACTACTCTAAAAAATTGAAATATATTAAAAACAAAAACAGATCTTGGCGCATATGCCTCCTCAGCCCTGCCATTGCTGTATCACTTTTCCATGTGGCTTAGTCCTTCCTACCAAGAATTAGTAATAAAAATGCTGTTGATAATGGCATAATGAAAATACTGAAGATAATAAAAATACTGTTGACAAGGTTTATGTCAAAAGTTAACTTTTATTACATATCTGTCCAATGTGGATTATCTTGAGCCAGTAGAAAGAACAAGCAAGGATAAGAGGCTCTGTTTTAGAGAGGAGGCTTGGGTTGGACGCTATAGTTTGAACGGCCCTATATTAGTAAAGGTTTTCCAGAGAAACAGAATCAATAGGATTGATTCATTTTAATGAATCAGCTCATGCAATTGTGGAGGCTTGGTGAATCAAAGTCTGATGAAGGAGGCTGTCAAATCAGACACTCAAGAAAGAGTTATAGTTTGAGTCCAAAGGCAGCCAACTGTAGAGGCAGGAAGAGTCAATGTTGCAGATGAAGTCTGAGAGGGGTCTGCCAGAAAATTCCCTCTTGCTCAGGGATGGTCATCCTTTCATTCATGACTTCAACTGATTGAATGAGGCCCACCCCTATTATGGAGATCAACCTGCTTTACTCAATGTCCACTGATTTAAATGTAAATCTAATATAAAAACACCCTCCCAGAAACATCCAGAGCAATGTTTGACCAAATGTCTCAGCACTGTCACCCAGACAAGTTGGCCTATAAAATTAATATCACAGGCTCAGATAATAGGAAGCAACTGCAGAATCATTTTAGAAACTGAAATCATCAATAGTGGAAAAGTTGAGAGACAGCATGGGCAAATATACACTTTGTGGCTTTGTTAAATGCCAGGCATATTCATCAGATTATAATCTCTACATCGATAGGGGAAAGAAAACATAAATTTATTTTTTTAGCCAAATATTATTTGGAAGCTATTTCTTGAGAGAGAGGAGATACCAGGATCATCAGAATGAGAGCAATTTTCAATACGCAAATATTAAATTTCAGCATACATGACCAGACATGGATCCCTTCCTTATTTTCCTATTCAATGAAATAAATATATAACAGGTAGAGGAAAGGCAATCAGACAATAAATAAGTTAAACAAATTCTTTCTCTATCCCTTTGCATTTTTTAAATGTTATGCATTTATTTTACTTCTCCCAGACCTTTGCATCACTGGATTTTTATCATCATCCATGTCTCAGATTAAATGTCAACCTTCAGAGAAGGAGTTTTTTTTTTTTTTTTTTCCTGAAGAAAATTCACCCTGAGCTAACATTTATGCCAATCTTCCTCTATTTTGTATGTGGGTCACCACCACAGCATGGCTGCTGCCAAGGGGTGTATATCTGTCAAGGGTCTAGAATGAGTATCTGGAATATAGCAAACATGTAACACTCAATGAATGCATAGGAATTTAAAGTTTGGAGTCTAGTGAAATGATTTCAGGCTACTTTATGTAAAGATTTATGCTCTAAATCTATAAATAGATTAAAATACCACTTTGTGGACAATTGTAAAGTTGTGCCTTTGAAAAATTTATCTCCAACCAGTCAAACACAGGGTATATAGCATTAAACTATAAAAATAAAGGATGAAACACAGCCAATTCTCAAATATTTTTTGTAGAGGTGAGGTAAGTGCAGTACAGAGAGGTTAAGTAACTCCTCATAGGTTGATTTGACGTAAAGATAACTTTTTAAAACTTCAGAGCAATCAACAATAGAAAGAGATATCTTGCTATATAGTACATATAGCTAAATAGCTTTTAAAACAACTTTTTCAAACCAGGTTCTGCATACCTTTATTCCACTCTGAGATTCCCAATGCAATATCAAAACAAAGTTCTGAGAAGAATAATTAAAATATAATTTTTTAAAAACTCTTTAATTTAAACCTGCTACATTTATTGCCCTCTTTTCTTTAGGAAGCATCTACTAAACAATATGTATAATAAAACACTGTTTATTCAACCCCTGATAGCTGGCTTCCACTTAACTCTCAGAGAGTTTGCCCATAAAAGAAAAGATAATAATGCTCAACTTTCTTAGACAATTAAAAAAATAAAATTGTAAATGAAAGATTCTTAGAAGGATGAGGCTTTTTTGAAAATAATATAAACTGTTTCAGAAAGGAGGCAACATGAATCCAGAGAAAATATTATGAAATAGAAGCCACAGTCAGGATTTCGCTGACCTTCAATATTATCAAATATAAAATCCTGAAACCTTGAAAAATTCTCAAAAATATTCCAGTTCTTTAAGCTATTTAGGAACGATATGCATTGACAGAGGTTGCAATCCCCATTTAAGAAAGTCTAGTCCAGTTCCACTCTGGGTAGCCAAATTCCTCTTACAGTATGGATATTTCAGGATCCCACATTTCAAAAGACAAATGGAGAAACTGTTTCTTTGCCCCAAGGAGGGCCATAACAATTTTAATGTATCCAATTCCTAAAAGAATTTCAAGTTATAAAAGCCATTCATATGGGAATGAGGTTTTGAAATTACTTAATATGAAAGATGTTTGAAGATAATGGAGTATTTAGCTTTAAAAAGAAAAGACAGAGCTTTTTTGATGGTTTTCTTCAAATATATAAAATGGTGATTAGATTCATTCTGAATGTACCTCCTGGCCAGACAGCAGTCAGAAGTAGAAACGATACCTGGACAACACTGCAATTTCAGCTTAATATAACACGGAAAATTTTAAGAAATGGAGCTGCAACTGGATGTCTCAATATATTGAGTTGTCCATCTCTAGAAAGTTGACAAAATATTAATATGATCCTCAATATTGTAGCAGATGAATCCCCAGGTGAGTAGTTGAGCCAAATAAACTCCATGGTTCCTTCTAAAGATGAGGTTTAATGAGTTCTGATGAGACTTTTCTACACTCAACATGACTCTTGGAGCTAGATGTCAGCTCCATGATCTGTAAGTCCAAAATGGCTTTGGAGCTCTTCAAGATACCTGCCAACCAACTTTTTGCAACCTGACTTATTGAAACACATATAATCCTTCCTTCTGATTTAATCAATATACTCTGTAGCGATTATTCACCACTTCCAAAGATACCTTATTCCGTTATTGGATTACTGCAAATGGTAGACATTGCTTCCTTAAGCTGATGAAGTTGAGCAAGTGTATCCATTGTCCTGAATCTCGGTTTTCTCATCTATAAAACGAGGGGTTCAGGTTCCAATTTCTGTATACCCTGTATGAGCCTTGTCGCCATCAAAGCATAGCCTCTACTTAAAGAAAACTGCCATGGTTCAGCTGAGATCTCTGTTTAAGAATTCCTCTCAGTGTCAACTTATGAGCAACACAAGAATATAAGTCTCATTAGGTTATAATCTAATCTTGTTTTTAACCAAAAAGTGCTTTACCCAGCTTGATCACTCATCTTATTCACTAGACTTGGCTCTGAATGACTTTTAGCTATTTCCAAAAATTGAATCCATCTGCAAGAGATGAAGATTTACCACTCTTGAGGTCTTAAAAAGAATAAAAAGTGCCACAGGCTTAGAAGAAATTTCCAAAGGGGCGGTTCAAGCAGAGTTCTGAGCTATGGCAGCATCATTAAAATAATCGTATAATTGACAAAGAGAAAATAGTCATTTGAAGGTGTAAGTTCTGATACGACAAAAAGTTGTGACATAGCATATTACATTCACAAAAGTATTACGTAATAATACCAAGCAGCATGTGAGAGTGATGGAACATAATAAGCCTTACAGAAGTCCAGAGGAGGGGGAGGGGCATCACTTTATATTGAGATAGTCAAAAAAGGTTAAATGGAAAAGAAAAAAATCTGTTCTAGACGTTGAAGGGTAGACAGATTACTAGCATCTATTATTATCTGAATAAAAAGCATCTTTTATTTCATCAGAAGGTATTAGTTGGTGATACTAGTTAGCTTTCACTCAGAAAAGTGTTGGATTCGGAGGGACTAGAACAAAAGACAATTAAACTTTGCTTTGGCAGAGGTGTGAAAGGGCCAAGGCCAGGAGCCACAGCCAGAGTGGACTGAAGTGGGCAGAACAACAGCAGGATAATCCTCACTCTTTTTGTCTCTCTGGAAACTCATCCAGCTCTCTTGCCTATGAAGGCCAGTATTTTCCTAAAGAAGTAAAATCTCGCCCACCACCAACCACTACCACCAAGGATGCCCATAAACATTAACAAGAAGCTGAAACAGGATCTACTCTTCCTCTCAAGGAGGCAAAAGAGGACTTCAAGGGCCCAGATAAAGGATCATGTTCATCTACCTTAAATAGCTATTTGGTTCTTACTACCTATGTGCTTACCCAATTTACAAGTTTTTTTTGTTTTATTTTGCTATGTTTATTTTTTCCTGGAAAGATGCTATGGTACAGGACTCTCAATTCAGACATTTTTAGCCACACCAGAAGAATGGCCATTAAGTGACAAAATTATCAGGGCATTTAAAAACATACAGATTGGTTCATAAAAGGAGACTGGAAGTGATGAAAGTGATCCTTCTTCACTTAGAAGTGTCACTCAAGTGAAACCGACTTGCTGTTTCTATGTCTCAAAGAGAGTGGGGATGCGGAATATCAGTAAACTGATGTGTCACATGTATGCAAATCTTTAAGTATTCTAAAGGTCATTTGCAACCCACATGGCTTGGCATTTGCCTTCCAGAAACTAAAAGAAATAATTTAATTAGCTCTTCCAGAGAAACATAATCAGACTTAATTGGAATTTATGCCGATCAAAAGATTTGAGTCTAAGATCTGCATAACTAAAAAATAAATGATACAAGAAACATTTGATAGTTGCTGTCAGTAAATTAAGGTTGAGAAGTACTTGAAAGGAAAATCAGAACTTAATGTGGAAGAGTTTGCACTTTGCAAGAATCCAGTTTATCACCCTGGCAATTTTTTTCTTGGCCCCTTTTCCCAAATTCTTAATCTGTGGAAAATATGTCAAAAATGAGTCAATAACAAAGCTTGCCTGTGAAACAGGAGGCTCGACAACAAATACTGCCCAATTGTCATTGTTTAAGCTGCAGTTTACTTATGAGCAATTGAATCTCATTATTTCAGCCAAATTATGTTTTACTGCAGTGAGAAGCCAAAAAAAATAATTTAAACTATTTTTTTCTGCACTTCAGACTTCAGTGATATGGAAAAAACATTAAGCTCTCAAGAAAACAGAAATGTCTTTCTAGCCAAGAGAAATATCCCAGGAATGGTAAGCAGAAAGTATACGATAGGAAAAAAGCAGCGTTTTAGCTAAATCTTTATCACCTCTATAGTTACTTAGAGAGGGATTGTCACTATATAGAAAATAAACAGTGGATATTTCTAAAAGTCGTATGTGTTTGGCAAAAAATGCAACGAGTGTTATATCTTTCAGAAGATTTGTCTTGCTGCATGTCTCAGAATTATCATTAATAATAATAAACCTACTATAAATTGAATGAGGTAATATGAAAACTATTTGCATGGATTATCTTATTTAAGTGTTACAAAAACACTGTAATGCGCTTCTACAGATGAGAAAACTGAAGCTTAAAAAGGAACATAATTTGCTCAAGGTTACCCAGCTGGTGAATGGAGTTATACGGCTGTTTTAGGAAACTGCAGCACAATTCAAACTGGCTTAAATTAAAAAAAAAGAGGAATGTACTGTTTCTCAACTGAGCAGTCCAATAGCAGATGTATCCTCAGTATGGCAAAGATATGATTGGAGCTCAGTCTCTTTTCTCCATCTCTTGATCTGTTTTCCTCACCATGGTCTTCATTCTCAGGCAAGCTCGTCCTACTTGATGGCAAAGATAGTCTCCAGCATCCTAGGTTATGTCTGTGGAGGTAGACATTGCATACTCTGATAGATGCAAAGAAATAAACATATGTTGCATATGTAAGTGCGCTAATTTTGCTCTGGAGTCTTCTGTTAATGCTAAAAGTGGCATTTCTCCTCACCTTATACATATCTATTCAAAATATCGCAGTGTCTGCCACTTTAAAGTAGTCTCTTTTAGGATTATCCAAGATGTTGCAGATAAATACTCTATCAAATTCAAAGTTCAAATATTTTCTCAACTCAGAGATTGACCCTTCTGTTTCCTCCTATCCAAAAGGGTGACTGGGTGTGGAGAAAGGTCATACACCCTTATGGAGATAGGTAGAGGTGGCTGCTTTACTTGGCACCTTCACTGGATTTTGTAGGGATGTCTCTTGCTTGTTTGCTTCACAAGGCTATTGGCTCTTGACTACTGGATCTCTCCTGCCTCACTCACCAAAGCTTGCTCCACATTACGTACAAGCTGGGGAATAGACACATGCAGCTCCGGGCCAGCTCCCCTTTGCCAGAGGCATTCTTCCATTGTGCTACTGCTTGTTCCGCCCAGTGTTGGTTCCAAGCACTATGTGTGCCAATCTCTTTAACCAATTCCAGATGGGAGACAGGACTCAAGCCCTCCCTGTTTTGGATTTTCCCTTCAACTTACATAATACTTCCTCCTTTGCTTCAAATCCCACTTGGGAAGTAGAAAGCAGCACTTCTTCTTCTTCTTCTTTTTTTTTTTGTTGAGGAAGATTAGCCCTGAGCTAACTGTTGCCAATCCTCTTTTTGCTGAGGAAGACTGGCCCTGAGCTAACATCTGTGCCCATCTTCCTCTACTTATATGTGGGACACCTACCACAGCATGTCTTGCCAAGAGGAGCCATGTTCACACTTGGGATCTGAACTGGTGAACCCTGGGCCGGCGAAACAGAATGTGCACACTTAACCGCTGCACCACTGGGCTGGCCCCGGCAGTGCACTTCTTATTTCCTTCTCCTTCTCCCACAATCGAAGGCCTTATCCATAACATACAATATAATCTCATTTCATTTCTGAGAAGAATTTCTTCTATGCAATACCCTCTCCTTTCCCAGGAGACAGAAATGCATAAGTGCAGCAAAGAAAGAAATCACATTAGGAAGAAGGGAAAACGCCTCATTAGTTCTGTAGTGAAAAGGGTTCTTCTTTCTTGATGGCTTTAGTAAAGTCCTGAGCATGACTCATAGTGATCTTATGTGGGTTCTATGCCCAATTTGAAGCCTTCATTGTGGAAAGGAAATGGAACACCCCAACTGGCCAGACCTAGGTCAAGTGTTAATGTGGTAGAGGAGGTAGGGATGAGATCGAGACTGCATTAGCTTCATGGGAATGGAGTTTCAGAGAAGAGAATTAGAAAGAAGTAAGAGATTTATTATAGGCTATACATAATTATGCACAGTGGATACAGTGAAACGCCTCATTTTATAGTTAATTTACATTCATTTCACTCTACATGCTTGGAAAAACAAAGATATAGAAATATATAAACAAAGGTCTCTCTCTCTCTCTATTTATCCAGCATCGATCTATCCCTTTCTTTCCCAGAAACTTGACCTCTGCTACCCTAAGGAAATATGCTTCTCAGCCTAAAGATAAAGCCGAAAATAAAAGTTAATTCACTGCTTCTGAGTATCTAATGTCACAGGTTTTAATGATTGGTTATTTAAGCAATTTTCAATAATAGAGTTGATTATATAACATATTTCTTTCAACTTATACCTTAACTTTTCAGTCTAATTGCCAAGTAAGTCATCCTTGAGCTCATACATCTCCAACACGCATGCATACTTAAGAGGCTATTCTTCTAATCTTCTGCATTCAAAGGCTCATAATCAAGGACAGAGTGAAAATGTCTACCTTGGTGACATTCTATCCTGAATTGTGGCAATAGCTTCAAATCTTGGTGGTGTGTTTTTGTTTGGGTACCTAAATTTTCCCTCAAGCAGTACCTCATGAGCACAGATGTTTTTGCTCAAGTATATGCAATCTTTCTACTATCATGAAGACAGAGGAAAGTATCCTGAGTCTAGCATTTAAGACCTTTCACAATCTGGACCTGATATGCATTTCCTAATTGTTAACTTTTTCTTTTTTTCAACTAACATCTTTGTATACCATTAGTTCGAAAAATTTAAAAAGCTCAGAATTTGAGGATCTTACTAAAAATTGAGAATTCTGAGCTTCACCTGCTCCAAATTCTGATTCAAGAGGTTTGGCATGACCCAGAAATCTATACTTTAAATGAGCATTTTTGTTAGTCAGGATGGGCTAGTTTTCACTGCAATAACAAACAACCCTCCAGATCTTAGGGGCTTTGCACAACCAAAGCTGATTTTCTTCTTGACAAAATATACAACACAGTCACCTGGAGGCTCTTCTCCAGGACCAAGCAGAAATGTTAACATTCACCTTAACTGAGGAAAAGAAAAAGGTTGAACTGCTCACTAGCTCTTAAACCCTCCACCCAGAAGTGACGCTCTTCTCTTCTGTTTATGCCTATTGGCCAACACGAGTTCTATAGTCATATTTAAACTCAAGATGATAAGGAACTATTTGGCAAATGGTATTTATGCAGCTATTCTGAGGACTTCATTTTGAGACATGGTACCATATTTTTTATTAAGCTAGCTTGTCCATTAAAGGTTTCAAACTTTATCTTCAGTTTTCCTCTGTACATATAGATATCCTGTACAGATGCTGAATTTATCTTCCCTGTTTCTAGGCACAGCAAAAATTCCAACTATA